>NW_017616619.1:1902500-2540000 GCF_001879475.1 Ipomoea nil | reverse complement strand
ACTCATCATGGTTCAACTAATCACAAGGTTGAACACTTAGCACGATTCAAGACACCAAATCCTACATGGATTCCTACCATATAGTTCTAGGCATACGAAACATCAAGAAGACACTCAAAAGCCCAACAAAAGAACATCGGGAAGTCAAAACATCAATTACCAAGCCAAAAGAATCACGGGGAACAAATCCCTAAACAAACCCATAGTGTACCCCGCGGGTGGGGCCACGGGCTCCACCCGTGGTTCCGCCCGCGGGAACCAAGTTCCACGAGCCAAGTACCCCACGGGTGGGGCGGCGGGTAGGCCACTGCCAGCCGTTCCGCCCGCGTGTACAACCTGTACCACCAAAATAATCCCTTCGGGGATTTTCAACACCAAGTCCAAAACACCCAAAATCTCACAAAATACAACAATATGACTTGAATCAAAGGAATAGCCAAGCAATGACATACAAGAACCCTAATAACAAGCTCTAGATATGCATTCTCACAAGACAATGCATCAAATCTCACATTTCATAGCAAAAATCACAAGTAGAATCCAAGAAATCATCATATAGGTAAGAAAATAGATTTTTTAAAGCATGGGTTACCTCTTGTAACCTACAACTTCACTTTTCACACTCTTACAAGCTTCTAACAAGGTTCTCCTTCAACTTCTACTTCACAAACACACCAAAAGACAACAAAGGTTTCATCTTTAGAAAAAGACAC
Source organism: Ipomoea nil (assembly GCF_001879475.1). Lineage (NCBI taxonomy): Eukaryota > Viridiplantae > Streptophyta > Magnoliopsida > Solanales > Convolvulaceae > Ipomoea > Ipomoea nil. The sequence continues at coordinate 2,539,287 of NW_017616619.1, read as the reverse complement.
CTTAAAAGGCTCTAAAAACACTAAAGGACCAAAGATCTTACCCTCCTATATGCTCAAGAGTAGGAAAGGTGGAATCTTGGAGACCAACTTGAAAGATCTTGGAATGCCCAAACTTGGCTTGAAGAAAAAGCTAGCTAAATTCTAGAGAGAAGGAGGAGCTTTTGTTTTGAGAGTGTTAGAGAAAGAATGAAAGATGACTGTAGGTTAGCTTGGGATACAATCATGAGGTGAAATGTCTTCATTACCCTTACTAAGATGGAAAAGTGTAAGGGGACAAGGAAACTATTCACAAAGCTTAGAGTACAACTCATTGACTTGGGTTGACTAGTCAATTACTAGTCCTCGACTATTGAATTTTCAGTATTTTTAGTAATAAATCATCAATTAAGATAGGATTAATTACTTAATTAATCCTTAAATGAAATTCGGACTTACGGGGTGTCACATCCTCTCCCCCTTAAAAGAAGCTTCGTCCCCGAAGCTTGGGTACGATGTATCAAAACAAAACGGCAAAAGAAGCAACGATGTGACAAGAGTGTCAAGAACATCCTTTTGGTCAAAACTTAAAGGATTCAAAAGGTACAAAGATTATCAAGAAGTCATGGTATTGAAAGGTTGAAAAGAAGTAACCAACAGAGTTCTTTAAGCATATCAAACACTAAGCCAAACACAACCACCCAACTTCTAACCAACACCAAAGATCTAAACAACTAGCTCCTAGTACAACCCACAAAGCTAACTACTCAACAAAACTAGCAACAAGAAAGATCACACAAGGCAAACATCAAACAACTAACAGGCGACCACACCAAACGAGGAAGGAAACGAGATACCTGAGGTGAACAACTCTGGGTAACGCTCCCTCATAGCCGACTCCAGCTCCCATGTTGCTTCTTCTACACCATGATGTGACCACCAAACTTTTACCATCTTCACTGATTTCCTGCGGGTTTCCCGGGTTTTGAAATCCAAAATCCGAAGCGGTCTCTCTTCGTAAGACATGTCATCATCTAAAGGGATCACCTCCGGTGGTATTATGTGCGCCGGTTCATACACATACTTCTTAAGCTGAGACACGTGGAAAACATTATGCACTCGCTCCAACTCCATAGGTAATGCTAGCCGATAAGCCAAACCCCTATTCTTTCAAGAATCTCATAAGGTCCAATGAACCTAGGGCTTAGCTTGCCCTTCTTCCCAAATCGCATAACTCCCCGGGTGGGAGAGACCTTTAGCCAAACTTTGTCCCCAACCGCAAACTCCACCTGTTTCCTTCCCAAATCGGCATATGATTTCTGACGGTCCTGTGCCACTTTCATCCTTCCTTGGATGAGTTTAATTTTCTCCACGGTGTCATGCAAGTATTGTGGTCCTAGCACCACTGGATTGACCATGTCCTCCCAACACAATGGGCTGCGAAACTTTTGACCATATAGAGCCTCATACAGTGCCATTCGAATACTTGAGCGGTAGCTGTTGTTATAAGAGAATTCTATTAGATCCAGGTGATCCTCCCACGACCCTTGAAAATCCAGCATACATGCTCTCAACATGTCTTCAATTGTCTGAATGGTCCTCTCTGTCTGTCCGTCCGTGGCGGGGTGGAAAGCGGTGCTAAGGCTCAACTTCGTCCCCATGGCCGCTTGTAACGACTTCCAGAACTGTGATAGAAACCTCAGATCCCGGTCGGAGACGATATCCCGTGGCACACCATGGTACTTCACCACTTGATTAACATAGGCTCGTGCTAACTGAGTCATTGTCCATGTTTCCTTCATCGCAATAAGCCGAGCAGTCTTGGTTAACCGATCCATTACTACCCAAATCTTGTCCTTGCTGGTGCGGGTCACCGGTAAGCCTCCCACAAAATCCATAGAGATAGAATCCCACTTTCCTTGCGGTACCTCCAACGGTTGTACCAAACCCTTAACTCTACAGCGCTCCGCCTTGACCTTTTGACAGTTTAGGCATCGACCAATGAATTCCGCTATTTCCTTCTTCATATTGGACTGCCAAAAGAGGTTCTTCACATCCGTATATAACTTGTCACCCCCGGGGTGTACTGAATAGGGTGTATTATGCCATTCTTCAAGAATCTGACGCTTCAATCGATTACACGATGCGGGTATACACAGACGACCCTTGTATCTCAATCCCCATCAAGAGATAACTCAAAAGGTCCTACTCTTCCTTTAACTAAGTCATCCCTCGCCCTCACCAAACTAATGTCTTTCAGCTGCTCTTTCTTAATTTCTTCCAACAAGGTAGGCACAATCCGTAGGTTGAAAAGACGAATCTCCGACCCCGCTTCGCCTTGCTCCATCACTTCCAAGTTCATCCTTTGCAATTCTTTACAAAGCTCTTCAGGCATCACCCAAATGGAACTGACAGCGTGCTTGGACTTCCTGCTTAGGGCGTCAGCCACCACATTTGCCTTCCCTTCATGATATTGAATGTCCAGCTCATAATCTTTGATAAGTTCCAACCAACGTCTTTGACGCATGTTGAGGTCCTTCTCTGTGAATATATACTTGAGACTTTTGTGGCCTGTAAAGATCTTGCAACGTACTCCATATAGGTAGTGCCTCCAGATCTTCAAAGTGAAGACTACTGCCGCTAACTCCAGGTCGTGAGTCGGGTAATTCTCTTCGTGCACCTTGAGTTGTCTTGAAGCATAAGCAATTACTCTCCCATTCTGCATCAACATGCAACCCAGTCCCTTCTTGGAAGCATCACTGTAAACTTCAAACCCCTCAGTCCCGGATGGTAAAATCAACACAGGTGCGGTAGTGAGCCTCTCCTTTAATTCCCGGAAAGCTGACTCGCAAGCTTGGTTCCATTGAAAAGGCACATATTTCCTTAGCAACTTAGTCAAAGGCTGGGCCACTTTGGTAAAATCTAACACAAATCTTCGGTAGTACCCAGCTAACCCCAAGAAGCTTCTTACTTCAGCCACCGTCGTCGGCACGGCCCACTCTTTTACCGCCCGAATTTTATCCGGATCGACCGAGATACCATTGCTGTTGATTACATGTCCCAAAAACGCCACACTATCCTTCCAAAATTCGCATTTCGAGAGCTTGGCATACAATTGCTTTTCCCGTAAAGTCTGAAGTACTGTCCGGAGATGCCCTTCATGTTCTTTTCTATCCCGAGAGTAGACGAGTATGTCATCAATAAACATGATCACAAAGCCGTCGAGGTGAGGCTTGAATACCTGATTCATCAGATCCATGAACACTGCTGGTGCATTAGTCAATCCAAACGGCATAACCGTGAACTCGTAGTGTCCGTAGCGGGTTTTGAACGCAGTCTTAGGTATGTCCTTATCCGCCACCTTTAACTGATGATAACCTGACCTTAGATCAATCTTGGAAAATACCCCTGCACCTCTGAGTTGGTTAAACAAGTCGTCAATCCTCGGTAGTGGATATTTGTTCTTGATCGTCACTTGGTTTAACTCACGATAATCAATGCACAATCTCATACTTCCATCCTTCTTCTTTACGAAAAGCACAGGCGCTCCCCACGGTGATACACTAGGTCGAATATACCCCTTGTCCAAAAACTCTTGCAACTGAACCTTCAATTCCTGCATTTCTTTGGGCGCTAAACGGTAAGGAGCCTTCGATATAGGTGCCGTCCCAGGCACAAGATCCACCGAGAATTCAACTTCTCTAGGAGGAGGCATACCCGGGATTTCCTCGGGAAATACGTCAAGGAACTCTCGCACCACCGGTATGGATTGAGCCACATCTCCCTTTGCCATCAGATTCTCGACGGAACACAGATAGGCTTCGTGACCCTTCTCAAGATACTTCTTCATCCTTATCAACGATACTAACTTGACCCCGGACTCCACCGCTGTTCCCCGATAAGACACCCTCTTCCCGCTGGGTCTTCTAAGTACCACTTTCTGTTTGCCAAAAGGATCTGCGCTTTGAACTACCCCAGCCAATCCATGCCCAAGACTACATCTATACCGTCCAGGCCGAACTGGATTAGATTACTGGGAAACTCTTCTCCACCGATGACTATCTTAACGTCTTTGAAGAGACGGTCGCACGACTTGACTTCTTCGGAAGCCACCTTCACGTTCAGCTTCACTTCAACGCCATCGATTAAGCCTAGCTTCTTCACGAGCCCTGGTGACACGAACGAGTTGGATGCACCGGAGTCGAACAGGATCACGGCCGGAAGCGACTACACCATAAAGGTTCCTGTTACCGCTTCGCCATCCCCAGCCTGAGCTTCGCATAAGACAAGAGTCTTCTCACATGACGGCTCCCGCGATGAGTTCTGAACTCCCAAACTTCCAATCGATCTTTGCTCACGAGGCGGCGGTACCGTAGCATCATTGGGGCTTACTCTCGTAGACGTACCGCTCCTGATCCATTGCTCCACAACACTGGGAGTGTTGCGAACTCCCGCTACCTTGGGTTTCTTAGCCACTTTGCTAACATCGTCAAGCGATACCGCACGTTGGCGAGGCGGCGTCATGACAAAGCTTCTACAAGACCAACACTGTTACGAAATATAATATCCAAAAAAATAATATTTATATATACACATGAAAATATATATATAATATTATTGTATATTGATGGTTTTTGGGTTTTCGGGCCCAAGGAGGTCCAACACAACCTTTAGCTGGAGGATACACCTTTCAATAAAATGTGTGTCTCGAAAGAAAGAAAATGCTTTGTTTAGAATCTCTTCTATTCCCTCCCCGGGTCCTCTTTTCTGTGTCCGTCTTCTACAAGAGTGGAGGAGCCTTTATATAGCGGCTCCTCCCCCACTGACTTGAAGGCCCTTAATAGCCGACTTCAAGACTAATTAAAGTATCGAGCCGTTGGTCGCTTTTACTGAGCTGGCCAACGGCTCTCTCAAGCTCGTAACAGCCGGACCAAGTCCGGCCTTTTAATGCTCTAACGGTTCCCTGTTTAAGAGTCTCTTTGATGATCTCAACGGCTCCTTGAGCCGAGTCTTTCTCTGGGCTTGTGGCCTGGCCGACTCCTCGCCCTCGACCCAAGCTCTTGCTGGGCCCTTCTTAGCAATCCTGAGCTAGGTCCCCGTACTTGGGCCTAGGCCGATTCCTGGACTCGGGCCAAGCACCCTCCGGGCTTCTCCCGATGCTAGCCCACCTTTCCTGTCTTGGGCTCTCTTCTTTGGGCCAATCTCTCTTAGGCCGGGGTCCTCACCCCATTAACTAGTCCCTCACTTTTCCATACCCGGTCCGCTAACCTGGGTTTGGAAAAGTAGTAACTGTCCGTCTCCTTCAATCACCGTATCCGTGCCTTGAATGGCCCTTGTAACGCCCGGATTCTCTGCCCTTCTCCCGGATTCTGTGGGACCGTTTGGATCCTCCCAGCGTGACTTGGCACCTATAAATGGCCTCCCCTTTTCTTCCTCTCGTACATAAGTCCAACATGGGCCGTTCACCTCTGAAGGGGAAACGAATTGACTTTGGGTCTCCCTGGCGTCCGCTACCCTCAAAGCGGACTCGTCCTGAAAGAGAGCACAAAAAGAAGACTCCTCGTCCGGCTTCTCAAAGGTCTCCTGCCGGCGCCATTCCCTCGGCTCCTCAACCGTTGACTCCTTCTCGACGCGAGGTCGCCCCGTCATCACACCATCCGCCTACTCCCACAACTGCCAGAGTGACTTCTCAAGACGGGTTTTTCGTTGAAGTGGCCGTTCCAGAGCAGCTAACTTTCCGCATGACCTTCTCCATCCCGCTGGATGACTTGGACGGGCCGGTTACGGGCCTAATGAATGATGAGGATTACGTCCGCTACTTGGAGACGTATCCGGATGATGAGGAGCCGATTGTGCCACTACTTATGCCAGCCTTCTGGGACTCGTTCTGTCCATCTCCACCTGGACCATCGGGGGGATCCTTTGGGAGCGGCTCTTCCTCGCCTAGCGAGTGATCATCTTGGCCGGAGTCGGCCTCATATTTCAGAGGGGTCTTCTTTAGGAGCATTTTCATTATCCTTATTGTAATAAGCTCCTTGCTATTTGTACCCTTCTTCGTTTGCCAATAAAATGCTATTTTTGCACTGTCTTATATTTCGTGTTTTGTCGTGTATCCATCCGGACGACTGGTCAAGGAGTCGGTCATGTCGTCAGTCCTTTTTCAGTCTGACATCTGCAAGATTCCCCGTATCTCGGGTGAATCTAATCTTCTCTGCGCGGCGTGCGAATTTCGCTCTTCCCGGGCGGATTTGATGGAACTAATCTCTGATAGAGATTCGCGTCATCCGTCTAATCCGGCTCAGTTATGTCAGTTACGATTCCTTCCGTGATTACTGGCGAGCTGTCGTAGGCTCCCAAATTAAAACCTTACAAACGTAGTAACGGGAGTAAGGATCGATCCCACGTGGAGTAACTAGTTTAAAATATGTGCTCAAATTAAAGGAAGGGGGGTTTGGAATATATCGAGAATAAAGATAAATTAAAAGAGAATTTAAATAAACAAGTAATTTAACTGAACGAATAAAGCAATGAAAATAATATATCGAAAACACTTATAATAAGAAACCTTGGTTAGTAAAGATCCACCACCGGAATTCAACACTGATCATTGATTAATAAAGTAATTAATATGCAATTGAATATTTGTCGTGAAATTATTTCATTTCTGTTTTCCCTTAGTTGTAGGTAAATAAAGCACAAGCGGTTTAATTACCCCTAACTACTAAATAATCTAAGACAAGCGCTATAGATTTAATTTAATAGCAGCAATAGGAACTAGGAAAACCGACAAACTAAATAACACAAGCACAAGCGGTTGCATTTAATTTATGAAAATATTCTACCCGAGACCAATTATCACTAAGCCGTCAATAATTAACCTCAGTTGCTACTGAATATTAGAATAATTTGTAGCACAACATTATCTAATATAGCAAATAATTATATCAAATAAATAACTAGTAGGCCTCCCTAGAAATTAAATGATACAACTATTCAAATAATTTAGAAGAATATTTAATACTCAAAATGCATAAAAACATATATATAATAAAGTTAAATAAATAACGTAACCTTACAACGTTATGAACTCCGGGGCTTCAATTCACTGAATCAACTAGAAATTAGCCACAAATGGACATTGATAACAGTTTCAACGAATACTATAGAGGAGGAAAGAATGAACATTTTACAAATGGAAACATCTACTATTTATAGCATTCTAAAAATAGGCTAAGGGTCCGTTTGGAAAGTAGGAAAATGACTTCTGGAAAATGTTTTCTGGAAAATGAGTCATTTTCCGGAAAACATTTTCCTTTCCAGTGTTTGGTTGCATTATGGAAAACTGTTTTTCTGTGTTTGGTTCATTTTCTGGAAAATGAGTAGAATTGTATAATTAAACATTTTAATTATTTTATTTAGAATATTACAACATGTATAATAATATATAATAATATAATATTAATTTTAAATATAATAAAAAATAGCTAAGTTTTTCAAAAAAAAAAAAAAAAAACTAATAATATATCAAAAATATTATGGTGGTGGTGGTGGTGTAGTGGTAGTGGTGTTATTCGTTATATAATAATAATAATAATAATAATAATAATAATAATAATAATAATAATAATAATAATAATAATAATAATAATAATAATAATAATAATAATTGGTGGTGGTATGACGGTGGTGGTGTGGTGGCGGTGGTATGGTGGTGGTGGCGACAGTGGTGGTTGCGGTGGTATGGTCGTGGTGGTGGCGGCGGCGGCGGTGTAATGGTGGCGGCAGCGGCGACGGTGGTTGCGGTAGTATGGTGGTGGTGGCGGCGGCGGCGGTAGTGGTGGTTGGTCTGATGGTGGTAGTAGTATGACGGTGGTGGCAGTGGTCGTGCGGTGGTGGTGGTGGTGGCGGCGACGACGGTGGTTGCGGTGGTATGGTGGTGGTGGTGGCGACGGTGGTTGCGGTGGTATGGTGGTGATGGCGGTGGCGGTGGTATGGTGGTAGTGATGGCGGCGATGGTGGTTGTGGTGGTGGCGGTGGAAACGGCGACGGTGGTTGCGGTGGTATGGTGGTGGTGGTGGTGGTGGCGACGGTGGTTGCGGTGGTATGGTGGTGGTAGTGGTGGCGGCGGTAGTGGTGTTGGTGTGATGGTGGTGGTGGTGGCGGCGGCGGTGGTGTGAAGGTGGTGGTGTGGTGGCGGTGGTGGCGGCGGCGATGGTGGCGGTGGTATGGTGGTGGTGGTGGTGGCAACGGTGGTGGTGGTGGTGGTAGCAACGGTGGTGGTGGTGGTGGTAGTGGTAGTGGGTGTTGGTGGTGGTGTGATGGTGGCGGGGTTATAGTGGTGGCGGCGGCGGCAATAGTGGTGGTGATGGTGGTATGGTGTTGATGATGTTGGTGGTGGTGTGATGTTGGTGTAAAAGTTGGAAAATGACTTCCCCCAAAAAAAAGGGGAAGTCATTTTCCTCCAAAACAAGCCTATTTTCCAAAGTCAACGGAAAATGATTTCCGTTGACTTTATTTTCCAGGCACATCCAAACACTGAAAACTTGGAAAATGATTTCCAGAACTCATTTTCCAGGTTTCCAAACACACCCTAAATCAATTTCAACCATCCAATTTCCTACATTTGTGGCTCACGTCCGAAGACTTCCGCAGGAGGTGCCGCATGCTTGACTTAATCGCATGTATTGAATCATTCAATTCATTTGCTGCACAAATTCACAAAGTTAACATTATAATATATATATATATATATATATATATATATATATATATACTAGCTAGTATAGTACGTACTATATATACTATGTATTATATATTATATGATATATATATATATATATCTGGTATTATATTTAGCTCATAATTGTTAAACTCTAAAAAGAACTAATTATTAAATAATATGAAATAATTAATGCAAAATTATTATAAAGATGTACCTAAAATATGAGTGTAAAATATCCCTATCAATTACCGCCTAGATATTCGCTTTCACTGGGCTATATAAGGACCCTTCACGGTTGGTGCAAATCACAATTACCCCTCATTTTCGAAGGCACGGAGCTATGAGTTACAGAGATGGTGATCGCCGCTGGTCCATCCGCAACCAGGAGCACGCTCGACTGGAAAAGCTGAAGCAAAAGAGGCTGGCTAATGGAGGACGTTTGGTGGGCGACTCGGCTTCAGACCCCATTGCGGTGCCCCTAGACATGCTGGACCTGATGTGTAGGGAGCCTATCGATGTGGAGATGGAGCCGGTGGTGGAGGATCTAGAACCAGAGGTGGAAGAGAAGTGGGAGGCTCCTCCCCATTTTGGTATCGCCATGTCGCCGAGTGCTCTGGAGAGGCCTCTGCAAATGATCGATGACGGGAAGCCAGCCGTGTATCTGGACGAGATGCCGGAGCCTGAGCCGAGTCCTCTGCCTTTCCGCTCTCAATACTTTTTGGAAGGCCCTCCGACTGCTCGCCCGTCGGCAGAGAAGGGGGCCAAACCTTGATCCGCCTTTCCCTGTAATTTGCATCTGGCCGAGTTCTAGGCCTTGTACTTTTCCGTACTTATTTAAATAAATTGCGCGTTTTCTGGCTTGTCTTTTACTCTTATTTTCTATACTTTTTGGACCGACCTCCAGTCTATGTGGCCGATTCCTGGTCCTTTTACGGCGAGACTTTCTTGGCGTGGGAGTCGCCAAATCTGATTGCCGACCTCGTGACCGAAGTCTCTTTCGCGAACTTGACCTGTATCATCTAACGGGCCGGGTGCTACCGGGCCTTTCTAGAAGCTTCCAGTTCGTATCTGGTGGGTCCAGAGGCCATGGCCTACGATGGGCTTCCGGCTTAGCAGGTCGGGTCACTGACGTTCGACCCTAGCCTAGGGCAGACGCGCCGTTTGCAGGCTAGCCCTAGGCCTGAACCGTCACCCCGCCTTTTGAGGCATTAAATGCGGCGTCCCTTCACATCTTGACACCTCCGCTTCCTCCAACGAGGCGGTGACACGTGGCCGTCGCTTGGGCTTTTCCCTCTTTTAAATAGCCATCTTCTTCCTCTTCTCCCCACTTTCTCTCAATTCTTCGAACTCAACTCCAAGCACTGCCGCTTTTCTTTGCATTTTCCTCAGTCCGCACCCAGGTTGGTAAATGTCTTCCTCTTCTCATTCTTCTTCTTCTCGTCGTCGCTCGGTCGATAACCCGGCATCGACCTCCCCGTCTTCTTCTTCTCCTTCTTCGTCTTCTTCTTCTCCTCCCTGTCGCATGGAACTTCCGGCAGACGTTCCATCGACGTCTTCTCTTCCTCCGACCCCTCTTCTTCGGGGGCGGTTACTCTGATGAGCCCCGCTTCTCTAACGACGGTGGCAGCTCTGCCGGGCGGTGTGGGACGGCCGCGAGGCAAGTTCGATTCAATCGTCCGGCCTTCCGGGTCACCGTCCGTCGTTACTGCGACGAACCTGGAAATGGCCCAATTTCTCCTTGGGCCTTTGGTCGTGGTCCTCGCTCCGGAAGGCCGGCAAATTTACGACCCACCCGAGGGTTGCGTGGGCATTCATTTGCACTCGGTTGCCTTTGGCTTCCGAGTTCCTCCGTGTCCTTTCCTCTCCCTTTTTTATCGTCATTACAACGTAGTTCCGGGCCAACTGGTGCCCAATTCTCACCGACTTCTCACCTGCTTCATAAACCTCTGCCATTGGTGGTTGTGTGAGCCGGATTTAGACCTGTTCCGGTATCTTTTTACCGTGAACAAGGTCGGCTCACACTCGCCGGGTTTCGTCCAAGTTGCCGCTCGTCCGGGGTGACAGCTTTTCGAGGGGTTGTCCGACTCCATCAAGGACTGGAAACTCCTCTATTTCTTCGTCCGACCTGCTTTCTCCTCCTTCACCTTTTCGACCCTGTGGCCGGCTGCTCTATTCAAGCCTTGCTCTCGGCGTGCCGTCTTCACTAACGATGCGGTCCAGGGTGGCGAGTTCTTGAAGAGCTTTGGACCGTACTCCGTCAAGTACTGGTTCCGAGTTCGGGCCATGGCCAAGCGTGGCTTGCTGCCGGAGGGTGCGGCCACCATAGGTAGTTTTCATTGCCTCTCTCTTCCCGCTTCTTTTTACTCTGTCTCATTCCGACTCGGAATACTTATGACTTTCTTTTCTTTTGTTGGTCCGTACGACTCCGACTCCACCAGTTCCGACGAGGCTGCTGTGCCGACTCCTGAGATGGCGGACAGAGCTGAAAAAATGAGGCGTCGGCTGACCCAGCGCGCTTCCAGCATGGCTACTGCTTCTTCCTCCCAACCGTCACCAGCTCCCAGGTCGACTCCTCCACCACCGCACAACGTGGTTGACCTGACGCCGTCGCCCGTCGTGTCGCCGACTCGACAGCCGCCCCCTCCTCCATCTAAGAGTCCGAGCTCCAAACGGCCGGCCGAGCAGACGGACACGCCGGCTCCGAAGAAGATCCGGTTGAGCCACGAGGTGGACGAGGATGCCCAGATCTGGCAAGGCAATTCCTCGGTCCGCAAATGGGCTGCAAACGTCCTTCTTCCTAAGGATGTGGCGACGACCGGCGCCCTGGGGGACGAGTACATCGTTGAGGCCTCGCTACGCCAGTCGTATCGCGTAAGTGTTTTCGACTCGCCTCTTTTTCCGTTCTCTTTCTTAAATTTTCTGACTTCCCGTCGTCTTGCAGAATCTCACCTTCCAAATGGAGATGAGCCGGCGACTGAGGGAGTATAAGGCCGGGCTGAAGTCCATGGCCGTTCGGGTGCACCAAACGGAGGAGGCCTTCTTGGAGGAGCAAGCTAAGCACGCCAAGGCGGTGGAAGTGCATAACTCCGAGATGCTAAGGGTCACCCGTCAGTGGGAGGAGGAGCGAGACAAAGTGGCGACCATCGCCGCGACCTCGGTGGAGGACTATAAGAAGTCGGCGACCTTCGAGGCGGACGTGAAGGCGGCGATAGAGGCCCGGCAGAAGGAGATCGCCAAAGAGTGGCTGGCGACGCCGGAAGGTGACGACTTCCTTCTGGATCTGGGCGAGCGCGACTATCGCCTTGGCTTCCGCGAGGCGCAGACGGAAATCCACTCCGCCCTGCTGGTCCGCGACTCCTCTTTTACCCACGAGAGCTGGGGCCTCAAGCCGGTGATAGACGTTCTCCCGGCGACTGAAGGACCGGCGGTGGCTGCTGATCCGACGGCTCTCCCTGCGGCGGCTCCTCCCAATCTCATTGAGTCCTCCCCTCAGGAAGAGGACCCTTCTTCTGTTCCCCTAGCTGGACCAACGGCAGGGGCACAAGTTGAAGGGGTCGGTGTCGACACCCCCGCCCCAGTAGCTTAGGGCTATTCTTTTTGGGATAGCCCCTTTTTGTAAAGGCTGGCCTCCTTCTCGGGCCTTTTTGAATTTTAATGAAATTTCCTTCTTCTCTTTCCTTCTGTGTTGCCTTAAACTCGATTAATTTCCTTAAGGCTCCGGAAATCGAAGAAATATTTCTAAGGCATCGGGCCCTTCTGATTCTGAGAGATGACTTGGGCCCAACGCCCTGTTGACTCCATATACACCCGCCGAGTCCCTCAATCGAGGCGACTCCTCTGGGCCTTTTCACGGCAACGACTAAGAGTATGGGCCCTTGTTTCCTAACTCTTCTTCGTCGAGTCCCTCAGTCGAGGCGACTCCTTAGGCTTTCTCTTTCTCAGAAACATTTTGGGGTCAGCGCCCCGTTGTTTCTTTATATACTCGCCGAGTCCCTCAGTCGAGGCGACTCCTCTTGGCTTTTTCGCGGAAACGACTAAGGGTCTGGGCCCTTGTTTCCTAACTTTTCTCGTCGAGTCCCTCAGTCGAGGCGACTCCTTAGGCTTTTTCTTTCTCAGAAACGTTTTGGGGTCAGTGCCCCATTGTTTCTTTATATACTCGCCGGGTCCTTCAGTCGAGGCGACTCCTCTTGGCTTTTTCGCGGAAACGACTAAGGGTCTGGGCCCTTGTTTCCTAACTTTTCTCGCTGAGTCCCTCAGTCGAAGCGACTCCTTAGGCTTTTTCTTTCTCAGAAACGTTTTGGGGTCAGCGCCCCATTGTTTCTTTATATACTCGCCGAGTCCCTTAGTCGAGGCGACTCCTCTTGGCTTTTTCACGAAAACGACTAAGGGTCTGGGCCCTTGTTTCCTAACTTTTCTCGTCGAGTCCCTCAATCGAGGCGACTCCTTAGGCTTTTTCTTTCTCAGAAACGTTTTAGGGTCAGCGCCCCATTGTTTCTTTATATACTCGCCGAGTCCCTCAGTCGAGGCGACTCCTCTTGGCTTTTTCACGGACACGACTAAGGGTCTGGGCCCTTGTTTCCTAACTTTTCTCACCGAGTCCCTCAGTCGAGGCGACTCCTTAGGCTTTTTCTTTCTCAGAAACGTTTTAGGGTTAGCACCCCATTGTTTCTTTATATACTCGCCGAGTCCCTCAGTCGAGGCGACTCCTCTTGGCTTTTTCACGAAAACGACTAAGGGTCTGGGCCCTTGTTTCCTAACTTTTCTCGCCGAGTCCCTCTGTCGAGGCGACTCCTTAGGCTTTTTCTTTCTCAGAAACGTTTTAGGGTCAGCGCCCCATTGTTTCTTTATATACTCGCCGAGTCCCTCAGTCGAGGCGACTCCTCTTGGCTTTTTCACGGAAACGACTAAGGCTCTGGGCCCTTGTTTCCTAACTTTTCTCGCCGAGTCCCTCAGTCGAGGCGACTCCTTAGGCTTTTTCTTTCTCAGAAACGTTTTAGGGTCAGCGCCCCATTGTTTCTTTATATACTCGCCGAGTCCCTCAGTTGAGGCGACTCCTCTTGGCTTTTTTCACGGAAACGACTATGGGTCTGGGCTCTTGTTTCCTAACTTTTCTCGCCGAGTCCCTCAGTCGAGGCGACTCCTTAGGCTTTTTCTTTCTTAGAAACGTTTTAGGGTCAGCGCCCCATTGTGTCTTTATATACTCGCCGAGTCCCTCAGTCGAGGCGACTCCTCTTGGCTTTTTCACGGAAACGACTAAGGGTCTGGGGCCTTGTTTCCTAACTTTTCTTGCCGAGTCCGGGCGATGGTTATCAGTAATCCGTACTCTTTTATTCAAGTCTCTCGGTACCCTTGGGCCTATACATGGCCTAACCTTTCCTACTGATAGAACTTCTTCAAGTGGATGACGTTCCAGATTCGGTCCACAAGCTTGCCTTCCAGAGTTTCAAGCTTGTAAGTGCCGGTCTGGACCACCGCGGCGATGCGATAGGGTCCTTCCCACTTTACCGCGAACTTGCCTCCTTCCGCGGGCTGGCTTGCTTGCCGGTCTCGTAATACAAGATCGCCGACCTGGAAGGTTCGTGGGCAAATCCTTCGATCACGATATCTTTTTACCGCTTGTTGATATTCGACCATCCGAGCACTCGTAGCTTCTCTTCTTTCTTCTAGGAAATTTTTCTCAATTCGAAGACTTTCTTCATTCTCCGTGTCGGAATAAGTGCGGACCCGGTGAGTGGGCTCGACCACTTCAATTGGGACCTTAGCTTCGAAGCCGTACGCAAGGGAGAATGGGCTCTCTCCGGTTGCTCGTCGCTGCATAGTGCGATAAGCCCATAGGACTCGGTCAAGCTCATCCGCCCAATTTCCTCGGATATCTTCCAATTTCTTTCGGATTCCATCCACTATGGTTCGATTCACATTTTCGACTTGCCCATTGGCCTGCGGGTACGCCACGGATACCTTGGGGCGGATATCGTGTCAGCGGCAGAAGTCAGCAAACGCCTGGCAGTCGAACTGTCGCCCATTATCGCTGACAATATGCTCGGGCAAGCCGAAGCGGCAAATCACCTTCTTCCATAGGAAGCGTCGGCATTGGTACTCGGTGATAGTGGCCAACGGTTCAGTCTCAACCCATTTGGTGAAGTAGTCGATAGCTACGACACAAAATTTCAGGCCCCCGGGAGCTGCTGGTAACGGCCCCAACAAGTCGATTCCCCACTTAGCAAATGGAATAGCCGTGGTGACTGGCGTGTAGAAGGTAGCCGGCTGAGTGTCCTTTCTGGCGAACGCTTGGCAAACGCCACACTTGGATATCCATTCGATGCAATCTCGCATCATGGTCGGCCAATAATACCCCTGGACGACCAACTTTCGGGCGAGCGTGTGGGCGCCCTGGTGTGCGGCGCAGATGCCTCTATGAGCCTCGTCCATTATTTTTTCGGCCTCGGGCCTGAGCAAGCATTTCAACAGAGGACCCCCGAACGACCGTTTGTATAGCTGCCCATCAATGATTTCGAAAGAGGGGGCTATTCGTCGAACCTTAGCGGCGACTCCCGGATCTTCCGGCAACTCGCCTGTTTCCTTGAATCGCCGGATGTCCTCTATCTAGAATATCTCGTGGTTCTTCTCTCGGTCCCATTCCTCGCCGGTCACCTGCTGGACTTCTACTGTTGGCGAGTCGAAGACCATTTAGCACAGCTTCATATTCGGCCTCATTGTTAGATGTCGGAAACAAGTAGCTCAAGGCATAGTATAGCCGGAACCCCTCCGGGGAGATGAGCATAACCCCACCCCCACGGTGTCGTCGACTCGACGCTCCGTCCGCATGCATTTCCCACCACTCGCCTAAACCGTCCTTCGTGGCGTGTTCCTTTTCTTTTTCGCTCGCCGTGCACTCGACCAAGAAGTCGGCCAAGGCTTGACCTTTTATGGAGGGCCGGGGCTGGTACTCAATCCCATACTGGGTTAGTTCCATGGCCCATTTCACTAGTCGGCCAGACGACGAGGGGTTTCGCAGGATGCTCCCAAGCGGTTGGTCAGTCAGCACTCGGACGGTGTGGGCTTGGAAGTAAGGTGCTAGCTTTCCCACGGTGATCACCAACGCGTATACAATCTTCTCCAGGGTGGTATACCGCGACTCGGCGGCCTTCAGGGAGCGGCTTACGTAATAAACCGGGTGCTGAATGCGCTCTTCCTCTCGGACTAGCACCGAACTCACCGCCTTAGAGGAGGCGGCTAAGTATAAGAATAAGGGCTCGTCCACCTGGGGAGTAGACAATACCGGGGGTGTTGAGAGATATTGTTTCAACTCTTCGAACGACTGCTGACACTCGGTGGTCCAAGCGAATCCCTCCTTCCTCTTCATGGCTTCGAAGAAGAGCACCGTCTTATCTGCTGCTTTGCTCAGGAAGCGGCTGAGGGCGGCCAGTCGACCAGTCAATCGTTGCAGGTCTTTGATGGAGCTAGGGGGTTGCATGTCGACGATGGCCTGTACTTTCTCCGGGTTAGGCTCAATACCTCGCTTGGTGACCATATAGCCCAAGAACTTTCCACCTTGCACTGCGAAAGCACACTTTTTGGGGTTCAACCGGAGGTTATATCTTATCATCACTTTAAAACAGTCGGCCAGATCTTCCGCATGTTTGCTCTCCTCTCGGCTCTTGACGAGCATGTCATCGACGTACGCGGCCATTGATTTTCCCAGCAAGTGCTGGAATAGTCGAGCCACCATTCGCGTATATGTAGCTCCGCCATTCTTAAGCCCAAAGGGCATGACTCGATAGCAATAGACTCCATCCGGCGTTAGAAACGCGGTCTTTTCTTCGTCTGCTGAGTGCATGAAGATCTGATGGTACCCCCTGAAGGCGTCCATGAAGCTCAGCAAAGCTGACCCGGCGGTCTCATCAACCAATTGGTCAATCCACAGTAATGGGAACGGGTCCTTAGGACAGGCCTTATTAAGGTTAGTATAATCGACGCACATTCGCCACGCCGGGGGCTTCGGTACAAGAACCACATTCGCCAACCACTCCGGGTACTTAACCTCTCGGACATGTCCGGCTGCTAACAATGTGCTCACCTCCTTTTTTTACGAATTCTCTCCGATCATTGGCCAGGTACCGCTTCTTTTGTACGACTGGTCAATGCTTAGGGTCTATAGTGAGTCGGTGCGATATAATGGATCGATCGACACCGGGCATGTCCTTTGGACCCCAGGCGAAAACCAGCCAGTGTTCTCGGAGCACTTTTATGATTTCTTCTCTTACCTCTTGTGGGAGACCGACCCCAATTCGGACCCGCCTGTCCGGTTGCTCAGGATCAATCTCCACCTCTTCCAATTCAACAGCCGGCTCGGGGCGAGGTATCATTGTCTTCTTTGGGGGCCTTTCCGTGATCTCATGGACCTGCATCCCTTGCTTGCCCATTCCTCGACAGGCTTGCAGGTAGCAGTCGTGGGCGACCTTCCGGTCGCAGCGCACCGTACCTATTCCATTTGGCGTGCGGAATTTCAGGCAGAGATGCTCAATTGAAATCAGAGCTCCTAGATCCTCTAGACCCGGTCGGCCGAGTATAGCATTATGCGAGCATGCCAGATTTACCACGATGAATTTCATACTGAGTTTCTGTACGTCTGGGTAACTGCCAATCTCAACTGGCAGAGTGATGGATCCTTCGGCTTCTACCGAATCCCCTGTGAAACTGGCGAGTGGAGTTTTGACGGGATTCAGCTGATCTCGGGTTAACCCCATTTTCATGAAGGTTTCCAGGTATAACACATTAACACTGCTCCCGGTATCGACCAGGATTCGGCGAACGACTACCCCCTTGATGTCCATGGCTATAACTAGCGCATCTCTATGCGGCGACTCACCAGCCGGTAAATCTCTATCGGTGAAGATGATGGGCTCTCGGCACGCCTTGTTAGAATTCTCCTCGCGCCCATACACTGTCCCGACATACAGCTGTCGGGCCCAGGCCTTTCGAGTATTTGCTGAGTCACCACCTTGCGGCCCGCCGACTATCATGTTGATAACCGGCTTTTGACGCCACTGAGCCTCATCTTCTTCAGAAGCAGGCTGCTTGCCCCGATTACTCTCGGCGGCGACGGCGGGATCCTCGTCCCCTCGATTGGCCGACCTCCGTCTCCATTGATTAGGAGGTGGGGTTCCTTGCTGGATGATACCTTCCATGATCTTCTTCAGGTAAAAGCATTCTTCTATGCTGTGGGTATAAGATTTATGGTAACGACAATATTTAGAAGTCTTACCCGTCTCTTCGCTAGTGATGCAGTCATCAATCGGCTGAGGCGGAGGCGGGGAGACCGCTTGTATTTCATGCACCGGCCGTTCGGGAGCCGGCCGGTAGGGGTGTACGGCGGGCCTGTCGTATGGTCGCCTGATTTCGGATCGTCAGCTCGCGTCCGGGCGCCTTTCCTTGGTTTCGGCTCGCGTTCTCTTTCCATTGGCGGACCCGCTGACTTCGCGCTGCCGTTTGTGTTTTATAGCCTGCTCTGTGTTGGCCTTCTTGTTGGCCATATGGATGGCTTCCGCGTAGGTAGCCGGGCGGTTGTCCCGCAGATCTCGGTATAGCTGGCCGGACCGCATGGACTCGATGAAGAAGGTGAGTGTCGTCTGGTCCTTGACCTCCTCTATAGACTGGATTTCTTTCTGCCAACGGGCCAGATAGGTTTTTAAGGACTCGCCCTCATCCTGATGAATGTCGCCTAGGTGTGTCAAGTCTTTTTGTGGCCTGATATTAGCGGCATAATGGCTCGTAAAGCGGTCTGCTAGCTCTTCGAAGCTACGAATCGACCCCGGCGGCTGTGCCACCAGCCACCTCTGTGCTGGGCCTTTTAATGTGGGCAGAAAAGCGCGGCACATGACCGGGTCTTGAACTTCCAAGACCTGCATCTTGGCCTGGTAGCTCAGCAAATGCTCTCGAGGGTTGCCGGACCCATCGAACGTGGCTTGTTCCGGGAATTTGAAATCACCCGGTATCTTAAAGGCCATGATCTTGTCCGAGAAGGGCAAGGCGGTTAATAACGTACGTCCTGGGGATTTGGCTTTTCCCTCTACCTGCTCTCTCAGATTTCGCACTTCTTGGACTAAGTTTGCCACCTCGACCCTCTCCCGGGTATGGTTTCCTGTTGATTCCGTGCTCTCACCGACCTCTGACCCGGCCGGTTCGTTGCGGTTGCGGACGGGCTGCTCTATACCGCAAGCCTCAGTCCTGGTTCTTCTAGTACGATTTTCCTCGCGTGCAGTCTGCCGATCGCGAGTAGCCAACGGGGCACGACTGGGTTCCCTCCGACCTAGTCGTTCTCTCGCCGACCGCCGTCCGGTGCTCGGACCTAGCCGAGAATGAACGTACTGTACCGGCTGGCTCTCGGCTCGGCGGTTCTGTTGTCGGTCATCAGGCCCATGAGACGGCTGCTGATTGCGTTGCGGTAAACGAGTGGCAGACTGTTCTCTTACTCCTCGACTCGCCTCGTTGCTCCGGGGTGAGCTGCACCTGAGGCGGCTGTTGATTTATCGGTGGTGTGGGCGGCGGCGTTGTCTCGTTTTCACGGCTCCGAGTGTTTCTCCGATTCAATTGGTTTCTCAAGTCCGCCCCCAATCCGCTATCATGTCGGCTTAACTGTTCCTGACTTCCAGTCATGTCAGGAGCTTTTCTGATTCCTTACGTCTTATGACCGAAATTCTTCTCGTTGTTTCTCGAACTCGCCTTGCTCAGGAGGACACGCGACTCTTAGTTTCAATCCCCACAGACGGCGCCAGTGATGGTTTTTGGGTTTTCGGGCCCAAGGAGGTCCAACACAACCTTTAGCTGGAGGATACACCTTTCAATAAAATGTGTGTCTCGAAAGAAAGAAAATGCTTTGTTTAGAATCTCTTCTATTCCCTCTCCGGGTCCTCTTTTCTGTGTCCGTCTTCTACAAGAGTGGAGGAGCCTTTATATAGCGGCTCCTCCCCCACTGACTTGAAGGCCCTTAATAGCCGACTTCAAGACTAATTAAAGTACCGAGCCGTTGGTCGCCTTTACTGAGCCGGCCAACGGCTCTCTCAAGCTCGTAACAGCCGGACCAAGTCTGGCCTTTTAATGCTCTAACGGTTCCCTGTTTAAGAGTCTCTTTGATGATCTCAACGGCTCCTTGAGTCGAGTCTTTCTCTGGGCTTGGGGCCTGGCCGACTCCTCGCCCTCGACCCAAGCTCTTGTTGGGCCCTTCTTAGCAATCCTGAGCTAGGTCCCCGTACTTGGGCCTGGGCCGATTCCTGGACTCGGCCCAAGCACCCTCCGGGCTTCTCCCGATTCTAGCCCACCTTTCCTATCTTGGGCTCTCTTCTTTGGGCCAATCTCTCTTGGTCCGGGGTCCTCACCCCATCATATATAATATCCGAAATATATATATATATATATATATATATATATATATATATATATATATATATATATATATACACAAATATATATAATACGGATCCAAAGGTTATATATACATATATATCTATGAAAAGATATACCAATATATCAACCAAAAAATGGAACTTATAATCCTCATATTATAACTCCAATCAACAAGAAAGTAGAAAGGATTTTTGCTTAGAGCATAATCCAAAACAAGAAAGGAGAAGGAAGAAAGAAGAAAGTACGAGTTAGGTGAGGTGCCTTTCTTTCCTTAAAACCTTATTTGCCACCACCCAAAAGTGCTAGGAGTGTTGTGGCCTAGGTTTCCCAGGATAAAACGTACAACGGTTCGACGTTTGAGCACCCAAACGGACGAACCCGGCGAACAAGAGCACGGGCAAAACACAGTTTCAAGGACGGAGTAGGAGCAAAATTTTGAGAAGAAAACTAGAATTTCTTTGTGTGTGTTCTTGTGTTGTTTCTCACTTTCTCACTTTCACTGTATCAAAATGGTTGCTCCCACAACATGTTTATATAGGAGATTGGTACTTAATAGCATCGTCATGACACATTAACCAACATAAATTCAATTTAATAATTGAATTATAACGTTTGAAACAGTCGTACTTATTATTGAAATAATATCAACGGTCACGAACTTAATATCCGATTAATTCGTACCGACCATAACGACCCGTTTCAAAAAATCGGAGTGACCTAGAAGTTCGTACAAACCCGAAAGTTTAACGAATTGGGACCGGAAACCACACCCGAGTGGTCCGCAAGCACCGAAACAGTGCAGCACGAATCAATGCATATAGCATTGACTCATGGTAGAAGCACCAAACTGGTGCTGCATGAAAGGACTCACACGAAAGGAGTCCAAGAAACCAAAGTATGAATTTGTGCTCAAAAGCACGAAACTATACTTTAAATCCCAATTCACTATTTTAAGCTTTCCAAAGCTTAATCATATTAAGCTTATCCCTTCGTGATACACCATCACAACTAATTCTTTAATTAGCTATCAAGCTTAAAACCTTGTACATTTTGGGTACAACGAATCACAATAATTACTAATTTAATTAGCAACTATCTTAAGATTTTGACTTCTCTCAAATAGGTTCACTATGAGAATCAATTTCTCATTCACCTATTACTCATTTTGAGCGTATATTATATCAAATTCTCCGTCTCACTACGAAGAACACGAATCCACATTGACCCGACCAAAATCGGAAGTGGATCCCACATATATTTGTACCACAGAATAATCACTCAAAATGCCATTTTAATACTATTTTTCCAACAATCCCCCACATGAATGAAAATTGATTTTCAAGGTATTTTGAAATCGGAAACAACTGTGTTCAACGGTCGATCCCTGCATAGGATAGGTAGGGATCACTATACCCTTTGAACCTTCCCTTGTGAAGATATGTTTACTCTACTGGCTGTACGGTGGAACACGATGTCTTTGAATCGACTGCCATTTGTGTAGACGATGACATATCTCACACAGGAACCTCCCAACCATGCTCTGTTCTCATGAGTGTGCCCATTTTGGTCGTGGGTCACCTTCCTGGTTCTGCAAGAGTTTGTGAAGAATTGTGCCCATCAATTCTCCTTTGAAGTGACCCTCACTTTTCTCTCACATAGGTGATTCTTTTCCGAGTATCCCGCATACTCACATATGTCAATCGACATTCGAATCATTAAAGCATCAACATGCTAGCCTCGTGCGGGAGTCACTGTTTCTAACGAGGAGTGGTAGGGAGTCCGAGACCCCTACAGTGACACACTCTGTTCCATAATTTAGTTGTCCCATTGAACCTAGGTGCCAGCTAGGTTGGGTATCCACTATAGAACTTTTAGTCCAAGGGCTTTAGAGTCATTCCTCGTTCCAATTTCTCAACAACCATTTGCTTACCCTCGGGTTAGCGAGCTAGCGGCCGCTACGTTATCTTTTGACATCACGTAGTCAATAGAGATAACCCCTGTTGTGAGAAATTGTTTAATGGTATTATGTCAACGACTTATAAGTCTAGACTTACCATACCACATCTAGCTCTGTACTTAACCAATTTTGGCTTGATTATCACAATGCACACAAATTGGAGGTATGAGTTTACCACTAGGAACATTCTCGAAATAATGGCATAGCCATTCGGCCTACTCGCTCACGACACGAGTGTAAGGCTCTCAGCTTTGATCCCGTCATGGATCTTAGCTATCACAAATCGTTTCGAGAATCTTCATACAATCAACTGCACTGGCCTACGTAAAGACGTAACCTTTGATGGACTTAGCGTCCTTTGATATCCGTGCTATACTTTCCAAGTACGGCTAGATATCCCACGTAGTGCAGTCCAGAGTACGAGCATACCTTAAGTATCTCATAACTCACACTATTGCCTTCTTGTGCGCAACACTAGGGTTACTCGTATGTCTACCGAGTTCGTTAACCGCTAAGGCAATATCCAGCCTAGTACAACCCATTAGATACAATTAAAATACCAATAATCTGAAAGTATTCTCCGTGAGAAATACAATCTCCGTGATTATCGGCTAGTTGTATGTTAGTATCTAACGGTGTCCAAGTCACTTGATTATCATCCTTTACAATGATTCAATCAACACAATGAGATTGTCTTACCACGAGACTATACGGTCTTCTCACGATTTTAATCTCGAAGATTAAATCAGCCAAACTCACACCTCTCATGTCAAATCTCAAATTTAACATGTTCCTAGTAGAATTGATCATTCGATCGTTACTACCCACGTAGAGTTTATCGTATATAAACAGATAGTGATACCACCGTCTATCGTATACATTACGTAGACCGACTTGTCACTTTTATTTATACTAAACTCGTTGGTCATCATTGCATGAACAAAACCTCACATGCCAAATACTAAGGCAATGGTTTCGAACCATACAATGATTTCACCAATTGCATACTTTCTTTTCACATCGTGGAACCACAAACCCTCAGGTCGTTCCACGTATACTAAGAAAGCGAGACATCCATTTTGATGAACTTCCAAGTCTCGCTAAACGGCTTTGGCAAGTATCATTCTAATGGATTCCATTATCATCACAAGAGAATATATATCGAAGTAACTGTGGTACTCGCGTTGCATGTAATCTACAATTACAAGCCCGACCATTTTACTTCAATATAACCAACCGGATTTATCTTCTGACTGATGATCCGTTTAGGATCTAGAGGTTTTACAACCCGAAGGAAGAACAACCAGTTCCAAGTATGATTCTTTAAGATAGAATCTACTTCACTCTCGATAGCCCCTCTTGGGTTGGTCCATCTGTAGAAGTCACCACTTCTACATACGTTCGAGGCTCGTTTTCTAACAACCATGTCAGAAAATCCAATTTATTTTCTAGTAAACAAGTTAGAATATGCTCACCACATTCTAACACGTACGTTAGAAAATATGGACCAAAGGATTTTCCAATCCTAGCTCTCTTGCTACGCCTAGCTTCAAGCTCGGGTTATCTTTTATACCCTCCAACCATAGCTACGTCGAAAGTTCATTTCAACGTGTTAGGTCCTATATTGAACCTTCACCGAAATGCCTCTTCTAAAGAACGATGAATTTCTTGATTCAATTTATTGTGTTCTTATGTACATCCAAACTATAGGACTCGTGTACTAAGAACCAATACACACCTTTGGCAAGACACCCCCACATGTCAGGCATTAGTAGGAAAACCTCTTACGTACACACAATTCGTAAGAATTTCATGCGTGTAACCTTATTTAAGAGGTACTAACTTGTCCAAAGTATTGTCTCACCCCACATACCTTGAGGTAGACCCGAACTTATCAACGTCTTGATATTTTACGTTAGGCAATAACGTTCGATTGAGGTGAATACCGTACCGTACGCTCAAGTACGATACCAACGCTTGCGCAGAAATCACCAATATGTATTTCATATTCACCACATCGATCGCTCGTAACCGCTTTAATCCACGATTAATTTGGTTATTCATTTTATTCTCATAAAGAATAAATATGTGTTACACGTTAACACATCTCGTAGGTGCTAACAGATTAGCCCTTACGAAACCATTTGAATTGATCGAAGTACCGAAAATAAAGCACGAATCGATGCTTCAAAAAACACCAACTCGTGCTAAAGATTTGGTGCCACAAAGCACCATCAGTTCGTGCTTCACAAATTGAAGTACGAACCATGCTTGGCAAAGTAGCACGGAAGTGCTACACGAAACCATAAAGCACGAAAGTGCTTTACCTAATCAGCACCATTTGGTGCTTGATTAATTACCAAGCTTAGTACTAAGTGCTATCATTAGCACTCCAGGCTAATTGAACCTTTCGAATTTTCCGTTAGTGCTCCGAAAGCACTATCCAACAAATCATTATTTGTCTCAAATTATATTTCATAGTAGTATAATTCAGATTTTGATCAAGTTAATTTTAACATAATTAACATTATCAAATCAACCAAAATTTCGACTAGTTGAATCAAACTCATATAATCGTTCTCAGAATATTATTTAAAATATTCAACATTTGAGCTGTGACGCTCACGATTATATAGTTATCCCAATTTTTGACAAATTGATTCTACTTTGAAATCTATATCGTTCAACATGAACTAGAACTGAAGTCATTTTACGAGATTTCAAACATGTAACACGCTTGTTACATTTCGTTCCGGCCGTTAAGCCATTTTAGCATTTTCCAAATAATGCTACTTGATGCACTAGGCATCCATATTGAATCTTTTATATAATAAAATATCACACAAGAATATTTTAAAATATACAAAGTTCAATACACACAAATCGAGCAATTCATTTTATTCAATAATAAAATGTATCACAAGGATACTATAACATTTATTCAAAATAAATAAATAGGAAAATACATTGGAAACAAATTCCTTATTCCTATCTCGTAGTAGTCCTTCAAACCCGTGTACCTTGTTCCATTCTCAACCGTCCACTCAACAAAGGGAGGTCCATAGCGCACATCGGGGGTACCTCGATTGTGACCTCACTCGTCCAACCATCCACATGTTTTAATCATAGCAAAATTGTCCTCAACCTTTTCACCAGGATAACGGTTTGCTTCATAGTGACATTTCTCCTTCTTCTCATAATCATCTTGAAAGCTAAGCTTCCACTTGCCTTTCCTTTGATTACCGTTGAAGTCATTGGTCACACTACAATAGTCCTCAGACCATGTAGTGGTCACATAAACACTGGATCCTTCGTGGCTTTAGCCGATCCATTAGGCAACACAATAGGTACCACTTGTGTGCCATTAGCCACTAGTTTATCGGATCGTGAACCAAAGTTCTCCGGAGCACCATCGTGTGATTTAGCAACTCCCATGGAAACATCATTTCCAACATTGCTGCCATCAATTGGCATCTCAGGATGTGCAACATCGTTGCCGTTCCTACCATTAGAATGTGCACCACGAGCAACATTCACGGATCCAATACTTTTGGAATCCATCGACTTATTCATTATAAAAAATGTAATGTTTTAAGATTGTTGGTGATAATGAACCAAAATCGATTAAATATCCCAAAAAATAATATTTATATATACACACGAAAATATATATAAAATATTATTGGATATAGTATCCGAAATATATATATATACACAAAAATATATATAAAACGGATCCAAAGGTTATATATACATACATACATACATACATACATACATACATACATACATACATATATATATATATATACCAATGTATATCAACCAAAAAATGGAACTTATAATCCTCAGATTATAACTCTAATCAACAAGAAAGTAGAAAGGATTTTTGCTTAGAGCATAATCCAAAAAGAGAAAGAAGGAGCAGGAAGAAAGAAGAAAGTACGAGTTAGGCGAGGTGCCTTTCTTTCCTTAAAACCTTATTTGCCACCTCCCAAAAGTGCTAGGAGTGTTGTGGCCTAGGTTTCCCAGGATAAAACGTACAACGGTTCGACGTTTGAGCACCCAAACGAACGAACCCAGCAAACAAGAGCACTGGCAAAACACAGTTTCAAGAATGGAGTAGGAGCAGAATTTTGAGAAGAAAACTAGAATTTCTTTGTGTGTGTTCTTGTGTTGTTTCTCACTTTCTCACTTTCACTGTATCAAAAAGGTTTCTCCCACAACATGTTTATATAGGAGATTGGTACTTAATAGCATCATCATGACACATTAACCAACATAAATTCAATTTAATAATTGAATTATAACGTTTGAAACGGTGATACTAATTATCGAAATAATATCAACGGTCACGAACTTAATATCTGATTAATTCGTACCGACCATAACGACCCATTTCAAAATATCTGAGTGACCGAGAAGTTTGTACAAATCCGAAAGTTTAACGAATTAGGATTGGAAACCACACGCGAGTGGTCCGCAAGCACCAAAACGGTGTAGCACGAACAATGCATATAGCATTGACTCATGCTAGAAGCACCAAACTGGTGCTGCACAAAAGGACTCACACGAAAGGAGTCCATGAAACCAAAGTATGTATTTATGCTCAAAAGAACGAAACTATACTTTAAATCCCAATTCACTATTTTAAGCTTTCCAAAGCTTAATCATATTAAGCTTATCCCTCCGTGATACACCATCACTGCTAATTCTTTAATTAGCTATCAAACTTAAAACCTTGTACATTTTGGGTACAACGAATCACAAGAATTACTAATTTAATTAGCAATTATCTTAAGATTTTGACTTCTCTCAAATAGGTTCACTATGAGAATCAATTTCTCATTCACCTATTACTCATTTTGAGCGTACATTATATCAAATTCTCCGTCTCACTGCGAAGAACCCGAATCCACATTGACCCGACCCAAATAATTTGTACCACAAAATAATCACTCAAAATGTCATTTTAATACTATTTTTTCAAATATATATATATATATATATATATATATATATATATATATATATATATATATATATATATATATATATGTATATTTATATATCACATAAATTATGAAATAGGAGCTCGAGAATCTTACAGACATTCAACTCC
The DNA here is from genome assembly GCF_001879475.1 of Ipomoea nil. Classification (NCBI taxonomy): domain Eukaryota; kingdom Viridiplantae; phylum Streptophyta; class Magnoliopsida; order Solanales; family Convolvulaceae; genus Ipomoea; species Ipomoea nil. The sequence continues at coordinate 2,512,107 of NW_017616619.1, read as the reverse complement.
TGCTTATTCCATAAATTACGGTGGATGTAATGTGGCAAAAATAATTATGGTGGACTAAAATTGGAAAAGTCCCTATAACAATAAGACCAAAAATGGAATTCACTCTTATGGAAATTACTACAGTGGAGCTGAAACTGGATAATTTTAGCAATTTTGAAATGTTTTCAACTATCATTTTTAAACCTTACACCTTAAATTTAATTTTCAACTCCTACACACTCCCAAACTCTTCATCCAAATTTATTTCCGAACTAATAAATTCAAACAACTATTCTACTTTGTATTATTTTCTAACTAATCCAAAAAATATTAATGACATGTACTACATGTCATTGGTTAGTCATTTCAACTCCTACACATATCCAAACTCTTCATCAAAATTTATCTCCGAACTAATAAATTCAAAACACTATTCTACTTTGTATTATTTTCTAACTAATCCAAAATTTATTAATGACATGTACTACATGTCATTGGATAGTCATTTCTCAAACAATTACATCATTTCTTTTTCACAAATTACTATTCTATTTTTCACATATTTTCTTCTTCACAATTAAACCTCTGCGGAGGCATACTCCCCCCCCCCCCCCCCCCTCCCCCCCATATTTGGTATCAGAGCGTACTACGATTCTGAGAAATTAAAATGATTCATTCATGTTTAAAATTTTGCATTTGGAAACTTAGAATATATGAATATAATCTTCAAATTTTTCTAGCAGACATGCAAAAATATTGTCATTTACAAAATTGGGAACAATATGAACACTCTTATAATAATTACGAATTTACACTTAAGAAAATTCTTGAAATGAAAAGTTATATTACAGAAATTTCGGCATGAATTTTTCTGAAAAAATTTCACATTTAAAATATTACCAAAAGTTTTATAAAACTAGAGCATTAGAATCTAAAAAATGGCTAGACACTGAAGGGAAACATTATGATCCAAATTCCTCTAAAACAATGAAGAATACTTATGAATCTCACAAAAAAAAATTAGAAGAAATTGAAAATTGTATAGCAAAATTAATCTGTTAATATGAATCAGTCTAATAAAATAATTTTAAAACAAATTGATTATTTAAAAACTATGATGGAACTGCAAGAAAGGAAAATTTCAAATTTATTAAAGTTAATTGAAAATTTTAACACAAAATTTGACTTAGTAATAAGAGAAAAACAAATAATTGAAAATCCAAAATTAATTGAGATAAATAATATTTCTATAGATTTGTTATGCAAAAAATTTTCTAATATTCAGATTTCTTCACAAATTAAATCGAAAACAAAAAATTTTTTGACATACAATTTAGAAGAAGTCAAGAAAAATTTAAATAAATAATGAATCCTTTTACGAGAAGGTCAAGAACATTAACTTCAGAAGAACCTAGTTCTTCTAGAATTAGCACATTAAACCAAACCAACAGTCCCTCTTATTTAAACAGACTTTTAAAATTAAACTCAAACAAAAATTCCTATAAATTGGAACAAATTGTTGACACAGAAAGAGACTTAGAAATTATGTCAAATAATTACATTAATACATTACGACCAAACATGTTATACAGAACTGGAGTTTTAGAAAATAATTCCAGTTTAATTAGAACACATAGATCTTAATTGTTAGAACTACCAGAAGGTAGGACTGAAACATTCGGATTATTAACAAATGAAAGTATAAATCAAATTTCTTCCAAAAATTTAAATTATATACATTTAGGATTAATTACAATTGGAGTCAGAGGACTAGTAATGAAACAAAGCGGGACAAAAGTCTTAGTTGCTGTTTTAGATACTAGAAATCAATCCTCACTAAATAAACAAATTATTGGGGCAATAGAAGTAGACATGAAATAATATTGGAATTCATTGTTTATGTCCAAATTATACTATTGCCTTAAAGGACATCAAGTATATAAAAATTCAAGTCCAAACAAAAGTATTTGGAAATTTTAAAGGATCAAATATTGTGTTAGACGTAATCTTGATGGGAAGATTATCCACACAAGTTTGCCCAAGATTTAAAATTAAAATTGATAACATAATTAAGACAATTGAGTCTGAAGGAATCAATATTTTTGGACCAGAACCAATTTCTCATTCTCTTTTGGCGGGAGAAGAATGGAAAATTGAAAACTTAACCACTGAAATTGAGACTCTAAAACCAACAGAGGTAGTAACTTATACCAATGAAAATGGATCTTTATTATTAAGATTCAAAAATTATGAAAACTCTAACCAACAAGATCTAGAAGAAGAATAGATTATGGATTCAAAAATTTCAGGAGCACTCACATTAGAAGAATTTCAAAAAATTAAAAATGATGAATTAATTATGGAAAAATTAAACCAAGAATTGGAAATGAGAAATTCAGAAAAATATAAATTATTGGAAAAATATCTAAATGATATCCACAAATTAAAACAAAACTTTGAAAAATTGAAGAAGAAGAAGACATGAGTCTAGAAGAAAATTCAATAAAAAAATTTTATGAATACAACAGAAACTAGTACAAATCAAAACACTGCCACATCTTCATATTATCCATGTAACACCCCGAAGTTTTTCAATTTTTAAGACTTATATAATAAAGGTAGATTCTCATTAAATCCCAAAACATAATATAAAAGAGTATGGGGTGCTATGCCACACCCGAGTTAGAGAACTCAGGTGCACAGGCTAAATAACTAATATCCTCAATAATGTAAATAGATAAGCATGGCACGCAGGCCGAAAGGGAAACTATCTATTCTACGCTCCAAGTCTCTAGCGCGCTCCAGTGTCTACTTCTCTGTGCCTGAAAGCCAAATATATCTGTTCAGCGAGAGATGCTGGTAACCCACTCCAACGCGTTGAAATACATTATAGGTAGATATATATAGATATACGAAAACCATTTTGAAGCAGGAAGATATATACTTAGGAGACACTAGTTTTAAAACCAAGAATAGACTCGACAGATAGGGATAAGCACATTCAACAGTTATAATCATGCATATAGAGATACTAGCATATATCCTATGGGATAAGCACATTCAACAGTTGTAACCAAGCATGTAAAGATACTAGCATATATCCTATGGTCACGGATTCACTTTATCTCATGTATATCATCATTCAACTCATCACACAAGCACACTTTGTTGGCGCCACAGGACCAATCGCATGCCCATACATGAGGGTCAGCGCATATAGCTCTGACACGGCCCCGCAGCACCTTGCCTCGTATCGCAATACGAAGGGGTCGATCGCAACCGACCGATGAACCGCAGCTCATCATAATGTTTGATCGCAACCAAACAGTGGACCGCAGCCCAAGAGTAGTCATCTGACCGCAGCCAGGAATATGAACCGCAGCTCATGTAAAACGTTTGATCGCAACCAAACGGTGGACCGCAGCCCGAGAGTGTAATTCTGACCGCAGCCAGCTTCTGAACCGCAGCTCAGGAATAACTAATTTGATCGCAACCAAATTGGGGTAACATGCACACATAACACATAACAAGCACATGCAACCCATATTAACACATTGGGAAAGGGGAGAAAACGTATAACGAAACCTATGCGTGGTCATCCACATACTAGGAATAATCCTAAGGGGTTCATACTTCTTTCACCTAGGCCAACGGGATACCAATTCAACTAGCATGCGATATATAAGACTCATTCATCCTACGAACGGTACCCGAAACATCAAACTAGACTTAGGCACGATAAACGGAGTTCGTTGGGACACCACGAGGGTTGGGGAAACATCAAACGGGGAAGCCGAAGACCCAAGTTGGGCACATTCCAGCGGGTAGCTGGTGGGTGGAGGACCACCTGCCGGCGACAAATCTCCGGGCAGTGGTCTGCCCGCCGGCTGCCCGCTTCGGGCGACGTCCTTCTCGGGCAGCAGGTAGGTGGCGGGTCCCCCTACCCCCACCTACCCCCCACTAACTCTTTATCAAAATAACCGTCCCGGGCTCCGTTATGGAACCCGAAACCATGCTTAGACACTTTTAAACGCAATTGATGACACCATGTAGACAATTAACGGATCAAAAGCAAGAATCATATAGCACACATCCTATCATGATTTCTAAACATAATCAACACCCGAACATGCGAAATCCCACCCAATTATATCAAGAATAACACAATACGAAATCCCCAATTTGACCTAGGGCTCTAATCATATTTAAATTATCAAAATCATAGTTCGTCTTTTAACATCAAGAAATGTCAAGACTCATCAAGAATATCACATAACCATCAAGAACCTCTTATCATCATCAAGATCATCAAGATCACACATAAAATCATCTCACAATCATCAAGATCATATCATCAATATCATGAACGATTCATCAAGACCCAAGTGCAGAGAGGAAGCCAAAGAAGATAATTATAGCAAGGAAAATAGGTTTTGTTGAGACATGGGTTACCTCGTCCGCTTATCCATCCAAAACAACTTCAAAGGGACCTGTAAATCAAGTTGAATCTTCACTACGTAATCGAGCTAATAAAATAGTTAAGCCCTAAGGGACACGAACCCTAGATTCGTCCTGGTCTAAACGTATCCCACAAATCTACACTTATCATATCTTAATTATCCCTAACCGAAAAGGATAATGACCATATCTAAACATGCCTAACGTAGGATTCGAACCTAAGTTCTTCTTTATACAAACCAGGGTTCCAACCACTACGCCAATATCAACTATTTGTTCTTAAACTGTGTTGTTATCCTAATGAGCCCAACATACCGTCCCACCATTATCATCTTCTTCTCGCCCAACACTACCATCTAATAACAATGTTCACGCGACGCTACTGCCTATCGAAACTATCGGATTATAAGGCGTTACCTGCTGCTACGCCCGCGAAAGGAGGAGACGAAGACCGCCACCCCGCCGCCGTGGTCGTTGGTTCGAACTTTGCCGGAGAGGCAATCGTCACCACCACGCCATTCGTTGCATGCGAAGCCCGCCGAAGATCGCCATTGTTCCTCCGAGAATGGAAGGTGTCCGAACGGCCCTGCCACCCTTGTTGCTGCCGTCACGGATCGTTTCTTGATTATTACGGAGGGGGAGACGAAGGACGAAGATGGAGCGCAGGTTGGGGGTGTAGGACGAGAGAGAGGGTGGGGGAGGGTTGTTTCGCCGGTGGTTGTGCGTACGTATTCGTGTGTAAGTATTCTGTATAGAGGGGATAGGTATGCGGGTATGCACCCGTATGTGTTATATATATATATATATATATATATATATATATATATATACACACACACTCCTTATAACAATAGAAATAGTATTAGTATTGTGGGTTGGGCTAGAGAGGGATTCTAGGCCTAGTATGGAATATATGTTCATGTATATATACATTTGGGCTTGGGACTTGGGCAAGGATTCATGGTTCATGGTGGACCATTTTAATTAATTACAGGGAATTCTAACTAAGTTAAATCCTTTTTAATTATTATTAACAGGGTTAATTAAATAATTAATTCGGGATTAAAAGCCATAACACGGGGTGTTACAATCCATCTGCTACTCCTGAACAGATGGCTTACCCAGTAGGACATCCTCCTAGACTACCTGTCACAATTTACAACCAAAATAATCCTAATAGGAGAACTTTGGGAAAAAGAACTCCTCATGAAATCCAAATATTGGAAAAAGATCCTATAATTTTAAATATTGCTAATATTCATCCACAATTATTGGATAATTATTTAGAGCAATGGACTGTCATGATGATTAGAGACTTTGAAAGTAGACATTTCAATATCACAGAAGGTGATGAAATGATCAGAATTGCTGAAAATTATCTGGGAGATATTAGCGGAATTAATTGCTCAAGGGAGCAATATACATAATTTTTCTTATTTGATACACAGAATTATTACAGGCAGAGATGCCAACACTGGACTAACAATTAGACAAGCAGAAGCTATGATGAGAAACTTGGAACAAATTCAATTATTTGATTGGAATCATGTAATAGAATTCCTCTAAGACTTTTATGCTCTAGCAAGTATTTCAGGAAATTATTTTTCTCCAGAATTAGGAGAAAGGCTTTTTACCAAGTTACCCGGACCATTGGGTAAAGAAATCCATGAATCGTGGAAATTGGTACAAGCCAATGATATTTTTGATAATATAGGAATAGGAATTCAACACATTATTAGTGAATTAAAGAAAAAATGCACTTACATTCAAATTCAAAAAGAATTAAAACAAAAGAATGTAGGTTTTTGCAAACAAATTTACACTCCTCAACAGTATGGAAAACATCCTGATGATGGGTGCCAAAGACAACAAACTAAACAAAAGAAAAATTATGTTAAGAGAAATTATTTGAGAAAATCAAATGCAAGAAAACCCTAGCTAAACAAGACAAGACATGTTAGGAAATACAATCCTAATAAAACATAAAAGAAAACAATTACTTCTTTTGCTTGTAACAAACCTAGACATTTATTTTCTGTCTATCCAAACAGACAAAATTTATTTACCAGGGAATCAAATTTAGTTTCCACAATAAATGAAGATTTGGTAGAAATAACATCTGATATTTCTAGTGAATCTGAAATTTGGAGTATTTGTTCCTTAAAAGGAATGGAAACTGAAGAAGTTGAAATTCAAGAAGATAATTTTCCAACCAATGGAATCCTTTTAGAAAAATTAAATAATTTTAATCTTTTCTAAATGGAAAATTGCATACATAATTGGAAATTTAAATTAGGAAGTGACAATATTATGTGTCACAAATGTAACTGGTATCCAGCTTTTAATAAAAGGTGGAAGTGCCAGACATGTATGAAGCAAATTTGCTCAAATTGCATTAAAAAACATATTGAGATAGAAATTCCAAATTCAGAATAAATTAACACAATAAAAAAACCTGAAAATAAGATTGATCAATTAGAAACTAGAGTGACCAATTTAGAAAAAAAACTAGACATGGTGGAAGAAAAACTACATAAATGTTATAAATATTTCATTATGGTCATTAATCTTGAGTCTCTTCATTAGTCTTCACTATCAATTTATAGGAATGCATACAACCTTTCATATCCTTAATCATAAACAATGTAATAAGTGGAATTGATAGTGAAGGCTAATGAAATGATATGGTTGTTGTGCCCTACATTTGTTGTTGTTCTTCTTCTCCTTTCTCTTTTACTTCTCTACTCTATACACGCATATCTCCAAGCTATTACCGTGTAACTATCACGCGAGATCTGGGCTAATTGATAGGTCAAATTACAACACGTTATCAGCACGAGTCTCTATTGTAATCTCCGGTGAACGGTACTATTGGTTCATTTTTCCTGTGTATTTTGTTTTTTGAATCATATGTCATTGTTTATATATAAATATTATGTGTATATATGGCTATGAGTTTGGTTTGGAACCTTCAATTATTGTTTCTATGAAATGGGTGATAATTCTTCATGTTTGTTAACAACTTTTGAGTGATGAACCCCTCATCAAGACATTGTTAAGAATTTGGGTAAATACATGAATTTTTAAATACATATTATCTTTGTTTATTCTCTCAATTCTTGTATATGAGTTAGACTCTATATGAACCACGAATCCATGATGCTTTGAAATGGTAAATACACGTAGTTATATGCCAAATTGTATGTATATGTATCCATGTATGTTCTATGACTATGGATATCGAATGCATAATCGGTCCTTATTATATGTTTGCATCGGATTGCTGTGTTTGTATTAGAATGCTAAGAAACATATATGCATATTTATGTAAAAGATGTTTCTTCATCCATTGCTTGACACATGTATTCAAAATAATGATTTTTCTCAAAATTGTCACATTGCTTCCTAAAGTTGCATCAAATGATTATCTTATAGATCATGCCTTTCATTGAAAAATGTGAACTTATTGAGTTCGCTCATGTCGATTGCAATTATTTCACTTGGGCTTTGGATATTGAAATATAGTTGACATCTAAGGAATTGAGCCAAACTTTTGTTGCTAAGTCACAAAGCACCAATGCCCTGAAGGCACAAGCTCTCATTTTCATACGTCACTACTTGAACCACGATCTTAAAAATGAGTATTTGATTGAAAAAGTTCATATTGTGTTGTGGAAGTCCCTGAAGGACCATTTTGACTAGTAGTCATCTATTGTCCTTCCCCAGACACAATTTGATTAGCTTAATCTTAAGTTTTAAGATTATAAGTCAATAATTGACTATAATTCAGCTATGCATAAAATAGTCTCACAATTAAAACTCTGGAAACAAGAAGTTTCAAGAGAAATACTTATTTGAAAATACTTTGTCTACTTTTCATGTGAGTAACCTTGGACTCAGCAGCAGTATATGGCAACAAGTTATGAGAAACATTCAAAGCTGATTTTAGTACTTCTTGTGGCTAAGAAACACAACTAGTTATTGATGAAGAATCATAGTGCATGTCTGGTTGGTTTTGCACTGGTGCCTGAAGCACATAATGTTGCCTAGTCGAGAAACTTTATAAGGGGTTGTGGTCGAGGTTATAGCCGAGGTGGTATGAGTTTCGAGCTCAAAATAATAAGAAGCAAAATGATCAATATAATTAAGGACGACCAAATTCATCGAAGCAAAATTCTAACCGGAAGCAGGTTTGCTATCAATATGGGTGTGAAGGGCATTTGTCCATTCGTGCCGCACACCAAAGCATTTGGTCATCAAAGAATGAATCTCATCTTGATGATTCTAGTTTGCCTGAAGCAAATATTGTGATAAATGATGATAATGAAATTATGAGGTATTGATGAAGAAATGATTGATGTCATGATAATGTTTTGAGTAATGCATGAAAATCTATTCATGGCTGAAAAAGTTAGCTCATGCCTGAAGCATGAAGCATCCGAGAAGTTAGCTCATGCTTGAAGCATCAGATAAGTTATTTTATGCCTGAAGCACCCGAAAAGTTAATTCATGACTGCAATATTTATTGCATGGTCGAGAAGTATATATATTCCAAAAGTTATTTTTGGATGCAAATTATTATGAGTGCAAAGTGATTTTACTACTCGAATTGACTATTATGAAAGTTTACTTCTCTAAGCTTATCCATCTAAGCTTTAACATGGAGTGGTAAGCCTAGAAATTTTTACTTTTCGAATGATGGTTACTTCCTGGACTTTATTTTTCGGAGGAAGTTTACTTCTCGGAGTTACTTCTCTTAGTTTGCATGCTTATTTATGGAAATTTTTCTCATGAATGCAACATGACTCTCGTATGCAATTGACTGGTTGCTAATTCAAAATTGAATTATTATTTGTTACTGATACTGCTAATTGCCACGTATGCAGTAAATAAATAAGCACGAGACCAATTAAAGCAAGTAAATATCTTTATTGATCACGGTGAAGGCCTCTACTTGGTTGCTCTGAGTACCGACTGACTGCGGTCGGGATTCTCTAACAACAACCTATTGATCGTCCAAAAGTCCCTCACACTGTAGCTACTGTGGGTATTTATAGCCACTGCGCTGGAGACACAAATCCGGTCGTTCGGCATGCTCTCCACGTAGCCACCACGTGTCATCCTCCCGAGTGCCCTGTCTGTCTTCGCAAGGAGCCGCCACGTGTCCTTTATCAGCTCTCTCGCCAAAGGGCTCCCGCTCGGTGGTCGACACTGTCGCTCGGGCAAATCCCAGTCGGACCCCGACCCGGTTCTTCACAAAAAGCCCGAACTGTTACCTGCAAAGACAAGAAGAAAAGACAAAGGCACACCAACCGGGGAAAATTATGTTGGTCGGGATATTCCCTACCAAGAGCCCCCCAGCCCGGGCCTTTTTTACCGTCCGGGTAAAAACGGGACGGGATGAAGAAGTCCAACCGTCGGCTACCCAACCGACCGGCCAGCTGTCATTCCTTCTCTCGCCACGTGTCGGCGACTGCGGACCTCTGCGACTGTAACGGTTGCCTAGGAATCAGGGATGGTCGTGTCACGCGAGCTGATTGGTTTCCCGCCCAAACGCTTTCCTATAAATAGGCTCCTGAGGATTTCATTTGAACTTATTTCACCCTACTGAAGTGATCGGTATCCTCAGAGTGTCCCGAGCAACAGTTCAGCAGACTACTTCGAGCAAACCAAAGTTCAAGTCTCTTCCTCAAGTGCCTTCAGTCGGTAAGCTTTCTACTCCCTGCTTCGTCTTTTAATTTTAGCTTCGCATAGGAATAGGATAGGACTAACTCCGACCTAATCATCCCGAGCCCTGTACTAACCCCGACCGACCTTTAGGTAGAAAAGATGTCAGACTCAGATAGCCAGAATGTCTCGGTCGCAGACTACGACGACGTGGTCGAGCAAATCAGCGAAATGGAGATAGACATTATGTCCTATTCTCCTGAGGTCGTTCAACGACCGGGGAAAGCTCCCGAGTGAGCCTCCGTGCAGCGAGAATCCTCGAGCTCAAGCGACTCCTCAGGATCGGGCTCGAGCGGTTCGGGAGGCTCGGGCAGCGGTAGCGAGGAAACCTCGACGAGTGGGCGAGTTCTCCGGACCGAGGGCGCTAGGGAAACACCAATCCGGGTGATAGGGGATCACCCGGAGATTGCTCCTCAAGAAGACGATCAACCGGGTAGGAACGAGCCGGTCGAGGAAAAAACAACCGAACCGGCGACCAGAGAGGACGACGGGTTCGAATATCTGAACAGCGAAAGCGTCGCCCAGCAAATGAGCGAGCTAACCCACGGGGAGGCCGCGCGGATCGCGGAAAGGCTAAGCGGTCGAGTGGAATTCGACACGAGTCGGCGGCTCGGGAACGTTATCGAGCGTCACCGGGGCAAGTGGATCAGGATGCACTATGACTCCCTACTGCCCCGGTTGTCTTCCCGTTTCTCGCCATCTTGACCGCTTTTCTTGGCTACTACCAGGTCATGCCAGCCAAAATATGCCCGAACTCACATCGCATAATAGCCTGTTTTCCCCAAATTTGCGCTCGGCATCAGGTGACCTGCACGATGGAACTCTTCAACTAAATTTATCAAGTGAAGATCCTCTCGGGCAACTACGAAGGTGGGTTCCTGATGGTGCAATCCCAAGAAGGAAGGTGCTCGATCGCAGGCCTGCCCGGGAATAACAAAGGGTGGAAAAGGAGGATCTTCTCGGTCAAATATGACCCATGGATTCTCCCGGTCGACAGAGTCTGGAGAACCCACTTTAGGAAGCAAGTTACGCCGGTCGAGACCCCAGCTCTTCGGGACGCTGTCGTCCGGATCTCGAGTGAGATCCATGAGTACAAGATTTTTCGGTTGGCGGAGAGTGTTGAGGCTGCTCGGTTACCGGCCCCAGTGTACGACTTGGCGGAGAAATATAAGCCCGTACCGATGGGCGTGGTAGAGGCCGGGGCCCCTGCTCGGGGTAAACGAGAGAAGAAAGGTTTAACCCTTAACTGACTAACTTTCCCGATCCCTACCCCCTGAACGATGAGCTTACTCCTGACCTAACAAACTTTCTTTTTGCAGATATGGCGCCCAAACGGTTCAACAGCACAGCCCCAAAATCTCCTCCCCGGACGAAGATCACCCTGGGGAAGAAAAAGCCGACGACCGCTGGGTCGTCCGGGGGGGATTCCATCCCGACCGCCCGACCCCTCAACTCCGCTGCCACGGTCACCACTGCGGAGGGAGGCATCTTGGATACCTCCGACACGCTAGTTACCCGAGTGACCAGTCAGAGGGCAAGGGGTAAGGTGGTGGAGAAGGCGGCTGAAGAGACAGCCCCGAGCAAGAGGCAAAGGACGGAGGACAGCCCGACCCCTGCGATCGGGTCGATCATGGCCGATGCTTCGATTCTGTCTCGAATTGGCAATCTAATGTCGGTCGAGATGGATCTGACCAAGCTGAGCACGACCCAGCTGGCCGAACGGCTCGGTCGCGAGCTGGCCGAGGTAAAACTTATTCTTCTTTTCTTCTTTCACGGGCCGTGCCCCCAGTCGGGCTAATGTGATGATTTTGCAGGCATCGCGGATCGGGTTGGCCCTCCACGGCCAGGCGCTGTTGGCCACCGAAGCTACCAGGCTTTATTTCTTGATCCGTTTTGTGTGTAGAATCTTTTTTAAAAAGGTAGCCGATCGGCGGTTCAAGGAATTGGAGGAGATGTCCTCCGACCTCAAGAAGTCGGAGGAGGCGCTGAAGAATGCAAGGGCCGACCGCAATGCCTTGTCAAAGGTGTTGCAGAAGGAAAAAGATGCCCATCAAGAGGCAATCAAGAGAAGCACCGACCCGACCGCCGCGATCGACTACTTCTTCCGGGAGGTAGAGCTCGGTATGGCCTTCATCCGGCAGATGCAGAAAAATGTGGTCGCGGACGAGCTGTTCTGGTCCTTCGGCCAATGGGCGTACAAGTGCGACCAACGTGATATGAGGGAGAAGACCGAGGCGAACATGAAAGAAGCGCTTGAAGGCGAAGACCTCGAGATGGTCTTGACCACCCTCCCGACCACCATTCCCGACCCTGGGCTAGACCCCTATGACCCCGAAATAGAGGTCGTTGGTCCTAGCGGGGCCGCTGCTGAGAAGCCATCCGGGATTGAAGCCGCCGACCCGACCGATGCCGAGGCCGCAAAAAAATGAAGCCTGCTGCCTCTTCGTTTTCCTTTTTGTAAGCGCACTTAATCGGGAGCCCGGTCCCGAGCTGTACCGGGCACTTTTAAAAATTTTAATGAAATCCGTTTTTTGTCTAACTTGTGTCGTTCGCTTTTTATTCGCACTTCAAACTTTTTAATCATTCATACGCCGACCCTTAATACTTGACCTCACGGCCTTCTGGCCCGGTCATGCACTAGTTGACCGATTCGACACCCGACCTTGTGGCCTTAAGGCCCGGTCGTGCGTCCATAGCTTCGACATCAAACTGGCCTGCCCGATCAGGTTTACCCGACCTCTTGGCCTTGTCGAAATTTTGAAAATGGATAAGCCTCCACGGTCGGGGTTTTCCCGAGCGACGGGCCTATAATACTTCATCCCATCCCCCACACTATTGTGCCCTCGAGGCACGAGTGGGTGCGATAGTGGAAAGAAGTTGGACGGATCGGGGAATTGTGCTGAGAGCTCCTGGCTTTCCCGATCAGTGGCGTGACCCAATGTCCGCCGAAGAGGAGCGCATTTGATCGGTCGATAGACTCGCCCGATCGATGTAACTTGATGATGGATTGATCTGCGCGCAATGAAGGTAACAGAAATAACTGACTGGGCCGCCGTATGCAAACGGTCGAGCAATCACCGATCGTATATACATTAAACCTTCCCACTCGCAGGCGGTTAAATAAATATTTACAACAATAAATTTAATTACAAATGACGACCGAGACTAACTCGCAGGTCGAGTCCCCAATTCGTCTAAAAATTACAAAAAATAGGCTAGTGCCTAAACATAACGAGGTGCTCGGAATTCCAAGTCCCCTCGATTACCCGACCGGTTGTTGTCTCCAGTCGATATGTCCCCGGCCATATGATAGCGTTGATGATGTACGGCCCTTCCCAATTTTGAGCTAGCTTCCCTCCTTCCAAAGGTTGACTGGCCTCCCTTCGTCGTAGGACGTAATCTCCCACCTGAAAGTAACGAGGGTTGACCCGGACGTCCTTTGAACTCTTGACTCGCTTCTGATACTTGGCCATACGCCGAGCGGCTAGCTCTCTCTTCTCTTCAACCCCATCGAGATCCACGACCATCGCATGTTCGTTCTCCTCTGCGTTATAAGTTCTCTCTCGATCGGTCGGGATCCAAGCCTCGATCGGGAGTCGGGCTTCTGCTCCATAAACCAGGGCGAAAGGGGTCTCCAAAGTAGCCTCCCTCGGGGTCGTCCGATAAGTCCACAATACATATGGCAACTCATCGGCCCAACTACGACCGGCCGAGTGTAGCTTCTTTTTTAGACCTTCCAAAATCGTCCGGTTAGCATTTTCAACCTGCTCATTCCCCTGCGGGTAAGCCACCGACGACCAGACGTGGGTCATCCCGATCGTGGCCAAGAAGTTTTGGAAGTACTGGCTTACGAATTGACGGCCATTGTCGCTGATAAGATGCACAGGCACGCCAAAGCGGGAAATTACATTGCGCCAAAGGAACCGAGCACACTGCTGAGATGTGATCGTGGCTAACGGCTCGGCTTCAATCCACTTAGAAAAATAGTCGATGGCGATAATCACGAACTTTCTCCGACCGGAGAGCTGAGGGAAAGGGCCCAAGATGTCTACCCCCCACCTAGCAAAGGGAATTGCAGTCGTGACCGGCTGATAGAAGGTTGCCGGTCGTCCAGGCATCCGGGCAAACAGTTGGCAGGTCTCACATTCCCGAGCTAACTTCTCACAGTCTAGCTGGAGGGACGGCCAATAGTATCCGATCAGCATGATACATCGGGCTAGTGATCGGCCTCCTTGGTGTGAAGAACAAATACCCGAATGCAATTCCTTCATAACCAAATCATCCTCAAATGCGGTCAAGCAACGCATAAGAGGGCCTCCGTACGATCGCCGGTAAAGACGACCGTCCAAGACTTGGAACCTCGGGGCTCTAAGCTTGGCCTTCCGAGCACGTTGGGGGTCGTCAGGGAGCCGACCGTGCTCGAGGAACTCCTTCAGATCGGTGATCCAATTGTCCTCTACCGGTTGGATTGGATTGACCGGCAGGCGATGGATGCTATGTCTCGGGATCACCAAAATCCGAGCTATCTTCGACATGTGTTCCGGGGCGTCTTGAGCCAATTTGGACAAGATGTCGGCATCGGCATTATCCAATCGGGGTATGTGCCGGACGGTATATCCCCGGAACTGAGCAAGCTTTTCCATGGCTAGGTCCCGGTATAGTTGTAGACGCTCTCCATTGACTTCATAATCTCCGAGAACCTGCCCGACCACGAGCGCGGAATCTGTTTGAGCTCGAATGTATTCAGCCCGCAGGTCCCGAGCGCACTGTAAGCCATTGATGAAGGCTTCGTACTCGGCTTCATTGTTAGTCGGATGGAACTGATACATGAGAGCAAAATAAACTTTGAATCCTTTCGGGCTCGTGACTACCACTCCTCCTCCTGCCCCTTTCTTGCTACTCAACCCATCAGTAGCCAACGACCACCACTCAGCCTCGGGATCCGCAACCTCAGGGGGTCGGGTATCCCGGGCGGTGCACTCGACCAAGAAATCAGCAAGGGCTTGACCTTTGATGGTTGGTCTCGGTCGGTATTCGATCGCGTACTGGGTCAGCATTAACGCCCACTTGACTAGGCGACCGGATGATGAAGCAGTTCGGAGGACTGGCCCGATCGGCTGATCGGTCAACACGCGAATTGCTCGACCCTGGAAGTAGGGAGCCAACTTCTTCACGGCAATATACAAGGCGTAGACGACCTTCTCTAACCGGGAGTACCGGAGCTCGGGACCATGTAACGCGTGGCTTACATAGTACACCGGTCACTGGACCCCTTCCGGATCGGTTCGGCACAGCACTGCGCTTACTGCACGATCGGAAACGGCGAGGTACACGTCTAGCTCTTCCCCGAGCTCGGGCTTTGAGAGCACGATTGGTGACATGAGATATTCCTTCAGCTCATCAAAAGCCGCTCGGCATTCTTCGTCACAGACGAATCCATTAACTTTTCGCAATACCTTGAAGAAAGGTAAAGCGCGCTTGGCTAACTTTGAGAGGAACCGGCTGAGAGCTGCCAACCGACCGGTCAATTTCTGGACCTCCCGAACGGTAGAAGGTGGTTGCATGTCCAGAATCGCTTTTACTTTGGCCGGGTTGGGCTCGATTCCCCTCTTAGTCATCATGTAGCCGAGGAACTTGGCGGTCTGAACCGCAAATGTGCACTTGGTCGGGTTCAGCCGCAACTGGTACTTGCTCATGATCTGGAAGCACTCCCTGAGGTCTCGAGTGTGGTCGGATCGGTCCCGACTTTTGACCAGCATGTCATCAATGTAAGCTTCCATCGTTCGACCTAGCAGATCGGCGAAGAGCATATTGACCATCCTATGATAGGTCGCTCCCACGTTGCGAAGGCCGAACGCAGGGCCGGATTTTAGATTTTTGTGGTCCTGTTCGGGTAAATAACTGAGGCCCTCCAAAATCATAATTTTTAAAACTAACATATACGAGTTTCGAACCTTTGACCTCTAAGTTAAAAAACAATAAATACATATTTCAACATCTCTTCATAGAACCTTTTAAAATTAATTGTAAACTTTTAATTTTTATTTCTAAACTAGCTAGGTAAATATTAAATATTGGGCCTCTAAAATTTGGGGCCCCTCTAAAATTGGGGGCCCTGTGCGGTAGCCCAGCTTGCACAGCCTAAAATCCAGCCCTGGCCGAACGGCATCACTCGGTAACAATACAGCCCATCCGGGGTCACGAAGGCTGTCTTGCTCTCATCTTCATTGTGCATCATTATCTGATGATATCCTTTGAATGCATCCATGAAGCTCATCAACTCGGCCCCGGCCGTCTCGTCGACCATCTGATGGATACCCGGTAGAGGATACGGGTCGAGCGGACAGGCCTTGTTGAGGTCGGTGAAGTCTATGCACATCCTCCAAGCTGGGGGCTTCGGAACAAGAACAATGTTGGCCACCCACTCGGGATAGATCACCGGTCGGATGTGCTCGATCGCCGCCATCTTCTTGACTTCTTTTCTAACAAACTCGCGGCGATCGGAAGAAAGGTTCCGGGTCTTCTGTACGACCGGCTTTGCTGTGGGATCGACGGCTAACTTGTGACAGATTACCGATCGATCGATCCCGGGCATGTCTTTGGGCCCCCATGCAAAGATATCGGCATACTCCCGGAGTATGGCCAAGATGTCCGCTCGAAGCTCCGGGGTGAGGGCCCGGCCAATCTTAATCTTCCTGTCCGGTCGGTCCTCGGACAGGGGAACTTCCTCTATCTCCTCGGAAGGCTCAGGTTGCTCCTTCCGATCCTTAGCCTCCTCCTTGGCTATGGTGTTCACCCGGGAAGACTGACCGGAGTCGCGTCTGTTGACCGCTCGGGTGTAACACTTCCGGGCGGATTGAACGTCGCCGCGGACTACGCCGACCCCATTTGGGGTGGGGAATTTCATGCACAGGTGGGGCATAGAAATTATCCCACCGATCCTCATAATGGCGGGTCGGCCCAAGATAATGTTGTGGACGCAATGGAGGTTGACCACAACAAACTCTAGCTCCGTCTTGATCGACTTTGGGGATGTGCCGATCTCAACCGGGAGCGTTATTTTTCCCTCGGGGTAAACAAGAGCCCCGGTAAAACCCGACAGTGGTACACCGACCGGAGTCAGCTCCTTCCTGTCAAGTCCAAGTTTCTCGAATACGTCCAAATAAAGGACGTTCACACTGCTGCCAGTGTCCACCATAACCCTCTGGACATCCGTCCCTTTCACATCAATCGTGACCACGAGCGCCTCCATGCCATGGTCACCGCTGCTGGGTTGATCTTCGAGGGTGAAGGTTATGGGCTCCATCTTTTGCCTCTTCCCGGTCTCCCGGGAATCCACTATAGCGACCGGGCAATTACTCCTCGGTTGGGAAGCGTCTTCCAATCCACCAAAAATGACGTGGATGGTTGGCTTTCCTGATGGTCGGCTGCTAGACGAAGGGTCAGGGTCCCATCGGTCATCGCGACGATCATCTCTTCGATCGTCTCTTCGGTCCTGACCTGACCGATCGGAGCGTCCATCACGATCAGAACGATCGGAGCGGTGATGGGAACGCCGGTGATCTCTCCGATCGGTGTTCCTCTTGGGGTCTTCTCTCTTCCCCACACACTTGTCCAACTTCCCAAGATTGAGCAAATCCTCCAACAGTTGGCGCAAGTGGGTACACTCCTCAGTGTCATGCCCGACACATCAGTGGTAAGCGCAATGCTTACTCTTGTCGGGGCCGTCTCGATCGGGATGGGGGAGTTTGATGAGATTGCAGGACTGAGCGCACTGCATGGCCTCCGCTGCGGATCGGTTCAAGGCCGTAAACTCACCAGGCCTGGTGCGGGATCGGGGATGGTCATCACCTGATCGGTGTTCCGCCCGGCCGGCCAGTTTACGGGACGAAAACCCGACCTCCTGCGAGCGCTTTATGGCATTCGCCTCGCCGGCGTTGGCATAATCTGTGACCCTTCGAAGGGCCTCCTCATAGGTGGCCGGGGGGTGTAGAATGAAATCTTGATACAAGTAACCCGCCCGGAGGGAGATGTGTAGCATGTGGGTGGCGGTCGCGTCATCCATGGGCTCGACCTCCCCGACCGCCGCCTTCCATTTGACAAGGAAGTCGGTCAAGCTCTCCCCTTCAAGCTGCTTGGCCTTCTCCAGGTACATATAGGACTTCTTCACTACCTTGGAGGTGATGAATTTCCTCACGAACTTGATCGCCAGGGCATCAAAATTGTCGATCGAGCCCGGCTGCAACGTTCGGAACCATTCCGCCGCTCGACCGATAAGCGTGGAATAAAAAGCCCTACACATTACGGCGTCTGATACGCCCTTCAGCATCATATTGCCGTAGAAGTCATTAACATGGACCTCAGGGTCCGTACGGCCATCGTAACTTTTCTCTTCGGAGACCTTTAAGTCGAGCGGGTAAGGCTGAGCCATCACTGCCGCTGTAAAAGGCGTCCGGAGTAAGGTCGATTGGTCGACCGGGGGTGTTGCAGGGTGCGCGTTTCTGAATTGCGCAAATTCCTCCTGGAGGTTGTAGAGCAATCCTCGGGTCTCGTTGAGCTCGGCGGCTTGGGCAGCTTGGGCTGCGTCCCGAGCGCGTCGTCATCGATGAGATCTCGACCCGCTATGGCCGGATGAAGCCTCCTAGCTGGCTTCCTGCATTTGTACGTCTTCCGGCTGGCGGTTCGGGTCTTGGGGTCCCAAACGTTGTCGCACCTCCGGTCGAAGACGATCGAAAGCTGCCGCTCGGGCAACTTCTTCAGGGTCCTCCACTTGGGTGGGAACCTCGGCTGCTTGCTGGGCCTGCCGTGGTGCCTCCATCGCATCAGCACCCCCCGACCCCAACCGCGAACGAGCCGAGCGTCGAGCCCGGGAAGCGGGCTGATGCTGCGGCTCTACTTGTGCGGCCGGGTAAACTGGAGGGGCGGCGGCTGGAGCCGTGTACGCAGGCGTGTATGGTGGATAGCCAACCGGGGACGTGTAATACATCGGTTGGCCAGGCCAATACCCGTACGACGGAGGTGGGACCAGGTATGGATACTGGCCGGGATACATCATCGGCTGCTGTGGATATGGCTGACCGGGTGTTGGGTACCCCGGTTGAATGTAGTTCACCGGCTGTTGGGCGGCCGAGTATGTGTTGGATGGATGTGGTGGTGAGAGATTGAGGTTGAGGTCCATGGTCTGACCTTGTTGTTGTGTCGCCTGGTGGTCGACAAAGAGGTTTTGTGCCCACGGATACATCGTTGATTAAGGATCGGGTGCTCGTCAAGACGTTTGCTTTGTTGCACGGATCCCCACAGACGGCGCCAAAATGATACTGCTAATTGCCACGTACGCAGTAAATAAATAAGCACGAGACCAATTAAAGCAAGTAAATATCTTTATTGATCACGGTGAAGGCCCTAAGTACAATCTACTTGGTTGCTCTGAGTACCGACTGACTGCGGTCGGGATTCTCTAACAACAACCTATTGATCGTCCAAAAGTCCCTCACACTGTAGCTACTGTGGGTATTTATAGCCGCTGCACCGGAGACACAAATCCGGTCGTTCGGCATGCTCTCCACGTAGCCACCACATGTCATCCTCCCGAGTGCCCTGTCTGTCTTCGCAAGGAGCCGCCACGTGTCCTTTATCAGCTCTCTCGCCAAAGTGCTCCTACTCGGTGGTCGACACTGTCTCTCGGGCAACTCCCAGTCGGACCCCGACCCGGTTCTTCACAAAAAGCCCGACCTGTTACCTGCAAAGACAAGAAGAAAAGACAAAGGCACACCAACCGGGGAAAATTATGTTGGTCGGGATATTCCCTACCAGTTACATAAATCCTATACCAATCCCGAAAGAATTGCTATTATCAAGAAATTATGATAATCATCTTTTGACTAAATTTGAAATGTCAAAATGTCAAATCTCTCTCCGAATATGGCTTAGTGCAATTCTGTGTTATTTAAGGGGTGGCATACTATACCCCTTTATAAGAATGATCTTTTGACTTATGCCATACATGATATGATTGATTTATATGTTATTAATTTGAAAGATAGAAGAAAATGATATCGTATCAGTTTGCCCGAAGCAAACGAGGGAATGAATTATTTCATATCAGTTTGCCCGAAGCAAATGAGGGAGTGAATTATATCATGTGAATTTGCACGAAGCAATTCCCAAACCAGTGAGTGAACTAATGTAAAGTTGAGGATAAGGATTTTTTAGAGATCTTGAAGATCTATTTTATTTGACAAGCTTCTAACTTTCTTATGATTGTTGTGTACCCTTATAACATCATTTGATATGTACGCTTTCATATCTGGTTATATATGTTACTCTTAGATGATTACATATATGTTTTGGGTACTTCATATGTTGCGATACATTTTTAAAGGCTTTAAAGACCCATATTATTTTATAGTATGGCATGAGCTATAATGTGTTGCCTTGGGAAATTATATATTTTTTTGTTGGGGACAACAATTTTATATGCTATTGTGGTTATCGCAATCTAACCTACTGCATATCATAATTATCCCCCCTAGAACCTAGTACGTGGTATAAAACCAACATTTCCCATCTGCGTTTTATTCACAGTGTGCAGTCTTTTTCCTATATCACCACCATAGCATACCTTTGTGGGCATGTATATGTTGATTATAAACCTCCGTCTGTTATTTAAATCCTTAGAGCCCATGATAAAGGATCAATATATAAATTAGGTACGCTAACTGCACACTTATGAAGATCATTTCACGGCATTAGGGGGAGATAAGAGCTCAAATTTTATAGAATGTCGGTGTTGGTCCCGAAAGGGTGGCGAGAAGTCTAGAGGGGGGGGGGGAGGGTGAATAGGCTTCTCTAACTTTTCAACTTTTCTTCTGCAAGTAACACTTTGGTAACTTCAACTCTAAGTAAAACAAGTATAACAACTTTGAGTGTGCACAGCGGAAAATGTAACGGCAAAGTGTTATGCTTTAATTGTGTAGTGCTCAAAGAGAGATTCTATACATGCATCACGTTAGAAACACTTGATATAGATTAAGGATGATGTATGTAAAATTTCACTTGCATGCAAACGAGGGAACTATCAAACCCAGACAGATAAAGATACGCGATAAATCGTAACGGGTTAGTTCACAGTTGATATAAGCATGCACGAAATATAATTGAGCAGTAAGTAAATAGAGAGAGAGATTTATAGTGGTTCAGAGGTGGTGTAATCATCCTAGTCCACTCTTCTCCTTTCAATTCAAAGAGGAAATTCACTATTCTTCGATCACCCAGATACAATAGTGAATAAGTGTCCAGCGACACTTCTCCGAGTGCTTCGCACAAAGCTACACTCCACCAAGGTTTTTCCCAAGCTCCTCTTGTTACTCCGCCTTCCCAAGTACTTCGCACCAAGCTATACTCCTACACCAAGAGAACTACGCACAAAGCTACGCTCTCACCAGGTTTTCACAAGCTCCCCTTGTTACTCTACCCTTTACAACCAAGTGCTACGCACAAAGCTACACTCCAACTGGGTTTTTCACTCTCTCTAGTTACTCTACCCCTTTTCTACACTCAGTAGAAGGTTTACAATGAAATACAAAGATTTCTTCTCTCAGACTTGAATTCTATTGTATATAGCTCAATATATCACTTGATCTTTGATTGGATAATTTTCTTCGTAATTCCCCGTAATTCAAGTTGTAGAATTCGTGCTTGGCTTCAAGTCTGCTTGGGCATTTTATAGCCAATGAAAGCTATTTGCCCGTTGATCAACTTTCGATCTTGATCATCCATTTTGAATTTGTAGTTGATCAAATAATTTTGCCAACTTGGTCTGCAAAGTCATTTCGCCGTCTGTCAGAAGATTTTAATAATTATGCCGTTGCTCTTCTTTAATCTGACAAAGCTTTTCTTGGGATGTGTAGCCTCCAAATTTGAATTACTCTCAGGCATGACTTTTGTTGAATTATTGATCTGATATGCCAAGTTGATCAAATAATTTATCTGCTGATTCTTGCTTGAGTATATAAAAGATTTCCTTCGTGTATCAGCTTCTTCGACTCCTTCGTCTTCCTTCGCAAAAACAGAGCTTCTCAAAAAACTTTCTGTCTAACAATTGTATCATGATGATGTCATAGCTCATTTGATGATGTCATGTCCCGATAGTATATCATGTCCACCTTGTATCATGAACTAGTATCATGATCTTGTTATCATAAAACAAAAATTACTTTGAGTAGGAATCAAACCATATATCCTTTAATTGCTTTGCAAGGCTTCTTCCAACTCGGCTAGTTAACCATTTGATACATCTTAAGACTTAAATTCTTTTGTCTCATCTCTTCACGTGAGTTTCACAACTCTTGTAGAAGCATATCACATTGTGATGTCATCATCTGATAGCTCACAATATCATGTTATAAAAACTATTTCTTCATGATAGCTCTACCCGATCCCTACCCGATATACTTAAAAACTATTTCTTCATGATAGCTCTACCCGATATACTTCATGATATCACCTCCTGATATCATACTTCGTGATATTACTTACTTCATGATAACACTTCACCATAGCTTGTCTAAGCCTTTTTAGACCAAAATGCTCTCAATGGGAATCAAACTATAAATCATCAAGTATCAAGTGTGCTTCAACAAGTTTTCTTTCATCTCGTCCATCTCAACCTTTAATGATTTAATGCTTCATAAATGTGTTAAGCTATGATCCCGCTTACATTTATTCTTCCTTCAAAACAACTTTCACGTAGGCTTCATGGCAGGGGTGCACCATACTTTATGAACCAGAACTGACTCAAATAAAATAAAATTGGGGTCTACAAAATACATTTGGCTCATCAAAACTCATACAATATATTCCTAACAGCCGGAAATTCTATGAATGATTGATCTTCAATATTTGAATCCACGTACTAGGTAGACTAAGACCATTGATGACCAGCCGTGAGTCAGTTTCCACCTGGATCGCCGAGAACCCCATCTCCTTCGCCCACCTGATTACCTCTCTAACTGCAACTGCTTTCGCCACCTTAGCTTGGAGTACTCCCTTCCATGAGTATGACTTAGCAGCCATGAACAAGCGTTCAGAATTTCTCAGAACACAGCCAAAAGACAAAACCTTTGAATTGTTGTCGATTGCGACGTAAACAACTTTGGCGACCTAATGTAGTCTGACACTTTTGTGTTTTTGCTCAATTTATTCCTCTGTTTTTTATTCTGTCCATTTGATCTTAAATAGAGAGACAATTCAATAATTTCAATATTGACATATTTTTACTCATAGACTTGCGAATAGGGCTGTGCATAACCCAAAATAACCGAAGGACTCGACCGAACCGAAGTCCGGTTTACCCAAACTGGTGAAAACCGAACTACCCCGTAAAATGACGTCGTGTAATGAGTTTTCAGATTGGGTGATGAATGAATTCACCAGACCCGTCCAATTATCCGATATAGCGTAGGGTTACCTAAAGTTGTGTTAGATACGGCGTCGAATAGACCAACTATATATATATATATATATATATATATATATATATATATATATATATATATATATATATATATATATATATATATATATATATATATATATATATATATAAGCCCTAATCCTTCAGATCTCTCCTCATTTGCTCATAGCGCAGTCGAAGTCTACTGTTTCTTTCTCCGTTTCTCTCATAGACTCATTCTCTCATACTCTCATAGTCTCATTCTCTAATCTCTATTTCTCTGATTCTCTAAGTCTCTAAGAATCTAAGATTTCTCTCTCACTCTCTAATACTCCGTTACTCCCAGTCTCTCAATCTCACAGTTCCACAACCACCTATTGTGTAGTCCGATACTCCAGTGGTCTGGTCTTAGCGTCTCAGGTGTGGTGGAAGCCCTTGTTGCTGGTGCTGGTGCCGTGACCTCTACTGGTGATATTTGTAAAAAGAATCCCTTGTTCTCCGGTGTATCTGTGAGAAACGAAGTAAATCTTTTAACCCTAGTTTTTTAAATTTGAATTTGTGAGTTGTTATGCGATTTTGTGATATGTTATGCCACTTATGTGAATATCTTGTGGAAGCACTGACTTATTGAGTGTTTTTTGCAAATCCTACTTTGATACTGTCAGTTTGTGAATTGTTTTTCGCATTTTGTGAAAATTTATGATATGTTATGTCATATATCTGGTGGAAGCACTGACTTATTGAGTATTTGTTTGCAAACCCTACTTTGATACTGTCAGTTTGTGAATTGTTTTTCCCATTTTGTGAGAATTTATGATATATTCATATGTTATGTCATATATCTGGTGGAAGCACTGACTGATTGAGTGTTTATTGCAAACTTTAGTTTCATACTGTTAGTTTGTGAAATGTTTTTTCTCATACTCTTGAGTCTAAGTCTCTAAAAATTGTGATAAACTGATTTGTTGGAAGCCCCCAGCCCCCTAAATCCAGATAATGATGCCTGATGAACATGAGGTCATAACTGTATAACAGTGTCTGCCTCTCTGGAAAGGGAAATTAAAACCTTGAATCTGGATTTGTTTAAAAATGTCAAGTACTCAAGTTTATGGATGTTTGCCCTAAATGCCCTTAAATCTTAATGACAAAATAAAATAAATAAACAATTATGTATTCTTTGAAAATGATGACACAAAATGTGTCTGATTCTGGAATCCTTTCAGCTTTTGTGATTCTGTGTAATTGTATGCTCACTGTGAGACTGTTTATTCTTCTTGAATATGAACCCT
Source organism: Ipomoea nil (assembly GCF_001879475.1). NCBI lineage: Eukaryota > Viridiplantae > Streptophyta > Magnoliopsida > Solanales > Convolvulaceae > Ipomoea > Ipomoea nil. Next base: position 2,487,201 of record NW_017616619.1, on the reverse strand, counting down.
ACATATGCTTACTGATAGTTAACCATTTTTAGATGAAAAATATCAGTATGCATGGTAGTCAACCTCCCAACTCTTCAATTGATGTACCTTCAGGGGTGGAAGCCCAAACTGTTGAGCTAAATAATCAACAGAATGAGCAACCTCCTGCTGTTGTTCCTGACAAGAAGAGGAAACATGTTGAGTCCAGATCAAGAGTGTGGGGTCATTTTGAGAAGATAAAGGACAGTAATGATGTTACTGTAAAAGGAAAATGCATTTATTGTGCAAAAATTTATCAGTGCGAGTAAAAAAAACATGGGACTTCTTCCTTAAGAAATCACATGGTGAGCTGTTTGAAAAATCCTCACTTCAAAGATACTAGGCAATCCCTGTCAACATTTCAAGCTGTTACATCACTTACATCTTTTGATTCTAGTCAGCATACTGTGGGAGAAATAGGGACATGGGTATTTAATCAAGAATCAATTAGGAGGGTCTTGGTTGAAATGATAATCATAGATGAATTGCTCTTTAGATTTTTGGAGGGAATAGGTTTCAAGAGGTTCATAGCTATTGCTTGTCCTAGGTTTATAGTTCCATCTAGGTGGACTATAAGTCGGGGCATCCTAGTTGTCTATGAAGATGAGAGACTAAAATTGAAGTCATTTTTAAGGGGAAGCAATCATAGGGTTAGTATCACAATAGACTCTTGGACATCCATCCAAAGAATTAACTACATGGTAGTAAATGCTCATTTCATTGATTCTGAGTGGAAGCTTCATAAGAAAATCTTTGCATTTCTCCCTGTTACCTCTCATAAAGGTGAATATCTAGCAAAAGCCCTAGAAAATTGTTTGCTAGAGTGGGGGCTTAGAAATGTGTTTTCTGTGACTGTTGATAATGCCTCATCAAATGACACTGCTATGGGGTTTCTGAAGAAAAAATTGGTGTCTTGGGAAACATCTACTGTGAGGGCAAAGTATATTCACATGAGATGCATTGCACATATCTTGAACTTGGTAGTTCAAGATGGTCTGAAAGACTGTGATAGTTCTGTTAAGAAGGTTATGGAGGTGGTCAGATATGTTAGAAACTCTCCTGCTAGGCTTAAGAAATTCAGGGATTTGGCTGATTGGTTGAGTATTAAACGAAGGTCTTCTTTGTGTTTAGATGTTCCAACTAGATGGAACTCTACCTATTTGATGTTGCAGTCTGCATTAACTTACCGGAAAGTGTTTGAATCTTTGGAATCCGATTGTTCTTTCAAGTCTGATTTGGGTAATTCAATTCCTGATTTTATGGACTGGGAATCTGTTGCCAGTTTGGTCCAGTTACTGAAGTGTTTTTATGACATGACAATTAGAATTTCTGGTTCTTTATATGTCACCTCGAACACATTCTTTACTGAGATTTTTGATCTGTATTGCCTATTGAAAGATATGGTGGAAGCTGGTGGGGCAATGGGTGATATGGGGAAAAATATGAAGGCAAAGCTTGAGAAGTATTGGGGTGATGTTTATAAAATGAATCTAATGATTTTTTTTTTTTTTTTGTAAACATTCTAGACACTAGAGACAAGTTAGAGTATATGTCTACTCAGCTTAATCATATGTATGGTGAGGAAAAGGGTAAACAATACTATGACAAAGTAGTTGCTGGTCTGGCTGAATTATTTGATGATTATTCTACATCTGCCTCTCCTGGTGTGAGTTCTGTCCCTTCTGTTCCTGTTTTTGTTCAGGCTACATCTGCCTCTTCTGTTTCTGTTGGGAAGCCACAACACTTACTCAAGTCCCAAATTAAAAAACAAAGGTTGGAGTCTGGGGATAAGAAACAAACTGAGTTGGATATGTACTTGAGTGAAGCAATAGTTGAAGAGGAAGAATCTTTTGACATACTTGGATGGTGGAAGATGAACTCTGCTAGGTTTCCAGTTCTGTCTAAGCTTGTCAGGGATGTCTTAGTCATTCCAATCTCAATTGTTGCCTCAGAATCTACCTTCAGTACATCTGGGAGAGTATTGGATCCTTTTAGGAGTTCATTAGCTCCAAAAATTATGGAAGCATTGGTGTGTACACAAGATTGGCTTAGAATGCAAAATACTCCTTTATGTATTGAGGAGAATCTAGAAGAGTTGGAGAGGTTTGAAAAAGGTATAACTTTAGTCTTTAGGTCTTTAGTCATTAGTGTTTTCTGTTTTTACTGTTTTATACTTATATGTTAAATTGTTAATACTTTTAACTTTTGTTTATTTTGCATTGTTAAGTGGTAATGGTGGAAGTGGAAGGTCTCTTGGTTCTACACTTGCTACAATTCCTGTAATGTTATTATTTACATTACTTGATTTTATTGCAATCTTTTACAGTATTTACTCAATTGCAATCTAATCTCACTTGGTATTTTTTGAGCCCACTGTGTTTGACTCAATTGCACTGGACATCTGTAAGTCCGTAAGTATGAAGGCCTGGTAACTTTTACTAAGTTGCTGCCTCAAGTCCCTTGGGCATTTGGTTAGTAATGTACGAACTATTTTATTATGTGTGTTCCCTTTAAGTTGGCATTTGGCAATGATGAAGCTTCCATCTTTAATATGAAAAGGATTAAGTTGGTGAGTTGCTCTATACTTAAGTTATATTGAAGCAATTTGCCCTTAATCCAAATGATATGGAAAAATGCTTACTGAGCCAAGGAAGAATAGTAGGTCTAATTGTCTGGATTTTAAAAGTCTAGGAGTTGAGTAGTTGACACTTGCAGTTGTTGAGTTGCTGATTTTGTCTGATTTTGATGATTTTGGGTGCTTCAGGCTAAACTTTAGACTGGTCAGTAGTGTATTTTGTAAATTTGTTACTTCCTTTACAGTTTACACTTAAATACTTAACATTTAACACTTGTGTAGTTGGGTAGAGTTTTGGTCTGTAACAGTTAAGTAGTTAACACTATCAACTTACTTATTCACTTTACTTTTGTTAGAGTCTTAGACACTTAAGACTCTTAGTGTTAGTTAATAGACTACTTAGTAATACTAATTACTAAGTTAGTATTACAGTATTAGTCTATTACACTATCAGTTATTTACTTATTTATTCAGTTAGATATTAATGAGCTTTTGATGTTGATTTTTGAATTGATTTGTACATTTTTGTAAAATCGAAATATTGTCGGATATCCGACCGATCCGATCCAATCCGAACAACGTTATAACCGAACTGATAAGTCAACAAAATAAAACGGATTGGGTAATCAAAATTGATATCCGGAATCCGATCAGAGTTCCCTCCCCGCCATCCGATCCGTCTAAATGCACACCCCTACTTGCGAAGTGCGAAACCTTTCTTTCTTTTTCGAATTACTCCCAAACATGCGAATATAAATTTTGATTCGAAGGTCTGTGAGTAATTCTGGGGGTAATTCATAAAAGATAGAGGGATTTCGCATTTCGCAGAGCTGAGAGTAAAGAGAGGACAATATTGAGATTGCTGAATTGTCCCTTTATTTACACCAATTTGACGAAATAATAAACGGAAGACTAAATCGAGCAAAAACACAAAAGTCTGGACTACATTAGGTCATCAAAGTCGTTTAGGACGAAATTGATAAAAACCACTATAATTGATGATCATTTTGAGTATTAACTCAATTTAATATATACAATTCATGTTTTTGCGTTTACATATTTTCATGTCATTATTGCTTGCGTGGGTATATATATAGTATGTAATCATGTAGTCCAAAGAGCCAATACCCAGCCATCAAGGGTCACAAGAAACACAAATGTGTCAATTGAGCACAAGGTGCTTGATCTATTTGACTATTTTATATTTAGAAAATAAAAATTAATGAGTAGAAAAGTAGTTTGAGAATTTTATTTTTTTAAAAAAAAAAAATAGAGTTTGACATTACTTATTAATACAAAAATTAGTTAAAATGTGATTACTAAATATTCAACTAATATTACATATAAAAAATTAAAGAATTTTAATTTAAAGTAGGGAGTGTAATAGGAAGAGATGGGCCATTGTGATTTAATTTCCAACTATACTACGACTACTACATTTGCAGTTTGGACCTCCAACATTTCACAATTTTGTCATCTTAACGCCGCCGCCATGAACAACCACCACCACCACCCTACGCGGCCGCCCCCGCCGCTGTCGTCTGCAATCAACCACCACACCACCACCCAGCTCCTCAAGCACACCACCTCCATCTTCATTTCTCACCTCCTCCTCTTCCTCTTCCTCGCCTCCCTCATCTTCATCTTCCGCTCCAACGTTGACAACGGGGCCCACTTCCTCACCTCCTTCATCGACCGCGATCCTTCCCTCAAATCTCTCCTCTCCCGCATCGACCTCTCCTCCTCCTCCGCCGCCGCCCATCACCACCACCACCACCTCCGCCACCACCGCCGCCGCCGCCCGTTTCTTCACCTCACCCGTGTCGGCACCCTCGATGATGACTTCTTCTCTGGCGACCCGGACCTCGACCGCTCCCTCTTCCACCCTTCATCGAAGCCGACCCCCAATGCCTCTTTCCTAATTCTCTCCAATTTCGATCCAAGATTAGGGTTTTCGTACCCCGTAGTTGACCATGGAATTGCCATCTCCCAAGCTGTTCGCCCCGGGTTCGTATCGTTTAAGCCTTCCTCTGAAGCCGCCTTGGATATTGATAATAACGCTACAATTGTTAATGATGGCCGCAATGACAACACAGTGGTTGATTTGCAGTTCTTGGTGAAGGGCCTCGAGCTGGGCCGACGTGACGTGACGGCGTTACTTTTTCTAGTGGGTTTATTATCGGCTGCTTATGCGTATGCGGTATTTGCATTCTTGGTTACGTACACTTGGGTACATGGCATTGTTTTCGTTCAGGTTCTGGATAATTTGTTGGGGAATTACAAATCATATTTTAGGACTGCGTGGGACGGTGCTAATTTGGGGCTCAGAAGGCTTTCTGGGTTCATTCTAATGCGATGGGCAGTGAGGGATGCATTGGCACAGGTATTGGGAATTTGGTCTTTTGGAGAAATTGAGGATCAATATGAATTCTTGAAGATTTCTGTAAGAATGAAGTTGATGCCTTTTTCAGATGTGGCACCATGGATTACAGGGCATGAGAAGGAAAGTGTATGCTTTATATTGTCATGGTTCTTGGTTGAGTTGCTGGTGGGATTTATGTTTGCTGTGGACTCTTGGATTGTGATTGTGGACTCGAGGAAGAGTGGTAGGGAGGTTGTGAGAGAAGGGTGCCATTTGTTGGTTACGTTGCTTGGCCCTGCTATTGAGATCAAGGGCTGGGAAGCCATGATTTGTGGGTCGTTGACAAAATGGATATTGGGCGAGATTTTTGGTGAAGTATTCGCAACTGCATTCCAGTCGGTCATGGAAGTCTATTTCATGGTAGCATGGTTGATGTTTTATTTGGCTGCTAGGTCAATTGATGCAACATCTCTTGGGAGGGCATTTGGGCGAAGAGAGATGGAAGGTTTTCTAGAGGGCATTAGATAATAATAATAATTCTGGTTAGCGGTTTATTCAAACGGTTTGTTCCATTGCCTCTATAGTTGCATTTGAAGTGTGCCATTATTGACTACATTGTCGTGCTAAAAGCTTCTGGTGCTTTATCTGTTCAATGCTTTGAACATTCAAGTAAATGTAGCCGTGGCGTTATTTGATGATCACCAGCTCCCGCTCTGTATTTGTCCCGAGGCAATACAAAATCTGTAGACTACTAGGCTTCACTGGAATTCTTGAGAATACCATGCCGTGTTCAATTCTTATGAAAAATGCTTCCCGTGAGAAATGTATAAATACTAGTGATAGATTGCCCATTTTTTGTGTTGCTGCTTTTGGTAGTTCAAATAGACAAAAAACAAACTGTCTCAGGTTTCTATATGCCATACTGATGTATATTTTCAAAATCTGAAGCAAAATGAGTTGGATAATTTCATACATTCCAGAGAAGCAAATTTTTCACTTGGCTTTCTGTTTATTGTAATTCTTACTATTGCCCTGCATCACACTATTTGTATAATTGATCAATGTATTCATTTTAGCATTGGTATCTCCAAAACTTCAGGTTGAGGACATAGAAAACATCATGGTATTTTGCAGAGGTTATATTCCATCTTCTAGTAATGTGATTTGAGAGAGCTGTGCCATTATTGCTACAATGCTCATGTCTGGGCAAGCCTCATATATCTGCTTTGACATTCAGTGTCTGAAATACCAAATTTGATGTTTTTTGAGGACTCCAGGTACCATTGAAACTATTTAAGGTTGAATTTTATTCTTCATCTCTGCCTTTTTGGGTAAAACTACAGTATTCTGAGATTTGGGATTGGGATTGGGATTTGATCCCTGCTCTTAAAAGTTCATATGCCTTCTGACAGTCTTGTGTTTTTATTTGATGAAACATCTTTAAGGATCAAAACTATGACATCGTAATTTAAGATCACGTGTCAGTGTCACTTGACTTCAAGGTGTTTTTGTGTTTCGGGAATTATAGTACTAAGGCAAGAAAGTAAAACATGAAGAAGAAAGTTGTAAAATCCTGCTATTGCAGCAATCTTAGGTAAAAGTGCACAGAATGAGTATGAATGTACAATCAGCTACTAAACAGAGAATTCTTAGATAGATACCAAATCTCAATATGGACTCTGCAGGCATCAATGATGTTACATGAGTTTATTAGTAAGAATGGGGAGTCTTGGATCTGCAGTTTCTTGGATATGGATGAACACTTGCCAATTCAACGACACGGTGCAAGATGGGTTTTGGCAAGGGCCGCCATGAAAAACTTTGCTTTCCCTTACCCCCCTGCATTCATCATTGCAATGGTTCCAAAATTGTTACAAATCGTGGCAAATATACATAAAACTTGTTGACAGGATACCCAAAATATGGCAAGAGAAAGAGAAGTATGAAACTAGGAAGAAGAACTGACCGTGTTCTTGCTGCTTTGGTTTTGAAGATGGGTGGCTTTTAAGAGATTTCTCCATTTGTCCTGTGGAGTTTAAGAGTAGAATAGAAGCAATCCTTTAATCAGATTGAGCCTTTTCGGGATTTCTCATTTTAGCAGTATAGAACACTTGACCACAGGGCATAACCATTACCTTGAGATCTACTGGTGTCCGGTGGTCAGATGAAGAGAAGAAAAGCCTCTTTATTTGACTCCATCTCCCAACTCCACATTGAGAAACACCATCGATTAACTCTCTCACCTCTGAAACAGTCCATAGCCTGTGGTGCTTCCTTCGAGCACCATCTCCATCAGATCTTAAAGTTACCACACCATCATCACTCTCATCCATCAACATCTCCTCATCATCAGATTTTAGCGGCTGTGAAGTATAACATTAAACAAATTACTATGAATAATAGTTACATCAATGATTCTTATCTTTCATGAACTATTTCCTGAATTTGATATGCAAATATTCTTACTGATAAGTTATCAACAACATAAGAACACTAGTGGCATTCATTTTTCTTTGTCTTTTTTGATATTACAAATGTAAATTTACTAACATTGAACTTTACCTTGTTCACATTACATGCTGGACTGTTGAGATATTCTTTGGAACCAAAAGGTAATATGTGGTTCTGGTTTGCCTTATTCACATTGGTTGTGTGCTTGTCATCACATTCTTCATATCCAGACATGTGTTTTGGCTTGACTGTCTTGTTCAACTTAACCTTATGCACATCCAATTCATACCTTTGACGACAATTTTCAGGGCTAAAAGATGACAACTGGTTCAACTTTACTTTCTTAACATCAGATGCATGTTTCGTATCACCATCTTTGTTGCCACACAATGGTATCTCATTTGGCTTTACCTTCACAACACTGGATGGATGCATTATGTGACATTCTTCGGGTACTAGAGGTCCAAATGGCACTTGGATAGCTTCACAAAGAGTCTCCTCAGCTTGAAACTCGAGTGCTTGAGGTTTATTATGTTTCTTACTACATTTGACTTGAAGACACTTATCCTTTGATAAAGAAGTGGAAACCTCTAACTTTTTCTTAACACGTCTTGTATTAACAAGATCTGCTGATTCATCAATATATCTGCGAGTAGGCTTACGTACTCTCTTCTGTGTATGAACCCCATTGCAGCTACTGTCTTGGGAAGAATTCTTTGTGGATGAATCTTGGAGATAAAGGCTTTCGTGATCCACGTTTGGCCCGCCTATACTTAACTCTTTGTTTTGCTTGATTGTAGACATGCAGATGGACCCACTTGATGTCAGATCAGGAGTGAATATTGCATCTTCATCATTATTATCAGAAGATATACTTCCTGGCAAGAAACTCGATACATTTTCCAAGTAGTCAATATCTCCCGAAGTGAATGAAGTCGGGAAGCTCAAGCAGTTGTCATCAACTAACATTTTATCATCAAATTTGTTGTTCGAGAGTTCATGATTTGTCATCTCGAGTAGATCACTCCAGCATTCAGTTTCTTGAATTACACCTGACAAATATGGCATTCCAGGCTCCTTAATGATTTACTTGAACAATATCATTCAAATTCATGGTGCTTAAGTGCTTTCACTACATTTAGTATCTAGCTATAAAGAAAAAAATTGTTTAATGCTCATAATATTTATCATTACTATTATAAATATATTATCGTAATATTCTAAAAATAAGAGAGATATTATTCAAAAGCAAGTTCACCTAAAAGATAATCTTCACATGCACTGAAGGGATCATTTGATGCTTCAAAAATTTCAGCTTCAGTATGACTTGGCTCTATATCAAGCACCTAACTCAAGTAACACATAATCAATGAAAAACCAAGATCGTAAGGAATAACAGCAGTATTAAAATTTCTTTCTTCTGTTTTCAGTTTTCCAGGAATGGAAAATTATGATAAAATCCTCAGTACGATGTACTAGCATAATTGTGGTGTGATCCACTCCCTATTGGAAAGAGGAAAAGATGAGGACGAAGATCAGAAAGAAAGCAACCTATTTGAAAGGAAAAGAATAAAAAAATTACAACCTTTTTTTTTCCTTACAAGAAGACATTTTTGTTAGAAGTTTCCTCCAAAAACAAGAGTTCCTTACTCGATGCTTATATCTAGGACTAGGAAATATCACATTCCTTCTTGCAAAGCTTACACATCCATTGTTCTAAGGTAAGCACTCGATGATTAACAACAATAATCTTCAAATAAAAAATAATACCACGCTCTCCAAGAGTTTCTCTTAGAGAACAGTCAATATTAGTTTTTTTTTTTTTTTTTGGGAAGCCTAATGGTATTATCTTTGGAGAATAATGAGCTTGGGTGAACAGTTATTGACTATTAGGTCATGCGTCCAATCACGGGATATAAACACATGAGATATCTGCCCAATAATTTAAAATGAACTCATCTCTTTCAGAATGTAGCAAACTCTGGAGGAAGGGCCACATACTTCAAGATTCATCTTGTTCTCCCTTTCGAATGAAATACTGGGATCTGGGCCACCTATTAACATCATAAATTGCACCACTATTAGAAGTGATAGAATGGCTTTCTTGCTAGTACAGAGATAGAAGAGACGAGCTAAAAGAAGCAAAAACATATTAAGTTGTTTAAGTTTTTAATAGAAGTGAAAATTGATCATGTGCATTGGTAAGGCAGACGAACACACAACAATCACTCAAGGAGAAGCTAGATTAATATTTCTTCCTAGAGACAGACAGACATAAATCAGTGACTAAAAGCTCATAAAAAATTCTAAACATGCTTATGCCCTTATTGTTGAAATCTATTCACAATTCCCTAAGAAGTTATTCTTTTCATACTTTCCTCTTTGTAGCCTACAAGTTGAAGAGAGTAAAGAATGAAAAAAATATCAGATATTACCACAATAGGATCCCAATAATTTCAAGTATTAGATTCATACCATACACAGTCAATCTAAAGAACTAAACAATTGACTTATATGGCAAAGTGCTTTAGCTATAAAGGGCAAATTGATGCTTCTTTGAAAAGCTGTTTCAATATATACCTTTCATTTCACTGCAATTCCTCAATTCCTCAGACTCTTCTTGTGAATGCATAAGAAACAACAAGCTCCTCTTTGGGCTCTACAAGAAAGCATTCAATTTCAATTCAATAATCCTAAAAACAAGGAGAGAAATGTTCATCTTTTGCAACCTGTAAAGTGACAAATACCCAAAAAAATTTGTCTTTTTCAACACAAGATTCATCCCAAATTCTTGAAACTGTTTAGAAAAAATTCTAAACTGCTCTCAGTAATGCAAAACGAACTTTAGTCTTCACCTCCACTAGCTCAGGCGCTCAGACACGCACCTCTCCAACCTTGAAGTTCAATTCTTTTCCTTAAACGACTCAATGTAATCCCCGACAAACAGCGCGCCGCAATTTGCGCAGCAACGATTGAAGTTCCCCAAAATGTTACGGCAAAAAGATCGGAAACAAATTTAGGGAAAAGGGAATAAACCTGGGATGCATTTAGTAAAGTGATTAACAAGAATGGGATTGAAAATGCTAACCTTAATCATCAAGAAAAGAGTTGGGGAAGAAACATGATCCCGCTTGCACCATGGCACGCACAGTAGCTGAAGTGGAGTGAGAGAAAGAGAGAGGCGAGCTGAGGAATTTTATACGGCGGATTCGAAAAGGGCTTTAGGTAGGAGCGTTGTAAGGTGGATTTAGAATCCGAGGTGGCTGGCAAGTGGTAACTTGGGCTTCGTTGATTCCGAGGGTTGGTTGGTGCGAAGAGTTGATGCCTTTTCTCCTCCAAAAAATTGAATTCTAAATCTCAAGGTCCTCACACCCGGTCTTATAGAGCATTTGGAAACAGAGCATTTAGAAGGATGTAAATTATGATATATCAATTGAATACAGAGACTAGATCTTTGTTTACTGTACACAAAAAAGCCTTTTAAGTTGTTGGAAATGGTGAATAAATCGATACACAAAATATATATATTATATATATTTGTCCCAAAATGGAATTTAATTTATAGAAATTAATTCCAACCAATTTTTGATACGAAACCAAAATTACATATACATACAATGTATATATATAAACCAAATAGGGATTTATTTTATCAAAATAATCCCACCACAACTAGTACGAAACTAGTACACGGGACTTAATTTTCACGAAATTAATCCCTCCACAACTAATACGAAACTAGTACAAGGATTTAATCTATCCGAGATTAATCCCACCACTTGGTCCGAAACCAAGAACAAAAATAAACAAGAGACGGGTTTCTAACCTGAGGTTTTAACCCAACAAGAAGAAAGATGAAGCAGAGGAAGCCCGAGTCGTGTGTACACACACTCTCCTTAAAACCGATTCGCCACCTCCCGAGGGTGCTAAGATCGTTGTGGCGTCAGTCTCACAGGATAAAACGGACTACGACTTTGGCGTTCGAGCACTCCAACCCAAAGCCCGGCGAACTAGAACACAAGTTGAGCACTCCGATGTTTTACGGAATTATGTTGGCAAACAAATTTTTTCTCTTTTGAAATCAAGGAGAGTAGAGAGAAAAGCAGTAGTTTAGTTTAGAGTTTCAAAAATGGTGTGTGAAACATTCTGCCAACATAACAACTATATGTAGGGAAATGTGGAATTAAGTAGCATTATAATGGCCATTAACCAACATAAATCCAATTCAATAATTGGATTATAACATTTGAAACGGTCGTACTTATTATCGAAATAATATCAACGGTCACGAACTTAATACGTGATTAATTCGTACTGACTACAACGACCCGTTTCAAAATATCTGAGTGACCGAGAAGTCCATACAAACCCGAAAGGTTAACGAATTGGGACCGGAAACCACACCCGAGTGGTCCACACGCACCGAAACGGTGCAGCACGAATCAATGCATATAGCATTGACTCGTGCTCAGCACGAAAGTAGCTCACGAAAGGAGAGCACGAAAGGAGCTCACAACTCCAACTTTCAGCATGAAACTAAAGCTTATAATTAAGCTTTCAATTTTGCATGAACTTTCGTCCAGCATGAAAGCATAGCACGAAAGGTGCTAAAATCTCAATTCACTAATTAAGCAACCAAAGCTTAATTACACTTAAGCTCTACAACTTTCGTGCAGTGCAACGAAAGTTATGAAAATGCTGATTTCAAACTAGCATTTAAACTTAAGTTTTTGACTTCTCTCAAATAGGTTCACTTTGAGAATCAATTTCTCATTCACCTATTACCCATTTTGAGCTTACATTATATTAAATTCTTCGTCTCACTACGAAGAACCCGAATCCACTTTGACCCGACCCAAATCGGAAGTGGACTCGCATATATTTGTACCACAAAATAATCACTCAAAATCCCATTTTTAGCTAAAAATTCCAACAATCCCCCACATGAATGAAAATTGATTTTCGGGACGAGAAAAAATCGACACGAACATGCTCAACGGTCGATCCCTGCATAGCATAGGTAGGTGTTATCCTTTGAACCTTGCCTTGTGAAAATATGTTTACTCTACTGGCTGTATGGTAGAACTTGATGTCTTTGAACCAACTGCCGTTTGTGTAGACGATGACATATCACACACAGGAACCTTCCAACCTTTGTTCTGTTCTCATGGGTGTGCCCGTTTTGGTCATGGGTCACTTTCCTGGTTCTGCGAAAGTTTCTAAAGAATTGAGCCCATCAATTCTCCTTTGAAGCGACCCCACTTCTCTCTAACATATGTGATTCTTTATCGAGTATCCCGCATACTCACACATGTCAATAGACATTCGAATCATTAAAGCATCAACATGCTAGCCTCGTGTGGGAGTCACTGTTCTAACGAGGAATGGTAGGGAGTCCGAGACCCCCCACAGTGACACGCTTCGTTCCATAATTTAGTTGTCCCATTGAACCTAGGTGCCAGCTAGGTTGGGTGTCCACTATAGAACTTTTATTCCATGGGCTTCAAACCCATTCCTCGTGCCAACATCTCAACAACATCTTTGCTCAACCCTTTAGTTAGCGGATCCGCTATATTATCCTTTGACTTCTCATATCAATAGAGACAACACCCGTTGTGAGTAGTTGTTTAATGGTATTATGTCTTTGACGTATATGTCTAGACTTGCCATTATACATATGACTTTGTACTCTCCCGATTGTTGCTTGATTATCACAATGCACACTAATTGGAGGTACAGGTCTATCCCAACTAGGAATATCCTCCACAAAGTGGCGTAGCCATTCAACCTCTTCACAACATTTGTCTAAGGCAATTAGCTCAGATTCCATCGTGGATCTAGCTATCAAGGTTTGTTTTGAGGATTTCCAAGAAATGGTTGCACCGGCTAACGTAAACACGTAGCCACTTGTGGACTTAGAGTCCTTCATATCCTATGTCTAGTTAGCATCGTTATACCCTTCAAGTACAGCAGGATATCGTGTATAGTGCAGTCCCCAGTCACGAGTATACCTTAAGTATCTCATAACTCTCACTATTGCCTTCCAGTGCGCATCACTGGGGTTACTCGTATATCTACTGAGTTTGCTAACCGCAAAGGCAATGTCAGACATAGTACAGCTCATTAGATACATCAAACTTCCAATAATTCTAGCGTATTCTACTTGAGAGATACACTTTCCGCGATTTTTGGACAGATTAACGTTAGTATCTAATGGAGTCCTAGCCACTTGATAATCATCCTTGTTAAACTTTGCAAGGATTTTATCAACATAATGAGAATGGCTTAACACGAGACCATCAGGTCTTCTCACGATTCTAATCCCAAGAATTAAATCTGCCAAACTCATATCTTTCATGTCAAATCTCGAATTTAACATGTCCTTGATAGATTTGATCATTCGATCGTTACTACCCACAATGAGTATATCATCCACATATAAACAAAGAATGACATAACCGTCTATCGTTTCCTTAACGTAGACACACTTGTTATTTTCGTTTATATTGAACCCATTGGTTAACATCGCATGGTCAAACTTCTCGTGCCACTGCTTAGGCGCTTATTTAAACCATATAACGATTTAACCAATTTACAGACTTTCTTTTCTTGGCCCGAAATCGCAAAACCCTCAGGTTGTTCCATATAGATTTCTTCATCTAACTCGCCATTCACGAAAGCTGTTTTCACATCCATTTGATGAACTTCCAAATTTCGCAGTGCGGCTATGGCAAGTATCATCCTTATGGAATTTATTCTCGTTATAGGAGAATACGTGTCGAAGTAATCAAGGCCCTCGCGTTGCCTGTAACCCTTAATTACAAGCCTAGCCTTATACTTCTCAATGGAACCATCAGGTTTCAACTTCCGTCTAAAGACCCACTTGGATCCCAAGGGCTTACTACCCGGAGGAAGATCAACTAGTTCCCAAGTGTGATTCTGTAAGATAGAATCCACTTCACTCTTTATAGCCTCTTTCCACATTGGTCCTTCCGTAGAAGTCATAGCTTCTACATACGTTTGAGGCTCGTTTTCTAACAAACATGTCAGAAAATCCGGTTCATTTTCTAGTAAAAAAGTTAGAATATGCGTATCACATTCTAACATGTACGTCAGAAAATCTGGACCAAGGGATTTTTCAATCCTAACTCGCTTGCTACGTCTAGCTTCGAGCTCGGGTTCTATTTCAGACCCTCCACTGCCGTTATCCACAGCCTCGTCGAATGTTCGTTTCGACGTACTAGGTCCCTCACTAGACATACACGGAAATACATCTTCAAAGAACGATGCATTCCTTGATTCAATTATCGTGTTCTTATGTACGTCCGGAATATGGGACTCGTGTACTAAGAACCGATACGCACTACTGTTATGTGCATAGCCAATAAAGATACAGTCCACCGTCTTAGGACCTATCTCTATTTTCTTAGGTGTTGGCACCAAAACTTTGGCAAGACATCCCCACACTTTCAGGTACTGGTAGGAAGGTTTCCTACCGTTCCACAGCTCATAAGGATTCTTATCGAGCTTCTTGCGGAGAACCTTATTTAAAAGGTAGTTACTTGTCAAAATCTCCTCACCCCACATACTTTGAGGCAGGCCCGAACTTATCAACATCGCATTCATCATTTCTTTCAATGTGCGATTTTTCTTTTCGGCAACACCGTTCGATTGAGGTGCGTAAGGTGCCGTACGCTCGTGTATGATACCTACACTTGCACAGAAGTCACCAATAGGTGCTTCGTACTCACCACCTCGATCGCTTCTAACCTTCATAATCCTCCGATTAAGTTGGTTTTCCACTTCATTCTTATAAAGAATGAATTTATCGACGGCCTCGTCTTTGCTCTTAAGCAAATATACATAGCAGTATCGTGTGCTATCATCGATAAACGTGATAAAATATTTATTACCACCGCGCAATTGTATTGATCTAAAATCACATACATCGCTATGAACCAACTCAAGTGGTTCTGTTTTCCTTTCAATCGATTCAAAAGGAATTTTCGTTTGTTTTGCCTCAACACAAATCTCACATTTGTGCTTATCAACTTGAAATGCAGGAATATGGTCCAAGTTAATTATTCTACGCATAGAATTAAAATTAACATGACCCAGTCTACTGTGCCACAAACACGAAGACTCAAGTAAGTAGGCTGAATTAATAATACTTTTATTAATCGCGGTTATTGCATCGAGCTTAAAAAGCCCATCTAGCACATAACCCTTGCCTACGTACATTCCTGATTTTGACAAAACAACTTCGTCTGAATCAAACACTAACCGGAAGCCATTCTTGTTCAACAATGAACCATAAACTAAGTTCTTTTGTAGCTCCGGTACGTACAAGACGTTGTTCAGAGTCAGCTCTTTCCCAGAGGTCATTCTGAGAACTACTTTGCCCATGCCTTCCACAGTAGACTGAGCAAAGTTTCCCATCCGTACCTTCCCACTATTAGTCGTCTCGAAGGTAGTAAACAACTCACGGTTGGAACACATATGTCGGGTCGCACCCGTATCAATGAACCATTCCGTTTGGTTCGAACCAACCAGGTTTACCTCGGTCACCATTGCCGAGAGGATGATTTCGGACTTATTCTGATTGACCCGCACCACGTTAGATTCAGAATTACAATTCTTCCTCTTAAGTGCTTTACAATCAGCCCACTTGTGGCCCATAATGCCACAATTGAAACATTTTCCGTAGAATTGCTTCTTGAAGTCATTTCTGCCCAAAGGCAACAAATGGATACTAGGTTCCACTTGAAAGGCTTCACTCACGATTGTTCCTTCGTCAACTTGACTTAGGACGATTCCGGAATCCACCATCTTGTATTCAAGTAATCGGATAACGACAAACATTTTTTCCTTAGCGTCATCACTATTATACTTCAGGTCCAAAGATTCTCACAACGAGTCACACAAACCATTCAAAACATAGTTTAGGCATAGGAAAACCAAATATTACCAAATCCGTACCATGCTAACAGTTTGAGCGTTAGACCCGTGTTCCTTTCCACTAGGAACCATCTCGGTCAAGAACCATGACATGCCGAGAATTACTAGGTTGTACATAATTTTAAGTTGCAACCCTTTGAATTTCCATGGTCTTTCGACCAATCCACAAGGTACTGTCCCAAGTATCTTCATCGTAGGGATATACCCTCTGAATGTGCACCACGAGCAATATTCACGGTTCCACCACTCGTGGAATCCATCGATTTAAATCACCAAGAAATTAATCGATTTTAAGATTGTTGGAAATGGTGAATAAATCGATACACAAAATATATATATTATATATATTTGTCCCAAAATGAAATTTAATTTATAGAAATTAATTCCAACCAATTTTTGGTACGAAACCAAAATTACATATACATACAACCAATATATATAAACCAAATAGGGATTTATTTTATCAAAATAATCCCACCACAACTAGTACGAAACTAGTACACGGGACTTAATTTCCACGAAATTAATCCCTCCACAACTAGTACGAAACTAGTACAAGGATTTAATCTATCCGAGATTAATCCCACCAATTGGTCTGAAACCAAGAACAAAAATAAATAAGAGACGGGTTTCTAACCTGAGGTTTTAACCCAACGAGAAGAAAGATGAAGCAGAGGATGCCCGAGTCGTGTGTACACACACTCTCCTTAAAACCGATTCGCCACCTCCCGAGGGTGCTAGGATCATTGTGGCGTCAGTCTCCCAGGATAAAACAGACTATGACTTTGGCGTTCGAGCACTCCAACCCAAAGCCCGGCGAACTAGAACACAAGTTGAGCACTTCGATATTTTATGGAATTATGTTGGCAAACAAATTTTTTCTCTTTTGAAATCAAGGAGAGTAGAGAGAAAACCAGTAGTTTAGTTTAGAGTTTCAAAAATGGTGTGTGAAACATTATGCCAACATAACAACTTTATGTAGGGAAATGTGGAATTAAGTAGCATTATAATGGCCATTAACCAACACAAATCCAATTCAATAATTGGATTATAACATTTGAAACGGTCGTACTTATTATCGAAATAATATCAACGGTCACGAACTTAATACGTGATTAATTCGTACTGACCACAACGACCCGTTTCAAAATATCTGAGTGATCGAGAAGTCCGTACAAACCCGAAAGGTTAACGAATTGGGACCGGAAACCACACCCGAGTGGTCCACACGCACCGAAACGGTGCAGCACGAATCAATGCATATAGCATTGACTCGTGCTCAGCACGAAAGTAGCTCACGAAAGGATAGCACGAAAGGAGCTCACAACTCCAACTTTCAGCATGAAACTAAAGCTTATAATTAAGCTTTCAATTTTGCATGCACTTTCGTCCAGCATGAAAGCATAGCACGAAAGGTGCTAAAATCCCAATTCACTAATTAAGCAACCAAAGCTTAATTACACTTAATCTCTACAACGTTCGTGCAGTGCAACGAAAGTTATTAAAATGCTGATTTCAAACTAGCATTTCAACTTAAGTTTTTGATTTCTCTCAAATAGGTTCACTTTGAAAATCAATTTCTCATTCACCTATTACCCATTTTGAGCATACATTATATTAAATTCTTCGTCTCACTACGAAGAACCCGAATTCACTTTAACCCGACCCAAATCGGAAGTGGACCCGCATATATATGTACCATAAAATAATCACTCAAAATGCCATTTTTAGCTAAAAATTCCAACATAAGTTACTCTACATTACCGTGTATGAAACTCAATCCTTAGTCCTTCTTTCCAAACATCATCACCGTGACTAACTGAATTGTCCATGCGGAATGGTCCAGGATTTTTGCAATTATTTTTTAACAGGGGTTGCTGAATATCAAAAACTTATTACACAGAGACGTTTTTGATATGTTATCTCACACGTGCTTTGAAATTGGTCTCCACTCTCAATTCTCAACTTTCCACTCCCACAATACACTCAACCTCCATTGAAAAGAAAACTTTTAGAGTTTTAGATTATTTCATGGGAATTTCTAAGAGGGATAGTTGCATTTCATCTAAATGTTATAAATCAAGTGTATATTTTAGTTTCTATTTATTTTTATTTATAATTTTTGTTCTTAATTAGTAAAAAAATGACTATTTTCATTTCTGAGCTCCAGAGTTTGGAATAGCTCCTGAGTCGCACTGAAACTCAGGAAGATGCCTACTGGAGACAGAGAGCCAAACAGCATTGGCTAAAGGGAGCAGATGCCAACACGAAGTTCTTCCACAGGTATGCTTCTCATCGTAAAAAGAAAAATACTTTATCTAGACTTATGAATGATAAATTGGGTGGAGGGGGAGGCTATGAAAGGGGTAATTATAGAGTATTTTAATCGTATTTTCTGCTCTGGAAACCCTGGATCTGGAAAGGGTTTTTTTTGAAGGGATTACCCCACGGGTCACTCAGGCACAGAATGAATTATTATTACGGCCTTTTGAATTTGATGAAGTAAAAACTGCACTATTTACAATGTTCCCTGATAAGGCACCTGGCCCGGATGGAATGAATCCGCGCTTTTATCAGCATTTCTGGGATGTGGTGGGGGGATGTCGCGAGTTTTGTGGTAAACTGCCTTGATACTCGCCTTTTCCCAATAGGTTTGAATAACACGGATGTTGTTTTGATCCCAAAGAAAAATACCCCAGAGTTGGTTACCGACTTGAGACCTATAGCTCTCAGTAATGTGGTGTACAGGATTATGGCTAATGTGATAACTAATAGAATGAAGCCTCTTATGGAGGAAATTATATCGGAATCACAAAGTGCTTTTATCCCGGATAGACTAATAACTGACAATATTTTATTGGCTGCGGAGGTGGGGTATTTTTTGAACAGGAAACAGTGTGGAACGGTGGGTTGGAGTGCTCTTAAGCTAGACATGGCAAAAGCCTATGATCGGATGGAGTGGCCTTTCCTTCGCAACATGATGTTGGCCCTGGGCTTTGATGTTAGATGGGTGGGATTAATTATGGTATGTGTGACCACAGTCCATACAATTTTTTAGTGAATGGCTCTCATAGTGACCCCATTGTTCCCACGCGTGGCCTAAGGCAGGGGATCCTTTGTCCCCTTATCTTTTCATTATTTGTGCAGAGGGTCTCTCTGTTATTACAACAGGCACATAGAACAGGGTCAATTCATGGTTGTAGAGTCGCAAGAGGTGCCCCCCCCCCCCCCCCCGCCACCCGATTTCTCATTTGTTTTTTGCAGATGATAGTCTTTTGTTTTATAAAGCAAATATGGAGGAAGCCAATGAGATAAAGAAGTGCATGTTTGTAACACCCCAGATTTTCAAGACTTTTAAAACTTATATAATAAAGATAGAATCTCATTAAATCCCAAAATACGATACGAAGAGTACGGGGTGCTATGCCACACCCGAGCTAGAGAACTCGGGTGCACATGCTAAATTCTAAAACCTCAATCAGTATCAATACTAAATCATGACACGCAGGCCGAAAGGGAAAACTATCTAAGCTACGCCCCAAGCTTCTAGCGCGCTCCAGTGATCTACTCGTCTGTGCCTGAAAGCCAAATATATCTGTTCAGCGAGAGATGCTGGTAACCCACTCCAACGCATTGAAATACAATACATATAGACATATATATAGATATACGAAAACCATTTTGAAGCATGAAGATATATCCTAAGAAACTCTAGCTTTCAAAACAGGGAATAGACTCAACAGATAGAGCTTAGCACAGACAACGGTCATAATCAAGCATATACAATTCATAAGCATAGGGAAACAGGCAAGGCAGATAAAGATAAGCACAGTTAATATCCATAACCCGACATATATGATTCCCGACATAAATCCCAAAGTCACATCCCAAGACACTCATAACAACAACTCATCCATATCTCATCACATAGCACACTTTGTTGGCGCCACAGGACCAATCGCATGCCCATACATGAGGGTCAGCGCATATAGCTCTGACACGGCCCCGCAGCACCCTGCCTCGTATCGCAACACGGAGGGGTCGATCGCAACCGACCGATGAACCGTAGCTCATCGTAGTTTGATCGCAACCAAACAGTGGACCGCAGCCCAAGAGTATGTCATCTGACCGCAGCCAGGAAAATGAACCGTAGCTCATGTAGAAACGTTTGATCGCAACCAAACGGTGGACCGCAGCCCAAGAGTGTAAATCTGACCGCAGCCAGTTTCTGAACCGCAGCTCAGGAATGACCAATCCGAACGCAACCGAATTGGGGTATCATGCACACATAACACATAGCAAGCACATGCAACCCACATTAACACATTGGGAAGGGGGAGAAAACGTATAACAAAACCTATGCGTGATCCTTCACACACTAAGAATAATCCTAAGGGGTTCATACTTCTTTCACCTAGGTCAACGGGATACCAATTCAACTAGCATGCAATATATAAGACTCATACAACCTACGAACGGTACCCGAAATATCAAACTAGACATAGGCACGATAGACGGAGTCCGTTGGGACACCACGGGGGTCGGGGGAACATCAAACGGGGAAGCCAAAATCCCAAGGTGGGGTACAAACCAGCGGGTAGCCGGTGGGTGAGGGGTCACCCGCCGGCGGCACTATTCCGGGCAGCGGGTGCCCGGCGGGCAGCTGCCCGCCCGCCAGCTGCCCGCTGCCGACGAGGCCTCTTTTGGCCGTGGGTAGGTGGCGGGTCCCCTACCCCCACTGACTCTTTTTCACCAAAAACGCCCCGGGAACCTTTGTGGAACCCGAAACCATGCTTAGACACTTTCAAACGCAATTGATAACACACGTAGACAATTAACGGATCAAAATCAAGAAACATACGGCACATAACCTATCATGCTTTTCTAAACATAATCAACACCCAATCATGCGAATTCCCACCCAATATACCAAGAATAATTCCATACGAATTCCACGATATAACCTAGGGTTCTAATTATTTTTAAATCAACAAGAACACAATTCATCTTCCAAAATCAAGATTCGGTAGGAATATCATATAAATATCAAGAACCTCATATAATCATTAAGAACATCAAGAGCACCATATAATCATCAAGAACGTCATATAATCATCAAGAACACCATAGTTATCAAGAACCTCTCATCATCAAGATCACCCATGGAATCATCCCACCAATCATCAATAATAATATCACAAATCATCAATACACAATAATATGGGGAAATCCTAAGAGGGGAATCATAGCTATGAAAATAGGTTTTGTTGAGACATGGGTTACCTTTTAGCCTTAATTAATTCCTTGGCTATGAAGGGTCTTTCTTGATGCTTTCTTCTTTCTTGATTTCTCCTAGGGGAATTCTTGGAACTTCTTGTGTGGTGAGGGATTATTGTGGTGGGAGTTCTAGGTGCCTCCTTATGTTCCCTATTTATATATCTAAGAGTCTTACTTAGGGCCTAATTACTATAGGTTTGCTAACTCTATTCCTTTTAGGACTAAGGATTGGGTTTAGGGATAAGGGCCCATGGACTATGGTGGGCCTTTCCTAATTAATTATTGTGATTTAATTTTTTTCTTTTGGGTAATTGGTTAAATGATTAATTGGTTTTAGGGATCGTAACATGGGGTGTTACAATGTTTGTTTATGAGAATTTATCTGGGTAAGTGGTTAATTACCACAAGTCTAGCATATGTTATAGCATGAATACGAGTGACGCCGATAAGGAAAATGTTGCCCAGGTCTTGGGAGTGGTACGGACTCCTAATTTTGGAAAATATTTGGGGCTTCCCTCTTTTGTTAGAAGAAACAAAAATGCAGTATGACACTCCAAAAATCCACATTCAATCCAAGGATTAATTGAGTAATTAATCCTATCTTAATTGAGGAATTAATTCCTAAAATCCCGATTTTTAATACTCGAGGACTAGTATTTGACTAGTCAACTTCAAAGTCATGTTGTACCTTGAGCTTTGAGGGGAGTTCCCTTGTTCCTTACACTTTTTAAATGTTAGTAAGGGCATTCTTGACCTTTCACCAAGTGTTAGTATTGTAAACTAACCTAGAATACATCTTCATTTCAACCCTTACACTTTCTAAAATATTAGCTCTACCTTCTCTCTAGAAAGGTGAGTAGCTTTTCCTCCAAGCTAAGTTGAGACCTTGCCAAGATTCCAAGATTTACTTCCAAGATTCAACCTTTCACCTATTTGGGCATCTAGGAGGGTAAGATCTAAGTCCACCTTGTGTTTTTGGTTCCATCTTAGATGTCTTTTTGTTAAAAGTAGGATCTTTATGATCTTTTGGTTTGATCTTGAAATGGGTTTGGAAAGTAAGCCTTGTGGGGAGCTTGTTGAGGTGTAAAGTGAAGTCTTTGAGTCTACAAGAGGTAACCCATGCTCTACTAAAACCTATTTTGCTTACTTATATGTGATTTCTTGGATTCTACATGTGTTTTGATATGAAATGTGAGTGTTTATGCATTTGTCTTGTGAAAATGCATATCTAGAGCTTGTGTTTAGGGTTCTTTTGTGCCATTGCTTGGCATTTCCTATGATTCAAGTCATTTTGTTGCATTGGGTGAGATTTGGCATGTTTTGGACTTGGATTTGAGTTTGGAGATGAAAATCCGCGAAGTGTTGTTTTGTGGTACAGGGATGTACCCGCGGGCGGAACGGCGGGTAGGTGTCCAACCCGCTGCCCACCCGCGGGGTACATTGGCCGGGGAGACCTGTACCCGCGGGCGGAACCGCGGGTAGAGGCCTACCCGTGGGCCTACCCGCGGGTACGTAATGTGGCATTGTTGGGGATTTGTTCCCCGTGATTCTTTTGACTCAGTATTTGGTCTTTTGACTTCCCGTTGTCCTTTTGTGGAACTATTTGAGTGTCTTCTTGATGTTTCGTAAGTGTAGAACTATATGGTAGGTATCCATGTAGGATTTTGGTGTCTTGAATCGTGCTAAGTGTTCGACATTGTGTTTCGTTGAACCGTGATGAGTCTTGTGTGTTCCTCGGAACTTCCTTTGGTTTACCCGTTTGATAAGCATGCTAGTTTGGTATCTAAATGCTAGCGTGTGTGTTGTTTGTACCTTTCGATTGGTTGATGATAACTTGTGTTATTCATCGTTGATGTTGTTGGGCTGTGACCCATTCCTTGATTGAGTATGTTTCATACCTTCGTTGTGATCCGTTGATTGATTTTTGTTGAGGTGTGATGCGTGTGTGGCTTTACCTGGATTGCACGATTAGTGGTATGGGACACTAGTCACCAAGGTATTGCAGCGGTCCTCGTGGTGGCCGTGACGTGATTATGGAGCTGTGGCCTTTGTGTAATGTTCACGTGATTTTACTGGGATAACATGTGTTATCCAGGGCATGTGTTGCCATGTGTATGTACGGTACCTCATGTACTATGAAATCGGTGGTTTTGTTGGAGATCTGTTGGAGAGGGGACGACGGTCCTCGGGGGAATAAGGTTGGACTTGGTGTACAGGGGTCCTGGAGGTAAAGGTTGGAACTAGATATAAGGTTGGGGGTAGCCATAAGGTTGGAACATGGCATAAGGAAGGCATATCAACTCGTGATGTGTGATGTCACGAGGGCTTGTGTAGCCGTAGTTGTGTTCTCTCTTGTGACGTGTGTAGTCACAAAGGCATGTGTTGCCGTTTGTCGTGTCTTTATCCTTGAGTTGTTGTTGTCCGTTGTGGTCTTGGGATGTGTTCCCGTGTTGTTTGTTGAGAGTGATGAGTCTTGAGTTGGTGTTTACTCTTGGTTTTTCACTTATATATATGTATTCCGTTTCGAAATGATTTTTGTATATATACCCTATCTATGTATGATACTTAACAGGTATTGGTGGGTTATCAGCATTATCGCTGACCGGGCATCGTCCCATGTTTATCTTTTTGTTCTTTCAGGTGATGTCTAGAGGAACGCGATGTCTAGTGGCCGGTAGTTTAGTACCTTTATCCTTGCTTTGTGGCCTGTGTGTCGATGTAGAATTAGACTGTTGACTTTGGGATAGTTGTGTACACATTGCAGATTTGACCGCCGTAGCGTTTATCATTATTGGTAAACATGGTATAACACCCCGTTTTGGATTTGTTTTATCCAGTTACCTTTTTATCTTCCGCTGTGCTAGTGTTTTGTTGCGTTATCTGCATGTGTTAAGATCTTTTATATATAGTATGTTTGGGGGGGTGTTACAGGCAGCTTTCTCATATATTGAGGATAAGATTCGTCAGAGGATTGGTTCGTGGAATAAGAGATTACTATCACAGGCATGTAAAGAAATATTGTTGAAAAGTGTAGCTCAATCTATGCCTACATTCTCAATGAGTGTCTTTTTGCTGCCCGTGACTGTGTGCACATTGATTGAGAGAACTATGAACCGCTACTGGTGGGATTCGGGAACGGACCAGCGAATACATTGGAATGCATGGGGTAAATTGTGTGTCCCTAAGAAATATTGGTGGTTTGGGTTTTAAGGATTTGCGAGCCTTTAATCTAGCTATGTTGGGTAAACAGGCATGGAGAATGCTTACTAAGCCTGAATCTTTGGTGGCTCGTGTCTATAAATCTCGTTATTATGCTAAGGGATCATTTTTTGATGCATAGATGGGGAATAATCCCAGTTTTTGTTGGCGGAGTATTATGGCGGCTAAGAGTTTGATTTGTAACGGGGTAAGACGCATAATTGGGAACGGAAAGTCTACGCTCATATGGGCTCATCCATGGCTGCAGGATGAACAGGAACCCATGATACAAACAGAAATGCCAATACAATTGGGAGAGGCCAAAGTAGTGGGATTGATTGATCAGGAATCTGGGACATGGGATCACTCAATTCTAACTGATTTATTCCAACCTAGTGATATGGCAAATATTCAAAAAATACCTTTTCCCCGGATTATGATGATACTTGGTATTTGCATGGAGATATGAGAGAAATTTATTCTGTGAAAAGTGGGTACAGGCTAATTGTTGGAAATTATGAGAATAATGTTGGGTTTTTTACAAAGTGGTTAACCCTATGGAAACTCAAAATCCCCCCAAATGGAGAATGTTTCTTTGGAGAGCCATTAGTGATATACTACCTACCACTACTAACTTGCTTATAAAGAGGGTGGATGTGAATCCACAATGTGCCATGTGTGGAATAACTCAAGAGGATACTATGCATGCCTTAGTAATGTGTGATTTTGCAAGAAACATATGGGAACAATCCAACCTTCCAACACCCAATATTATGACAAATATTTTTCATATATGGTTTAGTGAGCTTCTAAATATTTTAGATTCCGATGGGGTATTATATGCAGCATCAATTCTATACAATATTTGGAGAGCACGGAACGGACCGATTTGGGATGCATTTCTTCCACGACCACGATCCTTACTCACGGCGGCTGCTATTTCCATGCATGCATGGTGTCGGGCATGCCCAGTAGCTACAGCTCAAGACCATTCATTGCCCGCCCTATTGTCGCAGACGCAACTACACGACCAGGCTGCTACACAGGCAGTACTGCCGCCAAGGTTATGCCGAGTGGACGCCGGATACATGCACAATACGGGCAAGGCTACTGTTGGGGCAATTCTTCTAGACGTGAATGGAGGATATGCCTCGGCGTTCAGTGCGCCTCTCCCAGATTGTTTCTCACCACTTATGGCCGAGGCGTTGGCGTGCAAAGAAGCCTTATCATGGTTAAAGGACCGGGGGGGGGGGGGGGAACAAAATATAGTATTATATACGAATTGCTTGACACTACAGCGTTATCTGACATCATCGCCATCTACATTACGTACCTACGTCGACTATGCCATTGACCGTTGCAGAGCAACTGCGTCTTTATTTCAGTCTTGTTCGTTTAATTTTATTACTAGATTAGACAATTATTTAGCACATGCATTAGCTTCTAGTGCTTATCAGCAATCTACTACCATGTACTGAGATCTTGTCTCACCTGAAATTATTTCGGCTTATTTCTAATAAAGTAACCACCCATTTTTCAAAAAAAAAAAATGGATTTGTTGTATGGCAAGTAGAATTTGGATTTGTTCTGGACTGCTTGTGCCCATTATGTAGAATCGCCCTTTCTACATGTAGCTAGAGGAATTGGTAGAGGCTAGAGGGGAGGTGCTAATGTAGGGAGGCGACAATCATTTATGCCCTTTGGAGGACTCGTAATGGAGCAGTCTGGGATGGTGTTGTCATGCGTCCGGAGGTCATTTGAGAGAAGGCACGATCGAAGTGGGACAACTGAAAGAACATTCAAACTCTTGGCTGCGGTTATGGTGATGTTTTCCCCTGTGGAACTATGGATGATGATGTTTGATGGATAATATACTAGGCGTGGGGCACACGGACCGGCCCATGAAAGCAATTGGATCAAGGAAGCCCGAGAAAGATACACGATATGGAGCCATCCAAGAGTTTGACAAGGATTGGGCATATTACTCCCAATATAATTAGAATTGGACTCATTATTTCTAATATAATAGAATTAGGTCTCACTATGTAACTAAGACTCCCAATATAAGTCAATCTAGAATTCTTATTCCTTGTAGGGCTCTAGGCCCAAAATATGTATAAATAGACCTCTCACATAGAGGAGAGGGGGACAATGCTCAGCAATTCACGAGCAATACTCTTCAATACAACATTCTTATATTTTCGCCACATATTTCTCCTATATTTTTTCTATATTCTCGTTATTCTAACGGTAGTGTTGGCCTACCGTTGACTGCCCAAAAGTCATAAAACCAACAATGTTGTTCCCTCAGGTGTTAGCGTTTGTAGCTTTGACGTCAATGTTGCCTTGGTTGCTACAATTGGATATTGGCTTCGCTCCTTGTCTGGTGTGTTCATAGCGTCTTCTCATTGCCCCTTCCAAACCGGTAAATGATCCACTACTAGTCGAAGCCCTTGCTTGCCGGAGTGCAATAGAGAGTCATTGCTCAAATGTGTATGTTTTTTAGCCTTAAGCGCTAGCGGGAGGATTTGTCTTATGTAGGTATATTAGTGAGCGGATGCTTGACTTTGATGTCTTTCTTTACCTATTGTCGAATTCGTATTATTTGTAGGTCTTCGAATGTTGTAGCTCACACTATTGCTAAGTCCGTTGGTCACTACACTCACACGATCTATTGGAACGGTGGACATTGCAACTCATGATAATTATATATTAAATTTATACCTTCTTTATAATTTAGGGACTAAAAATACAATTATCATTTTTTTTTAGATATAATGTCTGAAAATGACAATAACTTTTTTTTTTTGTTAATAAAATACGGAGTAACAATTATTTATAGTTGGGGTGAACAAGGGTTCGCTAAATTGGTATTTACATATGGGATATGGATGCACTTAGTGACAATCAATCACCAGTGGATTGGATACGTATGTAACTTCTAAAGAATCCGCAATGAATATATACATACGTGTGTGTGTGTGTGTGTACACACACACACACACACATAAAGTGGATGAGATATGAATCCACTTAGTGAAAATCAATTAGTACTGGATTGGATACGGATGTGACTGTTGGTGGTTGTGTGTGTGTATATAAAATATTTTTATACGAAATATGGAATTTAATTTATAGAAAACTAATTCCAACCAATTTTTGGTACAAAACCAAAAATAATATATATACGAGATATATATTAACAAAATAGAGATTTATTTTATTAAAAATAATCCCACCACAACTAGTACGGAACTAGTAACAGGGATTTAATTTTATGAAATTAATCACACCACACTTGGTACGAAGCCAAGAACAATATATATATAAAACGAGAGAAAGGGTTTCTAACCTGAGGTTTTAACCCAACACAAGAAAGAAGAAGCATAAATTCAAGTCGTGTGTAGACACACTCTCCTTAAAACCAATTCGTCACATCCCGAGGGTGTTAGGAGCGTTGTAGCGTCAGTCTCCCAGGATAAAATGGACAACGACCTGAAGTTTGAGCACTCAAACGGAAGGTCCTGTGAACGAGAACAAAGGTTGAGCACCCCGTACGAAATTTACGAAAGATGTTGGCAGAAAATTTTCTCTTTGAAAACAAAGAATGAGAGTAGAGAGGAAAAATAAAATGTTTTGATAGTTCAAAACTAGAAAGCAAACCATCACTAGTACAAATTTGCAAATCCGCAACCCTTGTACAGGGCTATCCGCTACCCTTGTACAAGGGTAGCGTATACGAGGGACGCGAAAACCCTATATATGTTTCCGCGTCCCTTGTAGAGTGGTAGCGGATTACTAGAATATCCACTGCCCTTTTTCCGACAGAAGGGTAGCAGATTTCTCTTCATTTTTTTTATTTTAAAATAATTTATTATTTTTAAAATTCTCAATTTTTTTAAAAAATCCTGTACAAAATTATATTCACAAATTAAAAATATATTAACACAATATTATAAAAACAATACTCCCATCGATCAACCTAACACAATATTATCAATAATACACTTTCAACACTATCATAATCCATTCAAATACTTTCAACACATACAATATTCTCACAATCCATCCTAATATATTGTTAACATATGCATTACCTAAAAACTTTTAATTAACCAACTAGCAAAAAAACAAGTTAATTACATGCACTCTTCCAAGAAGTACTTTGCCCAATAGTCTCGAATCTCATCAATTTCATTGGTAGAGTACAGATTGCTTTTAAATACCTACAAAATAATTTAAGTAATCAACTTATTAAATATATTAATTAATAAAATATAATTGAACTATAAATACTTCTATTTAAATTCACTTACCTCATCTAATTTATCCACTGTTGAATATTTTGTCACAATATCAAACATGTATCGCATCACATAATATCCACACTCATAACCTCCCACTTGTTGTGGACACTACAAAATACATATATATATTTTAGTATTTTAAACAATAAAAATTCAAACTATCACATTAAAATTTTAATTAAGTAATTTTCATACTTTGCATGTCTTCCAGTTGATATTTTTAGTCGCTCGTCCATCACTAGTAGGAATAGAACGAAATGCCCTATATTAAATATTAATTATAAACATATATATACATAAAAAATTATAATTAATATAAATTAAAATACTTATATTAATAATGTATTTATGTACTTACATATTCAAAGAAGCTTTAACTTGAATGGTGTGGCGATTAGAAGTCATGGGATCCAACACATATACGCTTTTTGAGCGTAAGCAAATCACCAGAAGTAATCAATGATTGCTACATTATTAACAAAACGCACATGTTCCCAAAAATTTAATATCTAATATTTGAAATAAAGGTATTAAGTTATATTATTAAAGTAAAGGAACAATTTTCTTACTCTTGATGATATGGTGCTAAAACGAATTGTTTATTATTATGCTGCTCCATGAGTTTAATGAAATATGACGCCACAACAGGACTATTCCTTTTAGCCATATCCTTTGAAATTTGTGTCGGACACGCAAACCCGATTGACGTGACTTGATTCTGATTACACAACTGATTAAGAAATATGAAAATTAACAATTAAAAATGAAATGTTAATAAACTTAAGAAATATATATAAAACACAAGAATAATTTAAAAAACTTACAATATAAACAATTGTATGATTGACACGTCAAGCCAATTTGTCATCATCATCAAATTCTTTATATCTTCCATCATCACAAAAATAAAACGCGTGTGTCTATGACAGAAGATTATTTCATCACACTCCAACTCTATGCAGTCTTTATCAAGTCGAAATGATGTCAACAAACTGACTAAGTACTTGCAATTGTCCCTAAGTGCTGTAACACATCATCTCCAACAATGGGAGGCCGCACTCCAGTAGTAGATAGTTCACCACTTTGATCTCCCATATTTTTATTTTGGTTTGGTGAACTATTTTTTTCCTACCAATATAAAATTGTAATTATACTAATATTTTAAATATAAACAATAAAAATTAACTTAATAACTACATATAATCAAGGTTGTAAAAATCGGCCTAGGCGGCGCCTAGGCACCCCTAGGCCTTGTCGTTTTCAGTAGTATGCGGTGGAAAATCGGCCGGCCGCCTTAGGCGGTCAAAGTCGGCCTAGGCGGTCAAAGTCGGCCGGGTCGGTCAACTCGACCGAGTCGGCCGATTTTGACCGAATAAATGTGATTTTTTTTTTGGGTTTTCGCTAAAAACGACGTCGTTTTGAGCGAAAATCCCAAAAAAAAAAAATCGAAATTAATCGCGAGAGAAACGCTGAAGTAACCCTAACTCCTCGACATTCTTCACTTCTTCTCTCCATATGCTGCTGTCGAACTGAAGTGCTGAAGCCTGAAGACATGAAGTGCGAGTCCAAGCTCCGCCGTCAGCTGAAGTGACGAACTGAAGCTCCGTCGTTTGCTACTGCCTACTCCACCGTCTGTTATCTACTGTACCGCTGTATGTTTTTTTTTAATTTTTTTTTTTGTCGTTAATCATCAATCTCTACTATACCTACTCCACCGTCTGTTATAGTGTTATCTACTGTACGTTTCTTTTTTAATTTGTTATTTTTGTCGTTAATCATCAATCTCTACTGCCTACTCCGCCGTAATCATCAATTTGTTATTTTTGCCGTATGCCCATATGCTACAGTTGCTACCAGCTACATTGCTGTTTGCTACTTAAGATTTAACTCAATTAATATATTGATATGTTATTATGTTAATTGTTAAATACTTAAATGTTAATCAATTGCCGATTTTCCGTATTATGATTTATGCATTATTTGTTAATCAAATCAAAATTTCAAATACACTAAGCAGTTAAACAATATGCAGTATCTATAATTCCATATTTGTCTTTTAACTCTTTATTTCTTAATTGTTACTTTGTTAGTCAAAATGCATGAATTATGATTCAATGATGAATTGATGATTAGTGATTTAGTGATATGGTGAATTTCGGATTATAAATTTGATTGTAAATGTCAAATGAATTATACATTTATTGTGTAATGTACTAATTTGTATGTTTTTTAGTGATAATGGCTTCATCAAGTGCTTCGGTTACTCAAAGTATTGGATCTTCGGAAGCATCCACACTTAAAAGGAGATCAAATAATGTAGGATGGGATTATGGTAGCTTAGTTGATGCAAAAAATTTGGATAGAGTAAAATGTTTGTTGTGCGGGAAACTTTTATCCGGTGGAGTGTATAGAATAAAAGAGCATATTGCTCATATACAAGGAAATGTTGCTCCATGTTCTAAAGCTACTAAGGATGATCAACTTAAGTGTAGGAATGCAATCAATGAAGCTAAGATGAGAAGGAAAAATAAAAAAGTTAGTGAAGATAATTTAAGAGCCGGGGTGAATATTGATAGTAGAAGTGAGTCAATTGATGTTGACGAGTTGCAAGGGTCTCTTGGATCTATGAAGCCACCACGTTCACTTGGCCCAATGGATAAGTTTGCAAGTGGCATAAATCCCGAACCTTCAATGAATTTAGGAAAGACATTGCAACAACAACGTATTGATGGTGCACTATGGAAGGAAAGGACAAATAGAGTGAAAGAATATATATGTAGATGGGCATATGAGGCCGCTATTCCTTTTCATGCATTTGAAAGAGATAGCTTCAAGATGATGTTAGAAGCAATTGGACAATTCGGTCCCGGAGTTGAATCACCAAGTAGATATGAGATGAGTGAAACATTCTTGAAAAAAGAAGTTGATAAAGTGAAAGAGTCTTTGAAGATACATGAAGAGGAGTGGAAGCAAAATGGATGCTCAATCATGACGGATGTGTGTGAATTCTATGAATGTAGTTGTATATTAATCATCATAATCAGACACAATACAAAGGATATATAAGCAAGGAAGTAAGACTAGAGTCCTATTCTAACACATACAAGAATAGAATTCTAGTGTACTATAAATACAAGTCCTAACACTCCCCCTCAAGTGTAAGGTTGATAGCCAACAACATTGAGCTTGTCACGTAAAAACTGATAGCGCTTGCTGGCCAAAGACTTAGTAAATATGTCAGCAAGCTGATCCTTTGTAGAAATAAAATGAACTTGTATTTCACCCTTAGACACTTTGTCACAAACAAAGTGGTAGTCGATCTCGACATGCTTCGTCCGAGCATGAAAAACCGGATTGGCACACAGGTAGGTGGCCCCTAAATTGTCACAC
The DNA here is from genome assembly GCF_001879475.1 of Ipomoea nil. NCBI lineage: Eukaryota > Viridiplantae > Streptophyta > Magnoliopsida > Solanales > Convolvulaceae > Ipomoea > Ipomoea nil. Next base: position 2,454,665 of record NW_017616619.1, on the reverse strand, counting down.
CATAGCCGAGGCGGAGCCGTGAATGAAATACGCAACTCGCACAGTAAGGAGACAAGCCAGGTGACCTCAGCAGCCACATCCGCAATAGCTTTGTACTCAGCCTCCGTGGAAGAACGGGCCACAGTACGTTGCTTCTTACACACCCATGAGACCAAGTTACACCCAAAAAATACCGCAAAACCACTCCTTGACTTCCGATCAACCGGATCACCGGCCCAATCAGAATCAGAATACGCATGAATAGAGGCAGAAGGCGACTTCCGGATAAATAAGCCGAGATGCGTGGTACCTTTCACATAGCGTAGAACCCGCTTGAGCATAGACCAGTCAGCCGTGGTAGGAGCTTGCATGCGCTGACAGAGCTGATTCACTGCAAAAGAAATATCAAGCTTGGTGACAGTAAGATACTGAAGAGCCCCAACCAGACTCCGGTACTGAGTAGGATCTGCATACGGAACCGCGGACTCCTCAGCCACCTTGACCAGAGAGACTGGCGTGCCAAGAGCCTTGCAATCAACCATGCCAGCTCGCTTCAGAAGATCACCCATGTACCGCTTCTGAGACAACAAAAGGCCACCTTGATGAGAGACCGTCTCAATACCAAGAAAGAAGGACGGAGCCCCCATATCTCGAACCTTAAAAACAGTGGCCATCCGAGAAATTAAGCTAGCGACCTGAGCCTGATCAGAACCAATCCCAAGAATATCGTCCACATAGACGAGAACAAACAACTGAAAATTAGAGCTAGAGTGAATAAATAAGGACACATCAGTTTTCGAGGAAGCAAACCTAGCAGAAACCAAGAAATAATGTAACTGAGTAAACCACGCCCGCGGAGCCTGTTTAAGACCATAGAGCGACCGTTGTAGCAAGCAGACATGACCTGGTTTACTCTTATCTTCATACCCAGGCGGCTGACGCATATAAACGGTCTCCGACAAATTTCCATTGAGAAACGCATTGTGAATATCAAGCTGCCGGATCACCCAGTCACGAGACACGGCAAGAGAGAGCAACAAACGTACCGTGGTGGGTTTGACCACCGGACTGAACGTATCGAAAAAATCTTGACCAGCCACTTGGTTAAACCCCTTGGCCACGAGCCTAGCCTTATATCGCTCAACAGAACCATTCGCCTTGCGCTTGGTCCGAAAAACCCACTTACAGCCGACAACATTCATACCGTGAACCTTCGGAACTAACCGCCATGTGTTATTATGCAGCAACGCATTAAATTCAGTGTCCATCGCCTCACGCCACTGCGGAGATTTCACCGCTTGAGAAAAGCACGTCGGATCCGGATTAGAAGACTGAGCAACCAGTGCCACATGATCCTCGGCAGCCACCCCCATACTGCGCAAGGACATAGAGTGCGACCTTGGGAGGAGCTGCCGACGCCGAACCGGGATTGCCGTGGGCGTTGAGGCCGTCGCTGCTGCACTGGATGGAGCAGCAGCATGCAGAGGCGCTGCTTGCCGCAAATCAGGCACAACACCCGTCTCCTGAGCTGCACGTGGAGCCGCCGTAACAGATAATGATGGCAAACAGAAGGCAATACGCACAAGAGCCACAGACTACGGATCATATGCATTCTCAGAGGGAAGAACCTGCGGAGCAGAAGCAGAAAGAAAAGGGAACACAGATTCATCAAATCTCACGTGTCGGCAAACAAAAACCTTATTAGTGGCAAGATTCATGCAACGATAACCACGAAAAGAATCAGGATACCCTAAAAACACACAGGGAGCCGATCGATACTCAAGTTTATTTTTATTATACGGGCGTAGTAATGGAAAACAAAGACATCCGAAGACTCGCAAAAACGAATAGGAGGGAGGAGAGAGATATAGCAATTGATACGGACTAGAATTCCCCAGAACAGACGTAGGCAACCTATTAATAAGATAAACGGCGACCTCAAAAGCATACTCCCAAAACCGAATAGGAACAGAAGCCTGAGCCATTAAAGCAAGGCCAGTCTCAACGACATGACGATGTTTTCGTTCAACCCGGCCATTCTGCTCATGCGTATAGGCACAGGATTGATGATGAACAATACCAAGACTAGTGAGAGTAGTATGTAATTTTTTATACTCTCCCCCTAAATCCGATTGTAGACACTTAATTTTGCAGGAAAAGGACCGCTCAACCATAAGACGAAAACGAGCAAAAATATCATATAAGTCCGTTTTTGCACGCATAGGAAACAACCAAGTGAAGCGAGAGAAGTCATCAACGAATAAAACAAAATATCGATAACCATTAACAGATGTAACAGGCGCAGCCCCATATATCGGTATAAATCAAATCAAGTACATGACGACTCGACGAACTAACACGAGGCAAGGGAAATCGAGAGGACTTCCCAAGCTGACAAGGCGAACACAAAGACGAACTAATACTTTTAACAGACGAACTAACAGGACAAGACTTCAATACTTGACCCAAGACGCGATGGTGTGGATGTCCAAGACGCTTGTGCCAAACCAAAGGAGATGCCCGAGACGCAAAGAACGCAGCAGACGCGGAAGGCGACATTGGCCACGTATACAGACCACCAGAGGTGCGGCCTTCATACAGGACTGCCTTGGTTGAAGGATCCTTCACAAAGAAAACATCAGGGTGAAATTCGAAAAAGACATTATTATCGGTGGCAAACTTACGAACAGACAATAATGACGCAGAAAGAGAGGGAACATGTAAGACATTAGATAGATTAAACGAACGAGACGCAGTGGTTAACGAAGCATGACCAAGACCAGAAATAGGCAAACCTGCACCGTTTCCAACACGGAGAGTGTCCGGGCCAGTATACTCAGCCATAAAGGACATCACCGAGGCATCCGGGGTGGCGTGATCTGTAGCACCGGTGTCGGGAACCAATCATGAGGACCCGCAGAATCAGTATCACCAGTCTGAAAAGCCATATGAGCCTGAGGAGCTGGATCATGAGCATAACGCTGAAAACATGTATGGGCAGTGTGTCCCTGGGCATTACACAACTGACACCGCGGAACATACGAGCGGCCACCACCACCGCGATTTTGACCACGACCGCGGCCACGCTGCCCACGGCCACGGCCACCCCGACCATTTCGGCCACCAGACCTGCCGCCACGCTGTACAGCCATCATTGCCGGACCAGAAGGCCCTCCGACAGCACCATCATCCGCACATATAAACTCGTTCGCGACCAAAAAATCCGCGAGTTCAGTAAGAGAGACCGGCTTACCTGTCGTCAGAGTCACTGCAAGAGGCCGATACTCCGAGCGCAATCCACGGAAAACATACAAATTCTGGTCATCCAACGAAACATGGCGACCGGCCAAGGCTAAGTCATCGACTATGACCTGCGCACGACCAAGGTAGTCAGCCACGGACTCAGTCCCTTGCCGAAGATTCTGCAATTGTCCAAGCAAACGAAGAATACGGGCACGAGTGGTCGAACCAAGAACACGCTGAATCGCCGTCCAAACCTGCCGAGACGTCGTCCGACCTACCGCATGATGCATAACCTCCTCAGAGAGAGAAGAGATTAGCATTGAAAGGACTGCTTGGTCTTGCTGCAACCACGCCGCACGAGCAACTGATGGATCGGGCACAGCAGATTCGACCACGGTAGCACCAGGAAAAACAGGGACAGCGGGAGCGGCAGAAGGACAGGGATACGTGCCATCAACAAAGCCAAGCAAACCTTGACCACTGAGAAAAGGCACCAATTGAGTCCGCCAGAACAAATAGTTCCGGGACGTGAGCTTCACCGAAACAAAATGGTGAGCTGCGGACAGCGAGAGATGAGCCGTGGGGGCTATCGCGCTCGAAACCGAAACAGTTCGTTCGGAAGAGACAGCGGCGTTACTAGCTTGCTGATCCATCGGGAAAAAAAAAAAAGGAAAAGAAGAATAAAGAACCCGAGTCTCTTGATACCAGATGAATGTAGTTGTATATTAATCATCATAATCAGACACAATACAAAGGATATATAAGCAAGGAAGTAAGACTAGAGTCCTAGTCTAACACAAACAAGAATAGAATTCTAGTGTACCATAAATACAAGTCCTAACAAATTCAAGTTTAGGCACCGTTTTCCTTTCTTCTAAAGAATGTTCACTTGATTCACACACAAGTGAATATATTTATGAGTTTGTTGAGCATGGCATTGAACAAGTTGGAGTTGAAAATGTTGTTCAAGTTGTCACGGATAATGCCTCAAACAACATGGGAGCTTCAAAGTTGTTGAAAGAGAAGAGGCCAACCATCTTTTGGACTTCTTGTGCCACCCACACGATAAATCTAATGCTTCAAAGCATTGGAAATCTCTCAAGGTACAAGAAAGTCCTTGATCAAGCAAAGGCTTTAACGATCTTTATTTATGCTCATCACAAGACTTTGGCAATGATGAGAACTTTCACAAAGAAGAGAGATATAGTGAGGCCCGGTGTGACTAGATTTGCATCTTCATTCCTTACTTTGCAAAGTTTAGCCGAAAAGAAGATTGAATTAAGGGCAATGTTTTCTAGCAATGAATGGGAGGCATGTAAATTTTCCAATATGGCTAAAGGGAAGGTAGCACACTCAACCGTAACGAGTATGGGATTTTGGCAAGGTGTAACGGCATGTTTGAAGGTTTTTGCACCATTGGTGAGAGTACTTCGACTTGTTGATTGTGATAACAAGCCATCAATGGGGTTTGTATATGGTGAGCTTATGAGAGCAAAAGAGGAAATCAAACATGCTTTGTCCGATGTCCCAAGGAACTATAAATCGATTATTGACATTATTGAAGAAAAAATGAAAGATAGGTTTGACTCTCCTCTTCATTTGATGGCATATTTGTTGAATCCTTATTACCATTATAAGGATCCACAACTTCATTTGGACGAAGTTGTAGGTGTTGGAGTCGTTGATTTTTGTGATATTCTATTCGTCAATGATTTTGACATGCAAAATAAGATTTTAAGTGAAGAATTACCAAAATATAAGAAGAAGGAGGGGATGTTTGGAAGAAGCATCGCAATCAAAGCATGTGAGGTGAATGATGACAACTTTAATCCCGGTAAGTCATTCTTTATTCTTTAATACTTTATTGTTTACTTAATTATATTTATTTAGTTATATTTAATTATTTATTAATTATTATGAACTTTGTTTTGTAGCAAATTGGTGGTCAACTTTTGGTACCTCAACCCCTTTATTGAGAAGAATAGCCATAAAGATTCTTTCTTTAACATCTAGTTCTTCGGGGAATGAAAGAAATTGGAGCACATTTGAAGGGGTTAGTAACTTAATATGATATTTTAATATTTTATTTAGTTTGTTATCAACTTGAAGTTAATATAAATATGAATTATGATAGTTAATATTTTATTAATCATTATTTAAACTTTTGAATATTTTTATTACTTGAATTGTAGATACATACAAAGAAGAGAAATAGACTTGAATCAAATCGTCTCAACAATTTAGTTTTTGTCCAATTTAATGCTACTTTGATGAACAAGAACAAGCAAGATAAAAATATTGAAAAGTTGGTTGGTAGTGATGCAAGTTTAATACAAGATTGGATTGTGGAAAATCTTGAGAATGATAAGACTGAGCCGGGATTGGATTGCAACAATAATGCTATGGAAGTGGATGAAGCATTACAACCCCGTAGAAGTGCTAGATTGAGGGATCTTGATGAAGATAACTTTGAATCGGAAGGGGAAAGTGAGGAGGAAATAAATGAAGTGGAGTTTGAAGATGATGGGCAACGTGTTATTGAGCAATATGGACAAGATGAAGAAATTGGCAATGATCCTATTCAATCATGATTCATGAATCACTTTGGATTTCAAAACTTTAAAATTTGGACTTGAATGTTGAATTTTTGTTGAATGTTAATTATGTTGTAACTTGTAAGTTTAAACTTTAAACATTGATACTTGGATGTTGTTTCACTTGTTTCATTAGTTGGATGATTAAATGTGGTATTGTTGTTTGAGTAATTGAGTATTTGACTTGTTTAGTTGTTTGAAGGAATGCATGATAAATTGATAGTTTTATTATTTGGGCGTGCTATTTGATTGAATGTTGAAAACAGCTTCATTAAATTTGTCAAACTGCAAGTCTGCTACTGTTTTTTAATTTTTTTTTTTTAGAGCCCGCCTAGCGCCGCCTAGAAGCCTAGGCCCCGCCTAGGCGCTAGGCGCTGCCCGGCTGCCCGACTAGTGCCTAGCGCCTACTGCAACCTTGCATATATATAATAATGTATATATACCTCATTCAAAATCACTGAATGTATCTTCTACAGTAGCATAAAGTTGAGTTGGCACGGGAATATTAAATTTCCCTCTACCATCAACCACATCATCAACAAAAACTTTGACACAATTTGGTAATAGTGATTGATGATGCATCATGGTCTCATCTGTTCTTGGGTGAACAACACCTGCTGCAACCTCAATCGGTATCCCACCAGAACATACCGCAAGTCTACACCTTTTCGCACTCTATTATAAAAAAAATACTTAATCTTACAATAAATGATATTTTGATTATGAAATAACTAATTAATATTATTACCTTAATTGTGGCAATTGGATCAACTGAATGACAACTGCTCCAGGTCTGAGGTATATCACAAGACGTAGGGATACTTTGAGGAGTTCCATCCGAAACACCTTGTGGAATTAAATGTGTTGATGGCATGTTCTTCATCAAAAAATGGAGTTGTTGGTTGAGAGCTTCAATCTTGGGTTGCCACCTTTCTTCCATCTCCGTCATTGCATCTTGCCTGCATTTCGCCATCATTTCTTTGACAACATCAACCGAGACAACTCCACTCGATGTGCCTCTATGATGCTCTGGTTTACCAAACACTCCTTGGATAGTAGTGTATCCACCAACTCCTCTTGCAGAACCCGAATAATCTCCCTTTCCAATAGCTGCTGACAATATATCATGATGCCACTTCGGTTGAAATGTCCCTTGACTAACTTCTTCACATTTTTCTACTTGTAAAACACATACTCTGTATTTCATTTCATCTATTTTTGGACCTTATGGCAAGAAGGCATTTCTGTTGTCACCATTATACTTTATTGCAAGCTAACAATTTCATATTTAACAGTAAACTCAATATCACACTCAAATTTCATCTATTCTTTGACATTAACATCAAGGTGGCACTGCTATTGTCACATCAATTGTTTTTATTTCAAATCATCATCATTGTCAGGATTTAAAAGGGGGAGTAATGGAAATTATTGTAGAGGGAAATAAAAAGATTAAGGTAGTTTTAGCTTTTTAAAGAAAACAGAAAGAAGGGGAAAAACAAAACTAAACTTGCTATCAAGTATACCCAATAACCTAGCTACTTTCACTAACTGCTCTTTCCTAAAGACATTTTTATTTAATGTCTAACCATTTAGGCAAAGCTCACCATTTTAAGAAGAAGAAGAAGCATAAGAAGGCAGCCAACAAATGATAGTTAAGGTGTAATTTATACTTACAATTTTCTGAAATACTTCTTGTGTTTTTTTTTTTTTTTTTTTTTTTGTTTGGAATATAATAACTTCCATCTTTTGCTTTTTTTGTTCTTGCTCGTACCTAATCAAAGCTTCGGTCATCGGACATCAAAGAAGAGCTAATAGTAGCACACGAAGATTGTGAAGATAAGGGGTCTGATATCATCCACTCTTGTCGTTTAGATGCATATCCAACAGAACCTAAGAAACGTGGATGCACATTTAACGCTTGACTTTCTTTTGCCTTTCGACTTTTCTCCTATAATTTTATTGACATGTTAATATTAATAAAACACTTGAACTACTTATAATTAAATGAGCTAAATAATACCTTGAACTCCTCACTCTGCCGTCCTGCAACAAACTTCTCCCATTGCTCATCCGAAAAGTAATCATAAAGTTGTGCAGGAGATTCGTAGTTTGGGTGCTTATTGTTATAATGTTCACGAATCAATCTACTTTTGAAATCTTTCCATCTTTTTGATGCAATTTTCAAAACCACAGACTTCTTTGAAACATCTTCTAATAGCAAATTCTTTCTGAATAACAACATACACATAAGCAATAGGCATATATATAATTATAATTCGAGTTAATGCCATTTTGATCCTAGACTTATTGGGGTATGGACACTTTTCATCCTCCATAATAAAAATTTCCAATTTGTAGCCACGCTTATTGGTTGTTGGACACTTTAGTCCTCCGTCAGAAGTGCCGTTTGTTGACCGTGAAATTGAAGGGTATTGTTGTCATTTTATGTCTTCTTCTTCTCGCCTTCTCATCTCAGTAGCTCAGCTCTGTTCTCTTGGATCTAATCTGCCAAGAAATGCAAAAGAGAATAGTGAAGGAATAATGGTTGTTTTTGGGTTTAAAAGTAGGGAGACAAGATCAGGTGGGGAAACCCACTAAACCACTCCAAATTTTAATAATATGAATATGTCATATAGTAAGGTGGAAGCTGGAGCAGCTCCTAGCCATCACCGTCGTTGCTGCAACTACCGGAGAAGAGCTTCACCATGCCGTTCACTTACCATCTCTTCCACCTTCCACTTCCGATGTCCACCGCTGAGAGTGGAGACAAAAGGCGATCGAATGCCTCAACAACGCTAACCACCACTCCGGCCGTGTTCTTCTTGTCAAAGCCTTCGGCTCCGTCGCGGGTTTCGATATCTTTGAGTTGATTAGTGTGGGTCTTGCAATTAGATAGCAATTGCTTCGAATTCGGTATGAAACACTTTGAATTAGCTAAATATTTACTTCGAACTAATTAGGGCTCTTCTGGTCTTCGAACTGCTTAGCTTAGCGTGGGTTCTTGTTTAGAAAGAGGGGAAAGTGTTGCCGCTACCGCCACATCTCCATTGAGTCTCTGCCGGCGTAGTTCTCCTTATTTTTTTTTCCGGAAAAGCTCGGGGGCAGCGACCCAGACAAAGTATTGAACGAGAGACGCAGATCTGTTAAGCTAGGGAAATTAATGCTAATGAAAATATCATGCATGGTCCCAGAAATGCTGCAATTGATAGCAGAGAAGCTCCGGAGAGCTGAAACGTCCTTCAGGCTTTCCAGAAACGGCCATGGAACAAAAGGATTGTTTTCTAAAGAAACTGATTCCAAGGAGTTCATACCGGCAAAGAAATTGGGGGGGGGGGGGGGGGGGGGGGGGGGGGGGATTGAAGTGAAGCCGTTGCCGTTCACGAGGATCCACTGAAGTGAACCCAACCCAGCAAGACTGGGCAGCGCTCTGGTGAGCCCGTTTTCCATCACTTCGAAGATGGTTAAGGCGGAGAGACTTCCGATATTAGGCGATAGAGAGCCGGTGAGGCCCCGTTTCCCAACTTGGATCTTCGTAACCCACCCACCGGCATCGTCATTGCCAAGCGCACATAGAGAAGAACTACCGAAAGTGCAAGAATGGTAAATTGAAGAAGAAGACTTAAAAAGACAGAACTGTCCCTCATTTTCACGGTCAACAAATAGAAATTTAGACGGAGGACTAAAAGTGTCCAACAGCCCATAAGCATGGTTATAAATGGCAATTTTTATTATGGAGGATGAAAATTGTCCATGCTCCCATAAGTTTAGGACCAAAAATGGCATTAACTCTTATAATTATACTAGTTTTTATACGCGCTTTGCGCGAATAGGATAATGCCCAATACTTATTTTTAAAAGTATTTCAAAGTATATCAATGCAATATTATATAAAAGATGTTCATGCATAAGTAATTAAATGTTAAATTTGTTTATTTAAATCAGTAATTTAAAGTATATAAATGCAAAATAATATATGAGAGATTGAATATATATAACTTTCACAAAAATAAATATTTGCAAATTTGTAATAACGCTAATCTAAGTAGTAAGTCTAAAAGTGATAGTCTAAATAAATACTATTTTTGGTTTAAATTTTTCTAATTCTCTTTTAGATAGCATTAATATTGTTTTCATATTCAGTACATGTCTTCTTCTTCTTCTTCTTCTTCTTTTTTTTTTTTGGTTATTGGTAGTGTGTCATGTGCAATTGGGTTATTGGTAGTATCATAGAGGGATTCATCATGCAATGAGATTATGGTGTATGAAGTTTTAGATTTGTCTTGTTGTGTATATGACTGAGATCTTAGTTGTGCTATGAACTCTTTATTTTACAAGCATATGTTGATATTTGGTAGTTGTAGTTTTCCCCTACATGTTTCACGTGTTGTGAGACATCTAATTCTAAATTAATTAAATGCATATGTATTATTTTTTGTTGTAGCTACTAATTTATTTTTTAATTTAAGTAATAAGAGCAAGTGGAACCGTGTCCATCTTGCAAGGTGGACACGGTTCCAAAACTGTTCATAATTATGAATATATAGTTCAAAAATTATGAACATAGAGTTATGAACATAATTATGAACATATAGTTCTGTAATTATGAATGTAGAGATTTAATAATTCTGAATATGAAGTTAAAAAATTATGAATATATAGCATTATAATTATGAACATATAGTTCAGTAATTATGAACATAGAGTTCTGTAATTGTGAATATAGAGTTCAATAATTATGAATATGAAATTCAAAAATTATGAATATATAGCTTTATAATTATGAACATATAGTTCAATAATTATGAACATAGAATTGTGTCAACATTGCAAGGTGGACATAGTTCCACAACATAACGATTGAATAAAGTGGCGTACATACTTTTCATCCACAATAATGAAATCATTGATTTTTTTTTTTTTAATTTCCATTCGTTGTTGAGACAAATTGTTTTGAGAGTTTGTCAATGACAATTGCTGTCAATAGATGATGATAATAAATAATTCAAAATATAGAGTTACAATAGATATTATTATAACAATATAGTAAAATTAACTTACAAATTTCTTTAGAAGTTTTCATGCATTGATAAAGCATAATTGAAATATTAAGTTTTGTTCTCAATAATCAAAAGAAGATTAATTAAACGAAAAAAAAAAAAAAAACTGAACTTAAATTTATTATTTTTTTAATGAAAGAAAATCAAATGATTATCAAAGTTCTTGATTTATAATCATTGAATGCTATGTATTTAGTCGAGCTAATTATTTGACCAAAGTTTATGTTAAATTTTATATTTTATTTTTAATACATTTTAACATATTCGTAGTATATGTTTAACAATTATGCTAACTCTAATTGGAATGATGTTCAAACCTAAGACCTTTCTTATAGAAATTATAATGAGTAAGTTAAGAATAATAAATAGTTAACGGAATATTTCGTTAATAAAGTTTATACTAACGGAATTTAAGGTTATTTAAAGAAAGAAAGTAATATAATAAAGGGTAAATAAGGAAAATCATTAAAAATACTAAAATCAAAATACTATAAACCATAAACCATTCATTTTAAGAAACGGGTAGTACCGACATTTTTTTTATTCCAGTTAAGGGCCTAACATTATTGGCTCTTATTAAAATTGTAGATTAATATTAAATGATTGATACCTTCACATCTTCCCAGATTGAATCTTTAATGGTTTGCTTTACACTCAGCCAATTCTTGAAGTTGATATCTACTTGAGAACGAACCATAATCCCAATATAAGACACAAACTTCTTCGAATATGGTCCAATTGCCCTATTGCACTCATCAAATTGAACTGAAATTTGTTCATTTGCTTTCTTCTTTCTCAAATTTCTGCAAGAGTTAGGGCCTCTTCTTCTAGGTGGTGCAGAAGCAGGAATAAATGTAGATTGATTACTCATAGTTGTCTACATACACCTGCACAAACAGAAATAAAATCAATAAACATATTATATTGCATTTGAAATTAAATAAAATACTCTAAAAAAAAAGTTAATGAAATACTTTATTAATCTTACAACGTAACAAAAAATTATAATGTCCGATGGTCAACCCACAATCCTTCGTCATGATCGCTACGCATGTAACTTGTTTCAAAGTTATCACCTTCTAAAGGTAAAGATTGAATACCAATAGAAAATGGAGGAGTTTCATCAAAATGATCATACTCTTCTTCATCCACAACATCACTAACACCAACAATCCTTCTTTTGCTTTGTAGGACAACTGACCACTTATTATCAACAGGATCAGAAACATAAAACACTTGTTTTGCCTGAGATGCAAGTATGAATGGTTCATCATTATAACCCAACCGTTCAAAATCAACCAAAGTAAAACCAAATTCGTCTACCCGAACGCCTCTTCTATTCTCAACCCAATTACATCGGAATAGAGGAATTTTAAACACTTTGTAATCAAGTTCCCAAATTTCTTCAATCACACCATAGTAAGACATAGCAGCATCAATCGGTTTAGTATCCTTAGCGCTTGAGTAATCTTTTGATAATGCTACTAGTGTAACCCCACTATTTTGCACCACACTCTTTTCATCTTGTCGCTTAGTGTAAAATGTATATCCATTTATGTCATAACCTTCATAACAACTCAGAAGCATAGCATGTCCATAAGCTAACCATTTGATGGTTTCACTAACATTATTTGGCACTTGAGATAGCTCTTCCATCACAAAATCTTTGAACCATCTATTGAAAGTGCGGTTGTGTTCAATGGTCACCCATCTTTCACCCTTTGAAGGATTTTGTTTTCTTACCATGGACATGTGTTGGTCCAAGTACGGATGAACCTCAGAAAGGTGTTGCAACACGAGATAATGTGCCTTATCTCGCAAGTGTAAAGGTGGAACAAATGATTTATACCCAATAGTACCTTTCCCAGTGAGTCTTCCTTCATGACGAGATTTAGGAACTCCAATAGACTCAACATTAGCTAAGTACTCAGTACAGAAATCAATGACATTTTCATCACCATAACCTTCAATTATACTCCCTTCAGGTCGATATCGGTTTCTCACATATCCTTTCAATATTCCCATATATCTTTCAAACGGATACATGTACCTCATAAATACCGGACCACACATCTTAATTTCCCTCACCGAGTGAATAATCAAGTGCACCATAATATCAAAAAAAGATGGGGGAAATACATTTCAAATTGACACAAAGTAACAACCACACCCGCTTGCAAATCATCTAACATATCTAGATCAATAACTTTACTGCAAATAGCATTGAAAAAAAACAAAGTTTTGTTATTGCTTGTCTAACATGTTTTGGTAAGATGTCCCGAATAGCAATAGGTAACATGTGCTGCATTAATACATGACAGTCATGAGACTTCATGCCAACCAACTTAAGGTCCTTCATCGACACAAGTTTTTTAATATTCGATGAATAACCAGAAGACACTGTAACACCCCGAAATTTTTAAACTTTTGAAGCTTATATAATAAAGGTAAATTCTCATTAAATCCCAAAACATAATATAAAGAATGCGGGGTGCTATGCCACACCTGAGCTAGAGAACTCAGGTGCACAGGCTAACTAACTAATATCCTCAATAATGTAAATATATAAGCATGGCACGCAGGCCGAAAGGGAAACTATCTACTTCTACGCTTCAAGACTCTAGCGCACTCCAGTGTCTACTCCTCTATGCCTGAAAACCAAATATATCTGTTCAGCGAGAGATGCTGGTAACCCACTCCAACGCGTTGAAATATAATACATATAGAGATATATATAGATATATGAAAACCATTTTGAACTTGAAGATATATCCTACGAACTCTAAATTTTAAAACAGGGATAGACTCGACACATAGAGCTAAGCACAAACGGCAGTTATAGCAAGCATATATAGTTCGCAACAGGCAAGGCAGATAAGGCTGAGCATAATCAATAATCATAACCCAACATAAACAATCCTCAATGTAAATCCCGTCGTCACATCCCCAAGATACTCATAATCACAACTCATCCATATCTCATCACGTAAGCACACTTTATTGGCGCCACAGGACCAATCGCATGCCCATACATGAGGGTCAGCGCATATAGCTCTGACACGGCCCCGCAGCACCCTACCCCGTCTCACAATACGGAGGGGTCGATCGCAACCGACCGATGAACCGCAGCTCATCATAGTTTGACCGCAACCAAACGGTGGACCGCAGCCCTATATAATATTTATATGCCTGACCGATCGCAACCGGCTTGGTTAACAGTCAGTATGGTTCTCAACCCATCCAACTGCCCGTATAGCCAATTTGATCGCAACCAAATTGGGGTATCATGCACACATAACACATAGCAAGCACATGCAACCCACATTAACACATTGGGAAGGGGGAGAAAACGTATAACAAAACCTATGCGTGATCCTTCACATACTAAGAATAATCCTAAGGGGTTCATACTTCTTTCACCTAGGTCAACTAGCATGTAATATATATAGGACTCATACAACCTACGAACGGTACCCGAAATATGAAACTAGACATAGGCACGATAGACGGAGACCGTTGGGACACCACGGGGGTCGGGGGAACATCAAACGGGGAAGCCAAAATCCCGAATTGGGGTGCAAACCAGCGGGTAGCCGGTGGGTGAGGGTTCACCCGCCGGCTGCCCGCCGGCGTTACTGTTCCGGGCAGCGGGTGCCCGGCGGGCAGCTGCCCGCCCGCCGGCTGCCCGCTGCCGGGACTGCCTATCTTGACCGCGGGTAGGTGGCGGGTCCCCTACCCCCCACTGACTCTTTTTCATCAATTAACGCCCCGGGAACCTTTGTGGAACCCGAAACCATGCTTAGACACTTTCAAACACAATTGATAACACACGTAGACAATTAACGGATCAAAATCAAGAAACATACGGCACATAAACTATCATGCTTTTCTAAACATAATTAACACCCGAGCATGCGATTTCCCACCCAATACACCAAGAGTAATATCATACGATACAACCTAGGGTTCTAATCACTTTTAAATCATCAAGGACACAATTCATCTTTTAATATCAAGATTCGGTAAGAATATCACATAAACACCAAGAACATCCTACAGTCATCAAGAACATCATATAATCATCAAGAACGTCATATAATCATCAAGAACGTCATATAATCATCAAGAACACCATAATTATCAAGAACCTCTCATCATCAAGATCACCCATGGAATCATCACACCAATCATCAATAATAATATTACAAATCATCAATACACAATAATATGGGGAAGTCCTAAGAGGGGAATCATAGCTATAAAAATAGGTTTTGTTGAGACATGGGTTACCTCTTAGCCTTAATTAATTCCTTGGCTATGAAGGGTCTTTCTTTGAGCTTTCTTCTTTCTTGATTTCTCCTAGGGGAATTCTTGGTGTGGTGAGAGATTATTGTGGTGGTGCCTCCTTATGTTCCCTATTTATATATCTAAGAGTCTTACTTAGGGCCTAATTACTATAGGTTTGCTAACTCTATTCCTTTTAGGACTAAGGATTGGGTTTAGGGATAAGGGCTCATGGACTATGGTGGGCCTCTCCTAATTAATTATTGTGATTTAATTCTTTCTTTTGGGTAATTGGTTAAATGATTAACTGGTTTTAGGGATCGTAACACGGGGTGTTACACTCTCCCCCCCTTAACGGGAAGCTTCATCCCCGAAGCTTGGTCCTTGTCGAGTGACTTCTTCTTAGTTACCTGGTGTGAAAAGTTCGGGGTAGCGTCCCCTCATTGTGTCCTTCAGTTCCCATGTCGCTTCCTCGGTCCCATGGTTGGTCCAGAGGACTTTCACCATTCCTATGGCTCGACGTCGGGTGGTTCTTGTCTTGGTGTCCAGGATTCTCACGGGTTTTTTTTCGTATACTAGTAACTCGTCGAGGTCCACGACCTCGGGTTGAAGCACGTGGCTTGGGTCGTGCACGTATTTCTTTAGCTGGGATATGTGGAATACGCTGTGTACTCGCTCTAGTTCAACGGGTAGAGCGAGGCGATAGGCTAGGTTCCCAACTCTTTCTATGATTTCATAAGGGCCGATAAATCGTGGGCTGAGTTTCCCTTTTCTTCCGTATCTCATCACCCCCCGTGTGGGCGAGATTCTCAACCAGACCTTGTCCCTGGTGTTGAATTCGGCTTGTTTCCTCCTTAGGTCGGCGTAGGACTTCTGGCGGTCCTGGGCAGCCTTCATCCTTTCCTGGATGTGTTTGACCTTGGTTATGGTATCTTGTAGGTATTGGGGCCCTAGTGCTACTGGGTCGACCATGTCTTCCCAACATAAGGGGGTTCTACACTTTTGTCCGTATAAAGCTTCGTAGGGCGCCATACGAATGCTTGCGTGGTAGCTGTTGTTGTATGAGAATTCAATAAGGTCTAGGTGTTCCTCCCATGTCCCTTGAAAGTCTAACACACAGGCTCTTAACATGTCTTCGAGAGTCCGAATGGTCCTCTCGGTTTGGCCGTCAGTGGTGGGGTGGAAGGCGGTGCTCAGTTTTAGTTGTGTCCCCAAGGCTAATTGCAGCGATTTCCAGAATTGTGAGAGAAACCGGGAGTCTCTATCGGACACGATGTTCCGGGGGACTCCGTAGTACTTCACTACTCGGCTCAAGTAGGCTTGGGCCAGTTGTGTCATTGCCAATGTTTCCTTCATGGCAATGAATTGTGACATCTTGGTTAGTCGGTCCACTATGACCCAATTTTATCCTTGCTGGTTTTTTGTTGGGGGTAACCCTCCGACGAAGTCCATGGATATGGAATCCCACTTTCCTTGTGGTATCTCAAGGGGTTGTACGAGTCCCTTGGGTTTGCATCGTTCGGCCTTCACCCTTTGGCAATTCAGGCATTTGGCCACGAAATCTGCGATTTCCTTTTTCGTGTTGGGCCACCAAAACGACCTTTTCACATCTTGGTATAGTTTGTCACCCCCTGGGTGAACTGAGTATGGGGAGTTGTGCCCTTCCTCCAAGATCTGTTGTTTCAGGTGGGGGTGCGTCGAGGGCACGCACCATCTACCTTGGTAACGGAGATTGCCGTCTTCGTGTATTTCGAAGGGCCCTTCCTTCCCCTGGGTTAGGTCGAGACGGATTTTATCTAGTTCCGGATCCTGCTGTTGTCCTATTTTGATTTCCTCGAAGAGTGTAGGTATGATTTGCGTGTTGAATAAGTGGACGTCGGGGTGGATTTGATCTTGCTCTATTATTTCCAAATTTAGTCTTTGGAAGTCCTTGTACAGCTGGTCCGGCAGGATCCAGGTGGTGTTGAGGGAGTGGTTAGTCTTTCTGCTTAGGGCGTGGCGTCTGTGTAACACCCCCGATTTTCGAAACTTTTGAAACTTATATAAAGAAAGTAAAATCTCATTAAATCCCAAAACATAATATAAAGAGTACGGGGTGCTATGCCACACCTGAGCTAGAAAACTCAGGTGCACATGCTAACTAACTAATATCCTCAACAAAGTGAATGCATAACGTGGCACGCAGGCCGAAAGGGAAACTATCTACTACTATGCTTCATGTTTCTAGCGCGCTCCAGTGTCTACTCTTCTGTGCCTGAAAGCCAAATATATCTGTTCAGCGAGAGATGCTGGTAACCCACTCCAACGCGTTGAAATACAATACTTATAGATAGATAGATATATATATATATATATATATATATATATATATATATATATATATATATATATATATATATATATATATATATATATATATATATATATACGAAAACCATTTTGAACATGAAGATATATCCTACGAACTCTAGCTTTTGAAACAGGGATAGACTTAACAGATAGGGCTAAGCACAGACTGCAGTTAAACCGAGCATATACAGTTTACAACAGGCAAGACAGATAAGATAAGCACAATTAATAATCATAACCCAACATATGCAATCCTCGGTATAAATCTCATAGTCTCATCCCCAAGATACTCATAACAACAACTCATCCATACTTCATCACATAGCACACTTTGTTGGCGCCACAGGACCAATCGCATACCCATACATGAGGGTCAGCGCATATAGCTCTGACACGGCCCCGCAGCACCCTGCCTCGTCTCACACTACGGAGGGGTCGATCGCAACCGACCGATGAGCCGCAGCTCTATATAATCTTTATATACCTGACCGGTCTTTACCAGCCTGGTTAACAGTTGGGATGGTTCTCAACCCATTCAACTGCCCGTATAGTGGACCTTTGTCCTATATAATATTTATATACCTGACCGGTCTCTACCAGCCTGGTTAACAGTTGGGATGGTTCTCAACCCATTCAACTGCCCGTATAGTGGACCTTAGTCCTATATAATATTTATATACCCGACCGGTCTCTACCAGCCTGGTTAACAGCCGGTATGGTTCTCAGCCCACCCGACTGCCCGTATAGCCCGATTGATCTCAACCAAATCGGGGTAACATGCACACATAACGCATAACAAGCACATGCAACCCACATTAACACATTGGGAAGGGGGAGAAAACGTATAACAAAACCTATGCATGATCCTTCACAATCTAAGAATAGTCCTAAGGGGTTCATACTTCTTTCACCTAGGTCAACAGGATACCAATTCAACTAGCATGCAATATATAAGACTCATACGACCTACGAACGGTACCCGAAAATCAAACTAGAGATAGGCACGATAGACGGAGTCCATTGGGACACCACGGGGATCGGGGGAACATCAAACGGGGAAGCCAAAATCCCAAATTGGGGTGCAACCCAGCGGGTAGCCGGTGGGTGGGGATCACCCGCCGGCGGTCAGCCATTCCGGGCAGCGGGTGCCCGGCGGGCAGTTGCCCGCCCGCCGGCTGCCCGCTGCCGGCGTTGCCCAAGAAGGCCGCGGGTAGGTGGCGGGTCCCCTACCCCCACCTACCCCCCACTGACTCTTTTCATCAAAAACGCCCCGGGAACCTTTGTGGAACCCGAAACCATGCTTAGACACTTTCAAACGCAATTGATAACACACGTAGACAATTTAACGGATCAAAATCAGGAAACAAACAGCACATAACCTATCATGCTTTTCTAAACATAATAAACACCCAATCATGCGAATTCCCACCCAATATACCAAGAATAATTCCATACGATACAACCTAGGGTTCTAATCAATTTTAAATCAACAAGGTCACGATTCATCTTCTAATATCAAGATTCGGTAAGAATATTATATAAACATCAGGAACATCCTATAATCATTAAGAACATCATATAATCATCAAGAACGTCATATAATCATCAAGAACACCATAATTATCAGGAACCTTTCATCATCAAGATCACCCATGGAATTATCCCATCAATCATCAATAATAATATCACAAATCATCAATACACAATAATATGGGGAAATCCTAGGGGGAAATCATAGCTATGAAAATAGGTTTTGTTGAGACAAGGGTTACCTCTTAGCCTTAATTAATTCCTTGGCTATGAAGGGTCTTTCTTTAAGCTTTCTTGCTTTCTTGATTTCTTCTAAGGGAATTCTTGGAGCTCTTTGGGGTGGTGAGTTGTTTATTGTGGTGGGGGGGGGGGGGGTTCTAGGTGCCTCTTAAGTCCCTTATTTATATATTTAGGAGTCCTAGTTAGGAACTAATATTATAGGCTTGCTAATTCTATTCCTTTTGGATTTAAGGATTGGGTTTAGGGATAAGGGTCCATGGTCCATAGTGGACCATATTAATTAATTAAAGGGAATCCTAATCGTAGTCTGAATAGTAAAAGGCCTACTTCCTTTATTCCTAATAGATAACTAGGTCTAGGATTCCTAATTAAAATCTGAATAGTAAAGGGTTTACTTTCTTTATTCCTAATAGGCTTAGGACTCTAATTTAGGCAAGGGTCCACGGTTCATGGTGGACCTTATTAATTAATTAAAGGAAACCTAACCGAATTAAGTCATATTTAATTATTATTAACGAGATTAATTTAATAATTAATCCGGGATTGAAGGCCGTAACACGGGGTGTTACAGTCTGCCACAATGTTAGCTTTCCCCTCGTGGTATTGGATGTCTAGATCGTAGTCCTTTATGAGTTCTAGCCACCTTCGTTGTCTCATGTTTAGGTCTTTCTGGGTGAAGAAGTACTTTAGGCTCTTATGGTCCGTGTAAATCTTGCATTGCACCCCATATAAGTAATGCCTCCAAATTTTTAGTGCGAACACGATAGCGGCTAGTTCGAGGTCGTGGGTGGGGTAATTCTCTTCGTGGGTTTTGAGTTGCCTGGATGCGTATGCTATTACCCTGCCTTTTTGCATTAGCACGCACCCTAATCCCTTTTTGGACGCGTCACTGAAGACCTCGAACCCTTCCTCCCCGGAGGGGATGGCGAGCACGGGTGCCGTGGTTAGCTTATCCTTTAATTCTTGAAAGGCCGAGATGCAGTCGTTGTCCCATCGGAAGGGGGTTTCCTTTTGCATGAGTTTGTTGAGGGGTTGGGCTATCCTGGTGAAGTCGGGTACAAACCTCCTGTAGTAGCCAGCCAAGCCTAGGAAGCTTCGGACTTCTGAGAGTGAGCTCGGTGTGGTCCATTCCTTAACGGCACGGATTTTGGCGGGGTCCACCTTAATTCCTTCCTTGTCTATCACGTGGCCTAGGAAGGCCACACTGTCTTTCCAGAATTTGCATTTAGAGAACTTGGCGTATAGTTGGTGCTCTCTTAGAGTTTGCAGGGTTATGCAGAGGTGTCTGTCATGTTCTTCCTTGTTTCGGGAGTAGACTAGGATGTCGTCAATGAATACAATGACGAAGTCATCCAAGTGGGGTCGGAATACTCGGTTCATGAGGTCCATGAATATGGCGGGTGCGTTGGTGAGTCCGAAGGGCATTACTGTGAATTCATAGTGGCCGTAACGTGTCCGGAAGGCCGTTTTCTGAATGTCCGGTTTGGCCACTTGTATTTGGTGATATCCGGACCTTAGGTCAATTTTTGAGAATACCCCTGCCCCTTTTAGTTGGTCGAACAAGTCATCGATCCGAGGAAGGGGGTACGGTACCTATTCTTTATTGTGACTTAGTTAAGTTCCCGGTAGTCGATGCACATGCGCATGCTTCCATCCTTCTTTTTAACAAATAGTACTGGTGCCCCCCATGGGGAGGTGCTGGGGTGGATGTACCCTTTATCTAGCAATTCCTGTAGTTGCGTTTTCAGTTCCTTCATTTCTTTTGGTGCCAACCTGTAGGGTGGTTTAGAGATCGGGGCAGCGCCAGGTATGAGGTCTATGGTGAACTCGACTTCTCTGGCTGGGGGTGCCCCGGGGATTTCGTCCGGAAAGACGTTGTTGAATTCGTTTACCACTGGAATGGTTTGTGGTTCGGGGGCTGTAGTGTTGAGGTCCTCGACCGAGCATAGGAAGGCCTCGCTTCCCTTGTTTAGGTATTTCTTCATTTTCATCATGTTCACGAATTTGATCCCTGATTCCTGGTGGGTCCCGCGGTGTGATACCCTTTTATCGTTTGGTCCCCGTAGGACCACTTTTTGTTCTCCGCATAGGATTTGTGCTTGGAACTTCCCTAGCCAGTCCATGCCCAAGATCACTTGTACCCCATCCAGTTTGAACCGTATTAAGTTGCTGGGAAATTCCACCCCTTGGATGGTAATCATTACGTTCTCGTACATGTGGTCGCATTTTATGATTTCGCCGGAGGCCACCTTGACCTGAAGTCGGACCTTGGTGCTGGTGTTGAGGCCGAGCCGAGTGGCAAATTCGGTTGCTATAAACGAGTTGGTAGCCCCCGAGTCAAATAATATAGTGGCGGGGGTGGCGTGTACCAGGAAGGTTCCGGAGACTATATTGCTGCCTCCGATCCTGGCTTTGCTTAGAGTAAGGATCCTTCCCTGAATGGTTGGCGTTGTGACCTTGTGAGGTGAGACGACCCTGGGGCTCTTAGGCCTTCGGGTGGGGTTTGTGTGATCCCCTTTAGGTTTCCTTTTGTACCCCAGGCGTGTCTCCCGGGGTTGGTTTGATACTTGTTGTAGTTGGGATGCCTTGGCATAGGCTTCCCCGAGGGTTCCTGGCTCTTGTGTGGCCAGGGCTTTTTGGTGTTCGGGATCAAGGCTTGTTATGAACTTCTTGATCTTGATCCTCTCGGTGGGTACTAGCTCGGGGATGAGGCAAGCCAGCCGGTGGAATTGTTGGTAGTATTCCGTGATTGGGGCTGCACCTTGTTTTAGGTGGAGGAACTCCTCATATATGGTGGCTCTTAGATGATTGGGGTAGAATTGTTTTCGTAGTCGTGTTTTTAGGGTTTCCCAGTTAAATTCGTGGTTTTGTTCACATGCGGGTCCCTCGTGAGCCCACCAGGCATCGGCCTCGTGCCTGAAGTAGAAGGAGGCTATTCCTACTTGGTGGTTTTCTGGACATTTGGTTGCCCTGAATATCTTGTTGAAAGTCCCGATCCATTCCTCGAGGGTCGTGGAGTCTTCGTTCCCCGAGAAGGTGGGTGGTTGGTGCGTCGAGACCTGGTGGTGAATTTCCAAGTTCTCGTTTGTTGATAAAGGTTGGGGAATGGTAGTACTCAGTACCTGGCAATTTGGGCCAGGCGTTGCAGATTCTGAGTCAAGAATTCCTGCGTGGGGAGTTCCGGTGTTCCTACCTGTCTTCTTTTCAACGCCATCCTGGTGTTCATAGGTCGATGTTATTTTGCGTTCTTACCTTGATGCAATAAGCGGAGGGGGAGTTTCTTTAAGTTAGAGAGGAATAAAGTGAGGGGGTTATGTGTAGGTTTCACCATCTCACCACGCGTCCTAAGATTCCTGGGTCCTAAATACCTAGAGTTCAAGCCTAGTGTCCTAAAGTCCGGTCTAAAGAGTCTTATCCTAGGGTCAAACTTAGGCTCTGATACCAACTGTAACACCCCGAAATTTTTAAACTTTTGAAGCTTATATAATAAAGGTAAATTCTCATTAAATCCCAAAACATAATATAAAGAGTGCGGGGTGCTATGCCACACCTGAGCTAGAGAACTCAGGTGCACAGGCTAACTAACTAATATCCTCAATAATGTAAATATATAAGCATGACACGCAGGCCGAAAGGGAAACTATCTACTTCTACGCTTCAAGACTCTAGCGCACTCCAGTGTCTACTCCTCCGTGCCTGAAAGCCAAATATATCTGTTCAGCGAGAGATGCTGGTAACCCACTCCAACGCGTTGAAATATAATACATATAGAGATATATATAGATATACGAAAATCATTTTGAACATGAAGATATATCCTACGAACTCTAACTTTTAAAATAGGGATAGACTCGACACCTAGAGCTAAGCACAAACGGCAGTTATAGCAAGCATATATAGTTCGCAACAGGCAAGGCAGATAAGGCTGAGCATAATCAATAATCATAACCCAACATAAACAATCCACAACGTAAATCCCGTCGTCACATCCCCAAGATACTCATAATCACAACTCATCCATATCTCATCACATAAGCACACTTTGTTGGCGCCACAGGACCAATCGCATGCCCATACATGAGGGTCAGCGCATATAGCTCTGACACGGCCCCGCAGCACCCTGCCCCGTCTCACAATACGGAGGGGTCGATCGCAACCGACCGATGAACCGCAGCTCATCATAGTTTGATCGCAACCAAACAGTGGACCGCAGCCCAAGAGTATGTCATCTGACCGCAGCCAGGAAAATGAATCGCAACTCATGTAGAACGGTGGACCTCAGCCCTATATAATATTTATAAACCTGACCGATCGCAACCAGCCTGGTTAACAGTCAGTATGGTTCTCAACCTATCCGACTGCCCGTATAATCCATTTGATCGCAACCAAACGGTGGACCGCAGCCCTATATAATATTTATATACCTGACCGATCGCAACCGGCCTGGTTAACAACAGTCAGTATGGTTCTCAACCCATCCAACTGCCTGTATAGCCAATTTGATCGCAACCAAATTGGGGTATCATGCACACATAACACATAGCAAGCACATGCAACCCACATTAACACATTGGGAAGGGGGAGAAAACGTATAACAAAACCTATGCGTGATCCTTCACATACTAAGAATAATCCTAAGGGGTTCATACTTCTTTCACCTAGGTCAAGGGTACCAATTCAACTAGCATGTAATATATATATAGGACTCATACAACCTACGAACGGTACCCGAAATATCAAACTAGACATAGGCACGATAGACGGAGTCCGTTGGGACACCATGGGGGTTGGGGGAACATCAAACGGAGAAACCAAAATCCCGAATTGGGGTGCAAACCAGCGGGTAGCCGGTGGGTGAGGGTTCACCCGCCGGCTGCCCGCCGGCGTTACTGTTCCGGGCAGCGGGTGCCCGGCGGGCAGCCGGCTGCCCGCTGCCGGGACTGCCTATCTTTACCGCGGGTAGGTGGCGGGTCCCCTACCCCCACCAACCGCCACTGACTCTTTTTCATCAATTAACACCCCGGGAACCTTTGTGGAACCCGAAACCATGCTTAGACACTTTCAAATGCAATTGATAACACACGTAGACAATTAACGGATCAAAATCAAGAAACATACGGCACATAACCTATCATGCTTTTCTAAACATAATTAACACCCGAGCATGCGATTTCCCACCCAATACACCAAGAGTAATATCATACGATACAACCTAGGGTTCTAATCACTTTTAAATCATCAAGGACACAATTCATCTTCTAATATCAAGATTCGGTAAGAATATCACATAATAACCAAGAACATCCTACAATCATCAAGAACATCATATAATCATCAAGAACGTCATATAATCATCAATAATAATATTACAAATCATCAATACACAATAATATGGGGAAGTCCTAAGAGGGGAATCATAGCTATAAAAATAGGTTTTGTTGAGACATGGGTTACCTCTTAGCTTTAATTAATTCCTTGGCTATGAAGGGTATTTCTTTGAGCTTTCTTCTTTCTTGATTTCTCCTAGGGGAATTCTTGGAATTCTTGGTGTGGTGAGAGATTATTGTGGTGGTGCCTCCTTATGTTCCCTATTTATATATCTAAGAGTCTTACTTAGGCCCTAATTACTATAGGTTTGCTAACTCTATTCCTTTTATGACTAAGGATTGGGTTTAGGGATAAGGGCCCATGGACTATGGTGGGCCTCTCCTAATTAATTATTGTGATTTAATTCTTTCTTTTGGGTAATTGGTTAAATGATTAACTGGTTTTAGGGATCGTAACACAGGGTGTTATAGGCACCTTGACACCTTTTAAACAGGCACAAAAACTTGTTTTCTCTTTTTTGGACAAAGTATGGCAAGGTGGAGGCAAGTATGTTCGTTTTCCTGATTCTTGTGGTGCTAACTTATCCCGTATTCCCATTTCAAACATATGTTTTCTTGCTTTAATACCATCTTTTGTCTTTCCTGGAATGTTCAACAGTGTTCCAATGATGCTGTCACAAACATTTTCTCAACATGCATCACATCAAGACAATGTCTAACTGATAAATGCTCCCAATACGGTAGATCCCAAAATATAGACCTTTTCTTCCAAAGAGTCTTCTGAGTAGTCTTACAAGTCTTGCCAAAATCAACATCTACATTCTTAACACGTTCACAAATCGCGTGTCCGGATAAAGGCAAACGAGCTACTAGAGTCTCAGATTTTCCATTGAAAACTTTTTTCTTTTTTCGATAAGGATGGTCAATAGGGAGAAATGTCCTATGGCTCATAAACACATTCTTTCTACTGTTACTCAACCATAGACTGGAAGTTTCATCTTCACAAATAGGACATGCCTTAGCTCCTTTAGTAGTATAACCTGATAGGTTACCGTATGCTGGGAAATCATTTATTGTGCAAAAGATCATTGCACGTAAGGTAAAGTTGCTTCGTGTATAAGCATCATACACCTGCACACCTTCATTCCACAGCATCTTTAAATCCTCAATAAGCGGCGCTAGATATATATCTATGTCATTGCCTGGTTGTTTAGGCCCTGATATCAACAACGGCAACATGATGTACTTCCATTTCATACACAACCAAGGTGGAAGATTGTAGACTACTAAAAGAACTGGCCAAGTACTATGTCGACTGCTCATGTTACCATGAGGATTCATTCCATCCGTACACAATCCAAGTCTAAGATTCCTATTTTCACAACCGAAATCAGGCCACCTCCTATCAATATTCCTCCATTGAGGTGAATCAGCTGGATGCCTCAGTTTTCCATCTTCTTTTCTCCCAATAGCATGCCATTGCAAATTTTTTGCCTCTCTTGGATTAGCAAACATGCGTTTAAATCTTGGTATTACTGGTAAATACCATAATACTTTGGCTGGGGACCTTTCTTATTCTCACACACATCATCAACATCTTTCTTTTTATAACGTGATGTCCCGCACTTTGGACACACATGCAAAGTCTTTGTATTCTTTCCAATACAATATACAATCATTTGGACATGCATGTTTTCTTTCAATGTCCATACTCAACGGACACAACAATTTTTTTGCTTCATAAGTTGAATTAGGAAGCTCATTATCACTAGGAATCATTTCTTTTAGTAGTTCTAATAGTTCCGTGAAACTCTTATCACTCCATCCATTTCTTGCTTTTACATTGTATAATTTAAGCACAGCAGATAACTTAGAAAATTTAGTGCATCCAGAGAACAAAGGTTTTTCAGCATTGTCAAACAAACTTTTAAATTTAGGAGGCATTTCACTAAAATCTTCCTGCACATCACGCATCATTTCATCTATTCGGTCATTATCTTCATCGTCCTCATTTTCGGTAGCACGAGTTTTATTATTCCCCTCATTATCTTCATGAGTTTGTCTATTTGCTTGAGTTTCACAGTCTACATGAGTTTCACTATCTAATTGAGCTTCCTTACTAGCACTTGTACTTGGAATTAAGCTTTCACCATGCCATATCCATCGATCGTATCCTTCCTTAAAACCACACCGTATCAAATGGATCTTCACTTCATCAGAACTACGATATCTTCTAAAATTTTTACAATCACAACACGGGCACACAATAAAGTTTTCCGCCTTTTTACTCCTATTTTCTTCAGCATATTGTACTCTTGAACTCCTTGCGTATATTTGAATGTAGTTCGTTTCTCATGCATCCAACTTCGATCCATATCTGTCAATTGATACAATGCTACTTTAATGTTATCAACTAGTTAGTCAAACCAACTAATTCAACTAACAGCTAAAAAAAATAAAATCGCTTTGAGATAAATTAAAGCACGAATTTTAGATTGTGCTAAGTATTAATTTGTTATTTTGATTCTAATTCTAATTATATTCTTGGTTATAATCTTCCAACTGTTGAAAGCCAAGTAAAATATAATATAATTCCAAAGAACAACACAGCTGGACAACATGCCAAGAAAATGGTCAAGGATATATTGAAGAGAATGTCAGAGATGCCACTGCATCAACAGTAGATAATAGGAGTATAGGACTATGGAGCCATGAAACTTGGCTCAACCAGTCAAGTGTGTAGGTGTTTGATGCTCAAATGGCTTCATTTGCATGTTTCTATACTTTAAACTTTACTATACAATCTTGTTAAACTTCACATCTAACACAAATTAAGTTAAATCGTTTGATCAGAATAAAAAGAAAGTAATAATATACATACCATCTCTGACTTTAGTCATTAACTAGACTTTAGGCACTGTAGTTCTTTGAAACATTCTCTTACTCAACTGCTCTATGTCAATGGAAAAAATAAATACTATAAGATAATAGTTTATGCATATTATGCACTCTATTGTCGAGATTAACTAACATGAATAAATGATGTTCTTCAAATAATTTTTATCCTTTTTAACTAGCTAAAATGTAGTAAATTATTTACCCAGTTTTAAGAAACAGAAAGAAGCATTATATATATGAAGCATAGAAACCTAAAGGAATAAGTAAAATAAAAATGAACTAGAAAATTCTCCATTTATATATAGTCCCTTGGACTCTCCAATAATATCCTCCATGAACTGCCGCAACCGAGGGCCAATATAATAGTCCGATCAGTTCTTCGACTATGGACCGACTGACATCTTCTAAGCGACCGCCCGATCACTAAGTATCACCCCAATCATGCCCATATGGAAATTTGGTGCATCCTAGCTAGCTAATTAAAGTGAAAGTAAATGATGCTGTAAAAGCCAATTATGCAGTTAATTAATTAGTTTAATTTGTTCAAGGGAAAATGTCTGTATGTATAAGGAGTAGGTCAAGATGAAAAAAGTGAGAAAACATGTGTTATGGAGCATGATGTTGTGTTTGTGTTTGTAGGATAGAATGTGACCCTTCATTATCACAACATGGCATGCCTTTTAATTTCCCCAGCACAAACCTAAATAAAGCTAGGACTGTGTAATTAAGGATTCCTAGGGAAATACATGCATGTTCACATTCAATATGTTCATACTACACCAGCCTAGCTACCACCACTCAAGCTCATCAGTCCAATAACCTACTTGGAACAACAAAGAAATCATAGCTTTAATGAGTCCAAATTTCAGATATTTTTTAATTATAAATGTTCAATGGACTGACCAATAAACCCACTGTGTAAATTATATATCTGCAATTAAATGATATCACCATTTAACAATTCTCAACAACTCCAAAATTAACAATTATATATTGTAGTATTGTAATAGACCTCTAAATGCTTCTGGTTGACCATGATGAACTAACCTCCATAATTGACTGAGAAACAAACAAATCGTTCAGATCAGACAACTGAAGCAAACTGCAGTATTGAATGTTTTCCACATAGGCTCATCCAAAAAATGGATATTTGATTATGGGCAGTGTTCACATACTATTCATGACAAACATTAGGTCCATAAGGGTTAGCTTAGCTTTGGACTTATCCCTAGATTTGGTTAACTCTCCCAATGCACAAGGTTCAAACCTAATTAATAGAAATGAACAAAATTGCTGAGGGTTCCAAGAAATACAAAAGAGAAACAGATTTATAACTAATAGCATGATGCAATTGCATTTACCATCAATTTATACAGAACAACAATAAATTGACATGCCAACATAAGTTTCTATATTGGTGTCATGATGTGTACCTGTTTACCAACTGAGTGGCTGACACAGGAAGAAATTTTCATAGAACTCACAATTATTACATACTAATAGATCAGGCTTTATAGGATAGAAAAACCATTAAGGTTTCATTCCACAACATTAGTTCTCTGTCAAGGCTTGTGCATTAATTTTTACAGTTCAAGTCCTCCTCCGTGGCACCCAAACCTCTCTACACCTAAATCTCTCTACTGTAATTATATAAAAAATAACAACAAAAAACAAATTAACCAAAAAAAAACCTTACCTGATGGACGAAGCAGCGGCTGGAGCGGTTGATCGAAGCAGCGGCGGCGACACTGTGGCGGTGGAGACGGCGGATGAGGGCGTGGGGCGGTGAATCGATGATGAGACGATTGTGAGATGTGAGCGGTGAGGATGGAGAACGCGGCCGTGTGGTGAGGGTTAGGTTTTTTTTTTTTAAATTTAATTTCATTTTTTTAATATATATATATATATATATGAGTTCAAAACCAAGATCAGAAGTCAACACAAGACTCGAAGCACTCACAAAA
This sequence comes from Ipomoea nil, assembly GCF_001879475.1. Taxonomy (NCBI): domain Eukaryota; kingdom Viridiplantae; phylum Streptophyta; class Magnoliopsida; order Solanales; family Convolvulaceae; genus Ipomoea; species Ipomoea nil. The sequence continues at coordinate 2,425,197 of NW_017616619.1, read as the reverse complement.
AGACAAGGGAACACATCCCAAGAACACAAGAAGTAATAACGACTCACAAGAACAGCTCAAGGGCATAACCAACCATCACACAGTAGATTAACACCCAACATGCATAACACAAGAGAGTAAAGACACAACCATTGGCAACACATGCCTTTGTGACAACACATGTCACAAATAGAGAAATACACAACAACGGCTACACAAGCCTTCGTGACATCACCCATCATGAATTGATATGCCTTCCTTATACCCGGTTCCAACCTTATGGCTACCCCCAACCTTATGTCTAGTTCCAACCATTACCTCCAGGACCCCTGTACATACAAGTCCAACCTTTTCCCTTCGAGGACCGTCGTTCCCATCCGCCAACAAACCGCCAAGAAAACCACTAATTCATACTACACGAGGGTACCGAACAAACACACGACAACACATGCCTTGGCAACACATGCCTCCCAAGAAATACGTGAACCCGACACACAGGTCACAAACTCCATAATCACGTCATGGCCACCACGAGGACCACTGCCGTACCTTGGTGACTAATGTCCCATACCATTAATCATGCAATCTAGGTACAGCCACACATACCACACCTCAACAGGAATCAATCAACGGATCACAACGAAGATATGAAACCATACTCAATCAAGGAATGGATCACAGTCCAACAACAACGATGAATAACACAAGTCATCATCAACAATAGGAAAGGACAAACCACACACACGCTAGCATTTAAATACTGAACTAGCATGCTTATCAAACGGGTATACCAAACGTAGTTCCGAAGAACACACAAGACTCATCATTGTTCAACGAATCACAATGTTGAACACTTAGCACGATTCACAACACCAAAACCTACATGGATTCCTACCATATAGTTCTAGACATACGAAACATCAAGAAGACGCTCAAATAGTTCCACAAAAGAACATCGGAAAGTCAAAAGACCAAATACCGAGTCAAAAGAATCACGGGGAACAAATCCCCACACAATCAACATTTGTACCCCGCGGGTGGGCCCACGGGTGGACCCCCACCCGTGGTTCCGCCCGCGGGAACACACTCCCACCGGCCATATACCCCGCGGGTGGGGCGGCGGGTAGGCCACTGCCCGCCGTTCCGCACGCGGGTACACACCCTGTACCAAAATTAATCCCTTCGGGGATTTTCAACTCCAAGCTCAAATTCAAGTCCAAAACATGTCAAATCTCACCAAATACAACAAAATGACTTGAATCAAAGGAATAGCCAAGCAATGGCATTCATGAACCCTAATAACAAGCTCTAGATATGCATTTTCACAAGACAATGCATCAACACTCACATTTCATATCAAAATCACATGTAGAATCCAACAAATCATCATATAAGTAAGCAAAATAGATTTTATAGAGCATGGGTTACCTCTTGAAGACTTATCCTTCACTTACAACACTCAACAAGCTCCTAACAAGGTCCCCTTTCCACACCCACTTCAAGAACACACCAAAACAACATAAAGTTTTCACCTTTATAAAAAGATACCTTAGAAAACACTAAAAACACAATAGGAGCTTAGATCTTACCCTCCCAGATGCTCAAAAGTAGGAAAGGTGGTATCTTGAAGACAAACTTGGAAGATCTTGGTAGCCCTAGATGTGGCTTGAAGAGAAAGCTATCTAGCTTTTAGAGAGAAGGGAGAGCTAATGATTTTTGGAGAGTGTTTGAAGAAATGAAATGTGTCTTCCTAGGTTAGCTTGAAAGACTATTGCCAAGAAAATGTCTTATTTACCCTTACTAAGATGAAATGTGTAAGGGAATAAGGGAACTACTCACAATGCTTTAGGTACAACATTTGAGTTTGGGTTGACTAGTCAATTACTAGTCCCCGACTATTGAATTTTCAGGAATTTAAGGAAATAAATTCCAATTGAATTAGGATTAATTACTTAATTAATCCCTTAATCGAATTCGGATTACGGGGTGTCACAGACCGCCTTTCTTGCTTTTAGCTCCTCCCTCCGTTCTTTCTCCATCCTCCTTCTTGAAACCCTTCTTGCTTCTTCACAAGGCTTTTTCTCCATATTTCTTGCACAAGAATTCAAGACACAACCTCTCAAAGGTATTTTTGGCTTTTGTCTTGGGTTTTCCTATACTATTTAGACAATGAAGACATATATAAAGCATAGCATGATGCATGTGAATGACATAAAGTGAAAGATTCTCCTCATGTGATGAACAAAAGTGGCTTTAAGAGGGAATCTCTGCAGTAAAAGATAGCATAGATCAAACCAAAACACTAGGGGACAAGATTCCCCTACACGAGACCATTTCTCGCGTGTCTTTTTGCCAATTCCGGGTTTTGGCCTCCACGAACGCGGCAGCTTCGTGGGGGTTCGTGGATAGGAAACAGTAACTTCCACGCACTCTGCCCACGAATCGTGTTGTCTTCGTTACTTGGGAACAGAAGCTTCCACGAGCCCAGTCCACGTTCGTGGATTGAAAACAAAAACTTCCACGAGCTCAACCCACTTTCGTAGTGACTCGTGGATTGGAGACAGAAACTTTATTGGCCCATTTGTGCACTTTTACATGTCAACTACACAATTCCCTGCAAATGTAAATTAAGAAACACAAACTGTAAAAACAAAGTAAAGCAAAACAAAGGAAACCTTGGGTTGTCTCCTCAATCCTTTCACTACTTCTTGTTATCTTTTTCTACACTTTTCTTCATTTCTCTCTCTCTCTCTCTCTCTCTCTCTCTCTCTCTCTCTCTCTCTCTCTCTTTCTCTCTCTCTCTCTTTCTCTCTCTCTCTTTTCTTTCAAACTTTATCTCTTTTTTTTTTCACTTTTCTTCATTTTTTTCTCTCTTTTTTTTTTTCTTTCAAACTTTTTACTTTCTTTTGTTTTTTTTTTCACTTTTCTTCATTTTTTTCTCTCTCTTTTTTTTTTCATTCTTCCTCGTAAAGAAACAAACACATTGCATGCTTTCTTCTTTCACCAGATCCATGCTATGATATTTCTTAACTTGTTGCCCATTTACTTTGAAGATTCCTTTTTCCGGATGTGAGACTTCCAATGTGCCAAAGGAAAGATTCTTGTGACTTCAAAGGGTTCGGACCACTAGGATTTAAGCTTGCCCGGGAAGAGTTTTAACCTTGAATTGTACAATAGAACTATAACACCCCGAAATTTTTCAACTTTTAAGACTTATATAATGAAGGTAAATTCTTACAATATCCCAAAATATAACATAAGAGTGCGGGGTGCTATGCCACACCTAAGCTAGAGGACTTAGGTACACAGGCTACTAACTAAGATCCCCAATAAAGTCAATACATAAGCATGGCACGCAGGCCGGAAGGGAAACTATCTATTCTACGCTCCGGATCTCTAGCGCGCTCCAGTGTCTACTTATCTGTGCCTGAAAGCCAAATATATCTGTTCAGCGAGAGATGCTAGTAACCCACTCCAACGTGTTGAAATACAATACATATAGATATATATAGATATAGGAAGATCATTTTGAAGCATGAAGATATATCCTAGGAACTCAAGCTTTAAACCGGGAATAGACTCGACAGATAGGGATAAGCACATCAAAGGTCACAGTTCACTTCTCAATTCCATCATATCATCATTCAGTCATCACTCACAGCACATAATCAATGATGACGCCACGGGACCAATCGCATGCCCCGAACATGAGGGTTAATGCGTATAGAATTAACACGGCCCCGCAGCACCCTACCTCAATACCGTGGTATGAGGGGAGTTGATCGCAACCAACCCTTTGAAAACCGCTGACGAACTCAACGTTGGATCACGATCCGGCTCACCGCTGACGCACCCAGTCGGTGGACCGCGATCCCCTTTACAACGGGGGACTTACGACCCTACACACCGTCGATGCGCACAGTCAGTGGACCATAGCGGATCTAAGCCCGGCTTACCCCTGAGCTGTACTCAGCAGGTGGGCAAAGATCCTCGGTGACTATGGCCCTACACACCGCTGTCCCATCATTCGGTGGATCGTAGCCAGCCGTAGCCTTACACACCGCCTGATTACTCAGGTCGGTGGACTACAGCCTTCCTCGGCTTATTGGCCCTACACACCGTCCTTGCGCGTTCAGGTCCGGTGGGTCATAGCACCGAGGCCCATAGTTGGACCTATAGTCCAAGAAGTAAATCAATTTGGCCTTAGCCACTTCTGAGTCTTAACCCAGTACAATCCATTGGCCTTCAGCCACTTCCGAACCTTCAGTCCAAGATCAATCCATTCGGTCTTCAACTGACTTCCGAACCTTTGTCCGGGAAATATCCATTCGGTCTTCAACCGACTTCCGAACCTTAGTCCGGGAACCACCCAATTGGCCTATAACCAAAATGGGGGATCATGCAACACTTAACACATAGGAGCACGTAGTAGCACATTGGGAGGGGAATGACATATAAATAAACTTATGTGTGATCATTCACATACTAAGAATAGTCATAAGGGTTCATACAACTTCTACCTAGGCCAACGGGTTACCGATTCAACTAGCATGCGATTCCTAAGACTCATTTAACCTACGAATGGTACCCGAAACATCAAACTAGACTCAAGCACGACAAACGGGGTCCGTTGGGACACCATGGGGGATGGGGAACATCAAACGGGGAAGCCGGAGACCCGGGGTGGGGTACGGGCCAGCGGGTAGCCGGTGGGTGGGGGTCACCCGCCGGCTGCCTGCCGGATTTCACTGTTCCGGCAGCGGGTTGCCGGCGGGCAGGCGGCTGCCCGGCGGTTACCCGCTGTCCGGCGGTGATTCTGGGTAGCGGGTAGGTGGCGGGTTCCCCTACCCCCACCTACTCCCCTTCTGACTCATTTACCATAATTTCATCCCGGGATCCGTTGTGGAACCCGAAACCATGCTTAGACACTTTTAAAACGCAAATAACGACACCACGTAGTCAAATAACGGATCAAAAGCAAGGATCACAAATGACGCATCCTATCACAACTTCTAAATATAAACAACACCCGAACATGCGAATTCCCACCCCAATATAAATCAAGAACATCACAATAAAACTTCCCAATCCAACCTAGGTCTCTAATCCCACCCAAATCATTAAGACCATATTCCATCTTTAACATCAAGAAATATCAAGATTCGGCAAGAATCATCATATCAAAATCAAGAACTTCTTTTCAACATCAAGATCACCAAGATTATCAAGAAAGCATATAAATCATCTCATCAATCACCAAGATCATAATACGATACCATAGAAGAATTCATCAAGACACAAGAATATAGAGGGAGGCCTATGAGGGAGATCATAGCTAAGAAAATAGGTTTTGTTGAGACATGGGTTACCTATTAGCCTTAATTAATTTCCTTGGCTATGAAGGGTCTTTCTTTAAGCTTTCTGCTTTCTTGATTTCTCCTAAAGGGGATTCTTGGAACTCCTTGTGTGGTGAGAGATTATTGTGGTGTAAGATCTAGGTGCCTCCTATGACCCTATATATATATATATATATATATATATATATATATATATATATATATATATATATATATATATATATATATATATATATATATATATATATATATATATATATATATATATATATATATATTGTTGGTCCCAAAAGAGGTAAGGTGAAAGTCTAGAGGGGGGGGGGGGGGTGAATAGACTTTCACACTTTTTTCGCACAATATAACAAAAGGTAAGCCAGAGATAAACCAAGACTCTTAACTAGATTGTTAGAGTCATGTGCACAGCGGAATTAAATAAACGATACGGTGTGTGTGTAGATCGTGTCAAGATTATTGACGTGAGAAGCAAGCAAGAGCAGTAAGTAAAGAAAGCAGTAAAGAACACAAGGCAATTTATAGTGGTTCGCGAGGTGATGTAATCCTCCTACTCCACTTGCTCTTTTCTCCAAGAGCCAATTCTCTATATCCACCACTTCTTGGTTCCAAGATACAATGAAATTCCGTGATCTAGTGCTTTGATCACCAAGCCCACACTAATCACGCCCAGTGCCTCCAACACTGCTGCTTGGGGTTTCACGTCGCCGCGTTACTTTCCCAGGATTTCACAACTCCGTGCTACTTTTCCCCCGTCTTCTACGATCTGGTAGAAACGTATCTTCCGTGATCTGGTGCTTTGATCACCAAGCCCACACCAATCACGCCCAATGTCTTCCCGACACTGCTGCTTCGGATCTCACAGCTCCGTGTGACAATCCAGGATTTCACAACTCCGTGTTACTTTCCTCCTTTCCCTTGTTTTGCTCCAAAACAAGTTTTGCCTTGCTTCCAACTTTGAGATTCTGTAGATGATCTTCGTTGATGCGCTAAATCTCTTGAAGTTGATGAAGATTTCAACACTCTTGGATATTTCTTTTCTAAGCTCTGTATCACTCTGAGTGTTTATCTCACAAAAGATATACTCCCTCCGTCCCATTTTCCATGTCTTACTTTCCTTTTTAGTTTGTCCCAAAATGTTGTCCTCTTTCCAAAATTGGACATCAACATCATTCTACTTTTCCAATTTACCCTTATGACTTTTGCTTTTATTTCCAAAAGTAAGAAAAGTGAAGGGCATAATTGAAAAAAATGACATAGCATTTACTTTAATTCCTTAAAAAACGTGCATAAAGCAAATGAGACAACCATTTCGGGACGGAGGGAGTATCAATTTAAGCTCCTGAGATGGAAAGCTTTCTTTGAATTTTGTATGCTCTGTTTAGCTCTGTTTTCTGCTCTTTTTCTTTTCTTGGTTCTGCTTTCCAAAGCTTCAATCTTCATCTATTTATAGCTGGTAATGAGAATCCGTCCGTTGGAAAGAAACGGTCTCATTTTCGAATTTTGCTTAGCTGTATAGCCTTTTGTCAGAAGATAAGATAACGTTGCAGATCTTGTCAGATATTTCAAATTGAGCTTGAGGTTTCAGCAAAAATGGCGTCCCATGAATCTCCATCTGGTGTAGATCACGCCTCTTGGGATTTTTATCTTCAAAATATATTCTCCAATATAATCCCTTACTAGTTAGACTAGTATTTTTGCTTCTGCAACTTCTTCTGATATCTTCCTCTGTACTTCGCGTGTCTGGGTCTGTAGACTGCTTCCAGACTTCATCTCTTCAATTGACTTGGAAATCTCTTCCCTTGTGAAACTTCATCCCTTTCTATTTTGGGAAATGAAATCTCTATCCCTTGCTAGATTTGTCAATTGAATTCTCATCCCTTACTTGATTTGGAATTGCAATCTCATCCCTTGCAATCTATATCTCCAATTTGAATTGAAGCCTTGTAAATCTCATCCTTCAAATTGATTTCCCTGTACCAATTTGAACTTCAATTCTTCTGATGAAATTGCATCCCTATTTCAATTTCGGGGTTCCAATTTGATTGCATCCCTATTTCAATTTCGGGTGTTTGGGATACCAATTTTGAGAAACTGCATCCCTTCACTTGTAAACTTCATCCCTTGGTCAATTTGGAAATCTCATTCCCTTTGACTTTAGAAATTGCATTCCTTGAAATCTCATCCCATAGTCAAATTGGAAATCTCATCCCATTGACTTCGGCCAACTTCATCCTTGGTCAATTTGGAAATCTCATTCCCTTTGACTTTAGAAATTGCATTCCTTGAAATCTCATCCCATAGTCAAATTGGAAATCTCATCCCATTGACTTCGGCCAACTTCATCCCTTGGTCAATTTGGAAATCTCATTCCCTTTGACTTTAGAAATTGCATCCCTTGAAATCTCATCCCATAGTCAAATTGGAAATCTCATCCCATTGACTTCGGCCAAATCATCGCCTCTAACTTGATCAGATGGAATTTTAACTTGGCTTCTTTAAAATATGTAGGATGTGAGATTCGAACCTGTGACCTTACACATAATATTTCAAGCTTCTACCATCTCGTCCGTACAGCCTATTAGTTATCTTTTTGTTCCACTTGGTGTACTCCTTTCTTTCCATAGATGCTTGATCTTCAAGATAGCTTCACGCAAACTTCAAGTCACGTTCTTTCTTCTTCGGGATTTCTTGAGGGATTTTCTCAAATTTCATACGCATACATCTTCCTCTTCTGTTTGCCATTTTCTCTTGACAAATTCTTGATTTTTGGCTTGATATCTTCTTCATCCATTTCCTCAACTAATGAATTTATTTTTCCCTTTCTTGGTCTAAGACTCGACTAGTCTAATAAAATAAAATTGGGGATCTACGAATTACAATATGGCTTATCAAAATCTATTACAATTTATTCCTAACAATTTCCCCCCTTTTGATAATGCCATAACCTATACTCAAACATTGGCTTTAAGTCTTTGAAAAATATTTTTATTTTTACTCAATTTTATTTCGACAAAGCCAAGATGAGTTTGACAAAAAAATATTTCTAGGGAAAATAAAATTTTGTGAATTAATTTAGACAAGTCCTATACGCATCCTTGATTAATTCTTTAATCAATTTTTATCTTTATCAAAATTTTGCATGCGTTTAACAATTCTTGTCTTTTAATTCACCAACTAATTACATGATAACCCAAAAATAAATCATAAACAGACTTAGATCAGACCAAGGGAATTTTTATTCATATTAGTCGAAAGAGGAAATATTGTAGCTAGCCAAAATCATAGAAATTTAAAACATCATATTTCTTGAGGAATTTATGCTTGATTACCTTCTGGGTTTCTTGACTCCCATGTCAGCTTTCAATATATCCTTGATATGTTCTCTCATCTTGCAGATATCATTCTTGAACTTTTCACATTCAAATCTCTTAGTCACATTCCCAGCCATGTAGTGTCCAAAGGCCTCTTTAATGTTGGTGCCCGGAAGAGCTCCGGCTTCCCACCAAATTATGCATTCTTCAAAGCTTCTTTGGAATCCCAAACTTTCACCATTATTCTTGGTATAGTCTCTGAGCTCATACCACATTTCGGTTTGCTTTCGTTTCGCTTCTTCTTCTTTATTCTTGTCCGAAATCCATTTAGCTTGATCAGCTTTTGGCCATCTTTTCACCATAGCCGGCACATTTTCGGATGTCCAGACTTTCTGCGGTGTTAAGGTTCCTTTTGAGCATTCGAACCAATCTCGAGTTTCGGGCACTTTTGATGAACTTGATCCAAGACTCGGATTTGCAAATTGAGCGAAACCAACTTGGGATTGTTGACCACGTCCTCGTCCACGGCCTTTCGTAGGTGCGGCGGTCTGAGCTGGTTGTTGTGACTGATTTCCAATGATGAATTCATGTTGTTGTAAAGCCAGATGATTGAGAATTTCTTCCCCCCTTATGGCATTATCAATCAAAAAGCCAAGGGATTTGGAATCTTGCTCTTGATTGGCTTTAACAATCTTAACTCCATCATGTGTTTTGAGAGAAACATCCTGCAAAACAGGCAATTTATTAGCCATGGAGGATAATTCCACCTCAAGGTGATTTATCCTTGTTTCTTGATCTTGTATGGCTTTGATTTGTCTCAGGTGTCTTTCACTGTTGATTTTCTCTGTGGCTTCTCGTTCCTTCTTCATCAGCTGGATGATCTCCAATAAACCTTCAGTGAGATCTCCTTTCAAATGTCGTTCGGCTCTTTCAATTTTTGTCTGCAAAGTGTTTTGATACTCCAACAACTCCTTCAAATTTGTTCGTGTGTCCTCAAAATGTTGCAAAGAGAGATGTCCTTGCTCGGTGAGAGTATTTCCAATTTTCTGACACACCATATCACTTGATTCAGTGACTTTTGCAAACAGAGAAACCAACAAATCATCTTCATCTTCTTCTCGGGTTCGGCCTCCTTGCATATTCAAAGAGTGTAGACTCTTGAATAAATTCCTTCTTGAATCTCCAAGAACCGGATTTTCGGTGAGTTGCAAATTCTCTTCTGGTGATTCGGCTTCTTCAAGATGATTTTCCACTTCTTCTTCAATTACCTCTGTTCTTGAAATAAGCTCTGCATTTAAAGTAGCTTCCAGAGAGGTATTTTGAAGTGACAATATAGGGGTGTTATCGTGTACTGGCACTTCATGTGAATATTCCCCCCCAATTGATGGTCTGATTTCACCATCAATTTGGTCTCTAAATTCATCCCTTGTAGGGTCCATAGCATTTATATCAATGTTGGTGGGGGTCACATTTGATATCAAAAGTTCAGCACAGTGAACTCTGACAGGAATAGACTCATGCGTTTCAGAAGCTGAAATTGGTACCTCAACAAGTGTACTTCCTTCATTCGCCCTTTCTCCAAAATTTTCAAGAAAATCATTGGCTATATTAATTGAAGTATCACCTGGATGTCCATGAGTGTCAGTCAACAATCTGTGTAGAGCAATCTGTAACCTCATTTCATTCTCTTTTTCAATATCATTTGGAGAGACTTGATTGGCATCTTCTTGAGTTGCTGCGGCCACTCGTTTTCCTTTACTGTTCTTTTCTTGAAGCTTCAGCCTATAAACTTGATTTGCATCCATGTTTAGTGCTTCAAGCATTGAGTTGGTTCCCAGCCATTCAAAGGCTAATTCTTCACTTTGTATCAACTCAGAATTAACTTTGGAGACGAAAGAATGATATTTTTCAAGTCTCCATTCCTTCCATGCTTGAACTTGATTTAATTCTTTCAGTAGATCTGGATCATCTCGGCTTTGTGTTTTGTCGAACACAATGGGTTCAACATTGACTTCAACTGCAGATTGATTCGAGATTCTCCTTTGCAAATCATTTGAAACTTGCACTTCAACTCCTGCAAACTCCATTTGGGTGGTATCTTCTTCAGTTGGCATCACGGGTATGTCCACTTCATGAGCTTCAGACTCTACCACTTCCTGAAATGGAATAAGTGCTATAGCCGAGCTTACGGCTTCTTGATCTCTGTTGCTTGGGTTGCTCGAACCCATGTGTGCACTTCCTGCAGATGGAGTTTTACTGTTTCTTTTTCGAGAGCTTTGAGGTGTGCTTGTAGAACCACCTCCTTCTGATCCTTTTCTTCGATTTGTCTTCTTGCCATAGTCAGGTCCAAATTTTCTGAAAAGAGTTCTGTAGATTCCAACATTTTTGTGTCTTCTGAGAGGCACATTCTTCTTTCTCAGAATTTCTCCAACAATAAGTCCATACCCAACTTTATGCAAAAAGTGATTTCCTTCAAGTGATCTGCCATGAGGTTTTGCATTGTTTACAAAGAATAATAGGCGATTGAAGATGTATTTTGCCCAGTTGAATTTTATTCCTTGCATGATTCCATTCATCAGACTCACGGATGTTCCAGATAAATCATCCACACTTCCAAGCTTATTGTCCAGAATCTTGTACATCATTTCTATGAGCATATCATATTCTGGTTTCAGCACGTTCTTTGGCTTGGTTGAGTCGTGAATCACAGCTGCTTTTGGACCACGAATTTCGTTCCAGAAGGATTGAGCATCATAATGGTGAGCTTCTGGCATTAGCTCCGAATCAGGAAATTTGAAGCACTCCTTGATGTCTTTTTCACAAATTTGAACATCTGTTCTTCCAACTTTGGAGTGAATCACGTTGTTCTTCACAGTGGCATGCAAATAGAATTCGGTCACATCTGTTTCAAAAACTCCAACATATTTGTAGGTGAAGAAATCGTATACCACAGTCCTTCAAAGCATTGAGAATCTTCTTTGCTAATTCTTTGTCGACGGCTCCAAACATGAAAAACTCTGGATTGAGTGTCATCCCATCGATCAATTGTTGTTGTAGAGTAAGCAGATTTTTGGGTTGCATGGCTTTGGTTCCAGACATGGTATTCGCCGGTGAGATTGAGAGCTTGAGAGAGAGAGATTTCTGATCTTGATAGAATTGGAAAAATTTCGTCTGAGAGGAATACGAAAGGTTTCGTATGGTTTAAGAAGGATTATAGAAGAGGTATAAATCTCAGATAGAAATCTCAATTGAGACCCTTAGAATAGGTGTGGTGACAAGGCACTTGTAAGGGTGGAGGTGTCTTTTGGTTAAGGTGTTACTAGGAGAGATAAAAAGGTTATCATTAGCAGCCAAGAGCATTAAATGCCTCACAGTCTCTTAGGTACTCTATATACGTAAGGTGTATAGAGTAAGATGATTATGAATGGACACCTCTGATTATCTTTGAAGATTTGAGAGAGAGGTTGGATTTGGGAGGAGATTTACGAGAGAGAGGATCTGATTTTGTGAGAGAGGGTGAGATTTTTGTGGGATTTAATTTATGAGTGGGAGATCAGGAGGTGTAGATTTGAAAGGTGAAGAGTTTTAATGGGATTGGGTTTATGGGGTAGAGGTTTAAGGGGTGGAGGTTTCAAATCCAATCTGATCTCTTCCTTTATCATCTCAAAAACACACGTTAGATGTATCATTTATATAAATATAAATATAATCACACACAAACATCCGTAAATCTCATATAATTACACAAAATTACTCACATAATTTCGAAACATATATGGAAATTAAAGAAAATTTAAAACACATCCATATATAAACAAACATATACACGGTAAACTCCTAATCAACATAATCATAGATTTAGAAAATTAGACAAATTTCAATTAATCACTAAAAATATACATACACATACACGGTAGTTTCTAAAAATCAAATAATCAAATATTTAGAAACTAGCAAATTATTTTAGATACCAATTAAAAAGATTATCTAATTACAAATACTTAGCAATTGAATTATAATCACACATATTGGTACGGCAATTTTAATATAAACAATTAAATCATACATGTCCCATATTATGCTATAGCTAAAATTAAAACACATAATCATGCGATTAAAATAAATAAACACAGATTTTCGAAAAAGAATTGCATGGCACATATTTTCACGTTAAAATTTACATGCAATTTTATAAGTAGATACTAAACACATTGAACTAAATTATTCATGCAATTTTCAAATAAATATATAAACGTATATATTAAATAAAAATTATATGAGCACAAGTATCAATTTAAATCATGAGATTAAGTCCAGTGATACTTAGCTCATTTCAAGCATTCCCAACTCATGCCTTAAGGTAGAAAATCTCGTTTCGCATAAAGGCTTCGTGAGAATATCTGCAACTTGGTTCTCCGTAGGGATATACTCGATTTTTAGATCTTTCTTTTCAACATGATCCCTTATGAAATGATGTCGTATGTCGATATGTTTGGTTCTTGAGTGAAGCACTGGATTGTGGGTGATAGCGATTGCACTTGTGTTGTCACAAAATATGCTAACATCGTCGCAATTCACTCCATAATCCTTCAATTGTTGCTTCATCCACAAAATTTGAGCACAACAACTTCCTGCAGCAATGTATTCAGCCTCGGCGGTACTAGTTGCGATGGAATTTTGCTTTTTGCTAAACCAAGAAACAAGCCTTCCTCCCAAGAATTGACACGTTCCGGAGGTGCTTTTTCTGTCTATTTTACAACCTGCAAAATCCGCATCTGAAAAACCAGTTAGCGTAAAATCTGTACCTTTAGGATACCACAATCCAACATTGATTGTGCCCTTCAAGTATTTTATGATTTTCTTTGTTGCGGTGAGGTGGCTTTCTTTTGGATTTGCTTGGAATCTTGCACACACTCCCACAGCATAAGAAATGTCCGGCCTGCTTGCAGTGAGGTATAGTAGTGAACCAATCATTCCTCTATACTTCGTTTGTTCGACATCTTTTCCATCTTCGTCTTTGTCTAGCCTTATTGATGTACTCATAGGAATTTTGATCGATGATTTTCCATCAAGGCCAAACTTCTTTATCAAGTCGCGGGTGTACTTTGCTTGATTAATGAATATTCCTTCCTTCAATTGTTTGACTTGTAAGCCCAAGAAATAATTCAATTCACCCATCATGCTCATTTCGAATTTATTCTGCATAAGCTTCGAAAATTTCTCACACAAAGAATCGTTAGTGCTTCCAAAAATAATATCATCAACATATATTTGCACTAATAAAATATGATCACCATCTTGAATTCTAAATAGAGTTTTGTCAACAAGGCCTTTGGTGAATCCACAGCTTATCAAGAACATTGACAAGGTATCATACCAAGCTCTAGGTGCTTGTTTCAACCCATACAATGCCTTTTTAAGTTTGTAGACTTTATCACCTTCGCCTTTTACCTCAAAACCTGGGGGTTGTTCGACATAAACTTCTTCTTCGAGTAGACCATTCAAGAATGCGCTTTTCACGTCCATTTGATAAACAATGAAATCTTTGTGTGCGGCATAGGCTAGGAAAATCCTTATAGCTTCGAGTCTGGCTACCGGTGCAAAGGTTTCATCAAAATCTATTCCTTCTTCTTGAGAGTATCCTTTTGCAACGAGCCTTGCTTTATTCCTAACAATCACGCCTTCTTCGTTTGCTTTGTTCCGGAAGACCCATTTAGTTCCTACAACACTGTGGTTCATTGGTCTTGGAACAAGTTCCCAAACGTCATTTCTTTTGAATTGATCGAGTTCCTCTTGCATGGCGTCAATCCAACTTGGATCATTTAGAGCTTCGTCCACTTCTTTTGGTTCAATCTGAGATAGATAGCATGTGAACAATGCTTCCATGGTAGATGATCTTGTTTTCACGCCATCTTGAACATTTCCGATCACTAATTCTGGTGGGTGATTTTTGAGCCATCTTAAGTCTGGTTCAAATGGGTGCATGGTACTGGGTGGATTTACTGGTTGAGAAGAGGTAGCACTGGTTCGAATTTCTGCTTCATTTTCTAGATTTCCAACTTCTCCAGTAATTGCATCCAAGGGCTGATTTGCAATTTCCACTTCAACTTCATTCCTGGGTTGATTAGCAATTTCAATACCAATTGCATCCCTGGGTTGATTTGCAATTTCAATACCAATTGCATCCCGCATTTCATTTCTTACTGGATGAGAGATGGGATTTTCTAGAGAATTAATTTCCAACTCATCCATTCCCTGCAAAATATTTTCTTCACACATATCATCAGTATCACAAAAATCAATATGACACTTGTTACCATTTTGCTCAATATTTTCGCCATTTTCGTCCAGAGCATCAATATTGACGTGTGATTTTTCATCAAATACCACGTGTATGGATTCTTCAACCACCATTGTTCTTTTGTTCAACACTCTGAATGCTTTGCTGGTAGTCGAATATCCTAGAAAAATTCCTTCATCTGCACGCTCATCAAAAGCTTTTAGATGCAATTTATCATTAATATGAATAAAGCACTTGCATCCAAAAATATGAAAATAACCAATATTTGGTTTTCTCCCTTTATATAGCTCATATGGCGTCTTCTTGTACTGCTTATGGATCATGCTTCGATTTTGCGTATAGCAAGCAGTGTTGATAGCTTCCGCCCAATATCTTTTCGGGAGACCGGCTGCACTAATCATCACTCGTGCGGCTTCTTTAAGCGTCCGGTTTCTTCTTTCGGCAACACCATTTTGTTGTGGTGTTCTTGTGGCAGATAATTGATGAGAAATTCCATGTGAATTGCAAAAAGCTTGTATAACTCCATTCACGAACTCGGTTCCACGATCGGTTCGGATTTTTGATATTTGCAATTCTTTCTCATTTTGTAGTTGCTTCAACAGCTTCGGCAACACTTGTTCAACTTCATTTTTCTTCTTGAGAAACACGGTCCAAGTGTACCTGGAAAAATCATCAACAACAACAAGAGTATATTTCTTACCACTTACACTTATTGGATCAACGGGTCCAAATAAGTCCATGTGTAGCAAGCTTAGCGGTCTTGATGTTGATTCGTGCGTCTTAGACTTGAATGATGATTTGATTTGCTTTCCGCGTTGGCATGCATCACACACTTGGTCCTTCTTGAAGATGATACTTGGTAATCCTTCAACTAGATTTTTCTTTGCAAGCTGATTGATGGTCTTGAAGTTTAAATGATTGAGCTTTTTGTGCCATTCCCAATTTGCTTCATTCGAATTTCTGGCCATTAAGCATACTGAATCTTTGCTTGTGCTCCAATCAACAACATACATATTCTTTCGCCTTTTTCCAGTGAGCACAACTTCATTTGAGAGCTCATTTTTTATTAGGCACTTATCTTTGGAAAATTCCACAAGATAGCCTTTATCACAAAATTGACTAGTGCTCAACAAATTGAATTTTAGGCCTTCAACAAATGAAACATCTTCGATCTTCAAACCATTTCTTTCAATTGTACCAACTCCTTTTGTAGTTCCATAATTTTGATTTCCTCCAAATATAACTTTTGGTCCATCGATTTTCTTGAAATTCACTAGACAAGATTTATTTCTAGTCATGTGGCGTGAGCAACCACTGTCGATGTACCAAACATCCTACAAAAAAGATTAGTTGGTCTTAGGTACCCATACTTGCTTGGGTCCTTTGCTGTTAGTAATTTTTGGTAACCAAACCCACCTTGATCCTATTGAATTAAGATAAGGCGGTTTGTAACCATTTGAAACACGATAATCATAATTAACTTTTGAAAACATTTTTGGCGCCAGGTTTTGAAAAACATTTTTATATCTAGGCACCTGGGAAGAGGATTGTTGCTTTGGTCTATAAGAAGCATTTAAACAAGATTTACACAACCAATCCTTTTGAGTGGAATAAAATCTTCCATCTCTATTTCTAGAAAAGCTTCCCTCTTTTCTAAAAATTCTTTTTGCACTTGACTCTTTGGCATATCTTTGCTTGAAGAATTTTTGTTGCTTTGCCGTGTTATTGAACTGTTTTGGCCTATCAACATTCAACTTTGCTTTCTCATGATAGCCAAGTCCTTGTCTCATTGTGCTATACTGACTTTTAACAAATTTTACCACTTGCACTTTATTGGTTAAAGGAGTAGTAAGATTAGTCAGTTTTGGAGGGGTTTGAGAAAATGTGGAGTCATAACCGATTCCGGTTCTATCTCCTGATGGCTTTTGCATATTTACCATTTTATCCATAATTTTGGACGAATTAGTAAACGTAGCAATGGTAGCCCGAAGGTTATGTTCTCTAACCTCTCTTGATTTACACTCTTCTTGAAGTTGAATATTTTCACTCTTCAAGTTACTCACTTCAAGTAAAGCATCTTGCAATTTTTTATTCATCTCTTCTTTTTCAAGAATTAGAATTTTATTGCGCTCCTTGAGTTGAGGATGAGTGAGCATAATATCTTGACAATCTCGCATTAGGTTGTCAATAGATTCACGAGAAAAAGAGGAATTAACAGAATTGAAAGAATTAGATGTTACCTCTTCTTCCTCTGCTCCAAGAGCCATAAAGCACTCTTCACTAGAACTCAACTCAATTGATTTGCATATTAGAGCCGTGTCATCTTCCGAACTTGAGCTTTCATCACTTGATGACAATCCATTCGACTCATCATTTTCATTTGGTTCATTGCTAACGAGAGCTTTTCTTTTGTCGCGCTTGAACCTTCGATCTTTGCTTTCGGATTTATTCGGTGTAGATTCAACATTTATGCCTTGATACTTGCTAACGATCGGATACGGACAATTTATTTTGAAATGTCCGGGTTTGCGGCAATTGTAGCATAAATTGTTGTTTTCTTTGACTTTCTCTTCTTGTGTCGTGCGAGAGACGAATTTTCCACGAGCAGAATTTTTGTTGTTTCCTCTTCAGTTATAAAATCAATATTATCTACTGACCTGGAGGTTGACGGTTGTTCGGCCATTAGAGCTGGATTTCGAATTTCATGAACTTCATCATCTTTGGCCTTCATTTCAAACTCATATGCTTTAAGATCACTAAATAATTTGTCGGTTGACAATATTCTTAGATCTCGGTGATCTCGCATAGCCGTAACCTTCATATCCCAAGTAGATGGTAAGCCTCGTAGAACTTTGAGATTAATTTCCTTTTGGCTAATATTTTTGCCAAGGTCATTAATTTCTCCAAGGATTTTGATCATTCGAGCTTCCATATCAACAATGGATTCGTTTGAGAGCATTTTGAAGTCCTCGAACTTCTTCATAGCAATTGTGAGCTTGTTATCTTTCTCTTGTTCATCTCCTTCTCCGATCTTGATGAGAGTATCCCAAATTTCTTTTGCACTTGTACATTTTCGAACCTTTGGGAATATTGTATCATCAATGGCTTTGAACAGAATATCTTTGGCAATGTTGTCAAGATTGTTCCTTTTTCTATCATCCGGCGTCCATTCCGGTTTTGGCTTTGGTACGAATTGTTGAGCATCCGGTGATAGAAGAAAAGTCGTATTCACTTTCAATATTTCGATCGGGCCAGTGGAAATAACTTCCCACATTTCATCGTGTAAAGCTGATAGATGAACCTGCATACGAACTTTCCAATCATCAAATTTATCAAGTGAAAATAACAGATTTTGAGCTAAATCTTTATTCATCTTCTCGGTGGATACGAGAGACAAATAATCCAATTTACACACACTGGGTAAGATGGATCTGCCTAGCAGTCAGAAACAAGATTGACCCAAATAGACAACCTGCTCTTGATACTAATTGACTCAAATAGGCTACAGGCCTAGATACCAATTGTTAGTATCGATTAGAGACAAATTCTGACTCGGATAGGCACCAGCTCTGATACCAATTGTTGGTCCCAAAAGAGGTAAGGTGAAAGTCTAGAGGGGGGGGGGGGTGAATAGACTTGCACACTTTTTTCGCATAATATAACTAGATTGTTAGATAAACCAAGACTCTTAACTAGATTGTTAGAGTCATGTGCACAGCGGAATTAAATAAACGATACGGTGTGTGTGTAGATCGTGTCAAGATTATTGACGTGAGAAGCAAGCAAGAGCAGTAAGTAAAGAAAGCAGTAAAGAACACAAGGCAATTTATAGTGGTTCGCGAGGTGATGTAATCCTCCTACTCCACTTGCTCTTTTCTCCAAGAGCCAATTCACTATATCCACCACTTCTTGGTTCCAAGATACAATGAAATTCCGTGATCTAGTGCTTTGATCACCAAGCCCACACTAATCACGCCCAGTGCCTCCAACACTGCTGCTTCGGGTTTCACGTCGCCGCGTTACTTTCCCAGGATTTCACAACTCCGTGCTACTTTCCCCCCGTCTTCTACGATCTGGTAGAAACGTATCTTCCGTGATCTGGTGCTTTGGTCACCAAGCCCACACCAATCACGCCCAATGTCTTCCCGACACTGCTACTTCGGATCTCACAGCTCCGTGTGACAATCCAGGATTTCACAACTCCGTGTTACTTTCCTCCTTTCCCTTGTTTTGCTCCAAAACAAGTTTTGCCTTGCTTCCAACTTTGAGATTCTGTAGATGATCTTCGTTGATGCGCTGAATCTCTTGAAGTTGATGAAGATTTCAACACTCTTGGATATTTCTTTTCTAAGCTCTGTATCACTCTGAGTGTTTATCTCACAAAAGATATATCAATTTAAGCTCCTGAGATGGAAAGCTTTCTTTGAATTTTGTATGCTCTGTTTAGCTCTGTTTTCTGCTCTTTTTCTTTTCTTGGTTCTGCTTTCCAAAGCTTCAATCTTCATCTATTTATAGCTGGTATGAGAATCCGTCCGTTGGAAAGAAACGGTCTCATTTTCGAATTTTGCTTAGCTGTATAGCCTTTTGTCAGAAGATAAGATAACGTTGCAGATCTTGTCAGATATTTCAAATTGAGCTTGAGGTTTCAGCAAAAATGGCGTCCCATGAATCTCCATCTGGTGTAGATCACGCCTCTTGGGATTTTTATCTTCAAAATATATTCTCCAATATAATCCCTTACTAGTTAGACTAGTATTTTTGCTTCTGCAACTTCTTCTGATATCTTCCTCTGTACTTCGCGTGTCTGGGTCTGTAGACTGCTTCCAGACTTCATCTCTTCAATTGACTTGGAAATCTCTTCCCTTGTGAAACTTCATCCCTTTCTATTTTGGGAAATGAAATCTCTATCCCTTGCTAGATTTGTCAATTGAATTCTCATCCCTTACTTGATTTGGAATTGCAATCTCATCCCTTGCAATCTATATCTCCAATTTGAATTGAAGCCTTGTAAATCTCATCCTGAATTCTCATCCCTTACTTGATTTGGAATTGCAATCTCATCCCTTGCAATCTATATCTCCAATTTGAATTGAAGCCTTGTAAATCTCATCCTTCAAATTGATTTCCCTGTACCAATTTGAACTTCAATTCTTCTGATGAAATTGCATCCCTATTTCAATTTCGGGGTTCCAATTTGTTTGGGATACCAATTTTGAGAAACTGCATCCCTTCACTTGTAAACTTCATCCCTTGGTCAATTTGGAAATCTCATTCCCTTTGACTTTGCAAATTGCATCCCTTGAAATCTAATTTGTTTGGGATACCAATTTTGAGAAACTGCATCCCTTCACTTGTAAACTTCATCCCTTGGTCAATTTGGAAATCTCATTCCCTTTGACTTTGCAAATTGCATCCCTTGAAATCTCATCCCATAGTCAAATTGGAAATCTCATCCCATTGACTTGCAAATTGTATCCCTTCGGCCAAATCATCGCCTCTAACTTGATCAGATGGAATTTTAACTTGGCTTCTTTAAAATATGTAGGATGTGAGATTCGAACCTATGACCTTGCACATAATATTTCAAGCTTCTACCATCTCGTCCGTACAGCCTATTGGTTATCTTCTTGTTCCACTTGGTGTACTCCTTTCTTTCCATAGATGCTTGATCTTCAAGATAGCTTCATGCAAACTTCAAGTCACGTTCTTTCTTCTTCGGGATTTCTTGAGGGATTTTCTCAAATTTCATACGCATACATCTTTCTCTTCTGTTTGCCATTTTCTCTTGACAAATTCTTGATTTTTGGCTTGATATCTTCTTCATCCATTTCATCAACTAATGAATTTATTTTTCCCTTTCTTGGTCTAAGACTCGACTAGTCTAATAAAATAAAATTGGGGATCTACGAATTACAATATGGCTTATCAAAATCTATTACAATTTATTCCTAACATATATATATATATATATATATATATATATATATTTATATTTATATATATATATATATATATATATATATATATATATATATATATATATATATATATATATATATATAGAAGAGCGCTCATATGTGGTCATGTCATTAGGTGTGGTCGTGTGGTCATATCTGTGTCGTTGAATCAGTTTAATCTAACGGCAGTGATAATTCTGAGGATTTTCGCGTGTTTTGGTAAGTGGGGGTGTTATGGTAATTACAGTGGTCATTTATAGCGGGCGGGTTCCAGAATACACCAACAGTGTTGGCAACATACACCAATAGTGTAATAAAACACACCACAGTGAAGCACACCAATGGTATATTCCCGTGTTATGGTAATTACAATGGCCATTTATAGTGGCCGGGTTACAGAATACACCAACAGTGTTGACAACATGCACCAATAGTGTAATAAAACACACAAGAAAATCTTGATTAATATTCTGGTGTTTTATGACGAGTTTACCCTTGCAGTTCGCTGGGTAGGAGAATGTGCGCGAAAATACTAAAAAAATCTTGATTAATATGATTCATTGGATCTATCTAATCTAATGGCCTATAATTGACCATATGACCACACCTAACAACATGGCCACATGTGATCACTCCTCTATATATATATATATATATATATATATATATATATATATATATATATATATACATATATATATATATATATATATATATACATATATATATATATATATATATATACATATATATATATATATATATATATATATATATATATATATATATATATAATCCGGATCAGGACCTAATTTTAGGTGAGGACGTGAGGACTAATCTTGTGCGTTTATTTTTTTTATTTGGATGGTCTAGATTTGAGTTCTTGAGATGACATGGATTGATCTTTTTTGTTAAAGTGGGATAATAGTGTCTTTTTTTGTTTTTTTTTTTTAAGTGTGAACACATGTATAATCCTGGGCCAAATTGGTTTCCTATTTTCTTGGATCATCACCGTTGCAATTTGGAGCCGCGATTTCTTCATCATTGATTGAGTGTTCGCCCATGCAAACTAATCAGTATTTTTTATTTTTTTTTCGCTTGTTCTTTTGAGTATAATATTGTCTATATTTGGATTGTCGTGTATATGTATAAATGCCTGGGTAGTACGATTGTGCATTCGTGTGTGCTGATTGTGCAACCTAGTGTTGTAAGTTGTGCACTATAGGCTAGGGAGTTGTGCATTATAGCACATAGTTCAATGCATCGTAGAACATTGGATGTTCACTGTATGATTTTTTGGCGGGGTTTGAATGCACAACAATGAAGTTATTGATGCACAACACTCAGTATAGGAATGCACAACTCAGTATAGGAATGCACAACATTTTAATAAGACTAATTTACCCTGAATTTATATATTTTAATATTTTAATGGGATTTATTTTCTTAATCCGTGTGATTTGTTTCTTTTAATCTCAATCATACATCATTCTGATTTAATGGTCTAGATTAGTCCTCACGTCCTCACCTAATCCGGACCCTATATATATATATATATATATATATATTCCTAAGAGTCCTAATTGGGGTCTAAACACTATGGGCTTGCTAATTCTATTCCTTATAGAACTAAGGGGTTGGTTATAGGGATGTGGGCCCATGGACTATGGTGGGCCTTTCTTAGTTGATTAATGGGTTTTTAATTCTCTTTTTAGGGCAAGTGATTAAATACTTTGTTAGGGTTAGGGGTCATAACACGGGGTGTTACACTCTCCCCCCCTTACAAGAGGCTTCGTCCCCGAAGCCGGTGCGTGGTCCACTCTTTCACCCCTAGACGACACGTATTTTGGCCTTCTGGTTAGGAGATGTGGCTCCATGTGTTGTCTTCGTTGGGGTAGACTGGATCTTTGGTGCGGTGGTAGTTTTGGAGGGTTCGGGTCTACCTTGGTTCCCTGCTCCTGAGCTGGATGCCCCGCGAGTGCCCAGCATGGCCTCGATGGTAGCCACCCTTTGATCCAATGCGCGTGTTGCGCGGATTAGGGACAAGAATCCCTCGTCCATGATTTGGATCTGTCGGGTGAGTTGTGCGAGGATGCGTTCGTTGACGGTTTCTCCACTTTGGCCCCTTGAGTTTCCTCTTGCCTGTGCTGGTGGATTGGGCTCGCTATCTTCTTCCCGTTCCTCATTTTCCCCCGGTTCCCCACATTTTTGCATTGCCCGCTTGAGTTTCTTGTTGGAGATATCCAACTGATCTACCAGTTCTCTTCGTTCTTCCTCGGGTTTAAGGCAAATCTCTTCGAGGGTGATGTATTGTCCCCCTTCGGTGTAGTAGATATCATTGCGACAGAGATTTTGAGCATTAAAAACCATGCCACTTGCGGTCTTGACCTCAGTGTGGCTCAGATCCACCCCCTTTTTCTCCATGATCCAACTTAGGATCATTCCGTAGGGCAGGCTAAGTCGGTTGCTGGTTTTGCAAAACTCCATGTGTTTCAACATGAGGGCCGGTAAATTGAACTTGATCTTGTGTTTTAAGAGATAGGCAAAAGTACACTCCAAACTCCCCACATCCTTGCTTTTATTATTTGTGGGCAAAAAAGCTATCAGTCACTATCATAACCAATATCTTTTGTTCTGCAGTTAGCTACTTCCTATTTGGCCGTGTGGCCGAGGTGAAACTTTCTTCCCTTCCGAGTTGGTACCCGAGGTAATCCTTGTACCCCGTACTTTGGGTACCGATCCACCCCTTCCGGTCATAGTCGGACACACCCGTGGTGGTTAATTTTAAGAGTTTGGCCAAACGGCCTTCGGAAAGTATGATTTCTTTGCCTCGGACTCTAGTGGTGATTTCTAGTTTATCACCTCGTTTGGTGGCCACCAAGTGTTGATAGAACTCCTTCACCAATTTGGGGTACGTATCCCCTTTAATGGTGAGGTAAGTGTCCAAAAGCCCTTGGTGGTTGAGCATGTCGACCAATTCCGGAGAGAATTGATCAGGTTCGAGGGCTTTACCTCCGGTAACGGTGTAGCCGGCGTTGTTCCATTTCGGGGTGCGGGTTCCGAGGGGCTTTTTCGGCATTTTCTCGATCCTTCCTTCTTGGTGGCGTTTTTCCGGCGAACTTCCGGCGAAATTCCGGCGAGGCTCTGGCGGTGCGACTTTCTCCGGCGACGCGGCTTTTCCGGTCGGGTTTGGATGGTGAGGGGGGAGGGAGGGGGGCGGCGCACCGTGGTGGCGGTTGGGCGCATTGTGGCGTCGCCTGGCAGCGGGTTGCGGCCGGGTGCAGCGTGGGCGGTCTCCGGGCGTCGACGACGGTGTCTCGGGCGAGGGGGCTGGCCGGGCAGTCATCGACGGCGTGGGGGTTGGCGGACGGTGACCGGGCTGGTGGTGTGTGCCGGCGGGTTCGTGGGGGTGTCGTCGGCTTTGGGATGGGGGTGTGGCGAAAGAGAGAGAGGGAGTGAGGGAGAGGTGGTGTGAGGAAGAAGAAGGGTTTTTGATTTGGGGATTTTTTTGGGGGGTTTTAGGGATTTGTGGGGTTTTAAGAAGGGAGTGTTCCCTTGAGGTTTTAAGAAGCACTCATAGCCTAGTGGTTAAGGTTTTGTCTTGTAAGTGGGAGGTTCAAAGTTCCATTCCTATTGGTAACATTAGTCTTCCTTATTGTGTGTTCTTTGTCCTTTTCCTTCTTTTGTCTTCTAGTGGTGTGGAATTTGATTGGTTTTTCTTGTGGTTGTTTGTTGTTTGGTCTCTCCTACTTAGGTCAAAATATTTCGATTTTTATTTAAAATAATTTGGAAGAGGCTAAACTAAACAAGTAGTTTTAACTACAAGGGTGGTTACAGGGGTTTCTTAGCTCATCCTAAACAGAATTTTTCCTCTTGGTTCTCCTCTGGTGGGTTCGCGTGATCCTCGTCTTCCGGGCTCATGTTTTCTTCGTTGAGGTTGTCCTCGTTCCCGAGTTCGGCTTGCGTACGACTCACGATGAATACCTTTCCGGTGGTACTGCGATTCCCTTGGTTGTTCGTGCCTCCGTGTTGGCCCATGTTCATGGGGCGTGACCTTGAGGGTTGTGAGCAGTGGAAGGCCTTGTGTCCCTCTTTTCCACAATTGAAGCATCGTAAGGGGTTCCCCATGCAGTCCCTGCCTCTATGGCTTTGGTTGCATCTTGGGCAAGGGAAGCCCCCTGTGTTGGTTTCGTTGTTTCTTGGGGGTGCTCTTTGTCTGGTCGGGTTGTTTGGCCTGGTGTTGGTGTCGGTTCTTGTTCTCTTCATTGGTGGTGCACCACCTCCTGTATTCCTTTTCCGAATCTGATCTTGAACCCCACGTTGTAGTAGTTGGATTCGGTAGAGGTTGGCAGCACTGGAGTAAGCCTCGTTGAGGGTGCGGGGCCCGCTTACTATTAGTGCTTTCCGAGCTTCGAAGTTGAGGCCCGATACAAACCTTTCTATTTTTGTTGATTCTGTGGGAACTAATTCTGGCGCGAAGCGTGCGAGTTCGAGGAATCGTTTATGGTATTCCGTGATGGTAGCCGTGCCTTGTTTTAGGTGGAGGAACTCCTCGTGCCTCGAAGCTTTCACGTGTGTCGGGTAGAATTGTTCTCGCAGGCGCGTTTTCAGGTTTTCCCAGTTGAATCCTGGTTCCTGCCTGTAAGTCGGTCCTTCGTGGGCCTACCAAAGATCTGCCTCGTGTCCGAAGTAGAACGAGGCTATCTCCACACGGCGTTCTTCTGGGCATTCTACCAACCCTAGAATTTTATCGAAGGTCTGTATCCATTCTTCGAGGATGGCGGGATCTTCTTCGCCCGAGAACGTGGGTGGTCGATGGTTCGAAACCTGTCGGGCAACTTCTGAGTTTGCGTTCGGCGGTGGTCTGTTGTTGCGGAGGGCTACGTCGCTTAGTGCTTGGGCGACCTGGGTGAGTTGCTGCAGGGTTTGAGCAAGGGGGTCGTGTGTGGTGGGTTCTGGAGTCCTTGATTGTCTTCTGTTTGGTGCCGTGTTGCTTGATCTATAGAGCCAATGTTTATAACAGTTTAGAGGGTTGCAACCTTACCTTGGTGTGATAAGCGAGGGGGTTCTTTAAATTAGGGAGGGGTAACGTGAGGGGAGGTTATGTGTAGGTTTCACAATCTCACTGCGCGTCCTAAGATTTCTGAGTCCTATGTTCCTAGATTCCTAGAGTTCGAGTCTGATGTCCTAAGGTCTGGTCTTAAGAGTCTTATCCTAGGGTCAAATTTAGGCTCTGATAGCAACTGTAACACACCGAAATTTTTCAACTTTTAAGACTTATATAATGAAGGTAAATTCTTACAATATCCCAAAACATAACATAAGAGTGCGGGGTGCTATGCCACACCTAAGCCAGAGGACTTAGGTGCACAGGCTACTAACTAAGATCCCCAATAAAGTCAATACATAAGCATGGCACGCAGGCTGGAAGGGAAACTATCTATTCTACGCTTCGGATCTGTAGCGCGCTCCAGTGTCTACTCATCTGTGCCTGAAAGCCAAATATATCTGTTCAGCGAGAGATGCTGGTAACCCACTCCAACGCGTTGAAATACAATACATATAGATATATATAGATATAGGAAGATCATTTTGAAGCATGAAGATATATCCTAGGAACTCTAGCTTTAAACCGGGAATAGACTCGACAGATAGGGATAAGCACATCAACAGTAATGGATAGTTAAGTAGAGATAACATCATAGAAATGCACATCAAAGGTCACAGTTCACTTCTCAATTCCATCATATCATCATTCAGTCATCACTCATAGCAAATAATCAATGATGGCGCCACGGGACCAATCGCATGCCCCGAACATGAGGGTTAATGCGTATAGCATTAACACGGCCCCGCAGCACCCTACCTCAATACCGCGGTATGAGGGGAGTTGATCGCAACCAACCCTTTGAAAACCACTGACGAACTCAACGTCGGATCACGATCCGGCTCACCGCTGACGCACCCAGTCGGTGGACCGCGATCCCCTTTACAACGGGGGACTTACGACCCTACACACCGTCGATGCGCATAGTCGGTGGACAATAGCGGATCTAAGCCCGGCTTACCCCTGAGCTGTACTCAGCAAGTGGGCGAAGATCCTCGGAGACTATGGCCCTACACACCGCTGTCACATCGTTCGGTGGATCGCAGCCAGCCGTAGCCCTACACACCGCCTGATTACTCAGGTCGGTGGACTACAGCCTTCCTCGGCTTATTGGCCCTACACACCGTCCTGGCGTGTTCACGTCCGGTGGGTCATAGCACCGAGGCCCATAGTTGGACCTATAGTCCAAGAAGTAAATCAATTTGGCCTTAGCCACTTCTGAGTCTTAACCCAGGACAATCCATTGGCCTTCAGCCACTTCCGAACCTTCAGTCCGGGATCAATCCATTCGGTCTTCAACCGACTTCCGAACCTTAGTCAGGGAAATATCCATACGGTCTTCAACCGACTTCCGAACCTTTGTCCGGGAACCACCCAATTGGCCTATAACCAAAATGGGGGATCATGCAACACTTAACACATAGGAGCACGTAGTAGCACATTGGGAGGGGAATGACATATAAATAAACTTATGTGTGATCATTCACATACTAAGAATAGTCATAAGGGTTCATACAACTTCTACCTAGGCCAACGGGTTACCGATTCAACTAGCATGCGATTCCTAAGACTCATTTAACCTACGAATGGTACCCGAAACATCAAACTAGACTCAAGCACGACAAACGGGGTCCGTTGGGACACCATGGGGGATGGGGAACATCAAACGGGGAAGCCGGAGACCCGGGGTGGGGTACGGGCCAGCGGGTAGCCGGTGGGTGGGGGTCACCCGCCGGCTGCCTGCCGGATTTCACTGTTCCGGCAGCGGGTTGCCGGCGGGCAGGCGGCTGCCCGGCGGTTACCCGCTGTCCGGCGGTGATTCTGGGCAGCGGGTAGGTGGCGAGTTCCCCTACTCCCACCTACCCCCCTTCTGACTCATTTACCATATTTTCGTCCCGGGATCCGCTGTGGAACCCGAAATCATGCTTTGACACTTTTAAAACGGAAATAACTACACCACGTAGTCAAATAACGGATCAAAAGCAAGGATCACAAACGACGCATCCTATCAGGACTTCTAAATATAAACAACAGCCGAACATGCGAATTCCCGCCCCAATATAAATCAAGAACATCACAATACAACTTCCCAATCCAACCTAGGGCTCTAATCCCACCCAAATCATCAAGACCATATTCCATCTTTAACATCAAGAAATATCAAGATTCGGCAAGAATCATCATATCAAAATCAAGAACTTCTTTTCAACATCAAGATCACCAAGATTATCAAGAAAGCATATAAATCATCTCATCAATCACCAAGATCATAATACGATACCATAGAAGAATTCATCAAGACACAAGAATATAGAGGGAGGCCTATGAGGGAGATCATAGCTAAGAAAATAGGTTTTGTTGAGACATGGGTTACCTCTTAGACTTAATTAATTTCCTTGGCTATGAAGGGTCTTTCTTTAAGCTTTCTTCTTTCTTGATTTCTCCTAAAGGGGATTCTTGGAACTCCTTGTGTGGTGAGAGATTATTGTGGTGTAAGATCTAGGTGCCTCCTATGACCCTATATATATATATATATATATATATATATATATATATATATATATATATATATATATATATATATATATATATATATATATATATATATATATATATATATATATATATTCCTAAGAGTCCTAATTGGGGTCTAAACACTATGGGCTTGCTAATTTTATTCCTTATAGAACTAAGGGGTTGGTTATAGGGATGTGGGCCCATGGACTATGGTGGGCGTTTCTTAGTTGATTAATGGGGTTTTAATTCTCTTTTTAGGGCAAGTGATTAAATACTTTGTTAGGGTTAGGGGTCGTAACACGGGGTGTTACAAGAACCCGGTATCCAACCACAAATTCCTTTCCCCTCTTAATGTGAAGATCATGATACCTCTTTACCCTTTCTTTGTAAGACTTGGATGTTTCATATGCCAAAGCTCTCCACTCTTCAAGCTCATTCAATTGTAACAATTTTTCCTTCCCGGCCAAGTGTAGATCTTCGTTTAGCCTTTTGATTGCCCAATAAGCACGATGCTCAATCTCAACCGGGAGATGGCAAGCCTTGGCATAAACCAACCGGTAGGGTGTTGTACCAATGGGTGCCTTATAAGCCATACGAAAAACCCAAAGAGCATCCTCTAACTTATCCACCCAATCTCTCCGGTGTCTAGCTATCGTCTTTTCAAGGATCATCTTAATGTCTTGGTTGGCGTTCTCAACTTACCCACTCGATTGAGGATGGTATGGTACACCTCCTCGGTGTTTCACCCCATACTTTTGTAGAATCCTTCTCATGGGCACGTTACGAAAATGAGTTCCTTTGTCACTTATGATTATCCTAGGCACCCCGGATCTAGCAAACAACCTCTTAAGGAACTTATTGACGCTTCTCCCATCATTTGTTCAGAGTGCTTGGGCTTCAATCCACTTGGAGACATAGTCGATAGCCACTAAGATGTATTTGTACCCTTTTGATTCTGGGAAAGGTCCTACGAAGTCCAATCCCCAAATGTCAAAAATCTCACAAGCTAGGATGAAAGTTTGAGGCAATTGACCCCGGCTTGTGACATTCCCCACTCTTTTGGCATCGGTCACAACTTCGGACACAATCTTGGGCATCCCTAAAGATCGATGGCCAATAGAATCTGGCTTCAAGAACTCTCCTTGTGGTGCAATTTGCCGAATGGTGACCAATCTTGTGGCACTCCCCAACTATGATTTTCCCTTCTTCCTCCAGAACACACCTTCTAATCTCTTGGTCCGCACATATCAGAAGAGGT
This sequence comes from Ipomoea nil, assembly GCF_001879475.1. Lineage (NCBI taxonomy): Eukaryota > Viridiplantae > Streptophyta > Magnoliopsida > Solanales > Convolvulaceae > Ipomoea > Ipomoea nil. Next base: position 2,395,395 of record NW_017616619.1, on the reverse strand, counting down.
AAGGTTCATCCCAAAAATAATACTTTGATTCCACCCTTACCTTTCTCTTTTCATGAATACCAAGGTAATCAGGCAACACTCCTCCTACCAAAAGGTTTGCGATATCGGCGTACCACGGGGCAACCGAGATTCCAAATAATATGTCTTCCGGGAAACACTCCTCTATCTCATCCTCGGTATCTTGATTCTTCTCATTTTCCAATCAAGACAAATGATCTGCGACATTATTCTCGATCCATTTTCTATCCACGATTGTTACATCAAATTCTTGAAGAAGAAGTATCCATTGGATCAACCGCGGTTTGGCCTCCGGTTTAGTCATTAGGAATCGGATTATCGCGTGGTCCATGTGAATCACAACCCGAGACATCAATAAGTATGACCAGAATTTTTCCAAAGCGAACACAATAGCTAGAAGTTCTTTCTCAGTTGTTGTGTTAGCTTGTTGCGGTTTTGTGAGCATCTGGCTCGCATACGTAATCAGTTGAAACAATTTCTCTTTCTTTTGCCCAAACACCGCTCCTACCGCATAGTTACTTGCATCACACATAAGTTCAAAGGGCCTACTCCAATCGAGCCTAACTAAAATGGGCGTACTCACCATAGATTTTTTCAACTCCTCAAATGCTTCCATACATTCATTGGTCATTTCAAATTTTGCATCTTTTTCCAAAAGTTTGGTGAGTGGCCTTGCAATCTTTGAAAAGTCTTTGATGAATCGGTGATAAAATCCCAAATGGCCCAAGAAACTACGTAATGAGGTAACATTATGGGGCGGGAGTAAAGTTTCAATAACCGCGTTTTTGGATCGATCCACTTCTATCTGTTTTTCGGATACTTTATGCCCTAGGAAAATTCCCTCTTTGACTATGTAATAGCATTTTTCCCAAGATAGTGAGAGATTAACTTTTTGGCACCTCTTCAACCTTCTCCAAGTTTTCCAAGCATTCCTCGAATGTGTTGCCAAAGATAGTAAAATCATCCATGAACACTTCCATGAAGTCCCCTATGAAATCTTCAAATATGGCAATCATGTATCTCATAAAAGTAGTGGGTGCATTACACAACCCGAAAGGCATTCTTCGGTAAGCAAAGGTTCCGAAGGGGCATGTAAAAGTTGTTTTCTCTTGATCTTCCAATGCAACGGGCATTTGAAAGTATCCACTCATACCATCTAGAAAACAATAGAATCTATACCCACGCACTCTTTTCACCGTTTGATCAATAAAAGGAGGGGAAACTGATCCTTTCTTGTGGCCTCATTTAAATTCCGGTAATCAATGCATACTCTTCAACCCGTCACTTTTCGTCTTGGAATTAGTTCCTTTTTCTCATTCTCAACAACCGTGATTCCTCCCTTTTTCGGGACTACATGTGTCGGACTAACCCATGCGCTATCCGATATAGGGTAGATCATACCCACATCCAACAAATTGATTACTTCATTTTGACCACTTCAAATGTGTTTGGGTTTAGTCTCCTTTGAGGTTGGGCTACCGGCTTTGATCCCTCTTCCAACAAGATCTTGTGAGTGCAAATCGCCGGGCTTATTCCTTTCAAATCGGTTAGCTTCCACCCAATGTCCTCATTATTCTCCCACAACGTAGCCACTAACTTCTCCTTTTGGTCCTTAGTGATATTGGCCGAGATTACCACTGGTTGACACTTGTTCTTCCCCCAAATAAGCATACTTTAAATGACTCAGTAAAGGCTTCAACTCATTCTCATTTTTTTCTTCATCGATTTTTATCTCTCCTCCTCTCATATCATCCCTCTCATTCCTTTCTCCAAACTCATTCTTTTGTTCTCCATCATTCTCACTCTCACTTCCTTCATCATTTCTGTCAAAAGCAACCGTATCAAGACCACCATTTTCCTCCATAACTTCACAAAGAGAATTCATATTTTCACAATAAGAGACATTATGCAATTCAACATCATGATTCAAAAGCATATGCATTGTATTCGCTTCATGTTCAATTTTTTTCAAGCAAGGATCATTGTTACCCCTTTGGCTTGTCAAATCATACACTTTCTTTTCTCATCGAGGGAACTCACATAGTTAATCAACACCTTCATGTACGGACTTAGTGAAAAAACGTTCATGATCCCCATCTGTGGGATACTTCATCAATTTAGTCACATTGAAGTTAGCAGACTCGTCTCCCACTCAGATGACGAGTTTGCTGTCCCCGACTTCAATGAGGGCACGTGCGGTGGCCAAGAATGGCCTTCCCAAAATTAGGGGCACCTCTACGTCGGGATCCATGTCTAGGATCACAAAATCTATTAGGAAGATGAATTTGTCTACCCGAACCAACATATCCTCGATAATACTACGAGGGTATTTCATGGATCGATCCGCAAGTTGAGTGCAAATCCGTGTTGGTTTTAGGGAGCCCAAATTCAACTTGTTGAATAAATAATACAACATTAAATTGATTCTAGCTCTAAGATCGGCTAGTGCTTTGTTGAAGGATGTCTCCCCTATATTGCACGGGATGGTAAAACTACCCAGATCTTTGAGTTTCCAGGTCATATCCTTGTGCACTATGGTGAAGCATTCTTCACTAAGGATTACGGTAGCTGATTCCTCCAATCTCTTTTTGTTAGAGAGGAGGTGTTTTAAAAATTTAGCATACCTCGGCATTTCGCCCAATGCGTCTACGAACGACATGTCAATGTGGAGTTGCTTGAGCATTTGAAGAAACTTCACATATTTCGCATTGTCCACATTATTTTAGAACTGTTGTGGGAAGGGAAGTTGTGCCTTGGGAGTGGACGATTGGTTTTGCACAACTTCTTTCCTTTTCTAGAAGGTTCGGTTGCTTTCAGATTCTCCTCTTCTTGATTAGTCATATTTTGGGTTCCTCCATTTGATTCAGGGGAGGTGACTTCCTTCCTTGTCTCATCATGCTTTGAAGTGTCTTTTGGGGTTGGTGAGTTCCTTCCCACTTCTCAAAGTGACGGAATGTGCTTCCGCCTCAAATCTCCTTGTGAACCCCTCCACCAATGTGGTGATATTGTCTTCCATCATTTTGACGGGTTGAAATGTCTCTTGCTAGAATGCATTCAACTCCTTTTTGAGTTCTTGAATCCATGAAGCACCTGCATCGGGTCCACGAATGTGGATTGGTTCGTGGATGTTTCTGGTTTGAATCCACGAGGCATCTGTAACACCCCTAATTTTTAAAACATTTTAAGCCTATGAAATAAAGGGAAATATATCATTAATCATCCAAACAAAGCGGAACTAACAGCACAAGTATCAGGGTGGTATGACACATCTAGGTTTGAGAACCTAGATGCACAGGCTAGACTAACTAAACAAGGCAAAAACTGTAATTAATATCCACAATACAATTCAAGGCTCACAGGCCATCTCACTAATACTAAACTAAATCCACAAGTCCATCTAACACACTCCGAAGCTACAAGTCAACTCCTGAAAAACATACAATGTAACAACCGTCAGCGAATAATGCTGGTAACCCACTCCAACGCGTTAAGTACAATATAGGTAGATATAAGAAAATCATTTTGAAACCGGAATACATATGTATAACATACGCAACTCTAGCTTTAAACCAAGATCAAGACTCAAGACACAACAATAGGCTTGGCACTATAAGATAATCATAAAGACTAGCATGCGTCCTAAGAACACGATACAAAACATAATAGATAGATAAGCTTATGAATAGCAAATAGAGATAACAAAGGGATTCCAAACAGCCAATTAACAATTAATCATCAAGTCACACAATCCATCTTCCAACCTTATACCAAGTTCCAACATTTTCACTCCACTCCATCCTTATTTAAGTTCCAACCTGTACCTCCAGGCCACCCTTATACCTCCTCCTTATTCCTTCAGAGCAACTACATGTGTGACACCCCAAAAATCCACATTCAATCCAAGGATTAATTGAGTAATTAATCCTATCTTAATTGAGGAATTAATTCCTAAAATCCTAATTTTTAATACTCGAGGACTAGTATTTGATTAGTCAACTTCAAAGTCATGTTGTACCTTGAGCTTTGAGGGGAGTTCCCTTGTTCCTTACACTTTTTAAATGTTAGTAAGGGCATTCTTGTCCTTTCACCAAGTGTTAGTATTGTAACCTAACCAAGAAGACATCTTCATTTCATCCCTTACACTTTCTAAAATATTAGCTCTATCTTCTCTCTAGAAAGGTGAGTAGCTTTTCCTCCAAGCTAAGTTGAGACCTTGCCAAATTCCAAGTTTGCTTCCAAGATTCAACCTTTCACCTATTTGGGCATCTAGGAGGGTAAGATCTAAGTCCACCTTGTGTTTTTGGTTCCATCTTAGATGTCTTTTTCTTAAAAGTAGGATCTTTATGATCTTTTGGTTTGATCTTTAAGTGGGTTTGGAAAGTAAGCCTTGTGGGGAGCTTGTTGAGGTGTAAAGTGAAGTCTTTGAGTCTACAAAAGGTAACCCATGCTTTACTAAAACCTATTTTTCTTACCTATATGTGATTTCTTGGATTCTACATGTGTTTTGATATGAAATGCGAGTGTTTATGCATTTGTCTTGTGAAAATGCATATCTAGAGCTTGTGTTTAGGGTTCTTTTGTGCCATTGCTTGGCATTTCCTATGATTCAAGTCATTTTGATGTATTGGGTGAGATTTGGCATGTTTTGGACTTGAATTTGAGTTTGGAGATGAAAATCCGCGAAGTGGTGTTTTGTGGTACAGGACATGTACCCGCGGGTGGAACGGCGGGCGGGGCACCACCCGTCGCCCTACCCGCGAGTACGGGTCTTGTGGGAATGTGTTCCCACGGGCGGAACCAAGGGTGGGGCACTACCCGTGGGTCCACCCGCGGGTACACAAGTGGAGTTGTTTGGGATTTGTTCCCCGTGATTCTTTTGACTCGGTATTTGGTTTTTTGACTTCCCATTGTCCTTTTGTAGAACTATTTGAGTGTCTTCTTGATGTTTTGTAAGTCTAGAACTATATGGTAGGTATCCATGTAGGATTTTGGTGTCTTGAATCGTGCTAAGTGTTCAACATTTTGTTTCGTTGAACCATGATGAGTCTTGTGTGTTCCTCGGAACTACCTTTGGTTTACCCATTTCATCATTGATGTTGTTGGGCTGTGACCCATTCCTTGATTGAGTATGTTTCATACCTTCGTTGTGATCCGTTGATTGATTCTTGTTGAGGTGTGATGCGTGTGTGGCTTTACCTGGATTGCACGATTAGTGGTATGGGACACTAGTCACCAAGGTATTGCAGCGGTCCTCGTGGTGGCCGTGACGTGATTATGGAGCTGTGGCCTTTGTGTACGGTTCACGTGATTTTACTGGGATAACATGTGTTATCCAGGGCATGTGTTGCCATGTGTGTGTACGGTACCTCGTGTACTATGAAATCAGTGGTTTTGTTGGAGATCTGTTGGAGAGGGGATGACGGTCCTCGGGGGAATAAGGTTGGACTTGGTGTACAGGGGTCCTGGAGGTAAAGGTTGGAACTAGATATAAGGTTGGGGGTAGCCATAAGATTGGAATAGGGCATAAGGAAGGCATATCAACTCGTGATGTGTGATGTCATGAGGGCTTGTGTAGCCGTAGTTGTGTTCTCTCTTGTGACGTGTGTAGTCACAAAGGCATGTTTTGCCTAGGCATGTATTGCCGTTTGTCGTGTCTTTATCCTTGAGTTGTTGTTGTCCGTTGTGGTCTTGGGATGTGTTCCCGTGTTGTTTTTTGAGAGTGATGTGTCTTGAGTTGGTGTTTACTCTTGGTTTTTCACTTATATATATGTATTCCGTTTCGAAATGATTTTTGTATATATACCCTATCTATGTATGATACTTAACAGGTATTGGTGGGTTACCAGTATTATCGCTGACCGGGCGTCGTCCCATGTTTATCTTTGTGTTCTTTCAGGTGATGTCTAGACGAGCGCGATGTCTAGTGGCCGGTAGTTTAGTACCTTTATCCTTGGTTTGTGGCCTGTGTGCCGATGTAGCATTAGACTGTTGACTTTGGGATAGTTGTGTACACATTGCAGATTTGACCGCCGTAGCGTTAATCATTGTTGTAAACGTGGCATAACACCCCGTTTTGGATTTGTTTTATCCAGCTACCTTTTTATCTTCCGCTGTGCTAGTGTTTTGTTGCGTTATCTGCATGTGTTAAGATCTTTTATATATAGTATGTTTGGGGGGTGTTACAATTGGTATCAGAGCCTAGGTTTGAGCCTAGGAAGAGTTAAGTCTAGACTTTCTAAGTGGTTAAGTGTGGTTTGAGACCTCTAAGCGACCTTAAGAAGTTAAGTGTTATGCTTAGGACTCTAGGTTGCGCGGTGAGCTGTGTGTTGCTTTCTGTTCTTTGCTTGTTTGCTATCTTTTCGTAATCATGTTGTTGTTGTAGAAGTTGTGATGCCTCCTCGTCCTCGAGCACGCACTCCGAAGACCTCGTCCATGTCTGTGGTTTAATACCACAAGAGGTTCTTGGAGTTGGCACGTTTTGCGAGGATGCTTGTGCCTACAGAACTCGCTAAAGTCAAGAAATTTGTGGCCGGTCTGAACTATGAGGCACGAAAAGCTTTGACTGAGAGTAGGCCAAGTTCTCTTAAGGACGCTTACGTGTGTGCCGCTGATCTGTATCGCGTGCAACAGCTTCAAAGAGGATTGTACGAGCAAGCTAGGAAGAGGACTGAGGGCGGAGGTTCTTCTACCTTCAAGAGGTCAAGACCGAGTTTCCCGGCCAAGAACGTGTCATCTTCTTCTCAAGGACCTAACAAGATGGAACAAGGGAATTAAGCTAGGGTGCTTCCGTGCCAAAGATGTGGAAAGGTGCATGATGGCCAGAACTGCAACGGCTTCCCGTTACGATGTTTCCAATGTGGAGATCGAGGTCACAAAGTCGCGGAGTGTCCCCAGTTAGCCGGTCAGAGAGCGTTGCCGCCACCCCCGGGAGCCGGAGGAGCATCGGGAGTTGGTTCGGGCCGTGGAGCAGTTGGAGCTAGACCACCTGGAAGGGTCTTCGTAATGGCGCGCTCGCAGGCTGAGTCGGAGGGCTTGGTGGAGGAAGAGTTGGCAGGTAACCCTTTCCTCTAGCCTATCCTTGTTTTTCGCGAGTATCGTGTTCTTTGTTTCCTTGAGTGTTATCTTGTGTTTCGTTGTTGTCTTTTGCTTGGCAATCCTTGGCATGCTTTTCCTTGATAGTAATTCTGTTGGAGCTTAGTATAAATTCTTCGTGCTAAGTGACTCTTGTAGTTGGCACCTAAGTCTTGTTGTGAGGTAGTCATCTATCTTTGGAATGTCTTATGCTTGGACCAATTCTACAATCCCTACACTTGGTTGTTCTTACCACAATTCCTTGTGAACATCCTAAATTTTCCAAGTATTCTTTGAAATTGGAAATAGCAAAATTCTTGCCAAAACCCTTTCTTGTGTACCTTAAAAATCAAAGCCTAAAGTTTAAATTGTAACCTTTCAGTTTCAAAGCCAAGCCTATTCTTTGTCTACCCAACCTCTAAACCACTTGAGCTAATTTTTTTTCTTAGAACCTATCAAATTTTAATTCCACCTAAACCATGAATTCCCACTTTACCCAAAATCCCCAAATTAAATCATATTTTTCCCCAATTTCTCCCAAATCCCTAAAATCTCAAATTCTCTTTTCTTCTCTTCTTTTCTCTCTTCTCTACCCGTGAACACCCCTCAACCCCACCCCAACCCGTAGCTCCACCACCACCAACCCGTCGCCCCACCGCCGCCGAACCACCACCACGCCGCCGCCGCCGCCGACCTGCTGTGTGCCGTGTCGCCGAGAGCAACCGCGAGAGAGAGAGAGAGAGAGAGAGAGAGAGGCAGCGTGAGTGAGAAGAAGAAGTTGTGGGTTTCGTTTGTTGAGCTTTGGGTCATCTCCTACCATGCCTAGAAGGTCAAGCTTGGCTAGAAATGCAGAATGGGTGGATGCCCACTACCTTGTTCTTGAAGGTAAATCTTTTGATCCGGAATCTTTTTCTAGTTCCTTGTTGGATATGATTAAGTATCAAGGTTTGTTGGATGGGTTTCTCGCCATAAGGGCCGAGACTTACCCGAGTTTGGTGAAAGAGTTTTATCGTCACTTGGTTGCGACAAAAGAAGGCAAGAAGCTTGAGATCACCTCTGAGGTGAGAGGTGTAAAGGTTGTGCTTTCTGAGAAGAGGTTGGCTCAACTGTTGAGTTTGTCTGCTACCGGAGTGGCTCAGTACAGTGGTCATTCTTGGATTAGTACGGATACCATAGGGTACCGTGACTACTTGAGCTACTTGTTAGGCCGTACGAGTGGTTTCACTCAAGCCTCTAGGCCGGAGAAGAAGTGGTTGACTGCGGAGTAAAGGATTTTGGTGATGTTGGTGTCGGACTGTTTGTTGCCAAACAATAACAACAGCAAGTTGTTGGGCAAGCTAGAGTGCACCTTTGCTTTTTGTCTGAAGAACATGGTTAAGTTTAACTTACCTGCTTTGATGTTGCAACACATGGTGTTTTGCCGGGATCACAATCGGAAGAGTTTGCCTTACGGGATGGTGTTGAGCTGGATCTTGGTTAGGAAGGGTGTCAGTGTGGATGGTTGTCTTCCTAAGGCTATGGGAAAGCTAGTGTTGGATGCCACCAACCTTCGGAGTTGTAACCTATTTCAGCTTGATGATGGTGAGTACATCACGCTTGAGGAAGCGGCAAGGAAAGCACCTGTTGAACGGGCAGAGTTAGCAGCTGAGCTTGGAATCCATGCCGTGAAGTTGAGCCTCGTTGTTCAGAGCTTGGGAGGTGACGAGGAAGCCGAGGATGAAGCCGATCGTGAGGATGAGGTGGGAGCGCCAGAAGCCGTTGAAGCTAAAGAAAGCGACTCGGAGAGTGAAGAGAACCGACGAAGAAGAGAAGCTCGCACCAAGAGGGAGCACGACCCCACGTCGCACGAAGAGCGTGTTGTTGCTTTGCTTCGTCAGCAGAACCGCATGATAGAGGAGGGTGTAACACCCCGTGTTACGGCCTTTAATCCTGGATTAATTATTTAATTAATCCCGTTAATAATAATTAAATATGATTTAATTCGGTTAGGTTTCCCTTTAATTAATTAATGATGTCCACCATGAACCGTGGACCCTCGCCTAAATGAGAGTCTTAGGCCTATTAGGAATAAAGGAAGTAGGCCTTTTACTATTCAGATTATGATTCTCTTTAATTAATTAATATGGTCCACTATGGACCATGGACCCTTATCCCTAAAACAAGTCCTTAGTCCTATAAGGAATAGAATTAGTAAACCCATACCATTCAGGCCCTAATTAGGAGTCTTAAATTTATAAATAGGGATATAGAAGGCACCTAGATCTTTCACCACAATAATCTCTCACCACACAAGAAGTTCCAAGAAATCCCCTTAGGAGAAATCAAGAAAGAAGAAAGCTTAAAGAAAGACCCTTCATAGCCAAGGAATTAATTAAGGCTAAGAGGTAACCCATGTCTCAACAAAACCTATTTTCATAGCTATGATTCCCCTCTTAGGATTTCCCCATATTATTGTGTATTGATGATTTGTGATATTATTATTGATGACTGGTGGGATGATTCCATGGGTGATCTTGATGGTGAAAGATTCTTTATAATTATGACGTCTTGATGATTATATGACGTTCTTGATGATTATATGGTATTCTTGATGTTCTTAATGATTATATGAGGTTCTTGATAATTATATAATATTCCTACCGAATCTTGATTTTGGAAGATGAATTGTGTTCTTGTTGATTTAAGAATAATTAGAACCTTAGGTTATATCGTGGAACTCGTACGGAATTATTCTTGGTATATTGGGTGGGAATTCGCATGATTGGGTGTTGATTATGTTTAGAAAGATAGGTTATGTGTCGTATGTTTCTTGATTTTGATCCGTTGATTGTCTACGTGTGTTATCAATTGCGTTTGAAAGTGTCTAAGCATGGTTTCGGGTTCCACAAAGGTTCCCGGGGCGTTTTCTGTGATAAAAGAGTCAGTGGGGGGTAGGGGACCCGCCACCTACCCGCGGCCTAGTTGGGCACGCCGGCAGCGGGCAGCTGCCCGCCGGGTACCCGCTGCCAGGAATAGTGCCCCGGCGGGCAGCCGGCGGGTGACCCCTCACCCACCGGCTACCCGCTGGTTTGTACCCCACCTTGGGATTTTGGCTTCCCCGTTTGATGTTCCCCCGACCCCGTGGTGTCCCAACGGACTCCGTCTATCGTGCTTATGTCTAGTTTGATTTTCAGGTACCGTTCGTAGGTCGTATGAGTCTTATATATTGCATGCTAGTTGAATTGGTATCCCGTTGACCTAGGTGAAAGAAGTATGAACCCCTTAGGAATATTCTTAGTATGTGAAGGATCACGCATAGGTTTTGTTATACGTTTTCTCCCCCTTCCCAATGTCTTAATGTGGGTTGCATGTGCTTGCTATGTGTTATGTGTGCATGTTACCCCGATTTGGTTGAAATCAATCGCGCTATACGGGCAGTCGGGTGGGCTGAGAACCATACCGACTGTTAACCAGGCTGGTAGAGACCGGTCAGGTATATAAATATTATATAGGACTGAGGTCCACTATACGGGCAGTTGAATGGGTTGAGAACCATCCCAACTGTTAACCAGGCTGGTAGAGACCGGTCAGGTATATAAATATTATATAGGACAAAGGTCCACTATACGGGCAGTTGAATGGGTCGAGAACCATCCCAACTGTTAACCAAGCTGGTAAAGACCGGTCAGTATATAAATATTATATAGAGCTGAGGCTCATCGGTCGGTTTCGATCGACCCCTCCGTATTGTGAGACGGGGCAGGGTGCTGCGGGGCCGTGTCAGAGCTATATGCACTGACCTTCATGTATGGGCATGCGATTGGTCCTGTGGCGCCAACAAAGTGTGCTATGTGATGAGATTAGAAGAATTGATGATATGACTGTTATGGAAACGTGACCATAGGGCTCTTGCTAGTAATGCTTAATTGTGATTATTGGTTGTGCTTATCTATAACTGTGCCCTATGTGAGAATTGTATATGCTTGATTATGACTGTTGATTGTGTGTACCCCTATCTGTCGAGTCGGTTCCCTGATTTGAAAGCTAGAGTCTTTTAGGATATATCTTAATGCTTCAAAATGACTTTTCGTATATCTATGTATATAACTATATGTATTGTATTTCAACGCGTTGGAGTGGGTTACTAGCATCTCTCGCTGAATAGATATATTTGGCTTTCAGGCACAGAAGAATAAGTCACTGGAGCGCGCTAGAACTTTGAGCGTAGAAGTAGATAGTTTTTTTTTCGGCCTGCGTGCCATGCTTATGCATTTACATTATTGAGGATATTAGTTAGTTAGCCTGTGCACCTGAGTTCTCTAGCTCAGGTGTGGCATAGCACCCCGTACTCTTGTATTATGTTTTGGGATTTAATGAGATTTCACCTTTATTTTATAAGTTTTAAATGTCTTGAAAATCTGGGGTGTTACAGTTGGTATCAGAGCCTAAGTTTGACCCTAGGATAAGACTCTTAAGACCGGACTTTAGGACATTAGGCTTGAACTCTAGGTATTAAGGAACATAGGATTCAGGAATCTTAGGACGCGCGGTGAGATTGTGAAACCTAAGCATAACCTCTCATCACTTTATCCATCTCTAAAAGAACTCCCCCTACGCTTACCACACCAAGGTAAGGGTGCAGCACACTGACTCATCATTACAATAAATATCGACCCTGAAAACCAGCAGCATGGCGCCAATAAGAAGACAGTCAAGGATCCCACACTCCTCGAAGAATGAATCCGAACCTTCAACAAAATCCTCGGGTTAGGAGAATGCCCAGAGGAACGCCACGTAGAGATAGCCTTGTTCTACTTCAAGACACGAGGTTGATCTTCAAAGAACTTATGGGCAACAACCGGGGGTTCAACTAAGAGTACCTAAGGGCACGGCTACAAGGACGACTCCACCCCGCACCCGCCATACTCATGGACCTCATGAACCGAGTATTCCGACCCCACCTGGATGACTTCGTCATTGTATTCATTGACGACATCCTAGGCTACTCCCGAAACAAGGAAGGACATGAAAGACACCTCCGCATAACCTTACAAACTCTAAGAGAGCACCAGCTATACGCTAAGTTCTCCAAATGCGAATTCTGGAAAGACAGCGTGACCTTCCTGGGCCACGTAATAACCAAAGAAGGAATTAAGGTGCACCCCACCAAAGCCCAGGTCGTTAAGGAATGGTCCACACCGAACTCACTTTCAGAGGTCCGAAGCTTCCTGGGCTTGGCTGGCTACTACAGGAGGTTTGTACCCGACTTTACCAAGATAGCCCAACCTCTCATTAAACTCATGAAATAGGAGACCCCTTTCCGATGGGACGACAACTGCGTCGCAGCCTTTCAGGAATTGAAGGATAAGTTAACCACGGCACCCGTACTAGCCATCCCCTCCGGGGTGGAAGGGTTCGAGGTCTTCAGTGACGCGTCCAAAAAGGGGTTGGGGTGCGTGCTAATGCAAAAAGGCAAGGTAATAGCATACGCATCTAGGCAACTCAAAACCCACGAAGAAAATACCCCACCCACGACCTTGAGCTAGCCGCCATCGTATTCGCATTGAAAATTTGGAGGCATTACCTATACGGAGTGCAATGCAAGATTTACACAGACGCATAGAAAGTATCATACAACTAGAGCCTCCCGGTAATAAGGGACTTACCTTGGAACAAGGACCTTGATGGTTTTAAGGCACCGTAAGAAGTACATGTAACACACAAAATCGCCAAAACACAATGCGACGTCAAAGGGCAGTCAATCAAATGCATTCCAAGGAAGAGAAACGCATCACCAAGCACTTGGTCACCAAAGGATTGAACAAAGAACGAGCGACAAGCCAAACTCCAAGAAAAACCAAGAAGGCTTGTCATCAATCAAGCAAGGAAAAGACAAAGTTGGCTTATAACCAACTTCCCGGTGAAGGTGACGAGGTTGCTAATTGGAAACCGGACCCGACCTACTGAACGGAAAGGACATGCGAGAGTCTTGACTCATCTATAACTCGTACTTAAGGATCAATAGAACTATACGATGGGTCATCCTATGTATTCAAGTACCTTTTTATTGTGCACATGGGCATGGGGCTTGTCAGGACTTAAATCGGTGCATTCTTGGGATTTTTCCCGAAGAAATTCACTCTTCCTAGTCACCTTCCCGCGGGTCCCCAACGGGACCTTGATGGGACCCTAACGGGTCCTGGACGGGACCTTGGCGGGACCTTGACGGGTCCCTGACAGGAGCTTGGCAGGCGGACGACCGCCCACCTCGCGCCCACTGGTACAATGTGCTGATTTCTTAACCCCTCGTTTTATTGATTCGTGGCGCACTTGTGTGCCTCGATTGATGAACGCGAGTCATGGGTAAGGAACCATGGGTCGCCCAAACATGGTGTCATCGGTAAAAGACCTTGACACGCAAGACACCGTCGGAAAAGCACAACCAATTGCATTACACGTGGAGTTGAAGTTGGATTCTACGATGCAACCGACTAGGGATGATTGGCATAAAGGATTGTGCAGACCAAGGAGACGAGTTGGGAACTCGTGCTAAGGACTCACAAAGGCCTTAAAAGTCAAAATGCTAAGGATGGATCGGGACTCCTCCAAACCATGGATATCGTTCAAGCAAATCAGAGGACTCCTTACAAGTTGTATGGAATCAAGAACGACGTAGCCCGTGGTGCTAGGCAAAAAGTAAAAAGCACATTTGTGCCAAGATCTCAAGGGTCATTAAGGACCCACAAGGAAATGAGATGACTCGTAAACTCACCGAGTCATTCCACAATGAGATTACGTAACCAACTGCGCTTCAAGAAGAAAAAGAGCATGCAAGGACACCTTCATCATTAAAAGTAACACAAAAGGGCACAACAAGCCGAACCTCGGAGAAGACATGAAGTCTTACTAAGAATTTCACTCACTAAAAAAGAGATGAAATTCAATAAGAAAAAGTCAACCCAAAGCTTATCGACTCCGAAGAGACTTTGGGAAGAATTTGGGAAGTGCGCCCTAAGAGATCGGCTTGGTTGACCAAACTTGGTCAAGACCTTAGACGCATTAACGAAGTAAGTGTTAAATCATCACGGGAGATTCTCTCAAGATAGGAGAGAAGGATGAAACTTTAGCCTGGGAAGCAAGGTCTAACAAGGATCTTAAAGTCAAGCAAGTGCCAACACCAAGGAAGAAGGATCATCAGTTCGTCAATACGTCGGGATCAAAGCATCAAACCAGAATAGTCACTTAAAATCGAGAACCCTTAACCCATCCTAGCCGAATTCCTTTCCCTCCCTCGGGAAATCGGCCCCCTCCTTATTTTAAAACCCTTTCTACCCTTCAAACCACATTCTTGATTCCCTATTTTAACGATTCCATACAAGGTGGCAACCTCACACCCTGAGTTACAACCTTGAAAACTTTGATCCTAATTCCTAAATTCACTTTGTCCTTATGTTTGAAACCCACTCTCTTAGCCCTTTAAACCTAATCGTTCCCAAAAACCCAGCACACATAGACATACAATTATACAGTTTCCCCGCAGAATACTTTCTCTATAGGACCACTGTACTACCTTTGACCCGTTACCCCCGCAATGATTTCTAAGCTTCGGGGACGAAGCTTCTCGTAAGGGGGGGAGAGTGTAACACCCCCGTGTTACAGCCTTCAATCCTGGATTAATTATTTAATTAATCCCATTAATAATAATTAAATATGATTTAATTCGGTTAGGTTTCCCTTTAATTAATTAATGAGGTCCACCATGAACCGTGGACCCTCGCCTAAATGAGTGTAACACCCCGTGTTACGATCCCTAAAATCAATTAAATCATTTAATCACTTACCCAAAAGAAAGAATTAAATCACAATAATTAATTAGGAAAGGCCCACCATAGTCCACGGGCCCTTATCCCTAAACCCAATCCTTAGTCCCAAAAGGAATAGAATTAGCAAGCCCATAATATTAGTTCCTAACTAGGACTCCTAAATATATAAATAGGGGACTTAAGAGGCACCTAGAACCCCCCCACCACAATAAAACGTCTCACCACCCAAAGAGCTCCAAGAATTCCCTTAGAAGAAATCAAGAAAGCAAGAAAGCTTAAAAGGTAACCCATGTCTTAGCAAAACCTATTTTCATAGCTATGATTCCCCTCTTAGGATTTCCCCATATTATTGTGTATTGATAATTTGTGATATTATTATTGATAATTGGTGGGATGATTCCATGGGTGATCTTGATGATGAATGGTTCTTGATAATTATGGTGTTCTTGATGATTATATAACGCTCTTGATGATTATATAACGTTCTTGATGATTATATGATGTTCTCGATGATTGTAGGATGTTCTTGATGTTTATGTGATATTCTTACCGAATCTTGATATTAGAAGATGAATTGTGCCCTTGTTGATTTAAAAATGATTAGAACCCTAGGTCGTATCGTGTGGAACTATTCTTGGTATATTGGGAGGGAATTCGCATGATCGGGTGTTTATTATATTTAGAAAAGCATGATAGGTTATGTGCCGTTTGTTTCCTGATTTTGATCCATTAGTTGTCTACGTGTGCTATCAATTGCATTTGACAGTGTCTAAGCATGGTTTCGGGTTCCACAAAGGTTCTCGGAGCGTTTTTGGTGAAAAAGAGTCAGTGGGGGGTAGGTGGGGGTAGGGGACCCGCCACCTACCCGCGGCCTAGTCGAGCAACGCCGGCAGCGGGCAGCCGGCGGGCGGGCAGCTGCCCGCCGGGCACCCGCTGCCCGGAATCGTAGAACACCGGCGGGCAGCCGGCGGGTGACCCCTCACCCACCGGCTACCCGCTGGTTTGTACCCCACTTCGGGACCCCGGTTTCCCCGTTTGATGTTCCCCCGACCCCCGTGGTGTCCCAACGGACTCCGTCTATCGTGCTTATGTCTAGTTTGATTTTCGGGTACCGTTCGTAGGTCGTATGAGTCTTATATATTGCATGCTAGTTGAATTGGTATCCCGTTGACCTAGGTGAAAGAAGTATGAACCCCTTAGGAATATTCTTAGTATGTGAAGGATCACGCATAGGTTTTGTTATACGTTTTCTCCCCCTTCCCAATGTGTTAATGTGGGTTGCATGTGCTTGCTATGTGTTATGTGTGCATGTTACCCCGATTTGGTTGAGATCAATCGGGCTATACGGGCAGTCGGGTGGGCTGAGAACCATACCAGCTGTTAACCAGGCTGGTAGAGACCGGTCAGGTATATAAATATTATATAGGACTGAGGTCCACTATACGGGCAGTTGAATGGGTTGAGAACCATCCCAACTGTTAACCAGGCTGGTAGAGACCGGTCTAGTATATAAATATTATATAGGACAAAGGTCCACTATACGGGCAGTTGAATGGGTTGAGAACCATCCCAACTGTTAACCAGGCTGGTAAAGACCGGTCAGGTATATAAATATTATATAGAGCTGCGGCTCATCGGTCGGTTGCGATCGACCCCTCCGTATTGTGAGACGGGGCAGGGTGCTGCGGGGCCGTGTTAGAGCTATATGCGCTGACCTTCATGTATGGGCATGCGATTGGTCCTGTGGCGCCAACAAAGTGTGCTATGTGATGAGATGAGAAGAATTGATGATATGACTGTTATGGAAACGTGACCATAGGGCTCTTGCTAGTAATGCTTAATTGTGATTATTGGTTGTGCTTATCTATAACTGTGCCCAATGTGAGAATTGTATATGCTTGATTATGACTGTTGATTGTGTGTACCACTATCTGTCGAGTCGGTTCCCTGATTTGAAAGCTAGAGTCTCTTAGGATATATCTTCATGCTTCGAAATGACTTTTCGTATATCTATGTATATAACTATATGTATTGTATTTCAACGCGTTGGAGTGGGTTACCAACATCTCTCGCTGAACAGATATATTTGGCTTTCAGGCACAGAAGAATAAGTCACTGGAGTGCGCTAGAACTTGGAGCGTAGAAGTAGATAGTTTCCCTTTCGGCCTGCGTGCCATGCTTATGCATTTACATTATTGAGGATATTAGTTAGTTAGCCTGTGCACCTGAGTTCTCTAGCTCAGGTGTGGCATAGCACCCCGTACTCTTGTATTATGTTTTGGGATTTAATGAGATTTCACCTTTATTTTATAAGTTTTAAATGTCTTGAAAATCTGGGGTGTTACAGAGGGCTTTGCCTACATGAAGACGCAGTTCGTGCTGTGCACCACCGGCTAGACCAGATCGAAGCCAGCTCGAGTCATAGAGGAGAAGACGAGGAAGAGTCCGAGGAGTCGGAGAGCGAGTCCTTCTAGTGTGCAGCTGTGGCTACCTTGTTCGCCTTCTTCCTTGTAGTTGCTTTTCTTTAGACATTGTTGCCGTTGTTTGGTTGCTTGTTGTTGCTTTTGTGCTTGCTTTGCTTGTAGCCTTGTGGCTTAGTTAGCTTCGTAGTAGTAGTGGTTTTTGTGTTGGTTGCCTTGCTCTTAGTGTTTGGTAGAAGTAGATGTTGGTGTTAAGACTAGAGTTCGTGATGCTCGATCTTTCCTTTGATAAGTTCTTACCAATTCTTTGTTTGTTATGCCTTCTTTCTTATTTGGAATCCTTGTAGAATCTTTTGAGTTTTGATCAAAAGGATTCGTTCTTGAACTTCTTGTCACAATAATGTTTCCTATCACCGTTTGTTTCTAATTCGTCGTACCCATGCTTCGGGGACGAAGCTTCTTTGAAGGGGGAGAGGATGTGACACCCCAAAAATCCACATTCAATCCAAGGATTAATTGAGTAATTAATCCTATCTTAATTGAGGAATTAATTCCTAAAATCCTGATTTTTAATACTCGAGGACTAGTATTTGACTGGTCAACTTCAAAGTCATGTTTTACCTTAAGCTTTGAGGGGAGTTCCCTTGTTCCATACACTTTTTAAATGTTAGTAAGGGCATTCTTGACCTTTCACCAAGTGTTAGTATTGTAACCTAACCTAGAAGACATCTTCATTTCATCCCTTACATTTTCTAAAATATTAGCTCTACCTTCTCTCTAGAAAGGTGAGTAGCTTTTCCTCCAAGCTAAGTTGAGACCTTGCCTAGATTCCAAGATTTGCTTCCAAGATTCAACCTTTCACCTATTTGGGCATCTAGGAGGGTAAGATCTAAGTCCACCTTGTGTTTTTGGTTCCATCTTAGATGTCTTTTTGTTAAAAGTAGGATCTTTATGATCTTTTGGTTTGATCTTGAAGTGGGGTTGGAAAGTAAGCCTTGTGGGGAGCTTGTTGAGGTGTAAAGTGAAGTGTTTGAGTCTATAAGAGGTATGCTCTACTAAAACCTATTTTGCTTACCTATATGTGATTTCTTGGATTCTACATGTGTTTTGATATGAAATGTTAGTGTTTATGCATTTGCCTTGTAAAAATGCATATCTAGAGCTTGTGTTTAGGGTTCTTTTGTGCCATTGCTTGGCATTTCCTATGATTCAAGTCATTTTGTTGTATTGGGTGAGATTTGGCATGTTTTGGACTTGAATTTGAGTTTGGAGATGAAAATCCGCGAAGTGGTGTTTTGTGGTACAGGACATGTACCCGCGGGTGGAACGGCGGGCGAGGCACCACCCGTCGCCCTACACGCGGGTACGGGCCTTGTGGGAATGTGTTCCCGTGGGCGGAACCGCGGGTGGGGCACTACCCGTGGGTCCACCCGCGGGTACACAAGTGGAGTTGTTTGGGATTTGTTCCCCGTGATTCTTTTGACTCGTTATTTGGTCTTTTGACTTCCCGTTGTCCTTTTGTGGAACTATTTGAGTGTCTTCTTGATGTTTTGTAAGTCTTGAACTATATGGTACGTATCCATGTAGGATTTTGGTGTCTTGAATCGTGCTAAGTGTTTAACATTGTGTTTCGTTGAACCGTGATGAGTCTTGTGCGTTCCTCGGAACTACCTGTGGTTTACCCGTTTGATAAGCATGCTAGTTTGGTATCTAAATGCTAGCGTGTGTGTTGTTTGTACCTTCCGATTGGTTGATGATAACTTGTGTTATTCATCGTTGATGTTGTTGGGCTTTGACCCATTCTTTGATTGAGTATGTTTTATACCTTCGTTGTGATCCGTTGATTGATTCTTGTTGAGGTGTGATGCGTGTGTGGCTTTACCTGGATTGCACGATTACTGGTATGGGACACTAGTCACCAAGATATTGCAGCGGTCCTCGTAGTGGCCGTGACGTGATTATGGAGTTGTAGCCTTTGTGTAAGGTTCACGTTATTTTACTGGGATAACATATGTTTTCCAGGGCATGTGTTGCCATGTGTGTGTACGGTACCTCGTGTACTATGAAATCGGTGGTTTTGTTGGAGATCTGTTGGTGAGGGGACGACGGTCCTCGGGGGAATAACGTTGGACTTGGTGTACAGGGGTCCTGGAGGTAAAGGTTGGAACTAGATATAAGGTTGGGGGTAGCCATAAGGTTGGAACAGGGCATAAGGAAGGCATATCAACTCGTGATGTGTGATGTCACGAGGGCTTGTGTAGCCGTAGTTGTGTTCTCTCTTGTGACGTGTGTAGTCACAAAGGCATGTGTTGCCGTTTGTCGTGTCATTATCCTTGAGTTGTTGTCCCTTGTGTTCTTGGGATGTGTTCCCGTGTTGTTTGTTGAGAGTGATGAGTCTTGAGTTGGTGTTTACTCTTGATTTTTCACTTATATATATGTATTCCGTTTCGAAATGATTTTTGTATATATACCCTATCTATGTATGATACTATTGGTAGGTTACCAGCATTATCGCTGACCGGGCGTTGTCCCATGTTTATCTTTGTGTTCTTTCAGGTGATGTCTAGACGAGCGCGATGTCTAGTGGACGGTAGTTTAGTACCTTTATCCTTGGTTTGTGGCATGTGTGCCGATGTAGCATTAGACTGTTGACTTTGGGATAGTTGTGTACACATTGCAGATTTGACCGCCGTAGCGTTTATCATTGTTGGTAAACGTGGCATAACAGCCTGTTTTAGATTTGTTTTATCCAGTTACCTTTTTGTCTTCCACTATGCTAGTGTTTTGTTGCGTTATCTGCATGTGTTAAGATCTTTTATATATAGTATGTTTGGGGGGGTGTTACAACATGCCCCACTCCGTAACCACCAATAATTCCACCAACATGGTAGCACCGAAGTGTCATTCTCTTGGTCCGTACCTCTAGTACCAATACCAAGGGTGCGGGGTGCTATGCCTCATCTGAGCTGGAGAACTCCGATGCACAGGCTAAACTAACAAAATATCCTCAATACAATGTCATGGCACGTAGGCCGAAAGGAGAAACTATCTATCTAATCCAAATCTTCTAGCGCGCTCCGGAAGCAAATCGTCTGTGCCTGAAAGCCAAATATATCTGTTCAGCGAGAGATGCTGGTAACCCACTCCAACGCGTTGAAATACAATATAGGTATATATATATATATATATATATATATATATATATATATATATATATATATATATATATATATATATATATATATGTATATCTATATATATGTATATATATATCTATATATATGTATATACATATCTATATATATATATATATGTATGTATATATATATATATACATACATATATATATATATATATATATATATATATATATATATATATATATATATATATATATATATATATATATATATATATATATATATATATATATATATATATATATATATATACATACATATATATATATATATATATATATACATACATATATATATATATATATATATATATATATATATATATGTATGTATGTATATACATACATACATATATATATATATATATATATATATATATATATATATATATATATATATATATATATATATATATATATATATAAGAAAAACCATTTTGAAGCTGGAAGATATATACTTAGGAAACTCTAGTTTTCAAATCAGGAATAGACTCAGCAATTAGAGACGTGCACATTAACCAATGATAAACAGATAAGTAGAGATAACATCATAAGGAATACGCATCTAAGGTCACAGTCCACTTTCCAATTCCATAATATCTATATTCATTCATCATGCATCACACATAATCCGTGATGGCGCCATGGGACCAATCGCATGTCCCGAACATGAGGGTCAATGCTTATAACATTAACACGGCCCCGCAGCACCCTACCTCGATACCGTGGTATGAGGGGAGTTGATCGCAACCAACCCTTTGAGAACCGTTGACGAACTCAACGTCGGACCACGATCCTACCCACCGCTGACGCACCCAGTCGGTGGACGGCGATCCCCTTTTCAAGGGGGGACTTACGACCCTACACACCGCTGATGGGTACGCCGGTGGACCATAGCGGATCAAGCCCGACACACCGCGGAGCTATACTCAGTCGGTGGGGGAAGATCCTCGGAGACTATGGCCCTACACACCGTCGTCCCATCGCTCGGTGGATCGCAGCCAGCCATAGCCCTACACACTGCCCCGATTACTCAGATCGGTGGTCTACAGCCTTCCTTTGCTTATTGGCCCTACACACCGTCCTAGCGCGTTCAGGTCCGGTGGGTCATAGCACCGAGGCCCATGTGGACTGCAGCCCAAGAAGTGAATCACTGACCGCAGCCAGGAGAATGAACCTCAGCTCATGAGTAATCAAACAGTGGACCGCAGCCCTATACAATATTTATATACCTAACCGATCGCAACCGGCCTGGTTAACAATTGGTATGGTTTTCAACCCATCCAACTGCCCGTATAGCCAATTTGATCGCAACCAAATTGGGGAATCATGCATCACATAACACATAGTAGCACGTAGTAGCACATAGGGAAGGGGAAGACATATAAATAAACCTACGTGTGATCATCCACATACTAAGAATAGTCCTAAGGGTTCATACAACTTCTACCTAGGTCAACGGGTTACCAATTCAACTAGCATGCAATACCTAAGACTCATTTATGCTACGAACGGTAACCGAAATATCAAACTAGACTCGAGCACGACAAACGGGGTCCGTTGGGACACCATGGGGAGTGGAGAACATCAAACGGGGACGCCAAAGACCCGGGGTGGGTGACAAACCAGCGGGTAGCCGGTGGGTGGAGGGCCACCTGCCGGCGACGAGTTTCCGGGCAGCGGGTGCCCGGCGGGTAGTCGCCCGCCCGCAGCTGGTGAAGCTCTTTGGGGCAGCGGGTTGGTGGCGGGTTCCCCCTACCCTCACCTACCCCCCCCCCCCCCCACTGACTCTTTACTCATATATTCGTCCCGGGAACCTTTGTGGGAACCCGAAACCATGCTTAGACACTTTTAAACGCAAATAACGACACCACGTAAGCAATTAACGGATCAAAAGCAAGAATTACGTTTTGACTTATCTTATCACGACTTCTAAATATAAATAACACCCGATCATGTGAATTCCCACCCAAATATAAATCAAGAACATCAGAACACAAATTCCCAATCCATCCTAGGGCTCTAATCCCACCCAAATCATCAAGAACATATTTTATCTTTAACATCAAGAAATATCAAGATTCGTCAAGAATCATCACATCAAAACCAAGAACATCTTTTCAACATCAAGATCATCAAGATTATCAAGAAAGCATACAAATCTGATGCGGCCCAACATATGAAGATCCATTAAGAATACTAATTGGGCCAATCACAAGGCCCAAGTCCAAACAATTAAGACAACTCTTCATTGGTGATGTTCAAAGATGGTGGAAATCCAAGTCAAGCCCATTTGCAAAATATGAAGAATAACTCAAGGCTTTTTTATAATTGTTTAAGTGCTAATTTTGGTGATTAAATTCGGCCCAAATCAGCCCTATTATTTTTGGTCATCATTAATTTAAATTGTTTGGCATAAAAGAGAAAACACTAGTTGTATTTAGAAAGGATTCCTTAAATCCTATTCTAAATAAAACTCTATTTACTTGTTTTCTAGATTAGGTTTAGGACTCTTTTTCCCATTGTATTTAGATTACAATGCTGCCCTATACCTATAAATAGGGCACATCCATATCAGTTTTAGACAGACTTTAATTCAATAAAATTCTTAAGTTTTTCTTTACACTTGTGTAAGAAACCTTATAGCTAATTGTGGACTCAATTAGTGACTAGTCGTGGACTCGACTAGCAAATTGATTCGTGGACTCGAATCAATCTTACTTTCTTCAACCTTAGATTTAGGTTCGTGGACTCGTTCTTGAATCGAAGGAAACTAGATCCGACTCTAGTTGATTGAAGATTGCATCATCGAGGTACTTGAAGCTACAATGGGATTCTTCCAAGTCTTTGAGGATTCGAGACAAAGGGTTTCTCGTGAGGTTTAAGGTATTTCGATCCATCTCTATCTTTACATTGAGAGCAATTCTTGGGACAATACTCATCTTATTTGAATCTTGGACTAGATTCATATCAATTTGGTATCAGAGCCAGGTTTGATCCTGGGACCTGTGGGTTATCAATTTGGTATTCAG
Source organism: Ipomoea nil (assembly GCF_001879475.1). Lineage (NCBI taxonomy): Eukaryota > Viridiplantae > Streptophyta > Magnoliopsida > Solanales > Convolvulaceae > Ipomoea > Ipomoea nil. The sequence continues at coordinate 2,371,853 of NW_017616619.1, read as the reverse complement.
AGCCTAGGTTTATCTCATTATCGTTAGAAATTTGATTTCTTTGGTTCCCTAGGTTTATCTCGTTCTTATCTTATATACTACCTTTTTTTCGTGTCTTATTCATTAAAAAACCCCCAAAAAAATTTTCCTTAGCATTCTTGATTATTTTCTTGACTCTTGATACATGTTCTTTAGTTTCCTGAAAACCTATCCCGAAAGAGTTTTTCCTTTTTCTCGTCCAATATCAACGAGACCTCACACCTCCTAAGCACCATATTACCAAATATTCTGTAAAGAAAACAACCCCATCTCACCCTTACCTATATCCAAAGCGCATTTACGCGCAATCACGTCTCAATCACACCCTGTCCAGATTTCCGCGAGCTGTGACCAGTTTCAAAGAATTACCTATATCTCAAGATCCACTGGTTAGTTTTATCTAATATTTTGATATGTTTTAGATCTCTTCTGGGGAATTCTATTGATAAATTAGACACTTGCTAATTCCTTACGGTCATTGAGATATTGATCTTCGAAGTAAGAACATTGTTTCTGTTTTTCTGGGCGATTCTTGAAATTCTTGATTCTGTTTTGAAGGGGTTGTGTGGTTCCTCTTGGTCCGAAATTTTTGTTGTTATTTACAGTAGTTATTTGGAGGTTACCTATCAAAAAAAAATTAAAAAAAAATCAAGAAAGTTGAAAAAAAAAAAAAAAGAGAAAGCAATAAAGAAGAAGAATAAGGTTGGGGAAAGAATTTGGCTGGTAGGAGAATTTTGGAGGGACAAGGAAGGGGAAAAGTATAAGGTTGGAAGGAGTTCTTGATAGATTCCTAATTGGTTGTGGTACACGTGAACCCCTTTTATAGTCTATTTGTCTCTATCTTTTGATATTGGTCTTGCATATCTTTCTGTCATACTTCCTTCTTTGGTTTTCTTTTTCTTTCAAATCTTATTTAGTTTCTTTGCTCGTATTGTCCTTTTTCTTTGCTTCTTGCTCTCAATTTTATTACCTACCTCGCGATACACCTTACTCTCAAAGGCTTGTGAAGTTTTCCAAGGTACGTTTTCTTGAACTTTGAGGTTGAATCCATATCAACTTGAGTTCCGGACTAGAATTTTCCTTTTTGGAAAAAGGCTTGTGAGAGTATCTGCCACCTTGAGCGATACACGAGTGGAGTGTGTGTTTGTAAGAGTGTGTAGTGCACCCCCGAGCCATATAATCCACCTCTTACCTGTGAGCTGAGAATAGAGAGGGAGCGAGCCAACTTTTTGGTTTCACTAACATGAATACTCACATATCTTCTTGTTTTTAGATTTTGTTTCTCATCTACAGATGGCTGAAGAGGTTCCTAACACACGTAAGAGATTAGAGCATAAAATAGATGCTCTAGCCTTTGCCATGGAAGGTTTAAGCACTCGAATGACTAATCTAGAGCAACACCCTAAGCGAGTGCAACTGCCACTCTATACTAGGGGAAACATTCATGGAAAGGGATGCATTATCGTTATTAATTCGGATCGTTGTATGAATTTAGCTAGTGCAGCCATGGTGGACTACCTTAAGTTACCTCTTATCAATCACCCCCAACCATACAATCTTATTGATTCTGGGGATGTGAGAGTGACTAAACAAATTTTTATTTCTTTTTGTATTGGCAAGTATTATGATGAGGTTCTATGCGATATTGTGCCAATGCGTACTGCACATGTTTCACTTGGAAGGTCATGGCAACATGATAGACATTTTTATTATAATGCACTCAACAACACATGCAATGTCACCTATAATAGATTTATACATGTGCTTAAGCCTCTACTTCCAAAACAAGTAGAAGAAATTCAATTGAGATCGAAGCAAGTTCTCAAACCAGCATTGAAGAAAGAAGAAATCAAAGAGAGCAAACTGGAACCTCCACGTTTAGAATTGGAGTCACCACTCCAGTCCTCTAACTTAGATTGTAGCCAAACAAAGGAACCGCTATCAGTGGTACAGTGGAAAGAACCAGCCAGAGCTATCAAAGTGCAGCCTCGCTTGCTAACAAAAAAAGATAATAAGCAAGAGAAAAGAAGGGGAGTAACTATTTACTCACTTTTATTTCAAAAGCATGCATTAAAATTCTCTAGATTTGTTTGTCATGTTTCTATTAATGACCTACTTGCCAGATGTGCTAGAAATTTGTTTGCATCAATACATCCAAGATTCCTTAATTTTGATTTTACTAAAACTTTATTTGATAGAGATAAGGAATCACTTGGAAGTTATAAGGCACATTTGAAAACTTCATATGGCAAATACCACTTGCACAAGGGGTTTTGGTTCAAAGTCAATGGGATTGACACTTTTTGCTTTGTTTTGGGCAATGATTTAATTGTTGATTCACATACGGGAATTTTGATTTTCTAAAGAGTAATGATCTTTTGCATGAATATTTTCATTGGCCAAAGAAGAAAAAAGATGTAAAATCTTATGTTCAGAATTGTGCTACTTACCACCATAATACATCTAAATCATTACTTGATATTTCCATGAATTTTCTGTTTGATTTTACCTTAAGCTCTAGGAGGAAAGATTTTGTGCTTGTTGACAATTCAAATAAGATGCATAAATTTAATATGTCTCATTTTGTTGAATTATTACCATCCAGAATGTTTAAATTCCCTGATGTGTCATTAGACTTAATTGCCTTACTTGTTGATTGTAGGATGATGATTGGAGCGACTCGTGTCAAGCATCCCAAGAAAAAGTTCCATGAGCGTGATAAAACAGAAAGTGCGCTTGCTACCTTGTCTTTCACTGAAGATTTGGATTCGAGGACGAATCCTTTTCAAGAATGGGAGAATAATAGGAACCAGTACACATGGAATCCAGTATGGGTAAATAGTGGGCTCATCACAAGGCCCATAACTACGACCTTAAAACATCATTGGTGGAACAAACAACAAAGACCAATAATAAGTCCATTCGATAGAGGAAAATATTATAGTGGCCAATTTCAAGTGATATCATGGATCGAAGACAATGCTTACAAGATTCGAGGTCGAATCATTTTCAAGAAGGGGAGGATGATGCGGCCCAACATATGAAGATCCATTAAGAGTACTAATTGGGCCAATCACAAGGCCCAAGTCCAAACAATTAAGGCAACTCTTCATTGGTGATGTTCAAAGATGGTGGAAATCCAAGTCAAGCCCATTTGCAAAATATGAAGAAGAACTCAAGGCTTTTTTATAATTGTTTAAGTGCTGATTTTGGTGATTAAATTAGGCCCAAATCAGCCCTATTATTTTTGGTCATCATTAATTTAAATTGTTTGGCATAAAAGAGAAAACACTAGTTGTATTTAGAAAGGATTCGTTAAATCCTTTTCTAAATAAAACTCTATTTACTTGTTTTCTAGATTAGGTTTAGGACTCTTTTTCCCATTGTATTTAGATTACAATGCTGCCCTATACCTATAAATAGGGCACATCCATATCTGTTTTAAACAGGCTTTAATTCAATAAAATTCTTAAGTTTTTCTTTACACTTGTGTAAGAAACCTTATGGCTAATTGTGGACTCAATTAGTGGCTAGTCGTGGACTCGACTAGCAAATTGATTCGAATCAATTTGGTATTCAGAGCCTAGGTTTGTCTCGTTATCATTGGAAATTTGGTTTCTTTGGTTCCCTAGGTTTATCTCGTTCTTATCTTACATACTACATTTATTCGTGTCTTATTCATTAAAAAAACCCCCAAAAAAATTTTCTTTTGCATTCTTGATTGTGTTCTTGAATCATGATACATGTTCTCCAGTTTCTTGAAAAACAATCCTGAAAGTGTTTTCCCTTTTTCCCGTCCAATATCAACGAGACCTCACACCTCCTAAGCACCATATTACCAAATATTCTATCAAGAAAACAACCCCATCTTACCCTTACCTATATCCAAAGCGCATTTACGCGCAATCACGTCTCAGTCACACCCTGTCCAGATTTCCGCGAGCTGTGACCAGTTTCAAAGAATTACTTATATCTCGAGATCCACTGGTTAGTTTTATCTGAAATTTGGATATGTTGTAGATCTCTTCTGGGGCGTTCTTTTGATATATTTTAAACTGTCTAATTCCTTCTGGTTAGTGAGATATTGATCCTCAAAGTCATGGCATTGTTTCTGTTTTTCTAGGCGATTCTTGAAATTCTTGATTCTGTTTTGAAGGGGTTGTGTGGATCCTCTTGGTCCGAAATTTTTGTTGATATTTACAGTGGTTATTTGGAGGTTTCTTATTTAAAAAAAAAAAAAAAAAAAAAAAAGAGAAAGCAAAAGAAGAAGAAGAAGAAGAATAAGGTTGGGGAAAGAATAATGTTGGTAGGAGAATTTTGGAGGGACAAGGAAGGGGAAAAGTATAAGGTTGGAAGGAGTTTTTTAATGATTCCTAATTGGTTGTGGTACACGTGAACCCATTTTATATTCTATTTGTCTCTATCTTTTGATATTGGTCTTGCATATCTTTCTGCCATACTTCCTCCTTTAGTTTCCTTTTTCTTTCAAATCTTATTTAGTTTCTTTGCTCGTATTGTCCTTTTTCTTTGCTTCTTGCTCTCAATTTTATTATCTATCTCACGATACACCCTTACTCTCAAAGGCTTGTGAAGTCTTCCAAGGTACGTTTTCTTGAACTTTGAGGTTGAATCCATATCAACTTGAGTACCGGACTAGAATTTTCCTTTTTGGAAAAAGGTTTGTGAGAGTATCTGCCACCTTGAGCGATACACGAGTGGAGTGTGTGTTTGTAAGAGTGTGTAGTACACCGCCAGAGCCATATAATCCACCTCTTACCTGCGAGCTGAGAATAGTGAGGGAGCGAGCCAACTTTTTGGTTTCACTAACGTGATTACTCACACATCTTTTTTTTTTTAGATTTTTTTTTCCTATACAAATGGCTGATCAAGTTCCAAACTTTCCCCAGACATTAGAACAAAAGATAGACAGGTTACTCAAACGAATGAATAATTTGGAGCAACGCTCAGAGCAAGTGCAACCACCACACAATGATGAGCGACATCTGCCACCAGTAGGAAGAGTGGATCCTATATGTCAAAGGATCCAGCAGCGTAATGCGGAGTTAGGAAACATTAAACATGAAATTCCTAACTTCACCGGTGGGAAAGGACCTACCGAATACATAGAATTGGAGAATGCTGTTGAAACTCTTTTTTATTTAAAGCAATATTCTGATCTTACAAAAATTAGGATAGTTGCTACATCTTTTAAGGGGTATGCATTATCTTGGTGGCGAAAAAGAAATATAGAAAGAGTTGCTAATTTTATTCCCTATGAATCTTGGGTTCAAGTGAGGGAAGATATGCGCCTAACCTTTCGTCCAAAATCTTTTTTCAATGATCTTGAAAGAAAATTGCAAGGAACGGTGCAAGGAAATAAGTCAGTTGATGAGTACTACCAAACTATAAGTATTTTGCTTAAACAGGGAGACATACATGAAGAAGAGACAAAAATTGTTGCTCGTTTCGTACATGGATTGAACTTAGAAATTCGGTGTGGAATGAGTATTCAGAGATATGACACCCTTTATGATGCCCTGTATGCTGCACGTGAATCTGAGGCAAAAATCAAAGAGATGAAAATGTACAAGTCCAAAAATGGTGCATCAAGATGGAACAACACTTGTTCCACCCCTCAAAGGCGTGATGAACATCCTCCTCCAAGAGATGATTCACGAGACAAAGGTAAGGAAAAGGTAAGTGAGGCAGTAAGGCCTCAACATGATAGAGAATTGATTTGTTATAGATGTAATGGGAGAGGCCACATAGCTCGTGATTGCCCTAACAAGAGGGTAGTTAAGATAACAACACAATCTGAAAATTTTACTTCTTGTCTTGAATATAAATCTGAGGATGAGGTTTGTGACCATTTTGAAACCCCCAATGAACATGTTGAGAGAGAACCATCCATACCTTTAGATTCTGATTCTAAATATGTTGATAGTGAGTCTAGTCATATTGTTGTTGTTAAGGAGGTTTTGAATGTTCACCCTTTAAAAGAAGATCAGTCTCAAAGAGAAAATATATTTTGTGCTAAAGGGTCAATTAGAGAGAATGTGTGTGCTATGGTAATAGATTCTAGAAGTTGCACAAATGTGGCTAGTGCAACTATGGTTAAATTTCTTCAGTTACCTTTGCTTAATCATCTAAATCCTTATTGTTTGCAATGGTTAACTGATGTAGGAGAAGCTAGAGTAACCAAACAGGCTCTTATTCCTTTATCTATTAACAGTTACTCTGATGAAATCTTGTGTGATAATATCCCAATGCAGGCTGCTCATATCTTGTTAGGTAGACCATGACAATTTGACAGAAAAATAAGTTATGATGGAATGAGGAACACTTATGTGTTTCACATGAATGGAGTTACATATGTCTTGCCTCGTTTGTATCTTAAACAAGTAGAAGAAATTCAATTGACATTGAGCAAGCTCTCAAACCAGCATCAAAGGAAGAAATCAAAGAGATTAAAGTGGAACCTCCATGTTTGGAATTGCAATCACCACTCCAATCTTCTATTTCGGTTTGTAGCCAAACAAAGGGACCACAATCAGTGATACAGTGGAAAGGACCAGCCCAAGGTGTCAAAGTGCAACCTCTCTTGGTAACTACAAAGGATATTAAGCAAGAGAAAAGAAGAGGAGTAACTATTTACTCGTTTTTATTTCAAAAGCATGCATTAAAATTCTCTAGATTTGTTTGTCATGTTTCTATTAATGAGCTCCTTGCTAGATGTGTTAGAAATTTGTTTGCGTCCATACATCCGAGATTCCTTAATTTTGATTTTACTAAAACTTTATTTGATAGAGATAAGGAATCACTGGGAAGTTATAAGGCACATTTGAAAACTTCTTATGTGAAATACTACTTGCTCAAGGGGTTTTCGTTCAAAGTCAATGGGATTGGCACTTTTTGCTTGGATTTGAGCAATGATTTAATTATTGATTCACATAAGGGACAATTTGATTTTCCAAAGAGTGATGATGTTTTGCATGGATATTTTCATTTGCCAAAGAAGAAAAAAGATGTAGAATCTTATGTTCATAATTGTGCTACTTACCACCACAATGCATCTAAATCATTACTTGATATTTTCATGGATTTTGTGTTTGGTTTAGCCTTAAGCTCTAGGCGGAAAGATTTTGTGCTTATTGACAATTCAAACAAGATGCATAAATTTAATATGTCTCATTTTGTTGAATTATTACCATCCAGAATGTTTAAATTCCCTGATGTGTCATTAGACTTAATTGCCTTACTTGTTGATTGTAGGATGATGATTGGAGCGACTCATGTCAAGCATCCCAAGAAAAAGTTCCATGAGCGTGATAAAACAGAAAGTGAGCTTGCTACTTTGTCTTTCACTGAAGATTTGGATTCGAGGACGAATCCTTTTCAAGAATGGGAGAATAATAGGAACCAGTACACATGGAATCCAGAAAGGGTAAATAGTGGGCTCATCATAAGGCCCATAACGACGACCTTAAAACATCATTGGTGGAAGAAACAACAAAGACCAATAATAAGTCCATTCGATAGAGGAAAATATTATAGTGGCCAATTTCAAGTGATATCATGGATCGAAGACAATGCTTACAAGATTCGAGGTCAAATCATTTTCAAGAAGGGGAGGATGATGCGGCCCAACATATGAAGATCCATTAAGAATACTAATTGGGCCAATCACAAGGCCCAAGTCCAAACAATTAAGACAACTCTTCATTGGTGATGTTCAAAGATGGTGGAAATCCAAGTCAAGCCCATTTGCAAAATATGAAGAATAACTCAAGGCTTTTTTATAATTGTTTAAGTGCTGATTTTGGTGATTAAATTAGGCCCAAATCAGCCCTATTATTTTTGGTCATCATTAATTTAAATTGTTTGGCATAAAAGAGAAAACACTAGTTGTATTTAGAAAGGATTCCTTAAATCCTATTCTAAATAAAACTCTATTTACTTGTTTTCTAGATTAGGTTTAGGACTCTTTTTCCCATTGTATTTAGATTACAATGCTGCCCTATACCTATAAATAGGGCACATCCATATCAGTTTTAGACAGACTTTAATTCAATAAAATTCTTAAGTTTTTCTTTACACTTGTGTAAGAAACCTTATAGCTAATTGTGGACTCAATTAGTGACTAGTCGTGGACTCGACTAGCAAATTGATTCGTGGACTCGAATCAATCTTACTTTCTTCAACCTTAGATTTAGGTTCGTGGACTCGTTCTTGAATCGAAGGAAACTAGATCCGACTCTAGTTGATTGAAGATTGCATCATCGAGGTACTTGAAGCTACAATGGGATTCTTCCAAGTCTTTGAGGAATTCGAGACAAAGGGTTTCTCGTGAGGTTTAAGGTATTTCGATCCATCTCTATCTTTACATTGAGAGCAATTCTTGGGACAATACTCATCTTATTTGAATCTTGGACTAGATTCATATCAAAATCATCTTATCAATCGTCAAGAATATATATCACAATTATCGTAGAAGAATTCATCAACACATGAGAATATAGAGGGAGGCCAAGGTAGGAGATTATAGCGAAGAAAATAGGTTTTTTTGAGACTTGGGTTATCTCTTAGCCTTAATTAATCATCCCTTGGCTATTAAGGTTCTTCCCTAAGATTTCCATCCATTTTGATCTCCCTAGGTTTGGTGGTGGGGAGTCCCTTGGGAATTCTTGTGTGGTGATATTTATTGTGCTGTGACTTCTAGGTGCCTCCTATGTCCTTATATATATATATATATATATATATATATATATATATATATATATATATATATATATATATATATATATATATATATATATATATATATATATATATATATATATATATATATATATATATATATATATATATATATATATATTTGGGAGTCTTAATTAGGGTCTGAATGGTTTGGGTTTACTAATTCTATTCCTTATAGGATTAAGGACTTGTTTTAGGGATAGGGGTCCATGGTCCATGGTGGACCATATTAATTAAAGAGAATCCTAACCATGATCTGACTAGTAATGGTATACTTTCTTTATTCCTAATAGGCTTATGACTCTAGTTTAGGCAAGGGTCCACGATCCGTGGTGGACCACATTAATTAATTAAAGGGATTTCTAATCAAATTAAATCCTTTTTAATTATTATTAATTGAATTAATTAAATAATTAATTCGGGATTAAGGGCCGTAACACGGGGTGTTACACACGATCCGTGGCGGACCACATTAATTAATTAAAGGGATTTCTAATCAAATTAAATCCTTTTTAATTATTATTAATTGAATTAATTAAATAATTAATTCAGGATTAAGGGCCATAACACAGGGTGTTACACTCTCCCCCCTTACAAGAAGCTTCGTCCCCGAAGCTTAGAAATCATTTTGGTGTAAAGAGCCCGTATTAGTATAGTGGTTTATAAAGAAAGTATCATATGGGGAAATATATACACATACACATATAAAGTTACTAGGTTTAAACCTAACTACTGTGCTAGCAAAATGCACCAAATAACGAGATTACGAATATGCAACACACAATATGTAAGTTTTATGGTGACTAATACATAACATAGAAGTGTTTACACATGGCATGTTCTTTATTTAATTATTTTATAATGATTTAACCTATAGGATCACAAGTTGTATCGATCATATAATTATTTATGTACCTAAATGGGATGCAAATACCACGCGAGTGCAGATTCAGATAGCCACATAATTATTATAAAGTATATATGTACATATACCAACACAGACGAACCTCATTTACGAATGGATGCAGACGTTTAATTATGTAGTGTAGCATGTTGTGAGCCTAGATGCTATATATGTAGGGTTTGTGTCTAATTTTTGTGCTTAGCAGATTATACCAAATTTTCATAGTTACGAAATAACAAGCCTAACACGTATGATAATTAGCTTTTTATGTTATATGCGAAGCCTGCAAGTTGGCATGCCTATATGTGTTTAATCGTAATTATGCTAAATATGCAATTCCTTAAGTCTATAGGTATAGAGTGTGAAGGTATGTAGATTTATTTCAAGTCTTTAAATAATAACTAGTCCTATGGAATCATAAAACACACATATGTATTATTCCACATGTTATTCTAGTGCATGATTAACAATTAAATTCACGTACTTAGTATCGTGGCATAACCAAACTTTTGTCATATAAATTCAGGAAGGTCATAAATCATATAACAATTATTCAAATAGCGGAAATTAGGTTCTGAGGAAAAGATTATAAGTAATTAGGAGGAAGGTTCTTGCTTTTTATGGGGTAAATAAATTCTGGGGAGACAACAGAATTAGGATTTTTTATTTTTATACCATGGATTACGGTGGGTGATCACACAACTAGTATTGACACTTATATGCAGATTGTTTGTAACTAATAATATTGCATATATGTATAGTAGGATTTCTTATAACATACTGTTTTGTCTAACACGCTTTGTATGTATACATGAATGCGTGTAAGTGTGTGTAGTTTAACACAAACATGTGAGCTACGTGATTTGTCATGTAATGCATATGAATTTCGACCTATGGCTTGGACCATGCAATTTGCATACAAATGTTCTTTAATCATTACGAGTAAGATAGCCTAGGTCTATGATTACTAAAGGTTTTGAGAAATCTTGATAGAGTTTAATCACACAAGCACTTAGGAAAATTAGTTTTATCTCGGTGGTATTTAGATTTTAGGTAGGCATAAATCTTACCTCTAAAAGCCCAAAATACCTAAACATTTTAGAGTTGAAGACCCTTGATTGCTAATTCCTAAATCAATTGATGACCTGGTGATGAGGCTAAAGTTCTTAATTATTTAGGGAAGGTAGGAGTGGTAACAGGGAGGTCATGCGAGGGAAAAGTAGAATTAGGGCTATCTCTGGATATGTGTATGTATATATGTAAGAGTGATGTAATTTGTTATGGAGTGATATTTCAGGGTTTAGAATATGCTAAGGGTAAACTCATAGATGTATATAAGATTATCGTGGTTAGGGCATATGTGCATGGTTTGGGGCTAGGGATATTGTTGTATATAATATGACTGTAACAATTTATACGAATACGTGTGAATAACGGATGATGTTCTATAGGCTCACTAGTTTTATATATATAAGCATATAGGGACGTACCGTATAAGACGCAATCGTGGGAGATTTAGGATTAGGCATGGTGATCGGGGTGGGGGTTCAATAATAATAATAATTTGGTGTAAGTGTAGCATATGAATGTAATTGGGATTTACCACATACTTTAGGAAAGTGTGTGTGTGTGTGTGTGTATATATATATATATATATATATATATATATATATATATATATATATATATATATATATATATAATAGAAGTGATGCGGCCCAACATATGAAGATCCATTAAGAGTACTAATTGGGCTAATCACAAGGCCCAAGTCCAAACAATTAAGGCAACTCTTCATTGGTGATGTTCAAAGATGGTGGAAATCCAAGTCAAGCCCATTTGCAAAATATGAAGAATAACTCAAGGCTTTAATTCAATAAAATTCTTAAGTTTTTCTTTACACTTGTGTAAGAAACCTTATGGTAATTGTGGACTCAATTAGTGGCTAGTCGTGGACTCGACTAGCAAATTGATTCGTGGACTCGAATCAATCTTACTTTCTTCAACCTTAGATTTAGGTTCGTGGACTCGTTCTTGAATCGAAGGAAACTAGATCCGACTCTAGTTGATTGAAGATTGCATCATCGAGGTACTTGAAGCTACAATGGGGTTCTTCCAAGTCTTTGAGGATTCGAGACAAAGGGGTTCTCGTGAGGTTTAAGGTATTTCGATCCATCTCTATCTTTACATTGAGAGCAATTCTTGGGACAATACTCATCTTATTTGAATCTTGGACTAGGTTCATATCAATTTGGTATCAGAGCCTAGGTTTATCTCATTTTTATCTTACATACTACTTTTTTTCATGTCTTATTCATAAAAAAACCCTAAAAAAATTTCCTTTGCATTCTTGATTGTGTTCTTGAATCTTGATACATGTTCTCCAGTTTCTTGAAAAACAATCCCGAAAGAGTTTTCCTTTTTTCCCATCCAATATCAACGAGACCTCACACTTCCTAAGCACCATATTACCACAAATTCTGTTAGGAAAATAACCTCATCTCACCCTTACCTATATCCAAAGCGCAATTACGCGCAATTACGTCTCAATCACACCCTGTCCAGATTTCCGCGTTCTGTGACCAGTTTCAAAGAATGACTTATATCTCGAGATCCACTGGTTAGTTTTATCTTATATTTGGATATGTTGTAGATCTCTTCTGGGGAGTTCTTTTGATATATTATACACGCGCTAATTCCTTACGGTCATTGAGATATTCATCTTCGAAGTAAGGGCAGCGTTTCTGTTTTTCTGGGTGATTCTTGAAATTCTTGATTCTGTTTTGAAGGTGTTGTGTGGATCCTCTTGGTCCGAAATTTTTGTTGATATTTACAATAGTAATTTGGAGGTTACTTATCAAAAAAATCAAGAAAGTTGAAAAAAAAAAAGCAAAAAAGAGAAAGCAATAAAGAAGAAGAATAAGGTTGGGGAAAGAATTTGGCTGGTAGGAGAATTTTGGAGGGACAAGGAAGGGGAAAAGTATAAGGTTGGAAGGAGTTCTTTAATGATTCCTAATTGGTTGTGGTACACGTGAACCCATTTTATATTCTATTTGTCTCTATCTTTTGATATTGGTCTTGAATATCTTTCTGCCATACTTCCTTCTTTAGTTTCCTTTTTCTTTCAAATCTTATTTAGTTTCTTTGCTCGTATTGTCCTTTTTCTTTGCTTCTTGCTCTCAATTTTATTACCTATCTCGCGATACACCCTTACTCTCAAAGGCTTGTGAAGTTTTCCAAGGTACGTTTTCTTGAACTTTGAGGTTGAATCCATATCAACTTGAGTTCCGGACTAGAATTTTCCTTTTTGGAAAAAGGCTTGTGAGAGTATCTGCCACTTGGAGTGATACACGAGTGGAGTGTGTGTTTGTAAGAGTGTAGTGTACCCCAGGGCCATATAATCCACCTCTTACCCGTGAGCTGAGAATAGAGAGGGAGCGAGCCAACTTTTTGGTTTCACTAACGTGATTAATCACACATCTTCTTGTTTTTAGATTTTTTTTTCCCTATACAGATGGCTGAACAAGTTCCAAACCTGCCCCAAACATTAGAACAAAAGATAGACAGGTTACTCAAAAGAATGAATAATCTGGAGCAACGCTCACAACAAGTGCAACCACTACACAATGATGAGCGATACCTGCCACCAGTAGGAAGAGTGGATCCTAGATGGCAAAGGATCCAGCAGCGTAATGCGGAGTTAGGAAACATTAAACATGAAATTCCTAACTTCACTGGTGAGAAAGGACCTACCGAATACATAGAATGGGAGAATGCTGTTGAAACTCTTTTTTATTTAAAGCACTATTCTGATCTTACAAAAATTAGGCTAGTTGCTACATCTTTTAAGGGGTATGCTTTGTCTTGGTGGTGAAAAAGAAATAGAGAGAGAGTTGCTAATTTTATTCCCTATGAATCTTGGGTTCAAGTGAGGGAAGATATGCGCCTAACCTTTCGTCCTAAATCTTTTTTCTATGATCTTGAAAGAAAATTGCAGGGAACCGTGCAAGGAACAATGTCAGTTGATGAGTACCACCAAACTATAAATATTTTGCTTGAACAGGGAAACGTACATGAAGAAGAGGCAAAATCTATTGCTCGTTTCGTACATGGATTGAACTTAGAAATTCGATGTGGAATGAGTATTTAGAGATATAACACCCTTTATGATGCCTTGTATGCTGCACGTGAATCTGAAGCAAAAATCAAAGAGATGAAAATGTACAAGGCCAACAATGGTGCATCAAAATGGAACAACACTTGTTCTACCTCTCAAAGACGTGATGAACGTTCTCGTCCAAGAGATGATTCACGAGACAAAGGTAAAGAAAAGGTAAGTGAGGCAGTGAAGCCTCAACGTGATAGAGAATTGATTTGTTATAGATGTAATGGGAGAGGCCACATAGCTCGTGATTGCCCTAACAAGAGGGTAGTTAAGATAACAACAGAATCTGAAAATTTTACTTCTTGTCTTGAATATAAATCTGAGGATGAGGTTTGTGACCATTTTGAAACCCCAATGAACATGTTGAGAGAGAACCATTCATACCTTTAGATTCTGATTCTAAATATGTTGATAGTGAGTCTAGTCATACTGTTGTTGTTAAGGAGGTTTTGAATGTTCACCCTTTAAAAGAAGATCACTCTCAAAGAGAAAATATATTTTGTGCTAAAGGGTCAATTAGAGAGAATGCGTGTGCTATGGTAATAGATTCTAGAAGTTGCACAAATGTGGCTAGTGCAACTATGGTTAAATTTCTTCAGTTACCTTTGCTTAATCATCCAAATCCTTATTGTTTGCAATGGTTAACTGATGCAGGAGAAGCTAGAGTAACCAAACAGGCTCTTATTCCTTTATCTATTAATAGTTACTCTGATGAAATCTTGTGTGATAATATCCCAATGCAGGCTGCTCATATCTTGTTAGGTAGACCATGGCAATTTGACAGAAAAATAAGTTATGATAGAATGAGGAACACTTATGTGTTTCACATGAATGGAGTTACATATGTCTTGCCTCGTTTGTATCCTAAACATGTAGAAGAAATTCAATTGACATTTATGCAAGCTCTCAAACCAGCATCAAAGAAGGAAGAAATCAAAGAGAGAAATGTGGAACCTCCATGTTTGGAATTGCAATCACCACTCCAATCCTCTAACTCAGTTTTTAGCCAAACAAAGGGACCACAATCAGTGATACAGTGGAAAGGATCAGCCCAAGGTGTCAAAGTGCAACCTCTCTTGGTAACTACAAAGGATATTAAGCAAGAGAAAAGAAGGGGAGTAACTATTTACTCACTTTTATTTCAAAAGCATGCATTAAAATTCTCTAGATTTGTTTGCCATGTTTCTATTAATGACCTACTTGCTAGATGTATTAGAAATTTGTTTGTCTCCATACATCCAAGATTCCTTAATTTTGATTTTACTAAAACTTTATTTGATAGAGATAAGGAATCACTTGGAAGTTATAAGGCACATTTGAAAACTTCTTATGGCAAATACCACTTGCACAAGGGGTTTTGGTTCAAAGTCAATGGGATTGACACTTTTTGCTTTGTTTTGGACAATGATTTAATTGTTGATTCACATAAGGGACATTTTGATTTTCTAAAGAGTAATGATCTTTTGCATGAATATTTTCATTGGCCAAAGAAGAAAAAAGATGTAGAATCTTATGTTCAGAATTGTGCTACTTACCACCATAATACATTTAAATCATTACTTGATATTTCCATGAATTTTCTGTTTGATTTTACCTTAAGCTCTAGGAGGAAAGATTTTGTGCTTATGGACAATTCAAACAAGATGCATAAATTTAATATGTCTCATTTTGTTGAATTATTACCATCCAGAATGTTTAAATTCCCTGATGTGTCATTAGACTTAATTGCCTTACTTGTTGATTGTAGGATAATGATTAGAGCGACTCATGTCAAGCATCCCAAGAAAAAGTTCCATGAGCGTGATAAAACAGAAAGTGAGCTTGCTACTTTGTCTTTCACTGAAGATTTGGATTCGAGGACGAATCCTTTTCAAGAATGGGAGAATAATAGGAACCAGTACACATGGAATCCAGAAAGGGTAAATAGTGGGCTCATCACAAGGCCCATAACGACGACCTTAAAACATCATTGGTGGAAGAAACAACAAAGACCAATAATAAGTCCATTCGATAGAGGAAAATATTATAGTGGCCAATTTCAAGTGATATCATGGATCGAAGACAATCTTTACAAGATTCGAGGTCGAATCATTTTCAAGAAGGGGAGGATGATGCGGCCCAACATATGAAGATCCATTAAGAGTACTAATTGGGCTAATCACAAGGCCCAAGTCCAAACAATTAAGGCAACTCTTCATTGGTGATGTTCAAAGATGGTGGAAATCCAAGTCAAGCCCATTTGCAAAATATGAAGAATAACTCAAGGCTTTAATTCAATAAAATTCTTAAGTTTTTCTTTACACTTGTGTAATAAACCTTATGGCTAATTGTGGACTCAAGTAGTGGCTAGTCGTGGACTCGACTAGCAAATTGATTCGTGGACTCGAATCAATCTTACTTTCTTCAACCTTAGATTTAGGTTCGTGGACTCGTTCTTGAATCGAAGGAAACTAGATCCGACTCTAGTTGATTGAAGATTGCATCATCGAGGTACTTGAAGCTACAATGGGATTCTTCTAAGTCTTTGAGGATTCGAGACAAAGGGGTTCTCGTGAGGTTTAAGGTATTTCGATCCATCTCTATCTTTACATTGAGAGCAATTCTTGGGACAATACTCATCTTATTTGAATCTTGGACTAGGTTCATATCAAGAAGTTTTTGGGGAATATTTTTAAAATAGTAGGGATATACCTATCTATGTATAAATGTTTGTTTAGGGGGTCCTTATCTTAGTGGTAGAGGGTCCTAAACAAGGTGTTGAAAGCCTGTGGTCTATTATGCAACATGGACCAAAGTCTAGAGGGATCGTTTTAAAGATAGTTTTGGCGATGCAATATATTTTTCCAAGGATAATTTCTAGATGACCATTTGTTTTAGGTTTGTACTGGTTTCACTTCAGATTGAATTTCGGGTCGAAACTTAATATACAATGTACCTGAGGGTTTAGATTTCTAGAAATAGAATTAGTCCCTAGAATTTCTATGTAACATATAAACAAGTCAATTAGGAAGATAATTTGATTTTTATGTTCAGGCATTAGATTGTTATTTATATGTTAAACACAAAGGAAGTATCAAGGGAGACACACAAAGGCACAATGGGTCAATAAAAACGAGAAGTCAAGAAAACATACCGGACCAGTGGGCGCGAGGTGGGCGGTCGACCGCCTGTCAAGTCCCCATTGGAATGTGGCAGTGGACACGTGGTGGGTGGTCGACCTCCTACCAAGGCCCCACTGGAACATGATTGTGAAGGAGGACTCATCTCGGGAAAAACCCCAAGAATGCACAATTATAAGTTTCAAGGATTTCCATACTTATGTGAACAATGAAAGGGGTTTGAATACATGGAAAACTGAAGGGATCACGTTATTATGATACTAATAAGGAATATGGGAGACTTTAACTAGATATCATAAGGATCCTACGCCCATTTCTTCCCCTTCTTAATTAAAGCTATGTTCCCCAAATTTCCCTCCATGCAACTCATGTAAGTACTTATCGGGCTATTAGTGAGTTAACTATATTGGTCAATTATGATTAGGACAAGTGAGCTCTTATAAGCCGAATAAAATTACTAATTGCAAGTTCCAAAATACTTTATCAAGTAACCGATATCCAGATAATGCATGTTTGATCAAATAGTTAAGCAATAATATGTAGTTCCTTACTTGGTCTATAAATCAATTGGGAACATATGCTTAGGCAAATAAAGAAGTATGGTAATCAAAGAGCGATAAGCAACAAAGTAGGTAAAAGCATGCAAGGACATCACAGATTTCTAGGGTAAGTATGTTGAATGAAGAGTTAGTGTATGTTGTACCCTTACCTTGATGTGATAAGCGAAGGGGGAAAATCTTTAAATTAGTGAGGGATAAAGTGAGGGGGGGTTATGTGATGATAGGTAGGCTCACAATCTCACCGCGTGTCCTAAGATTTCCAAATCCTATGTTCCTAAATACCTATAGTTCAAACCTAATGTCCTAAAGTCTGGTCTTACGAGTCTTATCTTAGGGTCAATCTTAGGCTCTTATACCAACTGTAACACCCCGAAATTTTGAAACTTTTAAAACTTATATAATAAAGGTAATTTCTCAATAAATCCCAAATAGAGCATTACTAATCGTAAGGGTGCGGGGTGCTATGCCACATCTGAGCTGGAGAAAACTCAGATGCACAGGCTAAACTAACTAAATATCCTCAATACAATGTCATGGCACGCAGGACGAAAGGAGAAACTATCTATCTAATCCAAATTCTTCTAGCGCGCTCCGGAAACTAATCTTCTGTGCCTGAAAGCCAAATATATCTGTTCAGCGAGAGATGCTGGTAACCCACTCCAACGCGTTGAAATACAATATAGGTATATATATATGTAGATATAGGAAAAACCATTTTGAAGCAGGAAGATATATACTTAGGAAACTCTAGTTTTAAATATCAGGAATAGACTCAGTAATTAGGGACGAGCACATTAATCAATGATAAACAGATAAGTAGAGATAACATCATAAGGAATACGCATCTAAGGTCACAGATCACTTTCCAATTCCAAACACATCATTATCCAATCACCATTCATGTCACATCATCATTGAATCACCATTCATATCACATCATCAATGAATCACCATTCATATCTCATCATCATCGATGGCGCCACGGGACCAATCGCATGTCCCGAACATGAGGGTTAATGCATATAGCATTAACATGGCCCCGCAGCACACTACCTCAGTACCGCGGTACGAGGGGAGTTGATCGCAACCAACCCTTTGAGAACCGTTGACGAACTCAACGTCGGACCACGATCCTACACACCGCTGACACACCCAGTCGGTGGACCGCGATCCCCTTTTCAAGGGGGGACTTACGACCCTACACACCGCCGATGGGTACGCCGGTGGACCATAGCGGATCAAGCCCGACACACCGCGGAGCTATACTTAGTCGGTGGGCGAAGATCCTCGGAGACTATGGCCCTACACACCGTCGTCCCATCGCTCGGTGGGTCGCAGCCAGCCGTAGCCCTACACACCGCCCCAATTACTTGGATCGGTGGACTACAGCCTTCCTCGGCTTATTAGCCCTACACACCGTCCTGGCGCGTTCAGGTCCGGTGGCTCATAGCACCGAGGCCCATGTGGACCGCATCCCAAGAAGTGAATCACTGACCGTAGCCAGGAGAATGAATCGCAGCTCATGAGTAATCAAACAGTGGACTGCAGCCCTATATAATATTTATATACCTGACCGATCGCAACCGGTCTGGTTAACAGTTGGTATGGTTCTCAACCCATCCAACTGCCTGTATAGCCAATTCGATTGCAACCAAATTGGGGAATCATGCATCACATAACACATAGTAGCACGTAGTAGCACATAGGAAAGGGAAAGACATAAAATAAACCTACGTGTGATCATCCACATACTAAGAATAGTCCTAAGGGTTCATACAACTTCCACCTAGGTCAACGGGTTACCAATTCAACTAGCATGCAATACCTAAGACTCATTTATCCTACAGACGGTAACCGAAATATCAAACTAGACTCGAGCACGACAAACAGGGTCCGTTGGGACACCATGAGGAGTGGGGAACATTAAACGAGGACGCCAAAGTCCTGGGGTGGGTGAAAAACCAGCGGGTAGCCGGTGGGTGGAGGGCCACCCACCGGCTGCCTGCCGGCGACGAGTTTCCGGGCAGCGGGTGCCTGGCGAGCAGTCGCCTGCCCGCCGGCTGCCCTCTGCCGGTGAAGCTCTTTGGGGCAGCAGGTAGGTGGCGGGTTCCCCCTACCCCTACCTACCCCCCAGTGATAAAAGAGTCAGTGGGGGGTCGGTGGGGGGAGGGGAACCCGCCACCTATCCGCTGCCCAGAATAACCGCCGGGCAGTCGCCTGCCCGCCGGCAACCTGCTGCCGGAACAGTGATTTCCGGCGGGCAGCCGGGGGGTGAACCCCACCCACCGGCTACCCGCTGGCCCGTACTCCACCTCGGGCCTCTGGCTTCCCCGTTTGATGTTCCCCATCCCCCATGGTGTCCCAACGGACCCTGTTTGTCGTGCTCAAGTCTAGTTTGATATTTCGGTTACCATTCGTAGGGTAAATGAGTCTTTGGGATTGCATGCTAGTTGAATTGGTAACCCGTTGACCTAGGTGGAAGTTGCATGAACCCTTAGGACTATTCTTATTATGTGGATGATCACACGTAAGTTTATTTATATGTCTCTCCCCTCCCAATGTGTTATTACATGCTCCTATGTGTTATGTGTTGCATGATCCCCCATTTTGGCCATAGGCCAATTGGGTGGTTCCCGGACTAAGGTTTGGAAGTCGGTTGAAGACCGAATGGATTGTTCCCGGACTAAGGTTCGGAAGTCGGTTGAAGACCGAATGGATTGATCCCGGATTGAAGGTTCGGAAGTGGCTGAAGGCCAATGGATTGTCCTGGGTTAAGACTCAGAAGTGGCTAAGGCCAAATTGATTTACTTCTTAGACTACAGGTCCAAATATGGGCCTCGGTGCTATGACCCACCGGACCTAAACGCGCCAGGACGGTCTGTAGGGCCAATAAGCCGAGGAAGGCTGTAGTCCACCGACCTGAGTAATCAGGCGGTGTGTAGGGCTACGGCTGACTGCGATCCACCGAATGATGGGACAGCGGTGTGTAGGGCCATAGTCTCCGAGAATCTTCGCCCACCAACCGAGTATAGCTCGGCGGTAAGCCAGGCTTAGATCCGCTATGCTCCACCGACTGTGCGCATCGACGGTGTTTAGGGTCATAAGTCCCCCCTTGTAAAGGGGATCGCGGTCCACCGACTGGGTGCATCAGCGGTGAGCCGGATCGTGATCCGACGTTGAGTTCGTCAGCGGTTCTCAAAGGGTTGGTTGCGATCAACTCCCCTCATACCGCGGTACTGAAGTAGGGTGCTGCGGGGCCGTGTTAATGCTATATGCATTAACCCTCATGTTCGGGGCATGCGATTGGTCCCGTGGCGCCATCATTGATTATGTGCTATGAATGATGATTGAATGATGATATGATGGAATTGAAAAGTGAACTGTGACCTTCGATGTGCATTCCTTACGATGATATCTCTACTTAACTATCTATTACTGTTGATGTGCTTATCCCCACTTGTTGAGTTTATTCCCGGTTTTAAAAGCTAGAGTCTCCTAAGTATATCTTCTTACTTCAAAATGGTTTTCCTATATCTATAACTATATATATATATATATATATATATATATATATATATATATATATATATATATATATATATATATATATATATATATATATATATATGGTATTTCAACGCGTTGGAGTGGGTTACCAGCATCTCTCGCTGAACAGATATATTTAGCTTTCAGGCACAGATGAGTAGACAATGAAGCGCACTAGAGATTCGAAGCGTAGAGTAGCTAGTTTCCCTTTAGGCCTGCGTGCCATACTTATGTATTGACATCATTGAGGATTCTAGTTAGTTAGCCTGTGCACCTGGGTTCTCTAGCCCAAGGTGTGGCATAGCAGCCCAAACTCTTATGTTATATTTCGGGATTTAATGAGGATTTATCTTTATTATATAATTTTTAAATGTTCCAAAATTTCGGGGTGTTACAGTTGGTATCAGAGCCTAAGTTTGTCCCTAGGATAAGACTCTTAAGACTAGACTTTAGGACATTAGGATTAAACTCTAGGAACATAGGACTCAGAAATATTAGGATGGGCAGTGAGATTGTGAAACCCACACACATAACCTCCCCTCACAACTAATGCACAACTAATTTAAAAGAACACCCCTCCCACTCATAGCATCAAGGTAAGGATGCAAAGTAACATCGGCCTATGCACCCCCAGGATGGCACCAACAAGGAAACAGGCGAAGGCACCAGGACCCCACACAAATGAAACCTTGGTCCAAAGTCTACAACGTCTGGCCCAAGTTGCCCAGACACTAAGCAACACCATCCTTTGGCCGTCACCTCCAAACAAAGACTTGGAAATCCACCACCAAATCTCAGAACACCAACCCCCTACCTTCTCGGGGGAAGAAAACCCCACAGTTCTCGAAGAATGAATCCAGAACTTCGACAAAATCTTCAGAACAACAGGATGCCCAGAAAACCACCAGGTGAAAATAGCCTCCTACTATTTCAGACACGAGGCTGACACTTGGTGGGCCCACGAGAAACCCAATCACTAGCGAAGCCCCGAACTCAACTGGGAAACACTAAAAACACTATTATGAGAACGATTTTACCCCAAACACGTAAGGGCAGCCATATACGAAGAATTCCTCCATCTGAACCAAGGACCCACTCCAATCACAGAATACTACCAACAATTCCTCAAACTAGCACGCCTCGCACCCGAACTAGTGCCTACAGAGTCAATCAAAGTCAAGAAGTTCATAACAGGACTCAACCCCGAAAGCCAGAGAGCCCTGGCCACACGAGAACCGAACACTCTCAAGGAAGCCTATGCCAAGGCTTCCCAACTACAACAATTACGAAGCAAACCACAAGGAACACACCTGGGGCACAAAATGGGCATCGAAGAAAGACACCCGCACCCCCTTCGAAAACCAAAGATCGCCGGGACCTCTCCTCCCCACAAGACCATAACACCAGTCCCTTCAAAAGAGATAAGAATCACACGTGAAAGGATCCTCACCATAAGCAGGGCCAGAATCGGAGACAGCAACGTAGTCTCCGGAACCTTCCTCATACACGCCACCCCAGCCACCACGCTATTCGACTCAGGAGCCACCAACTCGTTTATAGCAGCCGAATTCGCTGCACAACTCGGTCTAAACACCAGCACGAAAGTGCAGCTACAAGTCCAGGTGGCATCCGGCGAGATTATAAAATGTGACTGCATGTACAAGGACATAATGATCACCATCGAGGGAGTGAAATTCCCTAGCAACCTAATACAATTCAAACTAGATGGAATACAGGTAATCTTGGGAATGGATTGGTTAAAGAAATTCCAAAGCACAAATCCTATGCGGCGAACAAAAAGTGGTTTTACGCGGATGATGGACAATTTTTATTAAGTCCTCGCAAGTGCACGAGTCAGTGTAGTAGTAGTGTGCAAAGGCAAGGGTCGATCCCACAGGGAATTGTACGATGCAATTTAATTACTTCAAAGAGTGAAAAGAGAGAATTCAAAATACAGTTTTAATTGCGTTAAATTAACAAAACGGGATGATTTAAGGTACTAGATACGACCAAATGCCAAAGGTAAAGATCAATAAAACTCGAGAAGATAGATAATGAAATTATACCAAAAAGCAGAATAACAAATAGGTTTAAACGACAATCAATATGGATTAAACTAAATGAAAACACATGCGAAAATTAAAGAGAATAGATTAACTCAAGCTAAATTGATTTCAATTAAATTCAAATCAACTACTCTTAATATAAAATCATTAGATGAAACGTAATTAAATTAGCAAAATCAAACACATAATTTAATTCAAAACCTTCATAGCAATATTATCTTATCCTTAAAATAAAGTACTTAGCAAAATATAAAGAATTTGGTAGGAAACAACTAACGGATTAGTGTTCTCCCAGGATAAAACACAAAAATAAATTAGCAAATAAGAAGAAGGAAGAAATTGAGGAATTGCGTATGAGACTTGCTACTAAGGAATTATCTAAATCAAATTAATTTATTTGCTATCAAATCAAAAGCAAGATAATTAAAAGAATTGAAAAAGAATTGCTTAATGTTACTGTCGAAGAAGCTCTTGTCGAGGCCACCACCGTCGTCCGGAATCTGCCGTGCCGGAATCTTGAAGCTACCGTCGCCTCCCAAAAACCAGATTAATTTGTGATCGCCATCCTTCTTTCATCACTCCCGGAATTGATCCGGAGTGAATCGATTATTCTTTCCTCAAATTCACCCTCTATTTATACTGCTCTCTTAACCAAATTCTTCCGTTATTTCTCTCTAAAATTGCTTGATCATCGGAGACTCTACCGCTCACCGCCTCACTCGGATCGTAGCCATTGACGGAGAAGAAGTCTGCGATTCTTAATGATATAATAATAATAATAATAATAATAATAATAATAATAATAATAATAATAATAATAATAATAATAATAATATTATTATTATTATTATTATTATTATTATTATTATTATTATTATTATTATTATTATTATTATTATTATTATTATTATTATTATTATTATTATTAGAGACCATATATAACTAATCTACATTTATTTAACTCCTACTGAACATGTACTACTAAAATTATAAATATTAATCATTAAATTAGGATCAAGAAATTATTAGACTAACAGAATTCAAATAATAAAATAAATTTAATAAAAACAACCTAAAATTGAATAATATTACTAAAAACTAATTATAGCAATAATAAATAAAAATAGATAAGAATGGATTGGTTAAAGAAATTCCAAGCACAAATCCTATGCGGCGAACAAAAAGTGGTCTTACGCGGACCCCACGGCAAGCGGGTATCTTACCACGGGACCCACAATATCCCGGACGTCAAAGTGGTGAACATGATGAAAATGAAGAAATACCTCACGCATGGTCACGAGGCCTTCCTATGCTCAGTCAAAGATCTCAACACTGAGGTAGCCGAGCCCCAAACCATTCCAGTAGTAAACGAATTCACCGATGTCTTCCCGGACGAGATGCCCGGGGCACCCCCAGCCAGAGAAGTCGAATTCACTATAGATCTAATGTCTGGCGCCGCCCCCATTTCAAAACCACCCTACAGACTGGCACCAAAGGAAATGAAGGAACTAAAAACACAACTCCTGGAATTACTAGAAAAAGGATACATACGCCCCAGCACCTCCCTGTGGGGAGCACCAGTGCTATTTGTCAAGAAAAAGGACGGAAGCATGCGACTATGCATCGACTACAGAGAATTAAACCAAGTCACAATAAAGAATATGTACCATCTTCCCCGAATCGATGATTTGTTCGACCAACTCAAAGGAGCAGGGGTATTCTCAAAAATCGATCTAAGGTCCGGGTACCATCAGATAAAGGTAGCCAATCCAGATATCCAGAAAACAACATTTCGTATGCGCTACGGTCACTACGAGTTCACAGTAATGCCCTTTGGACTCACCAACGCGCCCGCAATATTCATGGACCTCATGAACCGAGTATTCCGACCCTACCTCGATGACTTCGTCATCGTGTTCATTGACGACATTCTAGTCTACTCCCAGAACAAAGAAGAACACGAAAAACACCTCCGCAAACTCTAAAGGAACACAACCTTGCAAACTCTAAAGGAACACCAACTATACGCCAAATTCTCCAAGTGCGAGTTTTGGAAAGACAACGTGATATTCCTGGGCCACGTGATCACCAAAGAAGGAATCAGGGTGGACCCAACCAAAATCCATGCTGTCAAGGAGTGGCCCACACCAAAATCACTCTCGGAAGTCAGAAGCTTCCTAGGGTTAGCGGGCTACTATCGAAGGTTCGTACTGGATTTCACCAAAATAGCACAACCCCTCACCAGACTCACGAGAAAGGAAGCTCCCTTTCATTGGGACGCAGCTGCATCACCGCCTTTCATGGACTAAAGGAAAAACTAATCACAGCACCCGTACTAGCCCTTCCCTCTGGGGTGGAAGGATTCGAGGTTTTCAGCGATGCCTCCAAGAAGGGACTAGGATGCGTACTAATGCAAAAAGGCAAAGTAATAGCATATGCATCCAGACAGCTCAAAACTCACGAGGAAAACTACCCCACCCATGACCTTGAGCTAGCAGCCATTGTGTTCGCCCTAAAAATATGGAGACATTATCTATACGGAGTACAATGCAAAATTTATACGGATTATAAAATGTTTGAAATACATCTTCACCCAAAAAGAACTCAACATGCGACAATGAAGATGGTTGGAACTTATTAAGGATTACGACCTGGACATCCAATACCACGAAGGGAGGGCTAACGTGGTGGCAGACCCCAAAGCCGGAAGACCAACCATTCCCTCAACACCACTTGGATCCGGTCAGATAAGATATGCAGGGACTTCCAAAAGTTGAACTTGGAGGTAGTAAAACAAGGATAGACAGATTCTGAGATCCATCTATTCAATATCAAAATCCTACCCACACTACTCGAGGAAATCAAGCTCGGGCAACGACAAGTCCCGGAACTGGAGAAAATACGACTCGACCTAACTCCAGGAAAAGACGGACCTTTCAAAATATGGGGAGACGATAGCCTCCGCTACCAAGGGAGGTGGTGCATACCCTCAACGCACCCCCACCTAAAACAACGAATCCCGGAAGAAGGACACAATTCACCGTACTCGGTACACCCTGGAGGTGACGAATTATACCAAGACATGAAGAAGATGTTTTGGTGGCCCAACATGAAAAAGGAAATTGCAGACTACGTAAGCAAATGCCTAAACTGCCAAAGAGTGAAGGTCGAACGGTGCAAGCTTAAAGGACTCGTACAGCCCCTCAAGATACCACAAGGAAAATGGGACTCCATATCCATGGATTTCGTTGGAGGATTACCCACAACACCAACAGGCAAGGATAAAATATGGGTAATAGTAGACCGATTAACCAAGACAGCACGATTCATTGCCATGAAGGAAACGTGGACAATGACTCAGTTAGCCAAGGCATACATAAACCAAGTAGTGAAGTACCATGGGGTTCCCCGAAACATCGTGTCCGATAGGGATTCCAGATTCCTCTCCCAATTTTGGAAGTCCCTCCAAACAGCCTTGGGAACACGACTAAGCCTGAGCACAGCCTTCCACCCCACCACCGACGGGCAGACCGAGAGAACTTAGGGCCTGCATGATAGACTTCCGAGGGACCTGGAAAGAACACTTAGATCTCATCGAGTTCTCATATAACAATAGCTATCACGCAAGCATCCACATGGCACCCCACGAAGCACTGTACGGCAAAAAATACAGAACCCCTTTATGTTGGGAAGACATGGTCAACCCAATGACACTTGGACCTCAATATCTACAAGACACCATAACCAAGGTCAAACACATACAAGAGAAAATGAAGGCCGCCCAAGACCGTCAGAAATCTTACGCCGACCTAGGAAGGAAACAAGTAGAATTCTCCACGGGGGAGAAGGTATGGCTAAAAATCTCACCCACACGAGGGGTGATGAGGTTCAGGAGAAAGGGGAAGCTCAACCCCCGGTTCATCAGCCCCTACAAAATCACGGAAAGAATCGGGAACCTAGCCTACCGCCTCTGATATGAATCTAGTCCAAGATTCAAATAAGATGAGTATTGTCCCAAGAATTGCTCTCAATGTAAAGATAGAGATGGATCGAAATACCTTAAACCTCACGAGAAACCCTTTGTCTCGAATCCTCAAAGACTTGGAAGAATCCCATTGTAGCTTCAAGTACCTCAATGATGCAATCTTCAATCAACTAGAGTCGGATCTAGTTTCCTTCGATTCAAGAACGAGTCCACGAACCTAAATCTAAGGTTGAAGAAAGTAAGATTGATTCGAGTCCACGAATCAATTTGCTAGTCGAGTCCACGACTAGTCACTAATTGAGTCCACAATTAGCTATAAGGTTTCTTACACAAGTGTAAAGAAAAACTTAAGAATTTTATTGAATTAAAGTCTGCCCAAAACTGATATGGATGTGCCCTATTTATAGGTATAGGGCAGCATTGTAATCTAAATACAATGGGAAAAAGAGTCCTAAACCTAATCTAGAAAACAAGTAAATAGAGTTTTATTTAGAAAAGGATTTAAGGAATCCTTTTTAAATACAACTAGTGTTTTCTCTTTTATGCCAAACAATTTAAATTAATGATGACCAAAAATAATAGGGCTGATTTGGGCCTAATTTAATCACCAAAATCAGCACTTAAACAATTATAAAAAGCCTTGAGTTCTTCGCCATCATTTGCAATTGGGCTTGAATTGGATTTCCACCATTTTTGAACATAACCAATAAAGAGTTGTCTTAATTGTTTGGACTTAGACCTTGTGATTGGCCCAACTGGTACTCTTAATGGATCTTCAGTAGTTTGGGTTGCATTATCCTCCCCTTCTTGAAAATGATTCGTCCTCGAATCTGTGCAATCATATGGAGACAAGTCTGAAACATTGAAAGTAGAAGAGACATTGTATTCTCCTCTAAGATCAACCTTATATGTGTTATCTCCAATCCGTGATATAAGTTGAAATGGGCCATCTCCACGTTGGTTCAGCTTTGACTTTCTTTCGCGGGGAAAACGGTCTTTGCGCAAGTGAATCCACACCCAATCTCCAGGCTCGAATGTGATCTTTTTCCTTGTCTTGTTCACTCGAGCAGCTATTTGTTCGTTCCTTTTCTCAATTTGTTCTTTGACTTTAACATGCATCTCCTTGATCTTCTTGGCACGTTCTTCTCCATCTAAGCTATCCTGCGGATTGTAAGGCAAAGCAAGTAAGTCTATGGGAGATAACGGATTGAAACCATACACAACTTCAAAAGGAGACATGTTAGTGGTTGAATGTATTGCACGATTATAAGCGAATTCAACATGAGGCAAACATTCTTCCCATGATTTTAGATTTTTAGAGATCACACTTCTAAGTAATTGGGATAAGGTTCTATTAACTACTTCTGTTTGTCCATCAGTTTGAGGATGACAAGTAGTAGAAAATAGCAACTTAGTCCCAATTTTAGCCCACAGAACACGCCAAAAGTGGCTAAGAAATTTAGAATCTCTATCAGAAACAATAGTCTTAGGGATGCCATGCAATTTAACAATCTCAGCAAAGAAAAGATTAGCAATATGGGTTGCATCATCAGTTTTGGTGCAAGCAATAAATCTAGCCATCTTACTAAAACGATCAACTACAACAAAAATAGAATCTTTTCTCTTAGAACTCATAGGTAACCCTAGAACAAAATCCATAGAAATATCAAGCCACGGGCCGCTAGGAACAGAAAGTGGTGTGTAAAGCCCTTGGGGAAGTGATTTGGACTTAGCATGGTGACATGTAGTACAATTATTCACAAAAGTCTCAACGTCTTTTTTCATTCTAGGCCAATAGAAGTGTTCATGCAACGCATCATAGGTTTTAGAAATACCGAAGTGTCCCATAAGACCACCTCCATGTGATTCAGTGATCAAACTCACACGCAAGGAACAATTAGGAATGCACACTTTATTTTCCTTAAACAAAAACCCATCTGACAAGTAAAACTTTCCCAAAGGAGATCGTACACAAGAGGTGTAGATCTCGCCAAACACTGAATCACTAGCATAGAGAGACTTAATGAAATCAAAACCAAGAAACTTAGCATGTAAAGTAGCAAGTAAAGTATATCTCCTAGATAAAGCATCAGCCACTTTGTTTTCCGTACCTTTCTTGTAGGCAATTTTATAAGGAAAAGCTTCAATGAACTCGAGCCATTTAGCATGTCTCTTATTCAACTTACCTTGGCCTTTCAAATGTTTTAAGGCTTCATGATCAGTGTGTAAAATAAAGTCTTTGATATGAACCTAATCCAAGATTCAAATAAGATGGAGTATTGTCCCAAGATTACTCTCAATGCAAAGATAGAGATGGATCAAAATACCTTAAACCTCACGAGAAACCCATTGTCTCGAATCCTCAAAGACTTGGAAGAATCCCATGTAGCTTCAAGTACCTCGATGTTGCAATCTTCAATCAACTAGAGTCGGATCTAGTTTCCTTCGATTCAAGAACGAGTCCACGAACCTAAATCTAAGGTTGAAGAAAGTAAGATTGATTCGAGTCCACGAATCAATTTGCTAGTCGAGTCCACGACTAGCCACTAATTGAGTCCACAATTAGCCATAAGGTTTCTTACACATGTGTAAAGAAAAACTTAAGAATTTTATTGAATTAAAGCCTCCTCAAAACTGATATGGATGTGGCCCTATTTATAGGTATAGGGCAGCATTGTAATCTAAATACAATGGGAAAAAGAGTCCTAAACCTAATCTAGAAAACAAGTAAATAGAGTTTTATTTAGAAAAGGATTTAAGGAATCCTTTCTAAATACAACTAGTGTTTTCTCTTTAATTCTAAACAATTTAAA
The DNA here is from genome assembly GCF_001879475.1 of Ipomoea nil. Lineage (NCBI taxonomy): Eukaryota > Viridiplantae > Streptophyta > Magnoliopsida > Solanales > Convolvulaceae > Ipomoea > Ipomoea nil. Next base: position 2,341,920 of record NW_017616619.1, on the reverse strand, counting down.
ATAAATGATGACCACAAATAATAAAGTTGATTTGGGACTCGGATCTTGTGATTGGCCCAATTTGTAATCTTAATGGATCTTCATTATGTTGAGCCGCATCATCCTCCCCTTCTTGAAAAATGATTCGACCTCGAATCTTATAAACATTGTCTTCGATCCGTGACATCACTTGAAACGGGCCACTATAATACTTTCCTCTATCGAATGGAATTATTATTGGAATTCCTTGATTTTTCCACCAATGATGCTTTAAGGATGTACTTTTTGGCCTTGTGATGAGCCCACTATAGACCCTTATTGGATTCCATGTGTGCTGGTTCCTATTATTCTCCCATTCTTGAAAAGGATTCGTCCTCGAATCCAAATCTTCAATGAAAGACAAAGTAGCAAGCTCACTTTCTGTTTTATCACGCTCATGGAACTTTTTCTTGGGGTGCTTGACACGAGTCGCTCCAATCATCATCCTACAATCAACAAGTAAGGCAATTAAGTCTAATGACACATCATGGAATTTAAACATTCTGGATAGTAATAGATCAGCAAAACGAGACATATTAAATTTAGCCATCTTGTTTGAATTTTCAACAAGCACAACATCTTTCCTTCTAGAGCTTAAGGCTAAACCAAACACAAAATCCATGGAAATATCAAGTAATGTTTTAGATGTATTGTGGTGGTAAGTAGCACAATTATGAACATAAGATTCTACATCTTTTTTCTTCTTTGGCCAATGAAGATATCCATGCAAAACATCATCACTCTTTGGAAAATCAAAATGTCCCTTATGTGAATCAACAATTAAATTATTGCCCAAAACAAAGCAAAAAGTGTCAATCCCATTGACTTTGAACCAAAACCCCTTGTGCAAGTGGTATTTGCCATAAGAAGTTTTCAAATGTGCCTTATAACTTCCATTTTTTTGCAAGTACCTCGATGTTGCAATCTTCAATCAACTAGAGTCGGATCTAGTTTCCTTCGATTCAAGAACGAGTCCACGAACCTAAATCTAAGGTTGAAGAAAGTAAGATTGATTCGAGTCCACGAATCAATTTACTAGTCGAGTCCACGACTAGCCACTAATTGAGTCCACAATTAGCCATAAGGTTTCTTACACATGTGTAAAGAAAAACTTAAGAATTTTATTGAATTAAAGCCTCCTCAAAACTGATATGGATGTGCCCTATTTATAGGTATAGGGCAGCATTGTAATCTAAATACAATGGGAAAAAGAGTCCTAAACCTAATCTAGAAAACAAGTAAATAGAGTTTTATTTAGAAAAGGATTTAAGGAATCCTTTCTAAATACAACTAGTGTTTTCTCTTTAATTCTAAACAATTTAAAATAAATGATGACCACAAATAATAAAGCTAATTTGGGACTCGGATCTTGTGATTGGCCCAATTTGTAATCTTAATGGATCTTCATTATGTTGAGCCGCATCAGTCTTTAAACCATAAATAATGTTGCCAAGTTTCCAAGGCTCTTATAATGGCATAAAGTTCTTTATCATATGTGGGATAGTTGAGTGTTGCGCCACCCAACTTCTCACTAAAATAGGCAATGGGGCGTTTATCCTGCATCAGTACAGCACCAATTCCAATGCCAGAAGCGTCACATTCTAGTTCAAAAGTTTTATCAAAACAAGGTAAAACTAGAACAGGAGCGGTGGTGAGTTTCTCTTTCAATGTAGCAAAAGCTTGTTCCTGTTTAGGCCCCCATTTGAAGATGATGTCTTTCTTAATCAACTCATGCATAGGGGCTGCTATGGAGCTGAAATCACGAACAAACTTTCTGTAGAAACCTGCCAGTCCAAGAAAACTACGCAATTTAGATACATTAGTTGGCGTTGGCCAACTTGTGATAGCTTCAACCTTTTTTGAATCCATGGTCACACCTTCTATACTAACATGAAATCCTAAAAACTCAACACTCTCAGACATAAAAGAACACTTCTCAAGATTGACATACAACTGTGCAGCCCTAAGTTCAAGAAAAACTAATCGAAGGTGTTTCAAGTGTTTTTCTTGTGACTTGCTATAAATCAGAATATCATCAAAGTAAACAACAACAAAATTACCAATAAATTTCCTCAAAACATGGTTCATAAGCCTCATGAATGTGCTAGGGGCATTAGTTAAGCCAAAAGGCATGACTAACCACTCATATAAACCATGCTTTGTTTTAAAGGCTGTTTTCCACTCATCACCTTCTTTCATCCTGATTTGATGATATCCTCGTTTCAAATCCACCTTGCTAAAGTACTTAGCTCCATAAAGTTCATCAAGCATATCATCAAGTCGAGGAATAGGAAATCTATACTTAATAGTTATATTGTTGATTGCACGACAATCAACACACATTCTCCATGTACCGTCTTTTTTTGGGACAATGAGCACTGGAACGGCACACGGACTCAAGCTTTCTCGAATATGTCCAATTTCAAGAAGCTCTTCTACCTGTTTCTGGATTTCCTTTGCTTCCACGGGATTGGTTTTGTAGGCTGGTCGGTTTGGCAAGGTAGATCCAGGGACAAAGTCGATTTGATGCTCAATCCCTCTAAGTGGTGGCAATCCTTTTGGCATCTCTTTAGGGAATAAATCTGAAAAATCAGCAAGCAATTCATCAATAGAGGCATTACGAAAACAAGATTCAGAGTGTAACACAAGAGAAGAATCAAGATCAGTGGTAAGCTTATGAATGAAAAGTAAGTTAAACGTGTCTCCCCTTCTTATTGCCTTCTTAATGTCATTTTTTGTTGCAAGAAGAGAGGGCTGATGTGGTGATTCCTTTGCTGGGTTTTGAGATGAAAATGGCGTGGAAAGGGATATTGGAGGAGGTGGAGGCTTTGATTTTGGATAGGGGGAATATGGCACTGATTTCGCCTCTTTTGATGCCTTCCTTGATTTCAATAGTATTTCTTCCACCTGTTTAGGAGTCAAAGGAGACAAGACATATCTAACTCCATCCATGTGAAACACATAAGTGTTCATCATTCCATCAAAAGTGATTTTTCATTGCCACGGTCTACCTAACAGCACATGAGCAGCCTGCATTGGGACAATATCACACAAAATTTCATCAGAGTAATTGTTAATAGATAAAGGAATTAGAGCCTGCTTTGTTACTCTAACTTCTCCTGCATCGGTTAACCATTGCAAACGATATGGATTAGGGTGATCAAGCAAAGGTAATTGAAGAAATTTAACCATAGCTGCACTAGCCACATTTGTGCAACTTCCAGAATCTATTATCACAGTACAAGCATTTCCTCTAATTGACCCTTTAGCATAAAATATATTTTCTCTTTGAGACTCATCTTCTTTTAAAGGATGAACATTCAAAACCTTCTTAACAACAAGAGTATGAACAGACTCACTATCAGCATATTCATAATCAAAATCTAAAGGTAAAGGTGGTTCTTCCTCAACATGCTCATTGGGGGTTTCCAAATGGTCACTAACCTCATCCTCAGACTCATATTCAAGACAAGAGGCAACTTTTTCACATTGTTTTGTTATCTTAACTATCCTCTTGTTAGGACAATCACGAGCCATATGACCTCTTCCATTACATCTATAACAAATCAATTCTCTATCACGTTGAGGCCTCACTGCCTCACTTACCTTTTCCTTACCTTTGTCTCGTGAATCATCTCTTGGAAGAGGGCGTTCATCACGCCTTTGAGGGGTAGAACGAGTGTTGTTCCATCTTGATGCACCATTGTTGGGCTTGTACATCTTCATCTCTTTGATTTTTACTTCAGATTCGCGTGCAGCATACAAGGCATCATCAAGGGTGTCATATCTTTGTGTACTCGTTCCCCACCGGATTTCTTTGTTCAATCCATATAAGAAACGAGCAATAGTTCTTGCCTCTTCTTCATGTATGTCCCCTTGCTCAAGCAAAATATTGATTGTTCGGTGATAGTCATCAACCGACATTGATCCCTGAACAGTTCCCTGCAATTTTCTTTCAAGATCATAAAAAAAAGATTTAGGGCGAAAGGTTAGGCGCATATCTTCCCTTACTTGAACCCAAGATTCATAGGGAATAAAATCAGCAACTCTCTCCCTATTTCTTTTTCTCCACCAAGATACTGCATACCCCTTAAAAGATGTAGCAACTAGCCTAATTTTTGTAACATCAGAATAGTGCTTTAAATCAAAAAGTGTTTCAACAGCATTCTCCCATTCTATATACTCTGTTGGTCCCTTCTCACCAGAGAAGTTAGGAATTTCAAGTTTAATGTTTCCTAACTCCTCATTAGGCTGTTGGATCCTTTGACATCTAGGATCCACTCTCCCTGCTGGTGGCAGTTGTCGCTCATCATTGTGTGGTGGTTGCACTTACTGTGAGCGTTGCTCCAGATTAGTCATTCGTGTGAGTAACCCGTCCATGGCGAAGGTTAGAGCATCTATTTTTTCTTCCAATGTCTGGGGTGGGTTTGGAACTTGTTCATCCATCTGTAGAGGAAAAAAAAAAAATTCTAAACAAAAAGACTTGTGAGTAGACACGTTAGTGAAACCAAAAAGTTGGCTCGCTCCCTCACTTATTCTCAGCTCGCAGGTAAGAGGTGGATTATATAGCTCTGGGGGTGCACTACACACTCTTACAAACACACACTCCACTCGTGTATCGCTCAAGGTGGCAGATACTCTCACCAGCCTTTTTCCAAAAAGGAAAATTCTAGTCCGGTACTCAAGTTGATATGGATTCAACCTCAAAGTTCAAGAAAACGTACCTTGGAAGACTTCACAAGCCTTTGAGGGTAAGGGTGTATCGCGAGATCGGTAATAAAATTGAGAGCAAGAAGCAAAGAAAAAGGACAATACGAGCAAAGAAACTAAATAAGATTTGAAAGAAAAAGGAAACCAAAGAAGGAAGTATGGCAGAAAGATATGCAAGACCAATATCAAAAGATAGAGACAAATAGAATATAAAAGGGGTTCACGTGTACCACAGCCAATTAGGAATCTATCAAGAACTCCTTCCAACCATATACTTTTCCCCTTCCTTTTCCCACCAAGATTCTCCTACCAACCTTATTCTTTCCCCAACCTTATTCTTCTTCTTCTTCTTTTGCTTTCTCTTTTTTTTTTTTTTTTTTTTTTTTTTTTTTTTTAATAAGAAACCTCCAAATAACCACTGTAAATATCAACAAAAATTTCAGACCAAGAGGATCCACACAACCCCTTCAAAACAGAATCAAGAATTTCAAGAATCGCCTAGAAAAACAGAAACAATACCCTGACTTTGAAGATCAATATCTCACTAACCAGAACGAATTAGACAGTGTATAATATATCAAAAGAACTCCCCAGAAGAGATCTACAACATATCCAAATTTCAGATAAAACTAACCAGTGGATCTCGAGATATAGGTAATTCTTTGAAACTGGTCACAGCTCGCGGAAATCTGGACAGGGTGTGATTAAGACATGATTGCGCGTAAATGCGCTTTGGATATAGGTAAGGGTAAGATGGGGTTGTTTTCTTGACAGAATATGTGGTAATATGGTGCTTAGGAGGTGTGAGGTCTCATTGATATTGGACGGGAAAAAGGGAAAGCACTTTCGGGATTGTTTTTCAAGAAACTGGAGAACATGTATCAAGATTCAAGAACACAATCAAGAATGCAAAAGAAAATTTTTTTTGGGGTTTTTTTAATGAATAAGACACGAATAAATGTAGTATATAAGATAAGAACGAGATAAACCTAGGGAACCAAAGAAACCAAATTTCCAATGATAACGAGACAAACCTAGGCTCTGAATACCAAATTGATATGAATCTAGTCCAAGATTCAAATAAGATGAGTATTGTCCCAAGAATTGCTCTCAATGTAAAGATTGAGATGGATCGAAATACCTTAAACCTCACGAGAAACCCTTTGTCTCGAATCCTCAAAGATTTGGAAGAATCCCATTGTAGCTTCAAGTACCTCGATGATGCAATCTTCAATCAACTAGAGTCGGATCTAGTTTCCTTCGATTCAAGAACGAGTCCACGAACCTAAATCTAAGGTTGAAGAAAGTAAGATTGATTCGAGTCCACGAATCAATTTGCTAGTCGAGGGTCCACGACTAGTCACTAATTGAGTCCACAATTAGCTATAAGGTTTCTTACACAAGTGTAAAGAAAAACTTAAGAATTTTATTGAATTAAAGTCTGCCCAAAACTGATATGGATGTGCCCTATTTATAGGTATAGGGCAGCATTGTAATCTAAATACAATGGGAAAAAGAGTCCTAAACCTAATCTAGAAAACAAGTAAATAGAGTTTTATTTAGAAAAGGATTTAAGGAATCCTTTCTAAATACAACTAGTGTTTTCTCTTTTATGCCAAACAATTTAAATTAATGATGACCAAAAATAATAGGGCTGATTTGGGCCTAATTTAATCACCAAAATCAGCACTTAAACAATTATAAAAAGCCTTGAGTTCTTCGCCATCATTTGCAATTGGGCTTGAATTGGATTTCCACCATTTTTGAACATAACCAATAAAGAGTTGTCTTAATTGTTTGGACTTAGACCTTGTGATTGGCCCAACTGGTACTCTTAATGGATCTTCAGTAGTTTGGGTTGCATTAGCCTCGCCTTACCCATTGAACTAGAACGAGTAGACAACGTGTTCCACGTATCCCAACTAAAGAAATATATACATGATCCAAGCCACATACTACAACCCGAGGCCGTGGACCTAGACGACACCTTAACTTACGAAGAAAGACCAGTGAGGATCCTGGACACCAAGGCCAGAGTTACCTGGCAACGAACTATAGAAATGGTGAAAGTCCTCTGGACCAACCACGGGGCCTAAGAAGCCACATGGGAACTCAAGGACACAATAAAGGAACGTTACCCCGAGCTCTTCACGCAAGGTAACCAAGACGAGAGCATGGGATAAGGAAGGGAGTCGATACAAACAAACCAAAGCTTCGGGGACGAAGCTTCCCGTTAAAGGGGGGGGGGGGGGGGGGGGAGTGTGTAACACCACGTGTTACGATCCCTAACTATTTAAATCATTTACCCAAAAGAAAAAATTAAATCCTACTAATTAATTAGGAAAGGCGCACCATGAGCCTTGAACCCTATCCCTAGAGCCAATTCCCCAATTATATAGGAAATAGGAGTAACTAATCCATACTATTTAGACCCCAATTAGGACTCTTGGAATATATATATATATATATATATATATATATATATATATATATATATATATATATATATAGGATCATAGGAGGGACCTAGACCTTACACCACGATAATCTCTTACCACACAAGGAGTTCCAAGAATCCCCTTTAGGAGAAATCAAGAAAGAAGAAAGCTTAAAGAAAGACCCTTCACAGCCAAGGAAATTAATTAAGGCTAAGAGGTAACCCATGTCTCAACAAAACCTATTTTCTTCTCTATAATCTCCTTCCTTGGCCTCCCTCTATATTCTCGTGTATTAATGAATTCTTCTACGATAATTGTGTTATGTTCTTGATGATCGATGAGATGATTTATATGCGTTCTTGATAATCTTGATGATCTTGATGTTGAAAATAAGTTTTTGATTTTGATGTGATGATTCTTGACGGATCTTGATATTTCTTGATGTTAAAAATAAAATATGTTCTTGATGATTTGGGTGGGATTAGAGCCCTAGGTTGGATTGGGAATTTGTATTGTGATGTTCTTGATTTATATTTGGGTGGGTATACGCATGTTCGGGTGTTATTTATATTTAGAAGTCGTGATAGGATGAGTCCGACATGATTCTTGCTTTTGATCCGTTAATTGCCTACGTGTTGTCGTTAATTGCGTTTGAAAGTGTCTAAGCATGGTTTCGGGTTCCACAAACAGACCCCGGGACGAATTTGTGATAAAAGAGTCAGTGGGGGGTAGGGGAACCCGCCACCTACCCGTTGCCCGCCGGCAACCCGCTGCCGGAACAGTGAATTCCGGCCGGTGACCCCCACCCACCGGCTACCCGCTGGCCTGTACTCCACCCCGGCTCTCCGTCTTCCCCGTTTGATGTTCCCCATCCCCCATGGTGTCCCAACAGACCCCGTTTCTCGTGCTTAAGTCTAGTTTGATATTTTGGTTACCATTCGTAGGGTAAATGAGTCTTAGGGATTGCATGCTAGTTGAATTGGTAACCCGTTGACCTAGGTGGAAGTTGCATGAACCCTTAGGACTATTCTTAGTATGTGGATGATCACACGTAAGTTTATTTATATGTATCTCCCCTCCCAATGTGTTATTACGTGCTCCTATGTGTTATGTGTTGCATGATCCCCCATTTTGGCTATTGGCCAATTGGGTGGTTCCCGGACTAAGGTTCGGAAGTCGGTTGAAGACCGAATGGATTGTTCCCGGACTAAGGTTCGGAAGTCGGTTGAAGACCGAATGATGGGACAACAGTGTGTAGGGCCATAGTCTCCGAGGATCTTCGCCCACCAACCGAGTATAGCTTGGCGGTAAGCGGGGCTTAGATCCGCTATGGTTCACCAACTGTGCGCATCGACAAAGGCACAATGGGTCAACAAAACGAGAAGTCAAGTCAACTTACCGGACCAGTGGGCGCGAGGTGGGCGGTCGACCGCCTGTCAAGTTCCCACTGGAACATGATTGTGAAGGAGGAGTCACCTCTGGAAAAGCCCCGAGAATGCACAATTATAAGTTTCAAGGATTTCCATACGTATGTGGACAATGAAAGGGGTTTGAATACATGGAAAACTCAAGGGATCGCGTTATTATGATACTAATAAGGAATATGGGAGACTTTAACTAGATATCATAAGGATCCTACACCCATTCTTCCCCTTCTTAATTAAAGCTATGTTCCCCAAAATTTCCCTATATGCAACTCATGTAAGTACTTATCGGGATATTAGTGAGTTAACTATATTGGTCAATTATGATTAGGACAAGTGAGTTTTTATAAGCCGAATAAATTTACTAATTCCAAGTTCCAAAATACTTTATCAAGTAACAGATATCTAGATAACGCATGTTTGATCAAATAGTTAAGCAATAATATGTAGTTCCTAACTTGGTATAAAAATCAATTAGGAACATATGCTTAGGCAGATAAACAAGTATGGTAATCAAAGAGTGATAAGCAACAATGTAGGTAAACGCATGCAAGGACATCACAGATTTCTAGGGTAAGTATGTTGAATGAATAGTTAGTGTGTTGTACCCTTACCTTGATGTGATAAGCGAAGGGGGAAATTCTTTAAATTAGTGAGGGATAAAGTGAGGGGGGTTATGTGATGATAGGTAGGCTCACAATCTCACCGTGCGTCCTAAGATTCCTAAATCCTATGTTCCTAAATACCAAGAGTTCAAGCCTAATGTCCTAAAGTCTGGTCTTACGAGTCTTATCCTAGGGTCAAACTTAGGCTCTGATACCAACTGTAACACCCCGAAATTTTGAAACTTTTAAAACTTATATAATAAAGGTAATTTCTCATAAAATCCCTAATAGATCATTACTAATCATAAGGGTGCGGGGTGCTATGCCACATCTGAGCTGGAGAACTCAGATGCACAGGCTAAACTAACTAAATATCCTCAATACAATGTAATGGCACGCAGGCCAAAAGGAGAAACTATCTATCTAATCCAAATTCTTCTAGCGCGCTCCGGAAGCTAATCGTCTGTGCCTGAAAGCCAAATACATCTGTTCAACGAGAGATGCTGGTAACCCACTCCAACCTGTTGAAATACAATATAGGTATATATATATATATATATATATATATATATATATATATATATATATATATATATATATATATATATATATATATATATATATATATATATATATATATAGGAAAAAACATTTTGAAGCAGGAAGATATATACTTAGGAAACTCTGGTTTTCAAATCGGGAATAGACTCAGCAATAGGGACGTGCACATTAATCAATGATAAACAGATAAGTAGAGATAACATCATAACGAATACGCATCTAAGGTCACAGTCCACTTTCCAATTCCATCACATCCACATTCATTCATCATGCATCACACATAATCCTTGATGGCGCCACGGGACCAATTGCATGCCCCGAACATGAGGGTCAATGCTTATAGCTTTAACACGGTCCCACAACACCCTACCACGATACCGTGGTATTAGGGGAGTTGATCGCAACCAACCCTTTTAGAACCGTTAACGAACTCAACATCGGACCATGATCCTACACACCGCTGATGCACCCAGTCGGTGGACCGCGATCCCCTTTTCAAGGGGGGACTTACGACCCTACACACCGCCGATGGGTACGCCGGTGGACCATAGAGGATCAAGCCCGACACACCGCGGAGCTATACTCAGTCTGTGGGCAAAGATCCTCGGAGACTATGGCCCTACACACCGTCGTCCCATCGCTCGGTGGATCGCAGCCAGCCGTAGCCCTACACACCGCCCCGATTACTCGGATCGGTGGACAACAGCCTTCCTCGACTTATTAGCCCTACACACCGTCCTGGCGCGTTCAGGTCCAGTGGGTCATAGCACCGAGGCCCATGTGGACCGCAGCCCAAGAAGTGAATCACTGACCGCAGCCAGGAGAATGGACCGTAGCTCATGAGTAATCAAACAGTGGACCGCATCCCTTTATAATATTTATATACCTGACCGATCGCAACCGGTCTGGTTAACAATTGGTATGGTTCTCAACCCATCCAACTGCCCGAATAGCCAATTTGATCGCAACCAAATTGGGGAATCATGCATCACATAACACATAGTAGCACGTAGTAGCACATAGGGAAGGGAAAGACTAATAAATAAACCTACGTGTGATCATCCACATACTAAGAATAGTCCTAATGGTTCATACAACTTCTACCTAGGTCAACGGGTTACCAATTCAACTAGCATGCAATACCCAAGACTCATTTATCCTACGAACGGTAACCGAAATATCAAACTAGACTCAAGCACGACAAACGGGGTCCGTTGGGACACCATGAGGAGTGGGGAACATCAAACGGGGACGCCAAAGACCCGTGGTGGGTGACAAACCAGTGGGTAGCCGGTGGGTGGAGGGCCACCCGCCGGCGACGAGTTTCCGGACAGCGGGTGCCCGGCGGGTAGTCGCCTGCCCGCCGGCTGCCCGCTGTCGGTGAAGTTGTCGGCTGCCCGCTTGGCTTTTGACTTATATATATGTATTCCGTTTCGAAAATGGTTTTTATATCTTATATCTACCTATTTATGATACTTAACGGTATTGGTGGGTTACCAGCATCTTTCACTGACCGGGCGTCGCCCCGATGTTTATCTTTGTATCTTTCAGGTGTTGAGTAGTCGAGCGCGATGTCTAGAGCCGGTAGCTTAGCACCTGTATCTTTAGACTGTGTTTTTGTGGCCTGCGTGCCAATGGTTTAGATTGTTTTTAGACTGATGTTTTGGGTTAGTGTGATATACTTGCAGATTGTCGCCTTAGCGTTACCTCGTGTGGTATACGTGGCATAACACCCCTGTTTTGGATTTCTTTTATCCAGTTTCCGTTTTCTTCCGCTATGCTAGTGTTTTGTTGTTAATCTGCATGTGTTAAGACTTGTTTTTAGGTCTTGTTGTTTTGGGGGTGTTACAGTTGGTATCAGAGCCTAGGTTTTGAGCCTAGGAAGAGTTGAGTCTAGACTTTCTAAGTGTTTAAGTGTGTTTTGAGACCTCTAAGCGACCTTAAGGAGGTAAGTGTTAGACTTAGGACTCTAGGTTGCGCGGTGAGATGTGCGTTGCTTTCTGTCTTGCTTGCTTGCTTGCTCTTTTGGTAACCTTGTTGTTGTAGTAGAGGTGCGATGCCTCCTCATCCTCGCGCTCGCACCCCAGAGACCCCGACCAACGAACAGCTCGCCCAGAATCTCCATCAGTTGACACAGACAATGCAGTCTCTCAGTGAAGCTCTGTTGAACAACAATCAAGCTGCGCCGCCTCCGCCTCCGATTAGGCATCGCGATGTGGGTCGTTTAGTGTCCGGGCATCGGCCGCCTTCCTTCGCTGGTGAAGAAGACCCTGTAGTCCTTGAAGAGTGGTACGGGTGTTTGATAAGATTTTTACCATGGTGGGCTGTCCCGAAGAGAGGAGAGTAGAACTGGCAACGTTCTACTTCTGCCAAGAAGCTGATCTGTGGTGGGTTCACGAGAGTCCGACCTTTCTTGAAGAGCCTGGGTTTGATTGGACCGCGCTCAAGGACAGGATGCGCGAAAGGTTCTACCCAGCGCATGTGCGAGCCGCCATGTTTGATGAGTTCCTTCATCTGCAGCAAGGGCCTCTATCTGTGGTGGAGTACCACAAGAAGTTCCTAGAGCTGGTGCGCTTCACGAGGGTGTTGGTGCCTACAGAGCTTGCCAAAGTTGAGCGTTTCGTTGCCGGTCTGAATTATGAGGCACGAAAAGCGTTGACGGTGAGTAGGCCTAGTTCTCTCAAGGATGCGTATCTGTGTGCCGCGGATCTGTTTCGTGTTCAGCAGCTTCAGAAGAGTTCACTTGAGTTGGCTAGGAAGAGAGTTGAGAGTGGAGGTTCTTTTGGTTTCAAGAAGCCCCGACCGAGTTTTCCGGCTAGAGTTGTGTCATCTTCTTCTCAAGGACCAGTTAGGGTGGAGCCTCCGGTTCAAGCTAAGTCGGTTGGTTGTCGCAAGTGTGGGAAGGTGCACCCGGGCCAAGTTTGCTATGGCCAGGCGTTTAAGTGTTTTCGCTGTGGGGTTGTTGGTCATAGAGTTGCGGAGTGTCCCCAACTTGCTGGTCAGAGAGCGTTGCCGCCACCCCCGAGAGCTAGAGGAGCACCAGGAGGGAGTTCAAGTCACGGAGCTGTTGGAGCTAGGCCGCCTGGGAGAGTTTTCATGATGGCGTGTTCGCAGGCGGAGTCGGAGGGTCTGGTGGAGGAGGAGTTAGCAGGTAACCCTTGTTTTCGAGCCTATCATTGTGTCCCCGAGAGTGTTGTGTTCTTTGTTGCCTTGGGTGCTATCTTGTGTTTCGTAGTTGTCTTTGTTTGTCAATCCTCGACATGCTTTCCTTGTTAGTTTTTCGTTGAAGTGCTTAGTATAGACTCTTTTCTTGCTAAGTGTTTTCTTTAATTGGTATCTTGTTTGTGGTAGTCATCTATCCTTGAGTTATCTTGTGCTTAGCCCAATTCTTCCACCTTTGTACTTGGTTGTTCTTACAACAATTCCTTGAGCTTTTCCCTAAATTTTCCAAGTATTCTTTGATTTGGAAAAATAGCAAATCCCTACCCAAAATCTTTCCTTGTGTAGCCTAAAAGTTAAGCCTAATGTTTCTTTGTAATCTTTGAGTTTCAAACCCTAGCCAATTTCTTTTCTACCCAACCTCTAAACTACTTGAGCCAATTATCTTTCTTGAAACCTAACCTATTTTATTTCCTTTTAAACCTTAAATTCCCACTTTGTTCAAAATCCCCAAATTTAATCATCTTTTTCCCAATCTCACCCAAATCCCTAATTTCTCTTCCCAAATTCTCTTCTTCTTTTTCCTTCTCCCTACCCGTGAGCTACCCGAAGCCATCCTACCCCCCACCAACCTGCCCGTCGCACCACCGTCTCGCCACCGCCGGAGCCTCGCCGCACCACCGCCGTCGCCGGTCTGCTTCGCCGCGTCGCTGAGAGAGAGAGAGAGAGAGAGAGTGCAGAGAGAGAGAGAGTGCAGCGAGAGAGAGAGGCAGCGTGAGTGTGAAGAAGGAGAGTTGTGGGCTTTGTTTGTTGAGCTTTGGATCATCTCCTACCATGCCTAGAAGGTCAAGCTTGGCTAGGAAAGCGGAATGGGTGGATGCCCACTACCTTGTGCTTGAAGGTAAAGCTTTTGATCCGGAATCTTTTTCAAGTTCCTTGTTGGATTTGCTTATGTTTCAAGGTTTGTTAGATGGGTTTCTCGCCATAAGGGCCGAGACTTACCCGAGTTTGGTGAAGGAGTTTTACCGTCACATGGTGGTGACGAAGGAAGGTGAAAGGCTTGAGATCACCTCTAAGGTGAGAGGTGTGAAGGTTGTGTTGTCTGAGAAGAGGTTAGCTCAGTTGTTGAGTTTGTCTGCTACCAGAGTGGCTCAGTACAGTGGTCATTCTTGGATTAGTACGGATACCATGGGGTACCGTGACTATTTGAGTTATCTGTTTGGCCGTACCAGTGGTTTCACTCAAGCTTCGAGGCTGGAAAAGAAGTGGTTGTCTGCGGAACAAAGGATCTCGGTTATGTTGGTGTCAGATTGTTTGTTGCCTAACAACAACAAGAGCAGTTTGTTGGGTAAGTTGGAATTTACCTTTGCTTTCTGTCTGAAGAATATGGTTAAGTTCAATCTGCCTGCTTTGATGATGCAACACATGGTGTTTTGCAGGGATCACAACCGGAAGAGTTTGCCGTATGGCATGGTGCTAAGTTGGATCTTGGTTAAGAAAGGTGTTAGTGTGGATGGTTGTCTCCCGAAGGCTGTGGGAAAGATGGTGTTGGATACCGCCAATCTCCGAAGTTGTAATCTGTTTCAATTGGATAGTGGTGAGTACATCACGCTTGAAGAGGTTGCAAGGAAGGCACCTGTTGAGAGAGCAGAGTTAGCTGCTGGGCTTGGGATCCATGCCAGGAAGTTGAGCCTTGCAGTCCAGAGTTTGGGTGGTGACAAAGAAGTTGAGGAGGAAGCAGATCAGGAAGAAGAAGAAGGAGCACCGGAGACCGCTGAAGCTGAAGTAAGTGAATTAGACAGTGAGGAAAGCCGGAGAAGGAAAGAAGTTCGCACCAAGAGAGAGCAGGACGTCGTCTCTTTGCTTCGACAGCAGAACAGTTTGATCGCCGAGGGCTTTGCGTTTGTGAGGTCGCAGTTTGTCGCAGTGCATCAGAGGCTGGATCGGTTTGGAAGCTAGTTCAAGTCACAGAGATGAAGCCGAAGAAGAAGAGTCTGAAGAGGCCGAAGAGTCAGAGAGTGAGGAGTTCTAGTGGTGTTGTGGTAACCCCGTTCGCTTCTTCCTTGTTGTTTCTTAGCGGTTGTAGCTTGGTGTTAGGTTGTTGTGTGTTTTGTGTGCTTGCTTGTTTTGTTTGTTGCCTTGTTGTTTAGCTAGTTTGCTAGTTGGTGTTTGGGTTAGTTGTTGAGTTCTTGGTTGTTGTCTAGAAGTTGGTTGTTGTGTTGAGGGTAGAGTTCTTGATGCTCAATCTATCCGTTTGTTGACCCCTTGCTAATCCTTGAAATCGTAATGTCTTCTTCTTTGCTTTGGAACCCTTGTGAGAACTTTTGGAGTTTTTGACCAAAAGGGATATTCTTGAAATTTCTTGTCACAATTTTGTTTCCTTGTTACTTTCGTTTTAACTCGTTGTACCCAAGTTTCGGGGACGAAACTTTTTTGAAGGGGAAGAGAATGTGACACCCCAAAAATCCACACTCCAATCCATGAATTAATTGAGTAATTAATTCTATTTCTTTGAGGAGTTGATTCCTAAAATCCTGATTTTTGATACTCAAGGACTAGTATTTGACTAGTCAATCTTTAAGTTGTGTTGTACCTTGTGCTTTGAGAGGAGTTCCCTTGTTCCTTACACTTTCTAAGAGTTAGTAAGGGTATCCTTTTCTTTTCACCAAGAGTTAGTTTTGTAACCCAAACCTAGAAGACTTCTTCATTTTCATCCCTTACAATTTCTAGAAAATATATCTACTTTCTCTCTAGAAAAGAAGAGTAGCTTGTTCTTCAAGCCAAGTGAGACCTTTGTCAAGATTCCAAGTTTTGCTTCCAAGATTCAATCTTTCATCTATTTTGGCATCTAGAATCTAAGCTTGTCTAGTCTTTTTGGTTCCATCTTAGTAGTCTTTTTCTTAAAGGTGGGATCTTTATGATCTTTTGGTTTGATCTTGAAGTGGGTTTGGCTAGTGAGCTTAGTGGAGAGCTTGTTGTGGTGTAAGAGGAGTCTTTTGGTCTTCAAGAGGTAACCCATGCTCTACAAAACCTATTTTGCTTACCTATATGTGATTTCTTGGATTTTACTTGTGTTTTGCTATGAAATGTGAGGGTTTATGCATTTATCTTGTGATATTGCATATCTAGAGCCTGTGCTTAGGATTCCTTTGTGCCATTGCTTGGAATTTTCCTTGGTTCAAGTCATTTTGTTGTGTTTGGTGAGATTTGGCATGTTTTGGACTTGAAGTTGTGTTTGGAGAAGAAAATCTCCGAAGGGATTTGTTGTGGTACAGGGACGTACCCGCGGGCGGGGCACCACCCGCTGGCCTACCCGCGGGGAACATGTTGCCTTGTGGGTTGTGTACCCGCGGGCGGGACCACGGGTGGGGCATTAAACGTGGGTCCACCCGCAGGGAACACAGTGGTGTGGTGATCGGGATTTGTTCCCCGTGATTTGTTTGTCTCGGTGTTTGATCTTTTGGCTTCCCGTTGTTCTTTTGTGGAATTATTTGAGCGTCTTCTTGATGTTTCGTAGGTCTAGAGCTTTATGGTAGGTATCCATGTAGGATCTTTGGTTTCTTGAATCGTGCTAAGTGTTCAACATTGTGTTTCGTTGAACCAAGAAGTGTCTTGTGTGTTCCTTGGAACTATCTTGAGTTTCCCCGTTGATAAGCATGCTAGTTTGTTGTCTTAATGCTAGCGTGTGTGTTGTTCGTACCTTCCGTTTGGTGGATGATAACTTGTGTTATTCATCGTTGTTGTTGTTGGGCTGTGACCCGTCTCTTGATTGAGTGTGTTTCATACCTTCTTTGCAATCCGTTGATTGATTCGTGTGAGTGGTGGTGCGTGTGTGGCTCTACCTGGATTGCACGATTAGTGGTATGGGACACTAGTCACCAAGGTATTGCAGCGGTCCTCGTGGTGACCGTGACGTGATTATGGAGCTGTGGCTGAGTCCACGTGATTGGGGGATAACATTGTGTTATCCGGGCATGTGTTGCCGTGATTGGTGGGTTTTCGTTGGTGGTTATAGGCGGGGGACGACGGTCCCGGCGGAATAAGGTTGGACTTGGCTGTACAGGGGATTTCTGGAGGTAATGGTTGGCTTTGAAGGTACAAGGTTGGGGGTAGCCATAAGGTTGGAACAGGGCATAAGGAAGGCATATCAACTCGTGATGGGTGATGTCACAAGGGCTTGTAAAGCCGGTGTTGTGTGATCTTCTCTCGTGACGTGTGTAGTCACGGAGGCTTGTGGTGTTTAGGCATGTGTTGCCATTGGGTGAGTCTTTATCCTTGTGTGTGGTTAATCTTTGTGGTTAGGATGTGTTCCTGGTGTTATCCTTGTGAGTGGTGAGTCTTGTGTTGTCTTTTGATCTTGGCTTTTGACTTATATATATGTATTCCATTTTGAAAATGGTTTTTATATCTTATATCTACCTATTTATGATACTTAACGGTATTGGTGGGTTACCAGCATCTTTTGTTGACCGGGCGTCGCCCCGATGTTTATCTTTGTATCTTTCAGGTGTTGAGTAGTCGAGCGCGATGTCTAGAGCCGGTAGCTTAGCACCTGTATCTTTAGACTGTGTTTTTGTGGCCTGTGTGCCAATGGTTTAGATTGTTTTTAGACTGATGTTTTGGGTTAGTGTGATACACTTGCAGATTGTCGCCTTAGCGTTACCTCGTGTGGTATACGTGGCATAACACCCCTGTTTTGGATTTCTTTTATCCAGTTTTCGTTTTCCTCTACTGTGCTAGTATTTTGTTGTTAATCTACATGTGTTAAGACTTGTTTTTAGGTCTTGTTGTTTTGGGGGTGTTACAGAAGCTCTTTGGGGCAGCGGGTAGGTGGCGGGTTCCCCCTACCCCCACCTACACCCACTGACTCTTTACTCATATATTCGTCCAGGGAACCTTTGTGGAACCCGAACCATGCTTAGACACTTTTAAACGCAAATAACGACACCACGTAAGCAAGTAACGAATCAAAAGCAAGAATTACGTTTGGACTTATCTTATCACGACTTCAAAATATAAATAACACCCGATCATGCGAATTCCCACCCAGATATAAATCAAGAACATCACAACACAAATTCCCAATCCATCCTAGGGCTCTAATCCCACCCAAATCATCAAGAACATATTTTACCTTTAGCATCAAGAAATATCAAGATTCGTCAAGAATCATCACAACAAAATCAAGAACCTCTTTTCAACATCAAGATCATCAAGATTATCAAGAAAGCATACAAATCATCTTATCAATCGTCAATAATATATCACAATTATCGTAGAAGAATTCATCAAGACACGAGAATATAGAGGGAGGCCAAAGAAGGAGATTATAGCGAAGAAAATAGGTTTTGTCGAGACACGGGTTTCCTCTTAGCCTTAATTAATCATCCCTTGGCTATTAAGGTTCTTCACGAAGATTTCCATCCGTTTTGATCTCCCTAGGCTTGGTGGTGGGGAGTCCCTTGGGATTTCTTGTGTGGTGATATTTATTGTGGTGTGACTTCTAGGTGCCTCCTATGTCCTTATATATATATTTGGGAGTCCTAATTAGGGTCTGAATGGTATGGGTTTACTAATTCTATTCCTTATAGGATTAAGGACTTGTTTTAGGGATAGGGGTCCATGGTCCATGGTGGACCATATTAATTAATTAAAGAGAATCCTAACCATGATCTGAATAGTAAAGGTATAATTTCTTTATTCCTAGTAGGCTTATGACTCTAGTTTAGGCAAGGGTGCACGATCCGTGGCTGACCACATTAATTAATTAAAGGTATTTCTAATCAAATTAAATCCTTTTTAATTATTATTAATTGAATTAATTAAATAATTAAATCGGGATTAAGGGTCGTAACACGGGGTGTTACAAGCCACTAATTCAGTCTACAATTAGCCATAAGGTTTCTTACACAAGTGTAAACAAAAACTTATGAATTTTATTGAATTGAAGCCTCCCTGAAATTGATATGGTAGTGCCCTATTTATAGGTATAGGGGCATTATAATCCTAAATACAATGGGAAAAAGAGCCCTAAACCTAATCTAGAAAGCAAGTAAATATAGTTCTATTTAGAAAGGGATTTAAGGAATCCTATTTAAATACAAACTAGTGTTTTCTCTTTTATGATGATGATCACAAATAATAAAGCTGATTTGGGCCTTGGATCTTGTGATTGGCCCAATTTGTATTATTAATGGATCTTAATTTTTTTGGGCCGCATCATCCTCCCCTTCTTGAAAAATGATACGACCTCGAATCTTCTAAACATTGTCTTCGATTCGTGGCATCACATGAAACGGGCCACTATAATACTTTCCTCTATCGAATGGAATTATTATTGGAATTCCTTGATTCTTCCATGTGTACTGGTTCTCTATTATTCTCCCATTCTTGAAAAGGACTCGTCCTCGAATCCAAATCTTCAATGAAAGACAAAGTAGCAAGCTCACTTTCTGTTTTATCATGCTCATGGAACTTTTTCTTGGGGTGCTTGACACGAGTCGCTCCAATCATCATCCTACAATCAACAAGTAAGGCAATTAAGTCTAATGACACATCATGGAATTTAAACATTCTGGATGCTAATAATTCAACAAAATGAGAGATATTAATTTTAGACATCTTGTTTGAATTGTCAACAAGCACAAAATCTTTCCTCCTAGAGCTTAAGGTAAAATCAAACAGAAAATTCATGGAAATATCAAGTAATGATTTAGATGTATTATGGTGGTAAGTAGCACAATTCTGAACATAAGATTCTACATCTTTTTTCTTCTTTGGTCAATGAAAATATTCATGCAAAACATCATTACTCTTTGGAAACTCAAATTGTCCCTTATGTGAATCAATAATTAAACCATTGCCCAAAACAAAGCAAAGAGTGTCAATCCCATTGACTTTGAACCAAAACCCCTTGAGCAAGTAGTATTTCACATAAGAAGTTTTCAAATGTGCCTTACAATTTCTTAGTGATTCCTTATATCTATCAAATAAAGCTTTAGTAAAATCAAAATTAAGGAATCTTGGATGTATGGAAGCAAACAAATTTCTAACACGGCTAGCAAGTACGCCATTAATAGAAACAGAACAAACAAATCTAGAGAATTTTAATGCATGTTTTTGAAATAAAAGTGAGTAAATAGTTACTCCCCTTCTTTTCTCTTGCGTACTATCCTTTGTAGTTACCAAGAGAGGTTGCACTTTGACACCTTGGGCAGGTCCTTTCCACTGTATCACTAATTGTGGTCCCTTTGTTTGGCTACAAACTGAGTTAGAGGATTGGAGTGGTGATTGCAATTCCAAACATGGAGGTTCGACTTTTCTCTCTTTGATTTCTTCGTTCTTTGAGGCTGGTTTGAGAGCTTGCATCAACCTCAATTGAATTTCTTCCTTCTACTTGTTTAGGAGACAAAGGAGGCAAGACATATGTAATTCCATTCATGTGAAACACATAAGTGTTCCTCATTCCATCAGAACTTATTTTTCTGTCAAATTGCCATGGTTTACCTAACAAGATATGTGTAGCCTGCATTGGGATAGTATCACACAAGATTTCATTAGAGTAACTGTTAAAAGATAAAGGAATAAGAGTCTGTTTGGTTACTCTAACTTCTCCTGCAGCGGATAACATCTGCAAACAATAACTATTTAGGTGATCAAGCAAAAGTAACTGAAGAAATTTAACCATAGCTGCACTAGCCTCATTTGTGCAACTTATGAAATCTATTACCATAGCAGAAGCATTCCCTCGAATTGACCCTTTAGCGCAAAATATATTTTCACTTTGAGACCCATCTTCTTTTATAGGGTGAACATTCAAAACCTCCTTAACAACAACAGTATGACTAGACTCACTATCAGCATATTTAGAATCAAAATCTATAGGTATGAATGGTTCTCCCTCAACATGTTCATTGGGGGTTTCAAAATGGTCACAAACCTCATCCTCAAATTTAAATTCAAGACAAGAAGTAAATTTTTCATATCGTGTTGTTATCTTAACTACCCTCTTGTTAGGGCAATCACGAGCTATGTGGCCTCTCCCATTACATCTATAACAAATAAATTCTCTATCATGTTGAGGCCTCATTGCCTCACTTACCTTTTCCTTACCTTTGTCTCACGAATCATCTTTTGGAGGAGGATGTTCTACACGCCTTTGAGGGGTGGAACAAGTGTTGTTCCATCTTGATGCACCATTGTTGGACTTGTACATTTTCATCTCTTTGATTTTTGCCTCAGATTCACGTGCAGCATACAAGGCATCATAAAGTGTGTTATATCTCTGAATACTCATTCCACATCGAATTTCTAAGTTCAATCCATGTACGAAACGAGCAATAGTTTTTGTCTCTTCTTCATGTATGTCTCCTTGTTTAAGCAAAATACTTATAGTTTGGTAGTACTCATCAACTGACTTTTTTCCTTGCACCGTTCCCTGCAATTTTCTTTCAAGATCATAGAAAAAAGATTTCGGACGAAAGGTTAGGCGCATATCTTCCCTCACTTGAACCCAAGATTCATAGGGAATAAAATTAGCAACTCTCTCTCTCTATTTCTCTTTCGCCACCAAGATAATGTGTGACACCCCAAAAATCCATATTCAATCCATGGATTAATTGAGTAATTAATCCTATTTTATTTGAGGAATTAATTCCTAAAATCTTGATTTTTAATACTCAAGGACTAGTATTCGACTAGTCAATCTTTAAGTTGTGTTGTACCTTGAGCTTTGATGGGAGTTCGCTTGTTCCTTACACTTTCTAAAGCTTAGTAAGGGTATTTTTGACTTTTCAGCAAGAGTTAGTATTGTAACCTAACCTAGAAGACTTCTCCATTTCATTCCTTACAATTCCTAGAAAATTTCTCTACCTTCTCTCTAGAAAAGAGGTGTAGCTTATTCTCCAGGCCAAGTTGAGACCCTTGTCAAGATTCCAAGTTTTGGTTCCAAGATTCAACCTTTCACCTATTTGGGCATCTAGGAGGGTAAGATCTAAGTCTATCTTGTCTTTTTGGTTCCATCTTAGTTGTCTTTTTCTTAAAGGTCGGATCTTTATGATCTTTTGGTTTGATCTTGAAGTGGGTTTGAGAAGTAAGCCTTGTAAGGAGCTTGTGGTGGTGTTAAGTGAAGTCTTTTAGTCTACAAGAGGTAACTCATGCTCTACTAAATCCTATATTTGATTTCTTGGATTCTACTTGTGCTTTGCTATGAAATGTGAGAGTTTATGCATTTGTCTTGTGATATTGCATACCTAGAGCTTGTGTTTAGGGTTCTTTCATGCCTTTGCTTGGCATTTTCCATAGTTCAAGTCATTTTGTTGTATTGGGTGAGATTTGGCATGTTTTGGACCTGAATTTGTGTTGGGAGAAGAAAATCCCCCAAGGGATTTGTTGTGGAACAGGAGTGTTCCCGCGGGCGGAGCACCACCCGCCGGCATAGCCGCGGGTACACGGCCTCGTGGGAAGGTGTTCCCGCGGGCGGAACCACGGGTGGGGCACTACCCGTGGGTCCACCCGCGGGTATATGCTTGACGTTGTGAAGGGATTTGTTCCCCGTGATTCGTTTGACTCGGTATTTGGTCCTTTGACTTCCCGATGTTCTTCTGTGGAACCATTTGAGTGTCTTCTTGATGTTTCGTATGTCTAGAACTATATGGTAGGTATCCATATAGGAATTTGGTGTCTTGAATCATGCTAAGTGTTCAACATTGTGTTTCGTTGGACCGTGAGGTGTCTTGTGTGTTCCTCGAAACTATCTTGAGTTTCCTCGTTGATAAGCACGCTAGTTTGTTATTTAAATGCTAGCGTGTGCGTTGTTTGTACCTTCCGTTTGGTTGATGACAACTTGTGTTATTCATCGTTGTTGTTGTTGGGCTATGACACATTCCTTGATTGAGTATGTTTCATACCTTCGTTGTGATCCGTTGATTGACTCTTGTTGAGTTGTAGTGCGTGTTTGGCTGTACCTGGATTGCACGATTAGTGGTATGGGATACTAGTCACCAAGGTATTGCAGCGGTCCTCGTGGTGGCCTTGGCGTGATTATGCAGCTATGGCCTTTGTGTAAGGTTCACGTATTTGGGGGATAACAGGTGTTATCCAGGCATGTGTGCCATGTGCGTGATAGTGCCGCGGGTACTATGAATTGGTGGTATTGTTGGAGGTTTGTTGGTGGAGGAATGACGATTCCCGGGGGGATAAGGTTGGACTAAGAAGTACAGGGGTCCTGGAGGTAAAGGTTGGAACTAGATATAAGGTTGGGGGTAGCCATAAGGTTGGAACATGGCATAAGGAAGGCATATCAACTCGTGGCAGGAGATGTCGCGAGGGCTTGTGTAGCCATTGTTGTGTGTTCTCTCTTGTGATATATGTCACAAAGGCATGTGTTGCCTAGGCAAGTGTTACCGTTGTCGTGTCTTTATTCTTGTGGTGTCGTAATCCGTTGTGGTCTTGGGATGTCTTCCCGTGGTGTTTAATATTGAGTGTTGAGTCTTGAGTTGGTGTTTACTCTTGGTTTTACACTTATATATACGTATTCTGTTTCGAAATGATTTTTGTATATACTCTACCTATGTATGATACTTAACAGGTATTTGGTGGGTTACCAGCATTATCGCTAACCGGGCGTCGTCCCAATGTTTATCTTTGTATCTTTCAGGTGATGTCTAGACGAGCGCGATGTTTAGAAGCCCGTAGTCTAGTACCTTTACCTTCGTTTTGTGGCCTGTATGCCGTTGTAGTGTTAGACTGTTACTTTTTGGGATAGATGTATACACTTGCAGATTGTTCGCCGTTGCGTTTACCAGGTTTGGTAGACGTGGCATAACACACCGTTCGGATTTCTTTTATCCAGTTTTCATTTTATCTTCGGCTGTGCTAGTTTTGTGGTTGATCTGCAGGTGTTTAGGCCTTTTTATATAGGTCGTGTTTGGGGGGGGGGGGGGTGTTACATAATGCATACCCCTTAAAAGATGTAGAAACTAGCCTAATTTTTTTAAGATCAGAATATTGCTTTAAATAAAAAAGAGTTTCAATAGCATTCTCCAATTCTATGTATTCGGTAGGTCTTTTCTCACCGATGAAGTTAGGAATTTCAAGTTTAATGTTTCCTAACTCCATATTACGCGGGAGGATCCTTTGACATCTAGGATCCACTATTCCTGCCGGTGGCAAATATTGCTGATCATTTTCTAGCGATTGCACTTGCTGAGGGTGTTGTTCCAGATTATTTATTTTTGTGAGTAATCCTTTCGTGGCAAAGGTTAAAGCATCTATTTTCTCCTCTAATCTCTTACGTGTGTTTGGAACCTCTTCAGCAATCTGTAGATGAGAAACAAAATCTAAAAACAAGAAGATATATCAGTATTCATGTTAGTGAAACCAAAAAGTTGGCTCGCTCCCTCACTATTCTCAGCTCGCAGGTAAGAGGTGGATTATATGGCTCTGGGGGTGCACTACACACTCTTACAAAGACACACTCCAGTTGTGTATCAATCCATATGGTAGATACTCTCACAAGCCTTTTTACAAAAAGGAAAATTTCTAGTCTGAAACTAAGGTTGATATGGATTCAACCTCAAATTTCAAGAAAACGTATCTTGGAAGACTTCGCAAGCCTTTGAGAGTAACGGTGTATCGCGAGGTAGGTAATAAAATTGAGAGAAAGAAGCAAAGAAAAAGGACAATACAGGCAAAGAAACTAAGCAAGATTTGAAAGAAAAAGGAAAGCAAAGAATAAAGTATGGCAAAAAGATATGCAGGACCAATATCAAAAGATAGACACAAATAGAATGTAAAAGGGGGTTCAAGTGTACCACAACCAAATAGGAATATATGAAGATCTCCTTCCAACTCTATACTTTTCCCCTTCCTTTTCCCGCAAAAATTCTCCTACCAACCAAATTCTTTCCCCAACCTTATTCTTCTTCTTTATTGCTTTCTTTTTTTATTTTGTTTTTTTTTTTCTACTTTCTTGATTTTTTTGATAAGTAACCTCCAAATAACTACTGTAAATATCAAAAAAAAAAAAAAATTCGGACAAAGAAGATCAACACAACCCCTTCAAAACATAATCAAGAATTTCAAGAATCACCCAGAAAAACAGAAACGCTGCCCTTACTTCGAAGATCAATATCTCAATGACCGTAAAGAATTATCACGTGTGTAATATATCAAACGAACGCCCTAGTAGGGATCTAAAACATATAAAAATTTCAGATAAAACTAACCATTTGATCAAAAGATATAGGTCATTCTTTGTAACTGGTCACAGAACGCGGAATTCTGGACAGGGTATGATTGTGACGTGATTGCGTGTAAATGCGCTTTGGATATAGGTAAGCCCAATTTTTATTCTTAATGGATCTTTATTATTTTGGGCTACATCAAGCTACTCCTGTAATCTCTAACCCTAGTGAATACTCACTCCCGTGATATAAACACCCAATAAAATAAGATCCAGCATTCATAATAAATTCTTAACTACTGCCATCTCCCAATGCGCAAAAGTCAAGAACTAAAACTCCGTAACATATTTCCCTTCCCTAGGTGCAACATTTAAGTGCAATTGTGTGAACTCTCAATTATGCCTAACTCCCATTATGACATAAACAAAGTAATTAAACAAGTAATCCGAGCCCTGAACTATTAGCAACAACAATATAAACACAAAAACAACACAAGTTTAAAACCCAAAATAATATATTAAAGAATTTGAGAGCACATGCACATAGGTTCATAAAAACTTTTTACCCAAAAATCTCTGAGGGAATTTAGCCAAGCATGGCCAAATTATACATAGCAAAGTATAATAAAGGAATTACAAATTATAAAAGAGAATACAAGAATGAACCATGCGACTTTCCCAAATCTCCCTAGCTTTCTTCTTACTTCCAAAGACATCTTGTGGCTCTTGATTTCTCTCTTTCTTTTATCAAGGATCTCTGAATGACTTTTAGGGCTGGAGGTGGTGGGATTTTATAGCTGGAACCAATCCCGGAGGAAATAGGAAAATTCCGCACAAAACTGGGCCAAAATTGCGCCTGGGTCTTCCCCCGCTCAATGCGTCGAGCCTTCATGCTCAATTTTCTGGGACCTTACAAGAAAATCTTCGACGCGTCGAACGAGAGGTCGATTTCTGAATGCTTTTCTGCGACTTCTTGACGCGTCGAGCTGTGGTTCGATGCGTCGAACCCTCTGCTCGTTTTCCCGGACACGGTTCTGGAATTTTTTGATGCGTTGAGCCTTTGGCTCTACGCGTCGAACTTGTTGTGTTTGCATCCTTCGGTCTTGATGCAGCCCAACATAATGAAGATCCATTAAGAGTACAAATTGGGTCAATCACAAGATCCAAGGCCCAAATCAGCTTTATTATTTGTGGTCATCATTATTTTAAATTGTTTGGAATTAAAGAGAAAACACTAGTTTGTATTTAGAAAGGATTCCTTAAAATCCCTTTCTAAATAGGACTATGTTTACTTGCTTTCTAGATTATGTTTAGGACTTTTTTTTTGTTTTTAGAAAAGGGTTCCTTAAATCCCTTTCTAAATATGACTATATTTACTTGCTTTCTAGATTAGGTTTAGGACACTTTTTTCCCATTGTATTTAGGATTACAATGCTGCGCTATACCTATAAATAGGGCCATATCAGTTTTAGCGAGGCTTTAATTCAATAAAATTCTTAAGTTTTTCATTACACTTGTGTAAGAAACCTTATGGCTAATTGTGGACTCAATTAGTGGCTAGTCGTGGACTCGACTAGCAAATTGATTCGTGGACTCGAATCAATCTTATTTTTTTCAACCTTAGATTTAGGTTCGTGGACTCGTTTTTGAATCGAAGGAAACTAGATTCGACTCTAGTTGATTGAAAATTGCAACATCGAGGTACTTGAAGCTACATTGGGATTCTTCTATGTCTTTGAGGATTCGAGATAAAGGATTTCTCATGAGGTTTAAGGTATTTTGATCCATCTCTATCTTTGCCTCGTTTGTATCCTAAACAAGTAGAATAAATTCAATTAACATTGATGCAAGCTCTCAAACTAACCATAAAGAAGGAAGAAATCAAAGAGAGAAAAGTGGAACCTCCACGTTTAGAATTGGATTCACCACTCCAGTCCTCTAACTTAGATTGTAGCCAAACAAAGGAGCAGCATTAGTGGTACAGTGGAAAGAACCAGCCAGAGCTATCAAAGTGCAGCCTCGCTTGCTAACAAAAAAGGATAATGAGCAAGAGAAAAGAAGGGGAGTAATTATTTACTCACTTTTATTTCAAAAACATGCATTAAAATTCTCTAGATTTGTTTGCCATGTCTCTATTAATTACCTACTTGCTAGATGTGTTAGAAATTTGTTTGCCTTCATGCATTCAAGATTCCTTAATTTTGATTTTACTAAAAATTTATTTGATAGAGATAGGGAATCACTTGGAAGTTATAAGGCACATTTGAAAACTTCTTATGACAAATACTATTTGCACAAGGGGTTTTGGTTCAAAGTCAATGAGATTGACACTTTTTGCTTTGTTTTGGGCAATGATTTAATTGTTAATTCACATAAGGGACATTTTGATTTTTCAAAGAGTGACGATGTTTTGCATGGATATTTTCATTGGCTAAAGAAGAAAAAAGATGTAGAATCTTATGTTCAGAATTGTGCTACTTACCACCATAATACATCTAAATCATTACTTGATATTTCCATGAATTTTATTTTTAATTTTACCTTATGCTCTAGGAGGAAAGTTTTTGTGCTTATTGACAATTCGAACAAGATGCCTAAATTTAATATGTCTCATTTTGTTGAATTATTACCATCCAGAATGTTTAAATTCCATGATGTGTCATTAGATTTAATTGCCTTACTTGTTGATTGTAGGATAATAGGAACCAGCACACATGGAATCCAATAAGGGTCTATAGTGGGCTCATCACAAGGCCAAAAAGTACATCCTTAAAGCATCATTGGTGGAAAAATCAAGGAATTCCAATAATAATTCCATTCGATAGAGGAAAGTATTATAGTGGCCCGTTTCAAGTGATGTCACGGATCGAAGACAATGTTTATAAGATTCGAGGTCGAATCATTTTTCAAGAAGGGGAGGATGATGCGGCCCAACATAATGAAGATCCATTAAGATTACAAATTGGGCCAATCACAAGATCCGAGACCCAAATCAGCTTTATTATTTGTGGTCATCATTTATTTTAAATTGTTTAGAATTAAAGAGAAAACACTAGTTGTATTTAGAAAGGATTCCTTAAATCCTTTTCTAAATAAAACTCTATTTACTTGTTTTCTAGATTAGGTTTAGGACTCTTTTTCCCATTGTATTTAGATTACAATGCTGCCCTATACCTATAAATAGGGCACATCCATATCAGTTTTGAGGAGGCTTCAATTCAATAAAACTCTTAAGTTTTTCTTTACACTTGTGTAAGAAACTTTATGGCTAATTGTGGACTCAATTAGTGGCTAGTCGTGGACTCGACTAGCAAATTGATTCGTGGACTCGAATCAATCTTACTTTCTTCAACCTTAGATTTAGGTTCGTGGACTCGTTCTTGAATCGAAGGAAACTAGATCCGACTCTAGTTGATTGAAGATTGCAATATCAAGGTACTTGAAGCTACATGGGATTCTTCCAAGTCTTTGAGGATTCGAGACAAAGGGTTTCTTGTGAGGTCTAAGGTATTTTGATCCATCTCTATCTTTACTTGTGAGAGCATTCTTGGGACAATATTCCATCTTTATGTGAACCTTGGACTAGGTTCATATCAATTTGGTATTCAGAGCCTAGGTTTATCTCATTATCATTAGAAATTTGGTTTCTTTGGTTCCCTAGGTTTATCTCGTTCTTATCTTACATACTACTTTTATTCGTGTCTTATTCATTAAAAACCCCCAAAAAATTTTCCTTTGCATTCTTGATTGTGTTCTTGAATCTTGATACATGTTGTCCAGTTTCTTGAAAAACAATCCCGAAAAAGTTTTCCTTTTTTACCATCCAATATAAACGAGACCTCACACCTCCTAAGCACCATATTATCACACATTCTGTCAGGAAAACAACCCCATATCACCCTTACCTATATCCAAAGCTCATTTACGCGCAATCACGTCGCAATCACACCCTGTCCAGATTTTCGCGTTCTGTGACCAGTTTCAAAGAATGACCTATATCTCGAGATCCACAGGTTAGTTTTATCTGAAATTTTGATATGTTTTAGATCTCTTCTGGGGCGTTCTATTGATATATTATACACTTTCTAATTACTTACGGCCATTGAGATATTGATCTTCGAAGTAAGGGCAGCGTTTCTGTTTTTTTGGGTGATTCTTGAAATTCTTGGTTCTGTTTTGAAGGGGTTGTGTGGATCCTCTTGGTCCGAAATTTTTTTTGATATTTACAGTAGTTATTTGGAGGTTACTTATCAAAAAAATCAAAAAAAAAATCAAGAAAGTTGAAAAAATTGATAGAGAATTGATTTGTTATAGATGTAATGGGAGAGGCCACATAGCTCGTGATTGCCCTAACAAAAGGGTAGTTAAGATAACAAAACAATCTGAAAATTTTGCTTCTTGTCTTGAATATAAGTCTAAGGATGAGGTATGTGACCATTTTGAAACTCTCAATGAACATGTTGAGGGAGAACCATTCATACTTTTAGATTCTGATTCTAAATATGTTGCTAGTGAGTCTAGTCATACTGTTGTTGTTAAGGAGGTTTTGAATGTTCACCCTTTAAAAGAAGATGAGTCTCAAAGAGAAAATATATTTTGTACTAAAGGGTCAATTAAAGAGAATGCTTGTGCTATGGTAATAGATTCTAGAAGTTGCACAAATGTGGCTAGTGCAGCTATGGTTAAATTTCCCCAGTTACCTTTGCTTAATCATCCAAATCCTTATTGTTTGCAATGGTTAACTGATGTAGGAGAAGCTAGAGTAACCAAACAGGATCTTATTCCTTTATCTATTAACAGTTACTCTGATGAAATCTTGTGAGATAATATCCCAATGCAGGCTGCTCATATCTTGTTAGGTAGACCATTGCAATTTGACAGAAAAATAAGTTCTGATGGAATGAGGAACACTTATGTGTTTCACATGAATGGAGTTACATATTTCTTGTCTCGTTTGTATCCTAAACAAGTAGAAGAAATTCAATTGACATTGATGCAAGCTCTCAAACCAGCCTCAAAGAATGAAGAAATCATAAAGAGAAAAGTGGAACCTCCATGTTTGGAATTGCAATCACCACTCCAATCCTCTAACTCAGTTTGTAGCCAAACAAAGGGACCACAATCAGTGATACAGTGGAAAGGACCAGCCCAAGGTGTCAAAGTGCAACATCTCTTGGTAACTAAAAAGGATAGTATGCAAGAGAAAGGAAGGGGAGTCACTTTATACTCACTTTTATTCCAAAAGCATGCATTATTATTCTCTAGATTTCTTTGCCATGTTTCTATTAATGACGTACTTGCTAGATGTGTTAGAAATTTGTTTGCCTCCATACATCCAAGATTCCTTAATTTTGATTTTACTAAAACTTTGTTTGATAGAGATAAGGAATCACCGGAAAGTTATAAGGCACATTTGAAAACTTCTTATGTGAAACACTACTTGTTCAAGGGGTTTTGGTTCAAAGTCAATGGGATTTGCACTTTTTGCTTTGTTTTGGGCAATGGTTTAATTGTTGATTCACATAAAGGACACTTTGGTTTTCCAAAGAGTGATGATGTTTTGCATGGATATTTTCATTGGCCAAAGAAGAAAAAAGATGTAGAATCTTATGTTCATAATTGTGCTACTTACCACCACAATACATCTAAAACATTACTTGATATTTCCATGGATTTTGTGTTTGGTTTAACCTTAAGCTCTAGAAGGAAAGATGTTGTGCTTGTTGAAAATTCAAAAAAGATGGCTAAATTTAATATGTCTCGTTTTACTGATCTATTACTATCCAGAATGTTTAAATTCCATGATGTGTCATTAGACTTAATTGCCTTACTTGTTGATTGTAGGATGATGATTGGAGCGACTCGGGTCAAGCACCCCAAGAAAAAGTTCCATGAGCATGATAAAACAGAAAGTGAGCTTGCTACTTTGTCTTTCATTGAAGATTTGGATTCGAGGACGAATCCTTTTCAAGAATGGGAGAATAATAGGAACCAGCACACATGGAATCCAATAAGGGTCTATAGTGGGCTCATCACAAGGCCAAAAAGTACATCCTTAAAGCATCATTGGTGGAAAAATCAAGGAATTCCAATAATAATTCCATTCGATAGAGGAAAGTATTATAGTGGCCCGTTTCAAGTGATGTCACGGATCGAAGACAATGTTTATAAGATTCGAGGTCGAATCATTTTTCAAGAAGGGGAGGATGATGCGGCCCAACATAATGAAGATCCATTAAGATTACAAATTGGGCCAATCACAAGATCCGAGACCCAAATCAGCTTTATTATTTGTGGTCATCATTTATTTTAAATTGTTTAGAATTAAAGAGAAAACACTAGTTGTATTTAGAAAGGATTCCTTAAATCCTTTTCTAAATAAAACTCTATTTACTTGTTTTCTAGATTAGGTTTAGGACTCTTTTTCCCATTGTATTTAGATTACAATGCTGCCCTATACCTATAAATAGGACACATCCATATCAGTTTTGAGGAGGCTTCAATTCAATAAAACTCTTAAGTTTTTCTTTACACTTGTGTAAGAAACCTTATGGCTAATTGTGGACTCAATTAGTGGCTAGTCGTGGACTCGGCTAGCAAATTGATTCGTGGACTCGAATCAATCTTACTTTCTTCAACCTTAGATTTAGGTTCGTGGACTCGTTCTTGAATCGAAGGAAACTAGATCCGACTCTAGTTGATTGAAGATTGCAGTATCAAGGTACTTGAAGCTACATGGGATTTTTCCAAGTCTTTGAGGATTCGAGACAAAGGGTTTCTTGTGAGGTCTAAGGTATATTGATCCATCTCTATCTTTACTTGTGAGAACATTCTTGGGACAATATTCCATCTTTATGTGAACCTTGGACTAGGTTCATATCACGAATCAATCTTACTTTCTTCAACCTTAGATTTAGGTTCGTGGACTCGTTCTTTAATCGAAGGAAACTAGATCCGACTCTAGTTGATTGAAGATTGCAACATCAAGGTACTTGAAGCTACGTTGGGATTCTTCTAATTCTTTGAGGATTTGAGACAAAGGCTTTCTCGTGAGGTTTAAGGTATTTTGATCCATCTCTATCTTTACATTGAGAGCAATCTTGGGGAAATACTCCATCTTATTTGAATCTTGGACTAGGTTCATATCAGGTCCACTTTAACTCCACCCGCTGGAAACTCCCCCACTTCGGGATCCCGGCTTCCCCGTTTGATGTTCCCCCCGACCCCCGTGGTGTCCCAACGGACTCCGTCTATCGTGCCTATGTCTGGTTTGATGTTTCGGGTACCGTTCGTAGGATAAACGAGTCTTATGTATTGCATGCTAGTTGAATTGGTATCCCGTTGACCTAGGTGAAAGAAGTATGAACCCCTTAAGATTATTCCTAGTATGTGAATGATCATGCATAGGTTTCATTATACGATTTCTCCCCCTTCCCAATGTGTCAATGTGGGTTGCATATACTTGTTATGTGTTACGCGTGCATGATACCCCAATTTGGTTGCGATCAAATTGGTTATTCCTGAGCTGCGGTTCAGAAGCTGGCTGCGGTCAGATTTACACTCTCGGGCTGCGGTCCACCGTTTGGTTGTGATCAAACGTCTTACATGAGCTCCGGTTCATATTCATGGCTGCGGTCAGATGACAACTCTTGTGCTGCGGTCCACTGTTTGGTTGCGATCAAACATTATGATGAGCTGCGGTTCATCGGTCGGTTGCGATCGACCCCTTCGTGTTGCGATACGAGGCAGGGTGCTACGGGGCCGTGTCAGAGCTATATGCGCTGACCCTCATGTATGGGCATGTGAT
This sequence comes from Ipomoea nil, assembly GCF_001879475.1. Taxonomy (NCBI): domain Eukaryota; kingdom Viridiplantae; phylum Streptophyta; class Magnoliopsida; order Solanales; family Convolvulaceae; genus Ipomoea; species Ipomoea nil. The sequence goes on along the minus strand of NW_017616619.1, from coordinate 2,309,014 downwards.
TGGTCCTGTGGCGCCATCAAAGTGTTCTATGTGATGAGATATGGATGGTTTGATGTTATGAATGCACGACCATTGGATACATGCTAGTAAACCGTATATGCGTGGTTATGATTATTGGCTGTGCTTATCTCTATCTGTCGAAGTCTGTTCCCTATACTAGTGCGTTGTATGTGCTTGGTTATGACTGTTGACTGTGCTTATCCCTATCTGTCGAGTCTATTCCCTGTTTTTAAAGCTAGAGTCTCTTAGGATATATCTTCATGCTTCGAAATGGTTTTTCTTATATCTATGTATATATCTATATGTACTGTATTTCAACGCGTTGGAGTGGGTTACCAGCATCTCTCGCTGAACAGATATATTTGGCTTTCAGACACTGACGAGTAGACACTGGAGCGCGCTAGAGATCCGAAGCGTAGAGTAGATAGTTTCCCTTTCGGCCTGCATGCCATGTATTGATATTGTTGAGAATTTTAGTTAGTAAGTCTGTGCACCTGAGTTGTCCAGCTCAGGTGTGACCTAGCACCCCGTACTCTTTATTATGTTTTGGGATTTAATGAGAATCTACATTTATTATATAAGTTTCAAAAGCTTAAAAATTTCGGGGTGTTACAGTTGGTATCAGAGCCTAAGTTAACCCTAGGATAAGACTCTTAAGACTAGACTTTAAGACAATAGGCTTGAACTTTAGGTATTTAGGAACGTAGGACTCGGGAACTTTAGGACGCACGGTAAGACTGTGAAACCTACACGTAACTCTCCCTCACTTTACCCTTCACTTATCTAAAGGGAACTTTCCCTCCGCTTATCACGCCAAAGTAAGGATACAAAACTCTCACCTAACATCCTTATAAACATTGACCCAGAAGGACGGCAACATGGCACCAAACAGAAGACAATCAAGGACACCAGAACCCAACATACACGACCCTCTAACCCAAACCCTGCAGCAACTGACACAAGTCGCCCAAGCACTAAGCGACGTGGCTCTTCGCAATAACAGACCCCCACCACCTCCATCAAACACAAACTCGGACGTCGCCCGACAAGTTTCGAATCATCGACCCCCCACGTTTTCAGGAGAAGAAGACCCCGTGATCCTGGAGGAATGGATCCGGACCCTCGACAAAATTCTAGGTCTAGTAGAATGCCCAGAGGACACTCCCTTGGATGCGGACTTTAGAGTGATTTGGGAACCGGGAGGAGTCAATATTCTTGAAAGTGTAGGCCCTCATTGGCCTATATTCATATCTAAGGATTCGTACTTCCTATTGGTGCATGATGAAGATCCAAGGTTTCCATTACTTGCTCAAGAAAAGGGTAATCAAGAAGAGAATGGGAATGGAGACTTTGGGATTGGAAAATCTCATCTCTACTACCAAGAAGCAATGTTTAGGAAGAAATCCTTGTTTGATTTGCGGATTAAAAATGGATTTGAGGAAAGATGCATGAAGTTTGGAATAAAGAGCATTGGAATCTTAGCAATGGTGGATTTGTGCATAAAGGAGTTTGTTGCTAGCCACCACTTGAGGAAATATTTGGAGGATAAATTTGATAGGAAGGATGGAATGTTCTTTCTCCAATCCAATGATGGTTGAAACTCGGAGGTTAAGTCGAGCTACCAACGTTAAACTTAGCGCTTCATAGAAGGCACCCCATGTTATCTTTCATTTTATTGCATTTTACTTTCTTCTTTATTTTTCTTAACACTTTTATTTTTGATATATCATGCTTTCATTTATGCTTTCATGTATATATGCTCTTGACTCTAGGAATGACACCAAGGAGTATGCTCAATTCCAAGAAGGCTTCATGATGATTCTTTGACACAAGAAGATTCATTAGGGGAGTCTCATCTACCTTCTCTACTTTCTTTAATTGTGTATAGTGCTTTACTTGGTGTAGATAGTAGAGTTTGTGCTCCTTGTGCTTATTGTGCTATCCTTCCCCCCTTGTTCTTTGTTGTCTTTCACATCGAGGACGATGTAATTTCTAAGTGTGGGGGTAGGACAAAAGTTGGGAAATTTTTGAAATTTTTTTGAAACTTTTCTTGGATGACTCATTATGCATAGTGTTTGGTAACTTGTCTTTCCTTGCTTGAAGTTGTGATTACTCCCTCTTTGTTGGTTTGTGGCTTGTTTTGGTGGAACTTGTTGCAATTCAACTTCTGATTGATGAGCCAAGGAGTAACTCATGATTGATCTATTCTTTTGCCAATAGCCTTGTTAACCACTTAATAATTGAATAAATTCTTGATCTTGTGTGTTATGCATTACTAGTGAAGGCTTATGTGAGATTCTGGTCATGGTTGTTTTCCTAGAACTTACCTCATTACTCTCTAAGTGAAGTCTAAGATTTGCATGTTTTGAAATGATTTAGGTCATTTTTGTTTAGCCCAAGCCTTTAAGCTACCCTTTACACATGTTTTTATCCATAGTTGTCCTCATTGAGCCATTTGTTTGTTTAATAAGTGCTAATCACTTGTCCCTACTTTGTGATTGTTTTTCCTTGTGTTAACCCACATCATTTAATAACCCTTAACCCCTAGCCAAAATATTTTCCTCCACCCTTGAGAGAATACATCATTTATTCCTTTTTCTTTGAAGAGATCTTTATTGGAGCTTGATTTGTAAGCAATCCTCTTGTTAAACTTGTCTAAGTATGGGGTCATGTTTCATAAGTTTGTTTATTGAAATAAAAAAAAATGAAAAAAGATAATGTTGAGAAAATTGAAAAAAAAAATGTCATGAAAAAGAGATGAAATGAGAAAAATGAAAAGAAAAGAAGAGGTCAAAGGAATAATAAAAGTTTGAAGTTTGTTTTGAAAGATGTACTCAACCCCACCACTTTAGAAGTTTGTTTTGTCCTTAAGTCTTGTTTGCTCCCTAGTCCATAGATGTCATATCTCTTCTAGTCCCAATTGTGAATAAATGTGAAGTTCTCTCCTTTGTTTATTTTCCTTACCCCTTCTTTGTTAACCTTTCACCCTTAGCCCCATTACAAGCCAAATAAAAGTCATACTTGATCTTAACATGCAATCTTTGAGTTGAACTAGTGGGAGTATGAAGGCCAAGCCTATGGAATCTCATTCAATGCCAATTTTGCATAATCTCAACTTAGTATTTGTGCACACTTGATCCTCACGTACTTTAATAATTTTGGTCCTTGGTTATTGGCTTGAGAATTGAACTTGTGTGAAAGGCTAAAATGGTTCTTGAAACAAGTTCTCTTGTAGCAAGTTGGTTTGTGGATTGATAAGTTGTGAAAGGTGGGAGTATGATCAATTTATTTTCTAGGTTGGCAATTTATTTCTTGTCTTTGCTTGAGGAAAAGCAAAAGTTTAAGTGTGGGAGAGTTGATAAGTGCATTTTTGTCTATATTTTTACCCCTTCTTGAACCCATTTTATTTGTGAATTGCCTAAAAACTTGTGTGAATTGTGACTAATTTGTGTTGGTTTTATTTCAAGGTGCAATCATTCACAACAAGTGAGGAATTCAATGATTTGTGGGAACATACTAGCAATTCTTAGACCAAGAGATCAATCAAAGAGTTTGGAATGCACTTAGGAAGTTCTAGGAGCATCGTACTGCCTCCCGTATGCCCATCCATCAGCCCATCCAAGATCTGAAAAAGGAAGCAGGTGGCGTACACCCTGCCGTATGCCCGTACGCATGTCAGCACGTCCATTCCAGTGTTCACTGGAAATGCACCAAAAATGGTACTACCTGGCGTACGCCCATCCCTGAGGGCGTCCCACTGTGCTCTGCTCTCTTTAGGCGCGTTTTTGTGTCATTTCAACTCGGTTTTGACCAATGGTTGAGCCCTAGCTTCTCTCTTTCACTTCCTGTCATATTGTAGTGTTAGATTAGGTTTAGATTTAGGTTTCTAAACATTTTTTAAGCTTGTAATCAAGGATTCAACACTTGGATTCCAAGATTTACCACCCATTTCTTAGTGAATTTTTCTTCTCCCTTTTATCTCTTTATCTTGCAATGTTTATGCTTTACATTTATGTTTTTGTGTTCTTTATGCTATTGAATCATGAGTAGTTAGTTTATAGACTTGAGTTAGGGTTGTATTATCTATCTTGATGCTTGATTTGTGATTATTGCAAAAAGGGGAAGAACTCTAACCTAGGGTTCTTGAGTTTGTGAAGGATTTGTGTTTGTATATTGTTAATGCTTGGTGTATAACATTCATTGGCATGTTTTAGAGGATTCTTGGCCTCAATGAGAGTTGGGTCAAGATTCCAAGCCACTCCTTGCATAAACCCTATTTCTCCTATGAAAATGGGGGAAATTGGGGGTTTTAGATGCTTTGTGTTCTTGAAGAACTTGGAGTTGATTCATCATGAGAGTGGGACAATTCCTTGTTCTAATCCTTGTTAATTTGCTCACTTGAGTGACTTATAGACTAGGATTTCTACGTGCATCCCCTCTATTCCTTGGTTGTGTGATTTTTCTCCAATCCTTAGGTTGTGCTATGCATCTAGAAGATAATACTCCCTACCTTGAGTCATATTTCTTTATTTCATGTTTATCTCTTGTTAATATGTGTTTGTGTTATTTTGTTTAGTTACCGTATCGTCAATCTCGTTATGATTTGCTTAGCTTCTTGTTGATTTCCTTATGCTAGTGCCTAGTTTCTTGTGATTGCATATTGCGTGCCATAACCCCCAATCCCCCGAGGACAAAATTTCACACTCGTACACTCACCATCACTTATTTTTGCTACAATCAAAAATTGGTTGGGGTTAAGTGAGGTTTGGATTGATATGGTATTTCTTGCTGTGTCGAATGTCTGGTATTCAGTAATAGTGAACGGCATAAAGGCGGGATTTTTTACTTCTTCCAGAGGGCTTAGACAAGGGGATCCTCTGTCACCGACCTTGTTTGTTATTGTGGCGGAAGTCCTCTCCGTCTATCTAGCCCGAGTATATGACGATGACACGGTACCCCGGTTCTCTCAGCCGCCGGGTACTCCACATATTCATCACCTGGCTTATGTAGACGATGTCATTATTTTTAGCACGGCAAGGCTTGGGGCAATCACGAAGGTCATTTCAGCTCTTAAAGACTACGAGGAGATCTCGGGGCAGCTGGTGAGTTTTCAGAAGAGTGCATTTTATATGCATCCCCATTCCCCAGCCCGGGTAGTTGACAAAGTTCACAGGGAAACTGGGTGTGTGCATAATGAGTTCCCTTTTACTTATCTTGGGTGCTCGGTGTACTTAGGACGTAAGAAATGCAGTTACTTTGCCTCGGCGGTTGATAAAGTCAAGGCTATGTGTCTGGGTTGGAAACGGCGGGTTCGGATGATGCCTTGGCTCGTTTCAGGCATGTGCTCGTGTCGAGGTGTAGGTGTTGTTCAGCCCCGTCTTCTGAGACTATTGCGCATGTTTTTTATGATCAGGAAACAACGAAAGCTGTCGGGAGCTATATTTTGGCGTCCTTAGGCCTGCAGTCGCGACACCGGAGTCTTAGGACGTTAGTCGCTGGCTGGGGCCCGGGAGGGGCGCGTAATCCTTTATTTTCCTTTGTTGTTAATATGTTGCCTTGCTTGGTGATGTGGGAGTTGTGGAGGCACCGTAATGGGTCTATGCATGGGCGGGGCGCCCCGAGTGTTGCGCGAGTGATATTCGGGGTGGCTAAAGGGGTCGCAGAATGCTTCTTTAGGCGTTGGCCTATGCAGCATATCCTGCCCCCAAGCTGGAGGAAGATCATTGCATATGTGGAGGCACATGTGCCGAGGCGGGTGGTTAGGACGGTCAAGTGGACTCCTACAGCAGGAGCGCTTAAGATTAATGTATATCTTTTGGCAGCTGTAGGGGGGGGGGGGGGGCAGCCTTGGTGCGTAGCAGGGTGGACTCTGCTACGGGGTTGCGTGGTTTGGGCAAGGGGAGCATATCCAAGGACTGTTTCGTGTGTTGTTCTCCTGTCTAGAATGGTGCCTGGCCGGAGGTTTTGCTGGAGTCTACGGTTGCGGAGTTGGGGAGTTATTTTGATGTTTCGATCCGACCACCCTGGGCACTGGATGATGTGGTGTCCTGGCTTCGTTTTCTGTGTTCATGTGAGTTAGTCTCTAACAGCTTATGCCCATCTAGGGGTCATTTACCTGCACAGGCTCTAGCTGATTAGGTTGTTAACAAGCCAGGGGAGGCTCGCTTTTCATGTTTTGCTGATCTACCATCCAAGGTGCGTGTTCTACTTGCTAATGATGATGTGCCCCATGTTTTCTTGGACATGGACGATCCACTGTGATTATAGCTTTTCTCATGCTTTTCTTTCTGCTTTTTGTCTTGCTTCTGTACTTTTGTATAGCTTTGGTTTGAAAAAAGGGAAAGAAAAAACGGAAAGGGAAAGAAAAAAATGAAAGGAAAAAGGAAAAAGGAAAAAAGACAAAAAAGAATTAACACAAAAAAAAAAGGAAAAAAGGAAAAAGAAAAAGAAGAAAAAAGAATAAACGGAAAAAAGGAAAAAGGAAAAGAGAGAAAAATCGAGAGAAAGAAAAGTGAAGAAGAAGAGTGTGGCAAAAGATTTGAGAATGTGAGGAGGATTCTCGAAGATGATGAGGCCCTAGCTCACGGGGGCTGAGTCTCAACGCAGGTGCCGGCGGTACAAGAGGCGCCCTAGCTCGGGCTGAACAGTGGCCGGGCAGGACTAGTCAAATCCGTTGACCTAGTCAGGCTTGCTGCTGGCCAATAGTAGTTGAGTCTGTAACACCCCAGATTTTCAAGACTTTTAAAACTTATATAATAAAGATAGAATCTCATTATGTCCCAAAATACGATACAAAGAGTACGGGGTGCTATGCCACACCCGAGCTAGAGAACCCGTGCACAGGCTAAATTCTAAAACCTCAATCAGTATCAATACTAAATCATGGCACGCAGGCCGAAAGGGAAAACTATCTAAGCTACGCCCCAAGCTTCTAGCGCGCTCCAGTGATCTACTCGTCTGTGCCTGAAAGCCAAATATATCTGTTCAGCGAGAGATGCTGGTAACCCACTCCAACGCGTCGAAATACAATACATATAGACATATATATAGATATACGAAAACCATTTTGAAGCATGAAGATATATCCTACGAGACTCTAGCTTTTAAAACAGGGATCGACTCAACAGATAGGGCTAAGCACGGACAGCAGTTATACCAAACATATACAGTTTACAACAGGCAAGACAGGTAAGATAAGCACAATTATAAATCAACATATACGATTCTCAGTATAAATCCCATAGTCACATCTAATAGGAACCAGCACACATGGAATCCAATAAGGATCTATAGTGGGCTCATCACAAGGCCAAAAAGTACATCCTTAAAGCATGATTGGTGGAAAAATCAAGGAATTCCAATAATAATTCCATTCGATAGAGGAAAGTATTATAGTGGCCCGTTTCAAGTGATGTCACGGATCGAAGACAATGTTTATAAGATTCGAGGTCGAATCATTTTTCAAGAAGGGGAGGATGATGCGGCCCAACATAATGAAGATCCATTAAGATTACAAATTGGGCCAATCACAAGATCCGAGGCCCAAATCAGCTTTATTATTTGTGGTCATCATTTATTTTAAATTGTTTAGAATTAAAGAGAAAACACTAGTTGTATTTAGAAAGGATTCCTTAAATCCTTTTCTAAATAAAACTCTATTTACTTGTTTTCTAGATTAGGTTTAGGACTCTTTTTCCGATTGTATTTAGATTACAATGCTTCCCTATACCTATAAATAGGGCTCATCCATATCAGTATTGAGGAAGCTTTAATTCAATAAAATTCTTAAGTTTTTCTTTACACATGTGTAAGAAACCTTATGGCTAATTGTGGACTCAATTAGTGGCTAGTCGTGGACTCGACTAGCAAATTGATTCGTGGACTCGAATCAATCTTACTTTCTTCAACCTTAGATTTAGGTTCGTGGACTCGTTCTTGAATCGAAGGAAACTAGATCCGACTCTAGTTGATTGAAGATTGCAACATCGAGGTACTTGAAGCTACATGGGATTCTTCCAAGTCTTTGAGGATTCGAGACAAAGGGTTTCTCGTGAGGTTTAAGGTATTTTGATCCATCTCTATCTTTACTTTGAGAGCATTCTGGGGACAATATTCCATCTTATTTGAACCTTGGACTAGGTTCATATCAATTTGGTATTCAGAGCCTAGGTTTATCTCATTTTTATCTTACATACTACTTTTTTTTCGTGTCTTATTCATAAAAAACCCTAAAAAAATTTCCTTTGCATTCTTGATTGTGTTCTTGAATCTTGATACATGTTCTCCAGTTTCTTGAAAAACAATCCTGAAAGAGTTTTCCCTTTTTCCCGTCCAATATCAACGAGACCTCACACCTCCTAAGCACCATATTACCATATATTCTGTCAAGAAAACAACCCCATCTCACTCTTACCTATATCCAAAGCGCATTTACGCGCAATCACGTCGCAATCACACCCTGTCCAGATTTCCGCATTCTGTGACCAGTTTTAAAGAATGACCTATATCTCAAGATCCACTGGTTAGTTTTATCTGAAATTTGGATATGTTTTAGATCTCTTCTGGGTCGTTTTATTGATATATTATACACTTGCTAATTCCTTACGGTCATTGAGATATTGATCTTCGAAGTAAGGGCAGCGTTTCTGTTTTTTCTGGGTGATTCTTGAAATTCTTGATTCTGTTTTGAAGTGCTTGTGTGGAACCACTTGGTCTGAAATTTTTGGTGATATTTACAGTAATTATTTGGAGGTTATTTATCAAAAAAATCAAAAAAAAAATCAAGAAAGTTGAAAAAAAAAAAAGCAATAAAGAAGAAGAATAAGGTTGGGGAAAGAATTTGGCTGGTAGGAGAATTTTGGAGGGACAAGGAAGGGGAAAAGTATAAGGTTGGAAGGAGTTATTGATAGATTCCTAATTGGTCTCTATCTTTTGATATTGGTCTTGCACATCTTTCTGCCATACTTCCTTCTTTAGTTTCCTTTTTCTTTCAAATCTTATTTAGTTTCTTTGCTCGTATTGTCCTTTTTCTTTGCTTCTTGCTCTCAATTTTATTACCTATCTCGTGATACACCCTTACTCTCAAAGGCTTGTGAAGTTTTCCAAGGTACGTTTTCTTGAACTTTGAGGTTGAATCCATATCAACTTGAGTTCCGGACTAGAATTTTCCTTTTTGGAAAAAGGCTTGTGAGAGTATCTGCCACTTGGAGTGATACACGAGTGGAGTGTGTGTTTGTAAGAGTGTAGTGTACCCCCAGAGCCATATAATCCACCTCTTACCCGTGAGCTGAAAATAGAGAGGGACCGAGCCAACTTTTTGGTTTCACTAACGTGATTACTCACACATCTTCTTGTTTTTAGATTTTTTTTTCCTATACAGATGGCTGAACAAGTTCCAAACCTGCCCCAGACATTAGAACAAAAGATAGACAGGTTACTCAAACGAATGAATAATTTGGAGCAACGCTCACAGCAAGTGCAACCACCACACAATGATGAGCGATACCTGCCACCAGCAGGAAGAGTGGATCCTAGATGGCAAAGGATCCAGCAGCGTAATGCGGAGTTAGGAAACATTAAACATGAAATTCCTAACTTCACTGGTGAGAAAGGACCTACCGAATACATAGAATGGGAGAATGCTGTTGAAACTCTTTTTTATTTAAAGCACTATTCTGATCTTACAAAAATTAGGCTAGTTGCTACATCTTTTCAGGGGTATGCTTTGTCTTGGTGGCGAAAAAGAAATAGAGAGAGAGTTGCTAATTTTATTCCCTATGAATCTTGGGTTCAAGTGAGGGAAGATATGCGCCTAACCTTTCGTCCTAAATCTTTTTTCTATGATCTTGAAAGAAAATTGCAGGGAACCGTGCAAGGAACAATGTCAGTTGATGAGTACCACCAAACTATAAATATTTTGCTTGAACAGGGAAACGTACATGAAGAAGAGACAAAATCTATTGCTCGTTTCGTACATGGATTGAACTTAGAAATTCGATGTGGAATGAGTATTCAGAGATATGACACCCTTTATGATGCCTTGTATGCTGCACGTGAATCTGAGGCAAAAATCAAAGAGATGAAAATGTACAAGGCCAACAATGGTGCATCAAAATGGAACAACACTTGTTCTACCTCTCAAAGACTTGATGAACGTCCTCTTCCAAGAGATGATTCACGAGACAAAGGTAAAGAAAAGGTAAGTGAGGCAGTGAAGCCTCAACATGATAGAGAATTGATTTGTTATAGATGTAATGGGAGAGGCCACATAGCTCGTGATTGCCCTAACAAAAGGGTAGTTAAGATAACAAAACAATCTGAAAATTTTGCTTCTTGTCTTGAATATAAGTCTAAGGATGAGGTATGTGACCATTTTGAAACTCTCAATGAACATGTTGAGGGAGAACCATTCATACCTTTAGATTCTGATTCTAAATATGTTGCTAGTGAGTCTAGTCATACTGTTGTTGTTAAGGAGGTTTTGAATGTTCACCCTTTAAAAGAAGATGAGTCTCAAAGAGAAAATATATTTTGTACTAAAGGGTCAATTAAAGAGAATGCTTGTGCTATGGTAATAGATTCTAGAAGTTGCACAAATGTGGCTAGTGCAGCTATGGTTAAATTTCCCCAGTTACCTTTGCTTAATCATCCAAATCCTTATTGTTTGCAATGGTTAACTGATGTAGGAGAAGCTAGAGTTACCAAACAGGATCTTATTCCTATATCTATTAACAGTTACTCTGATGAAATCTTGTGTGATAATATCCCAATGCAGGCTGCTCATATCTTGTTAGGTAGACCATTGCAATTTGACAGAAAAATAAGTTCTGATGGAACGAGGAACACTTATGTGTTTCACATGAATGGAGTTACATATTTCTTGTCTCGTTTGTATCCTAAACAAGTAGAAGAAATTCAATTGACATTGATGCAAGCTCTCAAACCAGCCTCAAAGAATGAAGAAATCATAGAGAGAAAAGTGGAACCTCCATGTTTGGAATTGCAATCACCACTCCAATCCTCTAACTCAGTTTGTAGCCAAACAAAGGGACCACAATCAGTGATACAGTGGAAAGGACCAGCCCAAGGTGTCAAAGTGCAACATCTCTTGGTAACTAAAAAGGATAGTATGCAAGAGAAAGGAAGGGGAGTCACTTTATACTCACTTTTATTCCAAAAGCATGCATTATTATTCTCTAGATTTCTTTGCCATGTTTCTATTAATGACGTACTTGCTAGATGTGTTAGAAATTTGTTTGCCTCCATACATCCAAGATTCCTTAATTTTGATTTTACTAAAACTTTGTTTGATAGAGATAAGGAATCACTGGAAAGTTATAAGGCACATTTGAAAACTTCTTATGTGAAACACTACTTGCTCAAGGGGTTTTGGTTCAAAGTCAATGGGATTTGCACTTTTTGCTTTGTTTTGGGCAATGGTTTAATTGTTGATTCACATAAAGGACACTTTGGTTTTCCAAAGAGTGATGATGTTTTGCATGGATATTTTCATTGGCCAAATAAGAAAAAAGATGTAGAACCTTATGTTCACAATTGTGCTACTTACCACCACAATACATCTAAAACATTACTTGATAATTCCATGGATTTTGTGTTTGGTTTAGCCTTAAGCTCTAGAAGGAAAGATGTTGTGCTTGTTGAAAATTCAAAAAAGATGGCTAAATTTAATATGTCTCGTTTTGCTGATCTATTACTATCCAGAATGTTTAAATTCCATGATGTGTCATTAGACTTAATTGCCTTACTTGTTGATTGTAGGATGATGATTGGAGTGACTCGTGTCAAGCACCCCAAGAAAAAGTTCCATGAGCGTGATAAAACAGAAAGTGAGCTTGCTACTTTGTCTTTCATTGAAGATTTGGATTCGAGGACGAATCCTTTTCAAGAATGGGAGAATAATAGGAACCAGCACACATGGAATCCAATAAGGGTCTATAATGGGCTCATCACAAGGCCAAAAAGTACATCCTTAAAGCATCATTGGTGGAAAAATCAAGGAATTCCAATAATAATTCCATTCGATAGAGGAAAGTATTATAGTGGCCCGTTTCAAGTGATGTCACGGATCGAAGACAATGTTTATAAGATTCGAGGTCGAATCATTTTTCAAGAAGGGGAGGATGATGCGGCCCAACATAATGAAGATCCATTAAGATTACAAATTGGGCCAATCACAAGATCTGAGTCCCAAATCAGCTTTATTATTTGTGGTCATCATTTATTTTAAATTGTTTAGAATTAAAGAGAAAACACTAGTTGTATTTAGAAAGGATTCCTTAAATCCTTTTCTAAATAAAACTCTATTTACTTGTTTTCTAGATTAGGTTTAGGACTCTTTTTCCGATTGTATTTAGATTACAATGCTGCCCTATACCTATAAATAGGGCACATCCATATCAGTTTAGAGGAGGCTTTAATTCAATAAAATTCTTAAGTTTTTCTTTACACTTGTGTAAGAAACCTTATGGCTAATTGTGGACTCAATTAGTGGCTAGTCGTGGACTCGACTAGCAAATTGATTCGTGGACTCGAATCAATCTTACTTTCTTCAACTTTAGATTTAGGTTCGTGGACTCGTTCTTGAATTGAAGGAAACTAGATCCGACTCTAGTTGATTGAAGATTGCAACATCGTGGTACTTGAAGCTACATGGGATTCTTCCAAGTCTTTGAGGATTCGAGACAAAGGGTTTCTCGTGAGGTTTAAGGTATTTTGATCCATCTCTATCTTTACTTTGAGAGCATTCTTGGGACAATATTCCATCTTATTTGAACCTTGGACTAGGTTCATATCAACATCCCTAAGGTACTCATAACAACAACTCCTCCACGTCTCACCACATAGCACACTTTGTTGGCGCCACAGGACCAATCGCATGCCCATACATGAGGGTCAGCGCATATAGCTCTGACACAGCCCCGCAACATCCTTCCCCGTATCGCAACACAGAGGGGTCGATCGCAACTGACCGATGAACCGCAGCTCATCATAGTTTGATCGCAACCAAACAGTGGACCGCAGCCCAAGAGTATGTCATCTGTCTGCAGCCCATGTAGGAACGTTTGATCGCAACCAAACGGTGGACCGCAGCCCGGGAGTGTAAATCTGACCGCAGCCAGCTTCTGAACCGCAGCTCAGGAATAACCAATCCGACCGCAACCGAATTGGGGTATCATGCACACATAACACATAGCAAGCACATGCAACCCACATTAACACATTGTGAAGGGGGAGAAAGCGTATAACAAAACCTATGCGTGATCCTTCACATACTAAGAGTAATCCTAAGGGGTTCATACTTCTTTCACCTAGGTCAACGGGATACCAATTCAACTAGCATGCAATATATAAGACTCATACAACCTACGAACGGTACCCGAAATATCAAACTAGACATAGGCACGATAGACGGAGTCCATTGGGACACCACGGGGGTCGGGGGAACATCAAACGGTTAGCCAAAATCCCAAATTGGGGTTCAAACCAGCGGGTAGCCGGTGGGTGAGGGATCACCCGCCGGCTGCCCGCCGGCGGCAGCTAATCCGGGCAGCGGGTGCCCGGCGGGCAGCTGCCCGCCCGCCGGCTGCCCGCTGCCGGCGTTGCCCAAGAAGGCCGCGGGTAGGTGGCGGGTCCCCTACCCCCACCTACCCCCCACCGACTCTTTTTCATCAAGAACGCCCCGGGAACCTTTGTGGAACCCGAAACCATGCTTAGACACTTTCAAACGCAATTGATAACGCACGTAGACAATTAACGGATCAAAGATCGAGAAACATATGGCACATAACCTATCATGCTTTTCTAAACATAATCAATCACCCAATCATGTGAATTCCCACCCAATATACCAAGAATAATTCATACGATACAACCTAGGGTTCTAATCATTTTTAAATCAACAAGGACACAATTCATCTTCTAATATCAAGATTCGGTAAGAATATCACATAAACATCGAGAACATCCTACAAACATCAAGGACATCATATAATCATTAAGAACGTCATATAATCATCAAGAACACCATAATTATCAAGAACCTTTCATCATCAAGATCACCCATGGAATCATCCCATCAATCATCAATAATAATATCACAAATCATCAATACACAATAATAGGGGGAAATGATATGAACCTAGTCCAAGGTTCAAATAAAATGGAATATTGTCCCAAGAATGCTCTCAAAGTAAAGATAAAGATGGATCAAAATACCTTAAACCTCACGAGAAACCCTTTGTCTCGAATCCTCAAAGACTTGGAAGAATCCCATGTAGTTTCAAGTACCTCGATGTTGCAATCTTCAATCAACTAGAGTCGGATCTAGATTCCTTCGATTCAAGAACGAGTCCACGAACCTAAATCTAAGGTTGAAGAAAGTAAGATTGATTCGAGTCCACGAATCAATTTCCTAGTCGAGTCCACGACTAGCCACTAATTGAGTCCACAATTAGCCATAAGGTTTCTTACACAAGTGTAAAGAAAAACTTAAGAATTTTATTGAATTAAAGCCTCCCCAAAACTGATATGGATGTGCCCTATTTATAGGTATAGGGCAGCATTGTAATCTAAATACAATGGGAAAAAGAGTCCTAAACCTAATCTAGAAAACAAGTAAATAGAGTTTTATTTAGAAAAGGATTTAAGGAATCCTTTCTAAATACAACTAGTGTTTTCTCTTTAATTCTAAACAATTTAAAATAAATGATGACCACAAATAATAAAGCTGATTTGGGCCTCGGATCTTGTGATTGGCCCAATTTGTAATATTAATGGATCTTCATTATGTTGGGCCGCATCATCCTCCCCTTCTTGAAAAATGATTCGACCTCGAATCTTATAAACATTGTCTTCGATCCGTGACATCACTTGAAACGGGCCACTATAATGCTTTCCTCTATCGAATGGAATTATTATTGGAATTCCTTGATTTTTCCACCAATGATGCTTTAAGGATGTACTTTTTGGCCTTGTGATGAGCCCACTATAGACCCTTATTGGATTCCATGTGTGCTGGTTCCTATTATTCTCCCATTCTTGAAAAGGATTCGTCCTCGAATCCAAATCTTCAATGAAAGACAAAGTAGCAAGCTCATTTTCTGTTTTATCACGCTCATGGAAATTTTTCTTGGGATGCTTGACACGAGTCGCTCCAATCATCATCCTACAATCAACAAGTAAGGCAATTAAGTGTAATGACACATCATGGAATTTAAACATTCTGGATAGTAATAGATCAGCAAAACGAGACATATTAAATTTAGCCATCTTTTTTGAATTTTCAACAAGCTCAACATCTTTCCTTCTAGAGCTTAAGGCTAAACCAAACACAAAATCCATGGAAATATCAAGTAATGTTTTAGATGTATTGTGGTGGTAAGTAGCACAATTATGAACATAAGATTCTACATCTTTTTTCTTCTTTGGCCAATGAAAATATCCATGCAAAACATCATCACTCTTTGGAAAACCAAAGTGTCCTTTATGTGAATCAACAATTAAACCATTGCCCAAAACAAAGCAAAAAGTGCAAATCCCATTGACTTTGAACCAAAACCCCTTGAGCAAGTAGTGTTTCACATAAGAAGTTTTCAAATGTGCCTTATAACTTTCCAGTGATTCCTTATCTCTATCAAACAAAGTTTTAGTAAAATCAAAATTAAGGAATCTTGGATGTATGGAGGCAAACAAATTTCTAACACATCTAGCAAGTACGTCATTAATAGAAACATGGCAAAGAAATCTAGAGAATAATAATGCATGCTTTTGGAATAAAAGTGAGTATAAAGTGACTCCCCTTCCTTTCTCTTGCATACTATCCTTTTTAGTTACCAAGAGATGTTGCACTTTGACACCTTGGGCTGGTCCTTTCCACTGTATCACTGATTGTGGTCCCTTTGTTTGGCTACAAACTGAGTTAGAGGATTGGAGTGGTGATTGCAATTCCAAACATGGAGGTTCCACTTTTCTCTCTATGATTTCTTCATTCTTTGAGGCTGGTTTGAGAGCTTGCATCAATGTCAATTGAATTTCTTCTACTTGTTTAGGATACAAACGAGGCAAGACATATGTAACTCCATTCATGTGAAACACATAAGTGTTCCTCATTCCATCATAACTTATTTTTCTGTCAAATTGCCATGGTCTACCTAACAAGATATGAGCAGCCTGCATTGGGATATTATCACACAAGATTTCATTAGAGTAACTGTTAATATATAAAGGAATAAGAGCCTGTTTGGTTACTCTAGCTTCTCCTGCATCAGTTAACCATTGCAAACAATAAGGATTTGGATGATTAAGCAAAGGTAACTGAAGAAATTTAACCATAGTTGCACTAGCCACATTTGTGCAACTTCTAGAATCTATTACCATAGCACACGCATTCTCTCTAATTGACTCTTTAGCACAAAATATATTTTCAGTTTGAGACTCATCTTTTTTTATAGGGTGAACATTCAAAACCTCCTTAACAACAACAATATGTCTAGACTCATTATCAGCATCTTTAAAATCAGAATCTAAAGGTATGAATGGTTCCCCCTCAACAAGTTCATTGGGGGTTTCAAAATGGTCACAAACCTCATCATCAGATTTATATTCAAGATAAGAAGTAGATTTTTCAGATTGTGTTGTTATCTTAACTATCCTCTTGTTAGGGCAATCACGAGCTATGTGGCCTCTCTCATTACATCTATAACAAATCAGTTCTCTATCAAGCTGAGGCCTCACTACCTCACTTACCTTTTCCTTACCTTTTTCTCGTGAATCATCTCTTAGAGGAAGACGTTCAACACACATTTGAGGGGCTGAACGAGTGTTGTTCCGTCTTGATGCAGCATTGTTGGACTTGTACATTTTCATCTCTTTGATTTTTGCCTCAGATTCACGTGCAGCATACAATGCATCATAAAGGGTGTCATATATCTGAAATCTCATTCCACATCGAATTTCTAAGTTCAATCCATGTACGAAACGAGCAACAATTTTTGTCTCTTCTTCATGTATGTCTCTCTGTTTAAGCAAAATATTTATAGTTTGGTGGTACTCATCAACTGACTTTGTTCCTTGCACCGTTCCCTGCAATTTTCTTTCAAGATCATACAAAAAAAATTTAGGACGAAAAGTTAGGTGCATATCTTCCCTCACTTGAACCCAAGATTCATAGGGAATAAAATTAGCAACTCTTTCTATATTTCTTTTTCGCCACCAAGATAATGCATACCCCTTAAAAGATGTAGCAAATATCCTAATTTTTGTAAGATTAGAATATTGCTTTAAATAAAAAAGAGTTTCAACAGCATTCTCCCATTCTATGTATTCGGTAGGTCCTTTCTCACCGGTGAAGTTAGGAATTTCATGTTTAATATTTCCTAACTCCGCATTACACTGCTGGATCCTTTGACATATAGGATCCACTCTTCCTACTGGTGGCAGGTGTCGCTCATCATTGTGTGGTGGTTGCACTTGCTGTGAGCGTTGCTCCAAATTATTCATTCGTTTGAGTAACCTGTCTATCTTTTGTTCTAATGTCTGGGGAAAGTTTGGAACTTGATCAGCCATCTGTATAGGAAAAAAAATATCTAAAAAAAACAAAAAGATGTGTGAGTAATCACGTTAGTAAAACAAAAAGTTGGCTCGTTCCCTCTCTATTCTCAGCTCACGGGTAAGAGGTGGATTATATGGCTCTGGGGGTACACTACACTCTTACAAACACACACTCCACTCGTGTATCACTCCAAGTGACAGATACTCTCACAAGCCTTTTTTCAAAAAGGAAAATTCTAGTCCGGAACTCAAGTTGATATGGATTCAACCTCAAAGTTCAAGAAAACGTACCTTGGAAAACTTCACAAGCCTTTGAGAGTAAGGGTGTATCGCGAGATAGGTAATAAAATTGAGAGCAAGAAGCAAAGAAAAAGGACAATACGAGCAAAGAAACTAAATAAGATTTGAAAGAAAAAGGAAACTAAAGAAGGAAGTATGGCAGAAAGATATGCAAGACCAATATCAAAAGATAGAGACAAATAGAATATAAAATGGGTTCACGTGTACCACAGCCAATTAGGAATCATTAAAGAACTCCTTCAAACCTTATACTTTTCCCCTTCCTTGTCCCTCCAAAATTCTCCTACCAGCCAAATTCTTTCCCCAACCTTATTCTTCTTCTTTATTGCTTTCTCTTTTTTGCTTTTTTTTTTTTTTTTTTCAACTTTCTTGATTTTTTTTTGATTTTTTTTGATAAGTAACCTCCAAATAACTACTGTAAATATCAACAAAAATTTCAGACCAAGAGGATCCACACAACCCCTTCAAAACAGAACCAAAAATTTCAAGAATCACCCAGAAAAACAGAAACGCTGCCCTTACTTCGAAGATGAATATCTCAATGACCGAAAGGAATTAGCACGTGTATAATATATCAAAAGAACGCCCCAGAAGAGATCTACAACATATAAAAAATTCAGAAAAAACTAACTAGTGGATCTCGAGATATAGGTTATTCTTTGAAACTGGTCACAGAATGCGGAAATCTGGACAGGGTATGATTGCGACGTGATTGCGCGTAAATACGCTTTGGATATAGGTAAGAGTGAGATGGGGTTGATTTCTTGACAGAATTTGTGGTAATATGGTGCTTAGGAGGTGTGAGGTATCGTTGATATTGAACGGGAAAAAGGGAAAACTCTTTCGGGATTGTTTTTCAAGAAACTGGAGAACATGTATCAAGATTCAAGAACACAATCAAGAATGCAAAGGAAATTTTTTTTTTGGGGTTTTTTAATGAATAAGACACGAAAAAAAGTAGTATGTAAGATAAGAACAAGATAAACCTAGGGAACCAAAGAAACCAAATTTCTAACGATAACGAGATAAACCTAGGGAACCAAAGAAACCAAATTTCTAATGATAATGAGATAAACCTAGGCTCTGAATACCAAATTGATATGAACCTAGTCCAAGGTTCACATAAAGATGGAATATTGTCCCAAGAATGCTCT
The DNA here is from genome assembly GCF_001879475.1 of Ipomoea nil. Classification (NCBI taxonomy): domain Eukaryota; kingdom Viridiplantae; phylum Streptophyta; class Magnoliopsida; order Solanales; family Convolvulaceae; genus Ipomoea; species Ipomoea nil. The sequence goes on along the minus strand of NW_017616619.1, from coordinate 2,289,992 downwards.
CAAAGTAAAGATAAAGATGGATCAAAATACCTTAAACCTCACGAGAAACCCTTTGTCTCGAATCCTCAAAGACTTGGAAGAATCCCATGTAGTTTCAAGTACCTCGATGTTGCAATCTTCAATCAACTAGAGTCGGATCTAGTTTCCTTCGATTCAAGAACGAGTCCACGAACCTAAATCTAAGGTTGAAGAAAGTAAGATTGATTCGAGTCCACGAATCAATTTGCTAGTCGAGTCCACGACTAGCCACTAATTGAGTCCACAATTAGCCATAAGGTTTCTTACACAAGTGTAAAGAAAAACTTAAGAATTTTATTGAATTAAAGCCTCCCCAAAATTGATATGGATGTGCCCTATTTATAGGTATAGGGCAGCATTGTAATATAAATACAATGGGAAAAAGAGTCCTAAACCTAATCTAGAAAACAAGTAAATAGAGTTTTATTTAGAAAAGGATTTAAGGAATCCTTTCTAAATACAACTAGTGTTTTCTCTTTAATTCTAAACAATTTAAAATAAATGATGACCACAAATAATAAAGCTGATTTGGGCCTCGGATCTTGTGATTGGCCCAATTTGTAATATTAATGGATCTTCATTATGTTGGGCCGCATCAGGAAATCCTAAGAGGGAAATCATAGCTATGAAAATAGGTTTTGTTGAGACATGGGTTACCTCTTAGCCTTAATTAATTCCTTGGCTATGAAGGGTCTTTCTTGATGCTTTCTTCTTTCTTGATTTCTCTTAGGGAATTCTTGGAGCTTCTTGTGTGGTGAGGGATTATTGTGGTGGGGATTCTAGGTGCCTTCTTATATTCCCTATTTATATATCTAAGAGTCTTTTAGGGTCTAATTACTATAGGTCTGCTAACTCTATTCCTTTTAGGACTAAGGATTGGGTTTAGGGATAAGGGCCCATGGACTATGGTGGGCCTCCCTAATTAATTGTTGTGATTTAATTCTTTCTCTTAGGTGATTAATTAAATGATTTAATTGGTTTTAGGGATCGTAACACGGGGTGTTACAGAGTCCCTTCTGGACTCCGGGGGGGCGGGGCTACTACGGGGGTCACTTTTTGTTTCTTGTTTGCCTGTTATTCTCCTTATACACTTACCTCAACAGAACATGAGTTGTTAGGGTCAAGGAAACATGGTACTTGCTTGTTCGGTCATGTTTCATCTTTTGCAGGTTATTTTCATTGGTCTCGGAGGTGCTGCTGGTCTATATGCTCTTTTGGTTTCGCCTTTGCGGGCTTATTTGAAATAGACTAGACCTCAACGTTGGTGCAAGCCGAAAGAATTTGCATCCTGGCCCGGGCTGAACGGTGGTCGGGTAGGGATTTTTCAAATCCATTGGCGGTAGTCCAGGCTTGCTGCTGGCCCATAGTAGCTAATCCCATTAGGGTTCTGGTTTCTGTTGCTGGTGCCGTTCGAAGGTTTTGTTGCTATTGGTTGCTTTGTACTCTATGTTTGGCCTGCGTGCCTATGTTTTTTGCCTGCGAGCCGTTTTTTGCCTGTGAGCATTTTTAGACGATACTTTACTTTGGACCTAGCTTTTCGCCTGTGGTGTGTGAGCTGTGTTGTCTTGTTTGTTCTTATTTGGAATGTAATAGGGCAGTCAATAGCAATAGAGGAGTTGCAACAGCTGTGTTAGCAGCCCTGCTTGGTTGCATTGTGGTGCTGAGACACTGCATTGCAACTTTGTAGGAAGGCGGCATGGTGGCGTGACATAATGATGGCAAGATAGTTGTCCCTTTGTTGCTTGCAGGAAGGCCCGGGTCATAAAGATAGGCCTGGGCTTGTATGACTTGGGTGGGGAGTATTAGCGGGTATGACAGGATGGTGGCATGGTGGTGGTTCTTTCCATCGTGGCATCTACAGATGAGCTGGTTCACAGCCCTTTATTCATTATCGTACTTAGCTATCTTCGTATTTCTTAGCCAAGCGGGGTTTGTGCTAGTTCTATGCTGGCATAAGCCGGGGCCTCTAGTTTATAACCGTAGGGCCTTTTTTCATGTAATCTTTTTTGTGGTTTTTTAGATTTAGTGGGTCTTGGCCATGAGGGGCCTTAACCCATCTGGACTCTGTATTTGCTTTTTGCTTAATAAAGAGTTTTGTTTTGAGAAAAAAATAGTGCTGGAAATATGCATAATTAAACTCACATCAGTAAAGATTTTCTTACCCGATTTGACTGATTCTGCCCTAATATCGTGCATATTCTTTTACTTGATTTGATTGAATCTGCCCTATTATGGTGTAGATTCACTTACTCGTTTTTTCCCATCATCACTTCCCCACGTACCTCGCTCTGTGTGGTATCAAACGCTTTCGCCCTAGTTTCCTTTATCGGAAATCACTCCCCTTCACCTCCATAAATTGGGTCTCTCCTTCTGTTCTCACTTCAATTTCTTTTCCGGTATCATGAATTAGCAAGAAAACATCAAGGCTTCTAATAGACACTATTTCAAACGCCTGGCTGAAAAGTCTAGGCAGGAGATGCTGCGGCCACGAAGTAGCGGAGACTTCTGATGACCCCATAGTGATTTCGCCAGATCGTCTAGATATTGTTCTAGTTCAAGCCACTGGAGATCTTTACTAGCAGTGCAAAGAAGAGCCTTTTTCTGGTTTTGAAGATGAGGAGGTCATTCCTCAGCCATTTGGCCCCACCTAATACACTCCTCGCCCTTGAGAGTCACCGTGACAAGATGCCGCCGATCTGTGTTTTCGGACAACCTGTAACACCCCGAAATTTTTTTAAACTTTTGAAGCTTATATAATAAAGGTAAAAGCTCATAAATCCCAAATCATACATAAGAGTACGGGGTGCTATGCCACACCTGAGCTAGAGAACTCAGGTGCACAGGCTTACTTCTAGAATCCTCAAATAGTATCAATACATAAACATGGCACGCAGGTCGAAAGGTAAACTATCTACTCGATGCTCCGAATCTCTAGCGCGCTCCTGTGTTTAATCATCTGTGCCTGAAAGCCAAATATATCTGTTCAGCGAGAGATGCTGGTAACCCACTCCAACGGGTTGAAATACAGTACATATGGATATATACATAGATATAAGGAAAACCATTTCGAAGCATGAAGACATATCCTAAGAGACTCTAGCTTTTAAAACAGGGAGTAGACTCGACAGATAAGGATAAGCACAGTCAACAGTCATAACCAACACATACAACGCACTAGTATAGGGAACAGACTTCGACAGATAGAGATAAGCACAGCCAATAATCATAACCAAGCATATACGATTTACTAGCATGTATCCTATGGTCGCGCATTCAAAACATCAAACCATCCATATCTCATCAGATAGCACACTTTGATGGCACCACAGGACCAATCGCATGCCCATACATGAGGGTCAGCGCATATAGCTCTGACACAGCCCCGCAGCACCCTGCCTCGTATCGCAACACGAAGGGGTCGATCGCAACCGACCGATGAACCGCAGCTCATCATAATGTTTGATTGCAACCAAACAGTGGACCGCAGCCCAAGAGTAGTCATCTGACCGCAGCCAGGAATATGAACCGCAGCTCATGTAAAACGTTTGATCGCAACCAAACGGTGGACCGCAGCCCGAGAATGTAAATCTGACCACAGCCAGCTTCTGAACCGCAGCTCAGGAATAACCAATTTGATCGCAACCAAATTGGGGTATCATGCACACGTAACACATAACAAGTACATGCAACCCACATTAACACATTGGGAAGGGGAGAAAACGTATAATGAAACCTATGCGTGGTCATCGACAAACTAGGAATAATCCTAAGGGGTTCATACTTCTTTCACCTAGCCCAACGGGATACCAATTCAACTAGCATGCCATATATATAAGACTCATTTATCCTACGAACGGTACCCGAAACATCAAACTAGACTTAGGGACGATAAACGGAGTCCGTTGGGACACCACGAGGGTCGGGGAAACATCAAACGGGGAAGCCGAAGACCCAAGTTGGGCAAATTCCAGCGGGTAGCCAGTGGGTGAAGAGTCACCCGCCGGCGACGAGACTCCGGGCAACAGGTGCCCGGCGGGCAGTCGCCTGCCCACAGGCTGCCCGCTGCCGGCGACGTCGATTCTGGCCGTGGGTAGGTGGCGGGTCCCCTACCCCCCACTGACTCTCTTTCACAATAAACGCCCCGGGATCCATTGTGGAACCCGGAACCATGCTCAGACACTTTTAAACGCAATTGATGACACCACGTAGACAATTAACGGATCAAAAGCGAGAAACGTATTTGTCTCTATCTTTTGATATTGGTCTTGAATATCTTTCTGCCATACTTCCATCTTTAGTTTCCTTTTTCTTTCAAATCTTATTTAGTTTCTTTGCTCGTATTGTCCTTTTTCTTTGCTTCTTGCTCTCAATTTTATTACCTATCTCGCGATACACCCTTACTCTGAAAGGCTTGTGAAGTTTTCCAAGGTACGTTTTCTTGAAACTTTGAGGTTGAATCCATATCAACTTGAGTTCCGGACTAGAATTTTCCTTTTTGGAAAAAGGCTTGTGAGAGTATCTGCCACTTGGAGTGATACACGAGTGGAGTGTGTGTTTGTAAGAGTGTAGTGTACCCCCAGGGCCATATAATCCACCTCTTACCCGTGAGCTGAGAATAGAGAGGGAGCGAGCCAACTTTTTGGTTTCACTAACGTGATTACTCACACATCTTCTTGTTTTTAGATTTTTTTTTTCCTATACAGATGGCTGAACAAGTTCCAAACCTGCCCCAGACATTAGAACAAAAGATAGACAGGTTACTCAAACGAATGAATAATTTGGAGCAACGCTCACAGCAAGTGCAACCACCACATAATGATGAGCGACGCCTGCCACCAGTAGGAAGAGTGGATCCTATATGTTAAAGGATCCAGCAGCGTAATGCGGAGTTGGGAAACATTAAACATGAAATTCCTAACTTCACCGGTGAGAAAGGACCTACCGAATACATAGAATGGGAGAATGCTATTGAAACTCTTTTTTATTTAAAGCAATATTCTGATCTTACAAAAATTAGGATTGTTGCTACATCTTTTAAGGGGTATGCATTATCTTGGTGGCGAAAAAGAAATATAGAAAGAGTTGCTAATTTTATTCCCTATGAATCTTCGGTTCAAGTGAGGGAAGATATGCGCCTAACTTTTCGTCCTAAATCTTTTTTCTATGATCTTGAAAGAAAATTGCAGGGAACGGTGCAAGGAAAAAAGTCAGTTGATGAGTACTACCAAACTACAAATATTTTGCTTAAACAGGGAGACATACATGAAGAAGAGACAAAAACTGTTGCTCGTTTCGTACATGGATTGAACTTAGAAATTCGATGTGGAATGAGTATTCAGAGATATGACACCGTTTATGATGCCTTGTATGCTGCACGTGAATCTGAGGCAAAAATCAAAGAGATGAAATTGTACAAGTCCAACAATGGTGCATCAAGATGGAACAACACAAGTTCCACCCCTAAAAGGCGTGATGAACATCCCCCTCCAAGAGATGATTCACAAGAAAAAGGTAAGGAAAAGGTAAGTGAGGCAGTGAGGCCTCAACATGATAGAGAATTGATTTGTTATAGATGTAATGGGAGAGGCCACATAGCTCGTGATTGCCCTAACAAAAGGGTAGTTAAGATAACAAAACAATCTGAAAATTTTGCTTCTTGTCTTGAATATAAGTCTAAGGATGAGGTATGTGACCATTTTGAAACTCTCAATGAACATGTTGAGGGAGAACCATTCATACCTTTAGATTCTGATTCTAAATATGTTGCTAGTGAGTCTAGTCATACTGTTGTTGTTAAGGAGGTTTTGAATGTTCACCCTTTAAAAGAAGATGAGTCTCAAAGAGAAAATATATTTTGTACTAAAGGGTCAATTAAAGAGAATGCTTGTGCTATGGTAATAGATTCTAGAAGTTGCACAAATGTGGCTAGTGCAGCTATGGTTAATTTTCCCCAGTTACCTTTGCTTAATCATCCAAATCCTTATTGTTTGCAATGGTTAACTGATGTAGGAGAAGCTAGAGTAACCAAACAGGATCTTATTCCTTTATCTATTAACAGTTACTCTGATGAAATCTTGTGTGATAATATCCCAATGCAGGCTGCTCATATCTTTTTAGGTAGACCATTGCAATTTGACAGAAAAATAAGTTCTGATGGAATGAGGAATACTTATGTGTTTCACATGAATGGAGTTACATATTTCTTGTCTCGTTTGTATCCTAAACAAGTAGAAGAAATTCAATTGACATTGATGCAAGCTCTCAAACCAGCCTCAAAGAATGAAGAAATCATAGAGAGAAAAGTGGAACCTCCATGTTTGGAATTGCATTCACCACTCCAGTCCTCTAACTTAGTTTGTAGCCAAACAAAGGAACCGCTATCAGTGGTACAGTGCAAAGAACCAGCCATACCTATCAAAGTGCAGCCTCGCTTGGTAACAAAAAAGGATAGTAAGCGAGAGAAAAGAAGGGGAGTAACTATTTACTCATTTTTATTTCAAAAGCATGCATTAAAATTCTCTAGATTTGTTTGTCATGTTTCTATTAATGAGCTACTTGCTAGATGTGTTAGAAATTTGTTTGCCTCCATACATCCAAGATTCCTTAATTTTGATTTTACTAAAACTTTATTTGATAGAGATAAGGAACCACTAGGAAGTTATAAGGCACATTTGAAAACTTCTTATGTGAAATACTACTTGCTCAAGGGGTTTTCGTTCAAAGTCAATGGGATTGGCTTTTTTTGCTTGGATTTGAGCAATGGTTTTCCAAAGAGTGATGATGTTTTGCATGGATATTTTCATTGGCCAAAGAAGAAAAAAGATGTAGAATCTTATGTTCATAATTGTGCTGCTTACCACCACAATGCATCTAAATCATTACTTGATATTTCCATGGATTTTGTGTTTGGTTTACCCTTAAGCTCTAGGAGGAAAGATTTTGTGCTTGTTGACAATTCAAACAAGATGCCTAAATTTAATATGTCTCATTTTGATGAATTATTACCGTCCAGAATGTTTAAATTTCATGATGTGTCATTAGACTTAATTGCCTTACTTGTTGATTGTAGGATGATGATTGGAACGACTCGTGTCAAGCATCCCAAGAAAAAGTTCCATGAGCGTGATAAAACAGAAAGTGAGCTTGCTACTTTGTCTTTCACTGAAGATTTGGATTCGAGGACGAATCCTTTTCAAGAATGGGAGAATAATAGGAACCAGTACACATGGAATCCAGTAAGCGTAAATAGTGGGCTCATCACAAGGCCCATAACTACGACCTTAAAACATCATTGGTGGAAAAAACAACAAAGACCAATAATAAGTCCATTCGATAGAGGAAAATATTATAGTGGTCAATTTCAAGTGATATCATGGATCGAAGACAATGCTTACAAGATTCGAGGTCGAATCATTTTCAAGAAGGGGAGGATGATGCGGCCCAACATATGAAGATCCATTAAGAGTACTAATTGGGCCAATCACAAGGCCCAAGTCCAAACAATTAAGGCAACTCTTCATTGGTGATGTTCAAAGATGGTGGAAATCCAAGTCAAGCCTATTTGCAAAATATGAAGAAGAACTCAAGGCTTTTTTATAATTGTTTAAGTGCTGATTTTGGTGATTAAATTAGGCCCAAATCAGCCCTATTATTTTTGGTCATCATTAATTTAAATTGTTTGGAATTAAAGAGAAAACACTAGTTGTATTTAGAAAGGATTCCTTAAATCCTTTTCTAAATAAAACTCTATTTACTTGTTTTCTAGATTAGGTTTAGGACTCTTTTTTCCATTGTATTTAGAATTATAATGCTGCCCCTATACCTATAAATAGGGTGCATCCATATCAGTTTCAGGCAGACTTTAATTCAATAAAATTCTTAAGTTTTTCTTTACACTTGTGTAAGAAACCCTATAGCTAATTGTGGACTCAATTAGTGACAAGTCGTGGACTCGACTAGCAAATTGATTCGTGGACTCGAATCAATCTTACTTTCTTCAACCTTAGATTTAGGTTCGTGGACTCGTTCTTGAATCGAAGGAAACTAGATCCGACTCTAGTTGATTGAAGATTGCATCATCGAGGTACTTGAAGCTACAATGGGATTCTTCCAAGTCTTTGAGGATTCGAGACAAAGGGTTTCTCGTGAGGTTTAAGGTATTTCGATCCATCTCTATCTTTACATTGAGAGCAATTCTTGGGACAATACTCATCTTATTTGAATCTTGGACTAGATTCATATCACCTCACGAGAAACCCTTTGTCTCGAATCCTCAAAGACTTGGAAGAATCCCATTGTAGCTTCAAGTACCTCGATGATGCAATCTTCAATCAACTAGAGTCGGATCTAGTTTCCTTCGATTCAAGAACGAGTCCACGACCCTAAATCTAAGGCTGAAGAAAGGAAGATTGATTCGAGTCCACGAATCAATTTGCTAGTCGAGTCCACGACTAGCCACTAATTGAGTCCACAATTAGCCATAAGGTTTCTTACACAAGTGTAAAGAAAAACTTAAGAATTTTATTGAATTAAAGTCTGTCTAAAACTGATATGGATGTGCCCTATTTATAGGTATAGGGCAGCATTGTAATCTAAATACAATGGGAAAAAGAGTCCTAAACCTAATCTAGAAAACAAGTAAATAGAGTTTTATTTAGAATAGGATTTAAGCAATCCTTTCTAAATACAACTAGTGTTTTCTCTTTTATGACAAACAATTTAAATTAATGATGACCAAAAATAATAGGGCTGATTTGGGCCTAATTTAATCACCAAAATCAGCACTTAAACAATTATAAAAAAGCCTTGAGTTATTCTTCATATTTTGCAAATGGGCTTGACTTGGATTTCCACCATCTTTGAACATCACCAATGAAGAGTTGCCTTAATTGTTTGGACTTGGGCCTTGTGATTGGCCCAATTAGTATTCTTAATGGATCTTCATATGTTGGGCCGCATCATCCTCCCCTTCTTGAAAATGATTCGACCTCGAATCTTGTAAGCATTGTCTTCGATCCATGATATCACTTGAAATTGGCCACTATAATATTTTCCTCTATCGAATGGACTTATTATTGGTCTTTGTTGTTTCTTCCACCAATGATGTTTTAAGGTCGTCGTTATGGGCCTTGTGATGAACCCACTATTTACCCTTTCTGGATTCCATGTGTACTGGTTCCTATTAGTTACACAACCAGCCCTGACTCCTTTGTCGGCCCCGGGCTTGCTGGAGTATCCTTCCATGACTACCCCGGCTAGACCTCCTCGGTGTGCTAAAGATAAAGCTTAAGTTCCGTTGTGTCTCTTACCTTTAAATAATGTACCCCATGTCCCACTGTATGTATGTGTCTTTAGACATGATTTGAATGTTGGAGAGGTCTGTTTGGACTTTCCCCTTGGCATTTATACATTTATCGAATAGGCTGCTGTAACGTTTTGGTCGTAGGAAGGTGGTTGCTCTTTCTTTGCCTTTTTCGAATTTTCACTCTTGCCTTTCTTTCTCGATTCCACAAGAGTAAGAATTTTTGTTGTTATCAACACCTGTCGAGGTGAACGGGCCAAGTCTATTTTAAGTACTCAGGCCCTCCATGTTTCCTTTCCTTGGGCCTCGCATGAGTTTAGAACCTTAGGGCCCATTTATTTCGTCTCCCAACCGGTTCATAAAACACCCTTTCGTTTTCTCGCCAGTTTACCTTTTGAGCCGTTTTTATCTTCTTTAACACGCTTGGGGTCACGTCAATCAACCGTAGCTTCTTTCAAGGCGTTCATCCTTCGACACGTGTCACCATCTGCTTTTCCCGCCCTTTTTATAAAACCCTTTTCTCCTATTCATTATCCTCCTTACCTTCTCTGCGTTCCCCAACCACAACCTCTTTCGCCATATCCATTCCTTGTTTTCAGCTCATCTCCGACACTTTCGGCCTTTTTCCTTCTCTGGCATTTTCTCAGGTCGGTCATCCATCTCTTTATAAACTTATGTCTTCATCTCCTTCTTCCTCTGGTCGTGTCGGGGTGGACATGGATCCGAACCCTTCATCTTCTTGCCTTTCTTCGCCCCATTAAACCTGGCACCCCTTCACTCGACTTCCCCTCTTCCGATTGGCATGGCTAAGGCCTCTAGAAAGTTCGAAGATTGAGGCCAAGACCTTGAACTGGCCCAAAAGTTGCTGGGGCCGACCGTTGAGATCTATGCCCCTTGTGATGCGGCCCAACATAATGAAGATCCATTAAGAGTACCAATTGGGCCAATCACAAGGACCAAGTCCAAACAATTAAGATAACTCTTAATTGGTTATGTTCAAAGATAGTGGAAATCCAAGTCAAGCCCAATTGCAAAAGATGAAGAAGAACTCAAGGCTTTTTATAATTCTTTAAGAGCTGATTTTGGGGATTAAATTAGACCCAAATCAGCTCAATAATTTATATTTTAAATTGTTTGCCATGAAAGAGAAAACAGTAGTTTGTACTTAGAAAGGATTCCTTAAATCCCTTTCTAAATAGGACTATATTTACTTGCTTTCTAGATTAGGGTTATGACTCTTTTTCCCATTGTATTTAGGATTATAATGTTACCCTATACCTATAAATTGGGTATATCCATATCAGTTTTAAGGAGGCTTTAATTCAATAAAATTCTTAAGTTTTTATTTACACTTGTGTAAGAAACCTTATGGCTAATTTGGACTCAATTAGTGGCTAGTCGTGGACTCGACTAGCAAATTGATTCGTGGACTCGAATCAATCTCCCTTTTTTCAACCTTAGATTTTGGTTCGTGGACTCGTTCTTGAATTGAAGGAAACGAGATCTGACTCTAGTTGATTGAAGATTGCATCATTGAGGTACTTGAAGCTATAATGGGATTCTTCTAAGTCTTTGAGGATTCGAGACAAAGGGTTTCTCGTGAGGTCTAAGGTATTTTGATCCAACTCTATCTTTACATTGAGAGCAATTTTGAGGCAATATTCCATCTTAATTGAACATTGGACTAGGTTCATATCAAATTGGTATTCAGAGCCTAGATTTATCTCATTCTTACCTTACGTACTACTTTTTTTCATGTCTTATTCATTAAAAAACTGTAAAAAAAAAAAAAAAATTCCTTTGCATTCTCGATTGTGTTCTTGAATCTTGATACCTGTTCTCCAATTTCTTGAAAAATAATCCCGAAAGCGTTCTCCCTTTTTCTCGTCAAATATCAACGAGACCTCATAGATCCTAAGCACCATAGTACCAAAAATTCTGTCAATAAAACAACCTCATCTTACCCTTACCTATATCCAAAGTGCATTTACGCGCAATCACGTCGCAATCATACCAATTCCAGATTTCCACGTTCTGTGACCAGTTTCAAAGAATGACCTATATCTAGAGATCTACTAGTTAGTTTTATCTGAAATTTTGATATGTTGTAGATGTCATCGGGGGCGTTCTTTTAATATATTATACACGTGCTAATTCCTCAGGGTCATTGAGATATTGATCGTCTAAGTAAGGCAGCGTTTTTGTTTTTCTTGGTGATTCTTGATGTGACACCCCAAAAATCCACACTCCAATCCATGAATTTATTGAGTAATTAATTCTAATTCTTTTGAGGAATTAATTCCTAAAATCCTGATTTTTAATACTCAAGGACTAGTATTTGACTAGTCAATCTTTAAGTTGTGTTGTACCTTGTGCTTAGAGAGGAGTTCCCTTGTTCCTTACACTTTCTAAGGGTTAGTAAGGGTAGCCTTGTCTTTTCACCAAGAGTTAGTATTGTATCTTAACCTAGAAGACTTCTTCATTTCATTTCTTACAATTCCTAGAAAAATATCTCTACCTTCTCTCTAGAAAAGAAGTGTAGCTTATTCTTCAAGCCAAGTTGAGACCCTTGTCAAGATTCCAAGTTTTGCTTCCAAGATTCAACCTTTCACCTATTTGGGCATCTAGGAGGGTAAGATCTAAGCTTGTTTAGTCTTTTTGGTTCCATCTTAGTTGTCTTTTTCTTAAAGGTAGGATCTTTATGATCTTTTGGTTTGATCTTGAAGTGGGTTTGAGAAGTGAGCCTAGTGGAGAGCTTGTTGTGGTGTAAAGAGAAGTTTTTTGGTCTTCAAGAGGTAACCCACGCTCTACAAAACATATTTTGCTTACCTATATGTGATTTCTTGGATTCTACTTGTTCTTTGCTATGAAATGTGAGGGTTTTATGCATTTATCTTGTGATATTGCATATCTAGAGCTTGTGTTTAGGGTTCCCTTGTGCCATTGCTTGGCATTTTACATGGTTCAAGTCATTTTGTTGTGTTTGGTGAGATTTGGTGTGTTTTGGACTTGAATTTGTGTTTGGAGAAGAAAATTCTCGAAGGGATTTGTTTTGGAACAGGGTTGTTCCCGCGGGCGGAACGGCGGGCGGGGCACCACCCGCCGACCTACCCGCGGGTACATAGCTTGTGGGATGGTGTTCCCGCGGGCGGGACCACGGGTGGGGCACTACCCGTGGGTCCACCCGTGGGTACACGGTGGTGTTTGGTTCGGGATTTGTTCCCCATGATTCGTTGTCTCGGTATTTGATCTTTTGACTTCCCGTTGTTCTTTTGTGGAATTATTTGAGTGTCTTCTTAATGTTTCGTAGGTCTAGAACTATATGGTAGGTATCCATGTAGGGCTTTGGTGTCTTGAATCATGCTAAGTGTTCAACATTGTGTTTCGTTGAAGCAAGAGGTGTCTTGTGTGTTCCTCGGTACTATCTTGAGTTTCCCCGTTGTTAAGCATGCTAGTTCGTTGTCTTAATACTAGCGTGTGTGTTGTTTGTACCTTCCGTTTGGTTGATGATAACTTGTGTTATCCATCGTTGTTGTCGTTGGGCTGTGACCCGTTCCTTGATTGAGTATGTTTCATACCTTCGTTGTGATCCGTTGCTTGATTCCTGTTGAGTTGTGGTGTGTGTGTGGCTCTACCTGGATTGCACGATTAGTGGTATGGGACGCTAGTCACCAAGGTATTGCAGCGGTCCTCGTGGTGGCCATGACGTGATTATGGAGTTGTGGCCTGAGTGATCGGTCCACGTGATTGGGGGATAACATGTGTTATCCGGGCATGTGTTGCCGTGATTGGTGGTGGTTCGTTGGTGGTTATAAGTGGGGAACGACGGTCCCGGCGGAATAAGGTTGGACTTGGCTGTACAGGGGATCCTGGAGGTAATGGTTGGAAAGAAGGTACAAGGTTGGGGGTAGCCATAAGGTTGGAACAGGGCATAAGGAAGGCATACCAACTCGTGATAGGTGATGTTGTGAGGGCGTTGTGTGATCTTCTCTCGTGACGTGTGTAGTCACGGAGGCATGTGTTGCTTTGGCAGGTGTTGCCGTCGGTCTTGTCTTTATCCTTTGCGTTGTGTTTAACCTTTGTGATTTGGGATGTGTTCCCGTGTTATCCTTGTGAGTGATGAGTCTTGTGTTGACTGGTGATCTTGGCTGTTGACTTATATATATGTATTCCGTTTCGAAATTGGTTTTCATATCTTATATCTACCTATTTATGATACTTAACGGTATTGGTGGGTTACCAGCATTATTTGTTGACCGGGCGTCGTCCTAATGTTTATCTTTGTATCTTTCACGTGGTGTTTAGACGAGAGCGATGTCTAGAGCCTGGTAGCCTAGCACCTTTGTGTTTTTGTGGCCTGTGCGCCAATGTTTTTAGATTGTTTTAGATTGATGTATTGGGATAGTTTTATACACTTGCAGATTGTTGCCTTAGCGTTACCTAGTGCGGTATACGTGGCATAACACCCCTTTTTGGATTTCTTTTATCCAGTTTCCGTTTATCTTCCGCTGTGCTAGTTTTGTTGTTAATCTTCTTGTGTTAGGGCTTCAATTGGGCCTTGTTTTTGGGGTGTGTTACACTTGAAATTCTTGATTATGTTTTCAAGGGGTTGTGTGGATCTTCTTGGTCAGAAATTTTTGTTGATATTTACAGTAGTTATTTGGAGGTTACTTATCAAAAAAATCAATAAAAAAATCAAGAATGTTGAAAAAAAAAGCAAAAAAAAAAAAAAAAAAAAAAAAGAGAAAGCAAAAGAATAAGAAGAATAAGGTTGGGGAAAGAATCTGGTTGGTAGGAGAATTTTCGAGGGAAAAGGATGGGGAAAAGTATAAGGTTGGAAGGAGTTCTTGATATATTCCTATTTGGTTGTGGTACACTTGATCCCCTTTTACATTCTATTTGTGTCTATCTTCCGATATTGGTGTTGCATATCTTTCTTCCATACTTATTTCTTTGCATTCCTTTTTCTTTCAAATCTTGCTCAGTTTCTTTGCTCGTATTGTCCTTTTTCTTTGCTTCTTGCTCTCAATTTTATTACCTACATCATGATACACCCTTACTCTCAAAGGCTTGTGAAGTATTACACGGTACATTTTCTTGAACTTTGAGGTTGAATCCATATCAACTTGAGCTTCGGACTAGAAATTTTCCTCTTTGGAAAAAGGCCTGTGAGAGTATTTGCCACTTGGAGTGATACATGAGTGGAGTGTGTGTTAGTAAAAGAGTGTAGTGTACCCCCAAAGCCATATAATCCACCTCTTACCCGCAAGCTGAGAATAGTGAGGGAGCGAGCCAACTTTTAGGTTTGACTAATATGAATACTCACATATCTTCTTGTTTTTAGATTTTGTTTCTCATCTACAGATGGCTGAAGAGGTTCAAAACACACGAAAGAGATTAGAGCAGAAAATATATGCTCTAGCCTTTGCCATGGAAGGTTTAAGCACTCGAATGACTAATCTAGAGTAACACCCTAAGAAAGTGCAATCGCCACTCTATAATAGGGGAACCATTCATGGAAAGGGATGCATTATCGTTATCAATTGGGATCGTTGTATGAATTTAGCTAGTACAACCATGGTGGACTACCTTAAGTTACCTCTTATCAATCACCCCCAACCATATAATCTTATTGATTCAGGGGATGTGAGAGTGACTAAACAAGCTTTTTTGTCCACCATTAATTATATGAACGATCTTGTATTTTGATTATATCTAGAGCCCTAGGGTTATAACGTGGATTTCGTACCATGTTATTCTTGGTATGTTTGGGTGGGATTTTGCATGATCGGGTGTTGAGTCTAGTCTAGGACTTGTGTTTAGGACTTTGCATATAGATTTCTTGATGTTCTTGAAATTCTACATGTCCCTGGATCGTTATGTGATTTGTGTTGAGTCTTGGCATGTTAAGGAATCGTGTTAGGGAATATTTGGTGTGATTCTTGGTTTAATTCCGTTAACTGAATACGTGGTGTTGTCGTTATGTGCTTGAATGTGTTTGGACACGGTTTCGGGTTCCATGAGGAATCCCGGGACCATAAAGTTTCCTGTGTATCAGTGAGGGGTAGGTGGAGGGACTGACCACCCGCCAACTACCCGCAATACTGTTCCAGCGGGCAGCCGGCGGGCGGTGGTCTGCCCGCAAAGCCACCCACTGGAATAGTAACCGGCCGCCGGCGGGTGGTCCTCCACCCGCCACCTACCCGCTGGAATCCCGGCGTGGTTCGTGGTGTTTTTCTCTGTTTGCTGTTTCCCTGTGTCCCGTTGTACCCCATTTTTCGTGTATGACTCTTGTTTGGTGTTTTAGGCATCGTTCTAGGATTTTGTGTGATACGTGTCGTTGTTGTTGTGTCTTGCTTAATTATGTGTTTATGTGTTGATTTATTGATGATGATGAGTATTGTGGTCATTGCGCAATGGCGAGTGTGACTGATGATGATGATGTGATGATGAGATTTTGATTAGTAGAAAATAAACTATTGGCGGTTGGCACCACTTGTGCCCGGTCATTGTACTAAAGGTACATGCCATAGCGGTGGCTGTGCTAAAGGCACACACCCACCTTAGACTTGCTTGCCGTTGAGCATGGGTCAGGTTATAAGTGTTGCGGTGTCATGTTAGAGCTATATGCGCTAACCCCTTGATATTTGCAATAGAGGTGTGGATCATTGAATGGCACTACGGCACCATCTTGATATGTTGGTGGTTGAAAGGTGGGTTCGTCGGTGGGGGCATGTAGTTGCCTAGAGGCATAAGGGGTGGGGATATAAGGGTGGCCTGGACGTATAGGTTGGAACTGATATAAGGACGGAGGGCAGTTATACGGTTGGAACTTGGTATAAGGTTGGAGGCTGAATTGTATGCTTTGTTGACTACTTGCTAATTGATTGTATTGAATGCATTAGTTGCCTCTACTTGTTAATTGCATGTTCATCTGCCTGTTATGTCTTGCATTGCATGTTTAGGACGCCTATTAGTTCTTATGATTTTTCTATGATATTGAGTCTGTTAATATGTCTTAAGTCTTCCGAGGAGGGAGCGAAAACTGGGTAATTGTGGATCAACTGACCAAAACAGCACCGTTCATTGCCATGAAAGAGACCTGGACAATGGCCCAACTAGCCAGAGCCTACCTAAGTCAGGTGGTTAAATATCACGAAGTCTCCCGAAACATTGTTTCCGATAGGGACCCCAGGTTCCTCTCACAATTATGGAAATCCATAAAAATGGCCATGGGGACAAGACTAAGCATGAGCACCGCCTTCAACCCCACTACCGACGGCCCGACCGAGAGGACAATTCAAACTCTCGAAGACATGCTAAGGGCATGTATGTTAGACTTCTAAGGAACATGGGAAGAACACCTGGACTTTATCGAATTCTCTTACAACAATAGCTATCACGCAAGCATCCGCATGGCTCCCTACGAGGCGCTATATGGTAAAAAATGTAGGATACCCATATGTTGGGAAGACATGGTCAACCCAGTAACTCTGGGGCCACAATATCTACAAGACACCATAATGAAAGTCAAACACATACAAGAAAGAATGAAGGTTGCACATGACCGCCAGAAGTCCTACGCCGACCTAGGTAGGAAACAAGCCGAATTCTCCACTGGGGAGAATGTTTGGCTAAAGATCTCACCCACTCGGGGAGTGATGAGGTTCGGAAAGAAAGGGAAGTTAAGTCCTAGATTCATTGGTCCGTACGAAATCTTAGAAAAAGTCGGGAACCTGGCCTACCGCCTCGCCTTACCAGCCGAGCTAGAACGGTTGCACAACGTGTTCCACGTGTCGCAACTAAAGAAATATGTGCACGATACAACTCACATATTGCAGCCCGAAATAGTGAGCGTGGATGACGCCTTGACCTACGAGGAAAAACCAAAAAAGATCCTGGACACTGAGACAAGGGCCACCCGCCAAAGAACTATAGAAATGGTTAAAGTCCTCTCGTCCAATCACGGGACCGAGGAGGCAACCTGGGAACTTGAAAGCACCATGTGAGAACGTTATCCTGAACTATTCACACAAGGTAACCTAAACCAACCCCTAGGATAAGGAGGGATGGTCGACTTTATCATATATAAGCTTCGGGGACGAAGCTTTCTGTTAGGGGGAGAGGGGGAAGGGTGTAACACCCTGTGTTACGACCTTCAAATCGGAATTAATTTTTAAACTAATCCCGCCAATTAAAATAATTAAAAAGGGGCTTAATCCAATTATAATCCCCTTAATTAACTTAAGTGGTCCACAATGGATCATGAAGCCTTATCCTTAAACCAAATCCTTAATCCAATAAGAAATAGGATAAGTGGACCCCTACTATTCAGACCCTAGTTGGGACTCCTAAATCTATATATAGGGACTTAGGAAGCATTTAGAAACCCTGCCACAAAACATAGGAGAACCCACGGAAAGAAGATCTTAAAGAAGAACCTTAGTAGCCAAGGATATTGATTAGGGCTAAGAGGTAACCCATGTCTCACAAAACCTATTTTTCTTGCTATATCTTATTCATTGGCTCCTTTGATATACGATTCTGTGCTTGAGTCTTGATAGAGCTTTGCCTAGGGTTTGTATTGTGTTTATGTGATAATCTTGATGTTATGTGGTTGATCTTGATGCTTATGTGATAATCTTGATATTCTTGATACTATGATTAATTATATGGACGATCTTGTATTTTGATTATGTCTAGAGCCCCAGGGTTATAACGTTGATTTCGTACTATGTTATTCTTGGTATGTTTGGGTGGGATTTTGCATGATCGGGTGTTGAGTCTAGTCTAGGACTTGTGTTTAGGACATTGCATATAGATTTCTTGATGTTCTTATAATTCCATATGTCCCTAGATCGTTATGTGATTTGTGTTGAGTTTTGGCATGCTTAGGAATCGTGTTAGGGAGTATTTGGTGTGATTCTTGGTTCAATTCCGTTAAATGAATACGTGGTGTTGTTGTTATGTGCTTGAATGTGTTTGGACATGGTTTCGGGTTCCACGAGAGATCCCGAGACCATAAAGTTGCATGTGTATCAGTGAGGGGCAGGTGGGGGGACTGACCACCCGTCACCTACCCGCTGCCCGCAATACAGTTCCAGTAGGCAGCCGGCGGGCGGTGGTCTGCCCGCCGGCCACCCGCTGGAATAGTAACCGGTTGTCGGCGAGTGGTCCTCCACCCGCTACCTACCCGCTGGAATCCCAGCGTGGTTCTTGGTGTTTTCCCCGTGTCTCGTTGTACCCCGTTTGTCGTGCATGAGTCTTGTTTGGTGTTTTAGGCATCGTTCTAGGATTTTATGTGTGATACATGTCGTTGTTGTTGTGTCTTGCTTGATTATGTGATTATGTGTTGATTGATTGATGATGATGAGTATTGTGGTCATTGCGCAATGGCCAGTGTGACTGATCGTGATGATGATGTGATGATGAGATTGTGATTGGTGGAAAATAAACTGTTGGCTGTTGGCACCACTTGTGCCCGGTCATTGTACTAAAGGTACAGGCCATAGTGGTAACTGTGCTAAAGGCACACACCCACATTAGACTTGCTTGCCGTTAAGCATGGGTCAGGTTATAAGTGCTGCGGTGTCATGTTAGAGCTATATGCGCTAACCCCTTGATATTGGCACTAGAGGTGCGGATCATTGAATGGCACTACGGCACCATCTTGATATGTTGGTGGTTGAAAGGTGGGTTTGTCGGTGGGGGTATGTAGTTTCCTGGAGGCATAAGGGGTGGGGATATAAGGGTGGCCTGGACGTATAGGTTGGAACTGATATAAGGATGGAGGGGAGTTATACGGTTGGAACTTGGTATAAGGTTGGAGGAAGAATTGTGTGTTTTGTTGACTACTTGCTAATTGATTGTATTGAATGGCTTAGTTGCCTCTACTTGTTACTTGCATGCTCATCTACCTGTTATGTTTTGCATTTCATGTGTAGGACGCCGATTAGTTCTTATGATTATTCTATGATATTGAGTCTGTTAATATGTCTTGAGTCTTGATCTTGGATTTAAACTAGAGTCTCGTTAGTATACATGTATTCCAGTTTCAAAATGAGTTTCTTATATCTACCTATATTGTACTTAACGCGTTGGAGTGGGTTACCAGCACTATTCGCTGACGGTTGTTACACCGAATATTTTTCAGGGACAGTTGAGTAGCTTCAGAGCGCGCTAGTTGGATTCGTGGACTTAGTTTAGATAGGTCTAGCATTGATGAGATGGCCTGCGTGCCTTGATTTGTATTTAGGTATTAATTATGGTTTATTCTTTGTTAGTTAGTATAGCCTGTGCATCTGAGTTCTCCAGCTCAGATGTGGCATAGCACCCCGACTACTATGTTTAGTTTATGCTCTGTTTGAGAATTAATAATAGATTCTCCTTTATTCTATATAATCTTATTGATTCAGGGGATGTGAGAGTGACTAAACAAGCTTTTATTCCTTTTTGTATTGGCAAGTATTATGATGAGGTTCTATGTGATATTGTGTCAATGCGTACTGCACATGTTTCACTTGGAAGGTCATGGAAACATGATAGACATTTTTATTATAATGCACTCAACAACACATGCAATGTCACCTGTAATAGATTTATACATGTTCTTAAGCCTCTACTTCCAAAACAAGTAGAAAAAATTCAACTGAGGTTGAAGCAAGCTCTCAAACCAGCCTTGAAGAAAGAAGAAATCAAAGAGAGCAAAATGGAACCTCCACGTTTGGAATTGGAGTCACCACTCCAGTCCTCTAACTTAGTTTGTAACCAAACAAAGGAACAACTATCAGTGGTACAATGGAAAAAACCAGCCAGAGCTATCAAAGTGCAGCCTCGCTTGGTAACTAAAAAGGATAGTAATCAAGAGAAAAAAAGGGGAGTAACTATTTACTCATTTTTATACCAGAAGCATGCATTAAAATTCTCTAGATTTGTTTGCCAGGTTTCTATTAATGACCTACTTGCTAGATGTGTTAGAAATTTGTTTGGCTCCATACATCCAAGATTCCTTAATTTTGATTTTACTAAAACTTTATTTGATAGAGATAAGGAATCACTAGGAGGTTATAAGGCACATTTGAAAACTTCTTATGTGAAATACTACTTGCTCAAGGGATTTTCGTTCAAAGTCAATGGGATTGGCACTTTTTGCTTTGATTTGAGCAATGGTTTAATTGTTGATTCACATAAGGGACAATTTGGTTTTCCAAAGAGTGATGATGTTTTGCATGGATATTTTCATTGGCCAAAGAAGAAAAAGGATGTAGAATCTTATGTTCATAATTGTGTTACTTACCACCACAATGAATCTAAATCATTACTTGATATTTCCATGGATTTTGTTTATGGTTTAACCTTAAGCTCTAGTAGGAAAGATTTTGTGCTTGTTGAAAATTCACACAAGATGGCTAAATTTAATACGTCTAATTTAGTTGAACTATTACCATCCAGAATGTTTAAATTTCATGCTGCGTCGTTAGACTTAATTGCCTTACTTGTTGATTTTAGGATGAAGATTGGAGCGACTCGTGTCAAGCATCCCAAGAAAAAGTTCCATGAGAATGATAAAACACAAAGTGGGCTTGCTAATTTGTCTTCAATTGAAGATTTGGATTCGAGGACGAATCCTTTTCAAGAATGGGAGAATAATACGAACCAGCACACATGGAATCCAATAAGGGTCTATAGTGGGCTCATCAAAAGGCCCATAACTACGTCCTTAAAGCATCATTGGTCGAAGAAACAAGAATGTCCAATAATAATTCCATTCGATAGAGGAAAGTATTATAGTGGCCCATTTCAAGTGATATCATGGATCGAAGACAATGCTTACAAGATTCGAGGTCGAATCATTTTCAAGAAGGGGAGGATGATGCGGCCCAACATAATGAAGATCCATTAAGAGTACTAATTGGGCCAATCACAAGGCCCAAGTCCAAACAATTAAGATAACTCCTCATTGGTTATGTTCAAAGATGGTGGAAATCCAAGTCCAGCCCAATTGCAAAAGATGAAGAAGAACTCAAGGATTTTTATAATTCTTTAAGTGCTGATTTTGGAGATTAAATTAGGCCAAATCAGCCCTATTATTTATATTTTAAATTGTTTGACGTGAAAGAGAAAACACTAGTTTGTATTTAGAAAGGATTCCTTAAATCCCTTTCTAAATAAGACTATATTTACTAGCTTTCCCATTGTATTTAGGATTATAATGTTGCCCTATACCTATAAATAGGGCACATCCTAATAGGAACCAGTACACATGGAATCCAGTATGGGTAAATAGTGGGCTCATCACAAGGCCCATAACTACGACCTTAAAACATCATTGGTGGAACAAACTACAAAGACCAATAATAAGTCCATTCTATAGAGGAAAATATTATAGTGGCCAATTTCAAGTGATATCATGGATCGAAGACAATGCTTACAAGATTCGAGGTCGAATCATTTTCAAGAAGGGGAGGATGATGCGGCCCAACATATGAAGATCCATTAAGAGTACTAATTGGGCCAATCACAAGGCCCAAGTCCAAACAATTAATGCAACTCTTCATTGGTGATGTTCAAAGATGGTGGAAATCCAAGTCAAGCCCATTTGCAAAATATGAAGAAGAACTCAAGGCTTTTTTATAATTGTTTAAGTGCTGATTTTGGTGATTAAATTAGGCCCAAATCAGCCCTATTATTTTTGGTCATCATTAATTTAAATTGTTTGGCATAAAAGAGAAAACACTAGTTGTATTTAGAAAGGATTCCTTAAATCCTTTTCTAAATAAAACTCTACTTACTTGTATTCTAGATTAGGTTTAGGACTCTTTTTCTCATTGTATTTAGATTACAATGCTGCCCTTTACCTATAAATAGGGCACATCCATATCAGTTTTAAACAGGCTTGAATTCAATAAAATTCTTAAGTTTTTCTTTACACTTGTGTAAGAAACCTTATGGCTAATTGTGGACTCAATTAGTGGCTAGTCGGGGACTCGACTAGCAAATTGATTCGTGGACTCGAATCAATCTTACTTTCTTCAACCTTAGATTTAGGTTCGTGGACTCGTTCTTGAATCGAAGGAAACTAGATCCGACTCTAGTTGATTGAAGATTGCAACATCAAGGTACTTGAAGCTACATGGGATTCTTCCAAGTCTTTGAGGATTCGAGACAAAGGGTTTCTCGTGAGGTTTAAGGTATTTTGATCCATCTCTATCTTTGCATTGAGAGTAATCTTGGGACAATATTCCATATTATTTGAATCTTGGACTAGGTTCATATCAATTTGGTATCAGAGCACATGGAATCCAGTATGGGTAAATAGTGGGCTCATCACAAGGCCCATAACTACGACCTTAAAACATCATTGGTGGAACAAACAACAAAGACCAATAATAAGTCCATTCGATAGAGGAAAATATTATAGTGGCCAATTTCAAGTGATATCATGGATCGAAGACAATGCTTACAAGATTCGAGGTCGAATCATTTTCAAGAAGGGGAGGATGATGCGGCCCAACATATGAAGATCCATTAAGAGTACTAATTGGGCCAATCACAAGGCCCAAGTCCAAACAATTAAGGCAACTCTTCATTGGTGATGTTCAAAGATGGTGGAAATCCAAGTCAAGCCCATTTGCAAAATATGAAGAAGAACTCAAGGCTTTTTTTATAATTGTTTAAGTGCTGATTTTGGTGATTAAATTATGCCCAAATCAGCTCTATTATTTTTGGTCATCATTAATTTAAATTGTTTGGCATAAAAGAGAAAACACTAGTTGTATTTAGAAAGGATTCGTTAAATCCTTTTCTAAATAAAACTCTATTTACTTGTTTTCTAGATTAGGTTTAGGACTCTTTTTCTCATTGTATTTAGATTACAATGCTGCCCTATACCTATAAATATGGCACATCCATATCAGTTTTAAACAGGCTTGAATTCAATAAAATTCTTAAGTTTTTCTTTACACTTGTGTAAGAAACCTTATGGCTAATTGTGGACTCAATTAGTGGCTAGTCGTGGACTCGACTAGCAAATTGATTCGTGGACTCGAATCAATCTTACTTTCTTCAACCTTAGATTTAGGTTCGTGGACTCGTTCTTGAATCGAAGGAAACTAGATCCGAATCTAGTTGGTTGAAGATTGCAACATCGAGGTACTTGAAGCTACATGGGATTCTTCCAAGTCTTTGAGGATTCGAGACAAAGGGTTTCTCGTGAGGTTTAAGGTATTTTGATCCATCTCTATCTTTGCGTTGAGAGTAATCTTGGGACAATATTCCATATTATTTGAATCTTGGACTAGGTTCATATCAATTTGGTATTCAGAGCCTAGGTTTATCTCATTATCGTTAGAAATTTGATTTCTTTGGTTCCCTAGGATTATCTCGTTCTTATCTTATATACTACTTTTTTTCGTGTCTTATTCATTAAAAAACCCCCAAAAAAATTTTCCTTAGCATTCTTGATTATTTTCTTGACTCTTGATACATGTTCTTTAGTTTCCTGAAAACCTATCCCGAAAGAGTTTTTCCTTTTTCTCGTCCAATATCAACGAGACCTCACACCTCCTAAGCTCCATATTACCACATATTTTGTAAAGAAAACAACCCCATCTCACCCTTACCTATATCCAAAGCGCATTTACGCGCAATCACGTCTCAATCACACCCTGTCCAGATTTCCGCGAGCTGTGACCAGTTTCAAAGAATAACCTATATCTCAAGATCCACTGGTTAGTTTTATCTGATATTTTGATATGTTTTATATCTCTTCTGGGGCGTTCTATTGAAATATTATACACTTGCTAATTCCTTACGGTCATTGAGATATTGATCTTCGAAGTAAGAACATTGTTTATGTTTTTCTGGGCGATTCTTGAAATTCTTGATTCTGTTTTGAAGGGGTTGTGTGGTTCCTCTTGGTCCGAAATTTTTGTTGTTATTTACAGTAGTTATTTGGAGGTTACCTATCAAAAAAAATAAAAAAAAAATCAAGAAAGTTGAAAAAAAAAAAAGAGAGAAAGCAATAAAGAAGAAGAATAAGGTTGGGGAAAGAATTTGGCTGGTAGGAGAATTTTGGAGGGACAAGGAAGGGGAAAAGTATAAGGTTGGAAGGAGTTCTTGATAGATTCCTAATTGGTTGTGGTACACGTGAACCCCTTTTATAGTCTATTTGTCTCTATCTTTTGATATTGGTCTTGCATATCTTTCTGCCATACTTCCTTCTTTGGTTTCCTTTTTCTTTCAAATCTTATTTAGTTTCTTTGCTCGTATTGTCCTTTTTCTTTGCTTCTTGCTCTCAATTTTATTACCTACCTCGCGATACACCTTACTCTCAAAGGCTTGTGAAGTTTTCCAAGGTACGTTTTCTTGAACTTTGAGGTTGAATCCATATCAACTTGAGTTCCGGACTAGAATTTTCCTTTTTGGAAAAAGGCTTGTGAGAGTATCTGCCACCTTGAGCGATACACGAGTGGAGTGTGTGTTTGTAAGAGTGTGTAGTGCACCCCCGAGCCATATAATCCACCTCTTACCTGTGAGCTGAGAATAGAGAGGGAGCGAGCCAACTTTTTGGTTTCACTAACATGAATACTCACATATCTTCTTGTTTTTAGATTTTGTTTCTCATCTACAGATGGCTGAAGAGGTTCCAAATACACGTAAGAGATTAGAGCATAAAATAGATGCTCTAGCCTTTGCCATGGAAGGTTTATGCACTCGAATGACTAATCTAGAGCAACACCCTAAGCGAGTGCAACTGCCACTCCATACTAGGGGAAACATTCATGGAAAGGGATGCATTATCGTTATCAATTCGGATCGTTGTATGAATTTAGCTAGTGCAGCCATGGTGGACTACCTTAAGTTACCTCTTATCAATCACCCCCAACCATACAATCTTATTGATTCTGGGGATGTGAGGGTGACTAAACAAGTTTTTATTTCTTTTTGTATTGGCAAGTATTATGATGAGGTTCTATGCGATATTGTGCCAATGCGTACTGCACATGTTTCACTTGGAAGGTCATGGCAACATGATAGACATTTTTATTATAATGCACTCAACAACACATGCAATGTCACCTATAATAGATTTATACATGTGCTTAAGCCTCTACTTCCAAAACAAGTAGAAGAAATTCAATTGAGATCGAAGCAAGTTCTCAAACCAGCCTTGAAGAAAGAAGAAATCAAAGAGAGCAAACTGGAACCTCCACGTTTAGAATTGGATTCATCATTCCAGTCCTCTAACTTAGATTGTAGCCAAACAAAGGAACCGCTATCAGTGGTACAGTGGAAAGAACCAGCCAAAGCTATCAAAGTGCAGCCTCGCTTGCTAACAAAAAAAAAAGATAATAAGCAAGAGAAAAGAAGGGGAGTAACTATTTACTCACTTTTATTTCAAAAGCATGCATTAAAATTCTCTAGATTTGTTTGCCATGTTTCTATTAATGACCTACTTGCCAGATGTGCTAGAAATTTGTTTGCATCAATACATCCAAGATTCCTTAATTTTGATTTTACTAAAACTTTATTTGATAGAGATAAGGAATCACTTGGAAGTTATAAGGCACATTTGAAAACTTCTTATGGCAAATACCACTTGCACAAGGGGTTTTGGTTCAAAGTCAATGGGATTGACACTTTTTGCTTTGTTTTGGGCAATGATTTAATTGTTGATTCACATACGGGACATTTTGATTTTCTAAAGAGTAATGATCTTTTGCATGAATATTTTCATTGGCCAAAGAAGAAAAAAGATGTAGAATCTTATGTTCAGAATTGTGCTACTTACCACCATAATACATCTAAATCATTACTTGATATTTCCACGAATTTTCTGTTTGATTTCACCTTAAGCTCTAGGAGGAAAGATTTTGTGCTTGTTGACAATTCAAATAAGATGCATAAATTTAATATGTCTCATTTTGTTGAATTATTACCATCCAGAATGTTTAAATTCCCTGATGTGTCATTAGACTTAATTGCCTTACTTGTTGATTGTAAGATGATGATTGGAGCGAATCGTGTCAAGCATCCCAAGAAAAAGTTCCATGAGCGTGATAAAACAGAAAGTGAGCTTGCTACCTTGTCTTTCACTGAAGATTTGGATTCGAGGACGAATCCTTTTCAAGAATGGGAGAATAATAGGAACCAGTACACATGGAATCCAGTATGGGTAAATAGTGGGCTCATCACAAGGCCCATAACTACGACCTTAAAACATCATTGGTGGAACAAACAACAAAGACCAATAATAAGTCCATTCGATAGAGGAAAATATTATAGTGGCCAATTTCAAGTGATATTATGGATCGAAGACAATGCTTACAAGATTCGAGGTCGAATCATTTTCAAAGAGGGGAGGATGATGCGGCCCAACATATGAAGATCCATTAAGAGTACTAATTGGGCCAATCACAAGGCCCAAGTCCAAACAATTAAGGCAACTCTTCATTGGTGATGTTCAAAGATGGTGGAAATCCAAGTTAAGCCCATTTGCAAAATATGAAGAAGAACTCAAGGCTTTTTTATAATTGTTTAAGTGCTGATTTTGGTGATTAAATTAGGCCCAAATCAGCCCTATTATTTTTGGTCATCATTAATTTAAATTGTTTGGCATAAAAGAGAAAACACTAGTTGTATTTAGAAAGGATTCCTTAAATCCTTTTCTAAATAAAACTCTATTTACTTGTTTTCTAGATTAGGTTTAGGACTCTTTTTCTCATTGTATTTAGATTACAATGCTGCCCTATACCTATAAATAGGGTACATCCATATCAGTTTTAAACAGGCTTGAATTCAATAAAATTCTTAAGTTTTTCTTTACACTTGTGTAAGAAACATTATGGCTAATTGTGGACTCAATTAGTGGCTAGTCGTGGACTCGACTAGCAAATTGATTCGTGGACTCGAATCAATCTTACTTTCTTCAACCTTAGATTTAGGTTCGTGGACTCGTTCTTGAATCGAAGGAAACTAGATCCGACTCTAGTTGATTGAAGATTGCAACATCGAGGTACTTGAAGCTACATGGGATTCTTCCAAGTCTTTGAGGATTCGAGACAAAGGGTTTCTCGTGAGGTTTAAGGTATTTTGATCCATCTCTATCTTTGCATTGAGAGTAATCTTGGGACAATATTCCATATTATTTGAATCTTGGACTAGGTTCATATCAATTTGGTATCAGAGCACATGGAATCCAGTATGGGTAAATAGTGGGCTCATCACAAGGCCCATAACTACGACCTTAAAACATCATTGGTGGAACAAACAACAAAGACCAATAATAAGTCCATTCGATAGAGGAAAATATTATAGTGGCCAATTTCAAGTGATATCATGGATCGAAGACAATGCTTACAAGATTCGAGGTCGAATCATTTTCAAGAAGGGGAGGATGATGCGGCCCAACATATGAAGATCCATTAAGAGTACTAATTGGGCCAATCACAAGGCCCAAGTCCAAACAATTAAGGCAACTCTTCATTGGTGATGTTCAAAGATGGTGGAAATCCAAGTCAAGCCCATTTGCAAAATATGAAGAAGAACTCAAGGCTTTTTTTATAATTGTTTAAGTGCTGATTTTGGTGATTAAATTATGCCCAAATCAGCCCTATTATTTTTGGTCATCATTAATTTAAATTGTTTGGCATAAAAGAGAAAACACTAGTTGTATTTAGAAAGGATTCGTTAAATCCTTTTCTAAATAAAACTCTATTTACTTGTTTTCTAGATTAGGTTTAGGACTCTTTTTCTCATTGTATTTAGATTACAATGCTGCCCTATACCTATAAATATGGCACATCCATATCAGTTTTAAACAGGCTTGAATTCAATAAAATTCTTAAGTTTTTCTTTACACTTGTGTAAGAAACCTTATGGCTAATTGTGGACTCAATTAGTGGCTAGTCGTGGACTCGACTAGCAAATTGATTCGTGGACTCGAATCAATCTTACTTTCTTCAACCTTAGATTTAGGTTCGTGGACTCGTTCTTGAATCGAAGGAAACTAGATCCGAATCTAGTTGGTTGAAGATTGCAACATCGAGGTACTTGAAGCTACATGGGATTCTTCCAAGTCTTTGAGGATTCGAGACAAAGGGTTTCTCGTGAGGTTTAAGGTATTTTGATCCATCTCTATCTTTGCGTTGAGAGTAATCTTGGGACAATATTCCATATTATTTGAATCTTGGACTAGGTTCATATCAATTTGGTATTCAGAGCCTAGGTTTATCTCATTATCGTTAGAAATTTGATTTCTTTGGTTCCCTAGGATTATCTCGTTCTTATCTTATATACTACTTTTTTTCGTGTCTTATTCATTAAAAAACCCCCAAAAAAATTTTCCTTAGCATTCTTGATTATTTTCTTGACTCTTGATACATGTTCTTTAGTTTCCTGAAAACCTATCCCGAAAGAGTTTTTCCTTTTTCTCGTCCAATATCAACGAGACCTCACACCTCCTAAGCTCCATATTACCACATATTTTGTAAAGAAAACAACCCCATCTCACCCTTACCTATATCCAAAGCGCATTTACGCGCAATCACGTCTCAATCACACCCTGTCCAGATTTCCGCGAGCTGTGACCAGTTTCAAAGAATAACCTATATCTCAAGATCCACTGGTTAGTTTTATCTGATATTTTGATATGTTTTATATCTCTTCTGGGGCGTTCTATTGAAATATTATACACTTGCTAATTCCTTACGGTCATTGAGATATTGATCTTCGAAGTAAGAACATTGTTTATGTTTTTCTGGGCGATTCTTGAAATTCTTGATTCTGTTTTGAAGGGGTTGTGTGGTTCCTCTTGGTCCGAAATTTTTGTTGTTATTTACAGTAGTTATTTGGAGGTTACCTATCAAAAAAAATAAAAAAAAAATCAAGAAAGTTGAAAAAAAAAAAAGAGAGAAAGCAATAAAGAAGAAGAATAAGGTTGGGGAAAGAATTTGGCTGGTAGGAGAATTTTGGAGGGACAAGGAAGGGGAAAAGTATAAGGTTGGAAGGAGTTCTTGATAGATTCCTAATTGGTTGTGGTACACGTGAACCCCTTTTATAGTCTATTTGTCTCTATCTTTTGATATTGGTCTTGCATATCTTTCTGCCATACTTCCTTCTTTGGTTTCCTTTTTCTTTCAAATCTTATTTAGTTTCTTTGCTCGTATTGTCCTTTTTCTTTGCTTCTTGCTCTCAATTTTATTACCTACCTCGCGATACACCTTACTCTCAAAGGCTTGTGAAGTTTTCCAAGGTACGTTTTCTTGAACTTTGAGGTTGAATCCATATCAACTTGAGTTCCGGACTAGAATTTTCCTTTTTGGAAAAAGGCTTGTGAGAGTATCTGCCACCTTGAGCGATACACGAGTGGAGTGTGTGTTTGTAAGAGTGTGTAGTGCACCCCCGAGCCATATAATCCACCTCTTACCTGTGAGCTGAGAATAGAGAGGGAGCGAGCCAACTTTTTGGTTTCACTAACATGAATACTCACATATCTTCTTGTTTTTAGATTTTGTTTCTCATCTACAGATGGCTGAAGAGGTTCCAAATACACGTAAGAGATTAGAGCATAAAATAGATGCTCTAGCCTTTGCCATGGAAGGTTTATGCACTCGAATGACTAATCTAGAGCAACACCCTAAGCGAGTGCAACTGCCACTCCATACTAGGGGAAACATTCATGGAAAGGGATGCATTATCGTTATCAATTCGGATCGTTGTATGAATTTAGCTAGTGCAGCCATGGTGGACTACCTTAAGTTACCTCTTATCAATCACCCCCAACCATACAATCTTATTGATTCTGGGGATGTGAGGGTGACTAAACAAGTTTTTATTTCTTTTTGTATTGGCAAGTATTATGATGAGGTTCTATGCGATATTGTGCCAATGCGTACTGCACATGTTTCACTTGGAAGGTCATGGCAACATGATAGACATTTTTATTATAATGCACTCAACAACACATGCAATGTCACCTATAATAGATTTATACATGTGCTTAAGCCTCTACTTCCAAAACAAGTAGAAGAAATTCAATTGAGATCGAAGCAAGTTCTCAAACCAGCCTTGAAGAAAGAAGAAATCAAAGAGAGCAAACTGGAACCTCCACGTTTAGAATTGGATTCATCATTCCAGTCCTCTAACTTAGATTGTAGCCAAACAAAGGAACCGCTATCAGTGGTACAGTGGAAAGAACCAGCCAAAGCTATCAAAGTGCAGCCTCGCTTGCTAACAAAAAAAAAAGATAATAAGCAAGAGAAAAGAAGGGGAGTAACTATTTACTCACTTTTATTTCAAAAGCATGCATTAAAATTCTCTAGATTTGTTTGCCATGTTTCTATTAATGACCTACTTGCCAGATGTGCTAGAAATTTGTTTGCATCAATACATCCAAGATTCCTTAATTTTGATTTTACTAAAACTTTATTTGATAGAGATAAGGAATCACTTGGAAGTTATAAGGCACATTTGAAAACTTCTTATGGCAAATACCACTTGCACAAGGGGTTTTGGTTCAAAGTCAATGGGATTGACACTTTTTGCTTTGTTTTGGGCAATGATTTAATTGTTGATTCACATACGGGACATTTTGATTTTCTAAAGAGTAATGATCTTTTGCATGAATATTTTCATTGGCCAAAGAAGAAAAAAGATGTAGAATCTTATGTTCAGAATTGTGCTACTTACCACCATAATACATCTAAATCATTACTTGATATTTCCACGAATTTTCTGTTTGATTTCACCTTAAGCTCTAGGAGGAAAGATTTTGTGCTTGTTGACAATTCAAATAAGATGCATAAATTTAATATGTCTCATTTTGTTGAATTATTACCATCCAGAATGTTTAAATTCCCTGATGTGTCATTAGACTTAATTGCCTTACTTGTTGATTGTAAGATGATGATTGGAGCGAATCGTGTCAAGCATCCCAAGAAAAAGTTCCATGAGCGTGATAAAACAGAAAGTGAGCTTGCTACCTTGTCTTTCACTGAAGATTTGGATTCGAGGACGAATCATTTTCAAGAATGGGAGAATAATAGGAACCAGTACACATGGAATCCAGTATGGGTAAATAGTGGGCTCATCACAAGGCCCATAACTACGACCTTAAAACATCATTGGTGGAACAAACAACAAAGACCAATAATAAGTCCATTCGATAGAGGAAAATATTATAGTGGCCAATTTCAAGTGATATTATGGATCGAAGACAATGCTTACAAGATTCGAGGTCGAATCATTTTCAAAGAGGGGAGGATGATGCGGCCCAACATATGAAGATCCATTAAGAGTACTAATTGGGCCAATCACAAGGCCCAAGTCCAAACAATTAAGGCAACTCTTCATTGGTGATGTTCAAAGATGGTGGAAATCCAAGTTAAGCCCATTTGCAAAATATGAAGAAGAACTCAAGGCTTTTTTATAATTGTTTAAGTGCTGATTTTGGTGATTAAATTAGGCCCAAATCAGCCCTATTATTTTTGGTCATCATTAATTTAAATTGTTTGGCATAAAAGAGAAAACACTAGTTGTATTTAGAAAGGATTCCTTAAATCCTTTTCTAAATAAAACTCTATTTACTTGTTTTCTAGATTAGGTTTAGGACTCTTTTTCTCATTGTATTTAGATTACAATGCTGCCCTATACCTATAAATAGGGTACATCCATATCAGTTTTAAACAGGCTTGAATTCAATAAAATTCTTAAGTTTTTCTTTACACTTGTGTAAGAAACCTTATGGCTAATTGTGGACTCAATTAGTGGCTAGTCGTGGACTCGACTAGCAAATTGATTCGTGGACTCGAATCAATCTTACTTTCTTCAACCTTAGATTTAGGTTCGTGGACTCGTTCTTGAATCGAAGGAAACTAGATCCGAATCTAGTTGATTGAAGATTGCAACATCGAGGTACTTGAAGCTACATGGGATTCTTCCAAGTCTTTGAGGATTCGAGACAAAGGGTTTCTCGTGAGGTTTAAGCTATTTTGATCCATCTCTATCTTTGCATTGAGAGTAATCTTGGGACAATATTCCATATTATTTGAATCTTGGACTAGGTTCATATCACATCCATATCAGTTTTAAGGAGGCTTTAATTCAATAAAATTCTTAAGTTTTTCTTTACACTTGTGTAAGAAACCTTATGGCTAATTGTGGTCTCAATTAGTGGCTAGTCGTGGACTCAACTAGAAAATTGATTCGTGGACTCGAATCAATCTCCCTTTCTTCAACCTTAGATTTAGGTTCGTGGACTCGTTCTTGAATCGAAGGAAACTAGATCTGACTCTTGTTGATTGAAGATTGCATCATCGAGGTACTTGAAGCTACAATGGGATTCTTCTAAGTCTTTGAGGATTCAAGACAAAGGGTTTCTCGTGAGGTCTAAGGTATTTTGATTCATCTCTATCTTTACATTGAGAGCAATCTTGTGGCAATATTCTATCATAATTGAACCTTGGACTAGGTTCATATCACCCTGGGATCTTAATATTTTTTAACCTCCCCCAGTGGTCACATTGGGATTTATTTCCAGTCGGTCTGGCATGGATTCTGAGTTCCCCTCCATCCTTGCCATACTCTCTTCTATCGCTATTTTGGCGTGGTACCCGATCAACTCGTCCCAAACACTCACCGTCTTCTTTCTCACTTCTTGACCATTTGCCACTGGATGGGGTTCAAGCCCACAATGGACCTGTTTCTACGGATCTACACAATAAGCAAGGTCGGCTCTGATTCAGACAGGGCCTCACAATGTTTGAGGACATGGAGGACTCCATCAAGAAGTGGAAACAATACTTCTTTTTCATCCGACCGGTTTCTCCTTACCGACTTTTTGACTTTCCTATTGACTGGAGGCTGATAGACATACTTTATACTCATATTTTAGGTACATCTTTATAATAATTTTGCGTTAATTATTTAATATTACTTAATAATTAGTTCTTTTTAGAGTTTAACAATTAATGAGCTAAATATAGTACTAAATATATATATAATATATAATATATATATATATAATAAATAATATATAGAATACATACTAATATACATATTACGTACTGTACTATAAATATACATATACATATATATATATATATATATATATATATATATATATATATATATATATATATATATATATATTATAAATCTACAAATAAAATTTAGTATTATTAGTTGGCCCAATTCTTATCCTAAAGACAAAAGAAACAAAATATTAACATTGTCTTCAAGTACCATTTTTTGGGCTGGCTAAACCCGTTGACATCAATTACCATTTTTCGGGCTGCCTAAACCCGATGACCCCGAAGATGTATTTGTGAAAAACAAAGTGTATTTATTGGACTAGGAAAAAAGGGAGAGTATAGCTTTGGCTTACATCTTATTGGTAATACTTCTTTAAGTGAACGGCATTCCAAGTCCGGTCGTTGAGTCGACCTTCCAGGGTTTCCCACTTGAATGTTCCCGACTGAATGACTGCCACCACTCTGTAAGGACCCTCCCACTTAATGGCAAACTTGCCTCCTTCAGTTGGTCACTGGCTTGCTTACTTCTCAGTACAAGGTCCCCCTTGGAAGCTTTTAACCCGGGTCCGCTTATCTTGATATATTTTGACGAACTATTGGTATTCGGCCATACGCGCATGAGCTACATCCCTTCTTTCTTCAAGAAAATTCTTTTTGATTTGGAGACTTTCTTCATTCTCTTCATCCGAGTAATGGAGGACTCAGTAGGTGGGCTTGGTGATTTCCAAAGGGACCTTTTCCTCAAACCCATAGGCTAAACAGAAGGGAGTCTCCCCAGTCGCCTGTCTCTGAGCAATTCGGTAAGCCCAGAGTACTTGATCCAACTCCTCAATCTAATTTCCTCCAATATCAGCCAATTTTCTCAAGATGCCATCCACGATGGTATGATTTATATTCTCAACCTGCCCATTGGCTTGCGGATAGGCGACCAACACCTTGGTGTGCCGAATATGGTATAGTTGGCAGAACTCGGCGGATGGCTGGCAATCAAACTGTCTTACATTGTCACTTACCAAATACCCAGGTAATCCAAACTGACAAATTACCTTCTTCCAGAGGAACCAGCGACATTGATACTCGGTAATTGAAACCAACGGCTCAGCCTCGACCCACTTAGTAAAGTAATCGATGGAGATTATACAGAACCAAAATTGCTTGGGTGCTTGGGGTAAGGGGCCCAAAAAATATCGACCCCCCATTTAGCAAAGGGCACGGCAGTTGTGACCGGGGTGTAGAAGGAAGCCGGGCGCATGTCCTTCTTTGCAAAGGCCTGACAAATTTCACATTTAGCCACTCAGTCGATGCAGTTCCTCATCATTGCACATTTAGACCACAAGTTTTCGAGCAAGCGTGTGAGCTCCTTGGTGGGTAGCACAGATTCCCCTATGCGCCTCTTCCATGTCTCTTTCCGCTTCTGGTCGCAGCAAACACCTTAATAAACGCCCCCCAAACGATTTCTTTTAAAGTCTTCCATCTACAATTATATATGAAGGAGCTCTCCTTTGAACCCGGGCAGCTTCAATCGAGTCATCAGGCAACCAAAACATCTCCGAATTATACATTAGAATATCCTCGATCCAAAACATCTCCGGATTCACCCTCGAATCCCAATCTTTCGTTGTAACTTGCTCTACCCACTCGGTTGTCTCCTCAATGATAAACCACTGGACTCCGTCCTTTTGGAATATTCTCAACAGGTGATCTGGTATTCCCCCTCCCCCCTCCCTCCCCTCCCCTCCCCCCAAAGATATGTTCGACATGATGTCCGCCTCTGCATTTTCTGCACGGGGGATGTGCTCTAGCTCGTATGCTGAGAATCCCTGCAGGAGTCCCTCAGTCTTCTCCTTGTACCACGATAGCCGCTCACTCTTCGCTTCACAGGTGCTCGTGACTTGTCTGACTACCAAGCGAGAGTCAGTTTTTATTCGGAGCCGAGTGACTCCCAACACTTTGGCCAATCTTATTCCGCCTATTATGGCTTCGTATTCTGCCTCATTGTTAGATATCTTGAACCCGTACTCTAAAGTATAATACAACCAAAAGCCTTCCAGGGTGGTCAGCATGACCCCCCCTCTGCAATGCTTGCTACTGTCTGCCCCGTCCGCCTGCAATTCCCACCAGTCTCCTTCTTCAGGGACATCGGTTGGTACTCTTCTTTCATCTTGGGCGGTGCACTCTACTATAAAGTCAGCGAGTGTTTGTCCTATGATAGATGGCCTGGGATGGTATTCAATCCCGTACTGAGTTAATTCAACAGCCCATTTCACTAACCTCGCAGAAGAAGTAGGATTTCTCAATACTCCTCCAAGGGGTTGATCCGTCAAGACCCGGATTGCATGAGCTTGGAAGTAGGGCACTAGTTTTCGTGCAGTGACTACCAGAGCGTAAACAACTTTTTCTAAAGGGGTGTATCGTGTCTCCGATGCTTTGAGGGCTTGGATCACATAATAGATCGGATATTGGGCTTGTTCCTCTTCCCTTACCAGTACCGAGATGACTACCTTCTAGGAAGCTTCCAAATTCAAGTAAAGAGACTCCCGTTCTTGTGGGGTAGACAACAAGGGTGAAGTAAGCAAGTACCTTTTCAATTCCTCAAAACACTGCTGACATTCTTCCGACAAACTGAACCCTTCCCTCTTCTTCATTGCTTCGAAGAATGGCAGAGCTCTATCGCCAGTCGGCCCGTTAGTCTTTGCGAATCTCTTAGTGACCCGGGTAGCTGCATATCTAGGATGGCTTCACTTTTTCAGGGTTCAGCTCGATTCCTCTTTTTGTGTCCATGTATTCCAAAAATTTACCCCCTTGAACAACGAAGGCACATTTTTTGGGGATAAGCCGAAAATTGTATTTTAACATGACTTCGAAGCAATTGACCAAGTTGTTAGAGTGGTCTAAGGCTTCCTTGATTTTGACTAACATATCATCCACGTAGGCCGCCATCGATTTTCCCAGCAGTCGGTGGAATAATCTGGCTACTATATGGGTATATTTATCCCCCACATTTTTTAATTCGAAAGTGATGGAAAATTTTAAATATTTATGTCCTCGCAAGTGCACGAATCAGTTGTAATGATAGTGTGCAATAGCAAGGGTCGAACCCACAAGGAATTGTAACAATACAGTTTAATAACAGGATAAAACTTAATTCAATTGGAAAAATTAAAACTCTGATCAATACAAAATATTCAAGGTTTATAGTTCATGTTCCCAAAGAAATTAAACTAGCATGGCATTAGTATGAAATTTACAACCATTAAATCGCAAAGTGGTAATTAGAACTGCAACTCACAAATCACTTTCTATTAAAAAGAATAAAAGAACTTAATCGGTAATTAAAACTGCAAGCTAAACATAAATCAAGATAAAAGCAAATAAATTAGAAATCATTTAACACTATAATTAAGCACTAAACACTGTGATTAAGATTTGTAATTAAATATGCAATTAGATTCTACCTAGCAATATTCTCGCAACTCACAGAAATTGAGAAATTACCAGTGACCAATCAACAAAGTGCAATGTGAATTAAAGAGGACAAGAACCAGAAATAATAAGCTGTCGCCGACCGGAATCTGTGGTCACACCACCGGAATCTGCCACTCAAGAATACGGTCACTGTGGAGAAGCCTAGAACCGCCGGAGCTGGAGTTCGCCTTACCTGCGAACGCCGACTAGACTACCGTAGCTTAACTCGCCCAACGGAGCTTGGCGAGGCCTTCTTCTTCAGAATCTCCATCTATTTATATTGCCTCCGCTCGCGATGTTCAAAACTGACTTTTTCCTCTACCGTTAGAGTCGCTCGCAATGTCCGAATGAAGCTCCGATCAGAACTCTGCGATCCATCAATTTCTCTTCGTCTACTCTTCCTCGACCAGTTCGTAGCATGCTAGACATGAGCTTATTTTGTGAAATGGGATTAGCTAGTTTGGGTCAAGACTCAAGATAATGGGCCTGTTAAAATAATATTACTATTCCGTAATATGGATAAAGAAACCCAAAATACTAAAAGTAATAATAAAAAGCCTATTGCCTTATTTATTTAAGAATAACTAAAAAAAACATTAATAATAAAAAACATATACATTAACTAATAAAACACTACTTATTAATTATAAAAAGTTAAACTAAATTAATAAAAATAATACTTATCAGAAAGGCATGACGCGGTAACAATAAACCCCATCGTGGATGATAAAGGCAGTATTCTACTCATCCGTGTGGTGCATTTAAATCTGGTGATATCCTCGAAAGGCATCATGCATGAAGCTCAACGCAGTTCCAGCCGTCTCATCTACTAGTTGATCCTTGGTAACGGAAATGGATCCTTAGGGTAGGCCTTATTTACGTCCGTGTAATCGACGCACATCTTCCATATGGCTTTGGCACTATGACCACATTAGCCAACCAATCCGGATATTTCACCTCCTAGATGTGGTCAACGGCCACCAATATTTCTACCTCTCCTTTGACGAATTCGCGCCAATCGTTGGCTAGATACCTCTTTTTCTGGACCACGGGCTTGTGACTTGGATCTACTGCTAGCCTATGTGAGATAATGGATCGATCGGCGCCTGGCATATCTTCGGCCCCAGGCGAAGACCAATCGATTCTCACGGACCACTCGGATTACTTCTTTCTTGACTTCCTCGGCTAAGCCGACTCCAATCCGCACTTTCCTCTCTAGGTGTAAATGGTCGATTTATACTTCTTCCAACTCCACTGTTGGCTTCGGTCATTCTGATACCGACCCATTCTCCGCTTGGTTTGTGATCATGTGTACCTTCATTTCATGTCGCCCGTTTTGCCGGCACGCTTAGAGGTAACAGTCTCGAGCAGCCCTCTGATCGCACCATGTAGTGCCAATCCCAGTCGGCGTATGGGATTTTAAGCATAGGTGCTCTATTGAGATTAGAGCTCCCAGGTCCTCTAACCCTGGTCTATCCAAAATCATATCGTGAGAACAAGTCAGATCGACCACTACAAATTTCATATCCAATTTTCGATTGTTGGGATATGTTCCGACCTCTACCGGCAGAGTGACAGAGCCCTCAACTTCTATCGAGTCGCATAGAAAACCCGCTAGCGGTGTCTTGACCATGGCCAGTTGATGCGGCCCAACATATGAAGATCCATTAAAAATACTAATTGGGCCAATCACAAGGCCCAAGTCCAAACAATTAAGGCAACTCTTCATTGGTGATGTTCAAAGATGGTGGAAATCCAAGTCAAGCCCATTTGCAAAATATGAAGAATAACTCAAGGCTTTTTTATAATTGTTTAAGTGCTAATTTTGGTGATTAAATTAGGCCCAAATCAGCCCTATTATTTTTGGTCATCATTAATTTAAATTGCTTGGCATAAAAGAGAAAACACTAGTTGTATTTAGAAAGGATTCCTTAAATACTATTCTAAATAAAACTCTATTTACTTGTTTTCTAGATTAGGTTTAGGACTCTTTTTCCCATTGTATTTAGATTACAATGCTGCCCTATACCTATAAATAGGGCACATCCATATCAGTTTTAGACAGACTTTAATTCAATAAAATTCTTAAGTTTTTCTTTACACTTGTGTAAGAAACCTTATAGCTAATTGTGGACTCAATTAGTGACTAGTCGTGGACTCGACTAGAAAATTGATTCGTGGACTCGAATCAATCTTACTTTCTTCAACCTTAGATTTAGGTTCGTGGACTCGTTCTTGAATCGAAGGAAACTAGATCCGACTCTAGTTGATTGAAGATTGCATCATCGAGGTACTTGAAGCTACAATGGGATTCTTCCAAGTCTTTGAGGATTCGAGACAAAGGGTTTCTCGTGAAGTTTAAGGTATTTTGATCCATCTCTATCTTGCACTGAGAGTAATCTTGGGACAATATTCCATATTTATTTGAACCTTGGACTAGGTTCATATCAATTTGGTATTCAGAGCCTAGGTTTATCTCATTATCGTTAGAAATTTGATTTCTTTGGTTCCCTAGGTTTATCTCGTTCTTATCTTACATACTACTTTTTTTCGTGTCTTATTCATTAAAAAACCCCCAAAAAAATTTTCCTTAGCATTCTTGATTATTTTCTTGACTCTTGATACATGTTCTTTAGTTTCCTGAAAACCTATCCCGAAAGAGTTTTTCCTTTTTCTCGTCCAATATCAACGAGACCTCACACCTCCTAAGAACCATATTACCACATATTCTGTAAAGAAAACAACCCCATCTCATCCTTACCTATATCCAAAGCGCATTTACGCGCAATCACGTCTCAATCATACCCTGTCCAGATTTCCGCGAGCTGTGACCAGTTTCAAAGAATTACCTATATCTCAAGATCCACTGGTTAGTTTTATCTGATATTTTGATATATTTTAGATCTCTTCTGAGGCGTTCTATTGATATATTATACACTTGCTAATTCCTTACGGTCATTGAGATATTGATCTTCGAAGTAAGAACATTGTTTCTGTTTTTCTGGGCGATTCTTTAAATTCTTGATTCTGTTTTGAAGGGGTTGTGTGGTTCCTCTTGGTCCGAAATTTTTGTTGTTATTTACAGTAGTTATTTGGAGGTTACCTATCAAAAAAAAAAAAAAAGAAGAAGAAGAAGAATAAGGTTGGGGAAAGAATAAGGTTGGTAGGAGAATCTTGGTGGGAAAAGGAAGGGGAAAAGTATAAGGTTGGAAGGAGTTCTTGATAGATTCCTATTTAGTTGTGGTATACTTGAACCCCTCTTACGTTCTATTTGTCTCTATCTATTGATATTGGTCTTGCATATCTTTCTGCCATACTTCCTTCTTTGGTTTCCTTTTTCTTTCAAATCTTATTTAGTTTCTTTGCTCGTATTGTCCTTTTTCTTTGCTTCTTGCTCTCAATTTTATTACCTACCTCGCAATACACCTTACTCTCAAAGGCTTGTGAAGTTTTCCAAGGTACGTTTTTCTTGAACTTTGAGGTTGAATCCATATCAACTTGAGTTCTAGACTAGAATTTTCCTTTTTGGAAAAAGGCTTGTGAGAGTATCTGCCACTTGGAGTGATACACGAGTGGAGTGTGTGTTTGTAAGAGTGTGTAGTGCACCCCCAGAGCTATATAATCCACCTCTTACCTGCGAGCTGAGAATAGTGAGGGAGCGAGCCAACTTTTTGGTTTCACTAACGTGATTACTCACACATCTTCTTGTTTTTTTTTTTTTTTAGATATTTTTTTTCCTATACAGATGGCTGATCAAGTTCCAAATCTTCCCCAGGCATTAGAACAAAAGATAGACAGGTTACTCAAACGAATGAATAATTTGGTGCAACGCTCACACCAAGTGCAACCACCACACAATGATGAGCGACACCTGCCACCGGCAGGAATAGTGGATCCTAGATGTCAAAGGATCCAGCAGCGTAATGCGGAGTTAGGAAACATTAAATATGAAATTCCTAACTTCACCGGTGAGAAAGGACCTACCGAATACATAGAATGGGGGAATGCTGTTGAAACTCTTTTTTATTTAAAGCAATATTCTGATCTTACAAAAATTAGGATAGTTGCTACATCTTTTAAGGGGTATGCATTATCTTGGTGGCGAAAAAGAAATATAGAAAGAGTTGCTAATTTTATTCCCTATGAATCTTGGGTTCAAGTGAGGGAAGATATGCGCCTAACCTTTCGTCCTAAATCTTTTTTCAATGATCTTGAAAGAAAATTGCAAGGAACGGTGCAAGGAAATAAGTCAGTTGATGAGTACTACCAAACTATAAGTATTTTGCTTAAACAGGGAGACATACATGAAGAAGAGACAAAAACTGTTGCTCGTTTCGTACATGGATTGAACTTAGAAATTCGGTGTGGAATGAGTATTCAGAGATATGACACCCTTTATGATGCCCTGTATGCTGCACGTGAATCTGAGGCAAAAATCAAAGAGATGAAAATGTACAAGTCCAAAAATGGTGCATCAAGATGGAACAACACTTGTTCCACCCCTCAAAGGCGTGATGAACATCCTCCTCCAAGAGATGATTCACGAGACAAAGGTAAGGAAAAGGTAAGTGAGGCAGTAAGGCCTCAACATGATAGAGAATTGATTTGTTATAGATGTAATGGGAGAGGCCACATAGCTCGTGATTGCCCTAACAAGAGGGTAGTTAATATAACAACACAATCTGAAAATTTTACTTCTTGTCTTGAATATAAATCTGAGGATGAGGTTTGTGACCATTTTGAAACCCCCAATGAACATGTTGAGAGAGAACCATCCATACCTTTAGATTCTGATTCTAAATATGTTGATAGTGAGTCTAGTCATATTGTTGTTGTTAAGGAGGTTTTGAATGTTCACCCTTTAAAAGAAGATCAGTCTCAAAGAGAAAATATATTTTGTGCTAAAGGGTCAATTAGAGAGAATGTGTGTGCTATGGTAATAGATTCTAGAAGTTGCACAAATGTGGCTAGTGCAACTATGGTTAAATTTCTTCAGTTACCTTTGCTTAATCATCTAAATCCTTATTGTTTGCAATGGTTAACTGATGTAGGAGAAGCTAGAGTAACCAAACAGGCTCTTATTCCTCTATCTATTAACAGTTACTCTGATGAAATCTTGTGTGATAATATCCCAATGCAGGCTGCTCATATCTTGTTAGGTAGACCATGGCAATTTGACAGAAAAATAAGTTATGATGGAATGAGGAACACTTATGTGTTTCACATGAATGGAGTTACATATGTCTTGCCTCGTTTGTATCTTAAACAAGTAGAAGAAATTCAATTGACATTGATGCAAGCTCTCAAACCAGCATCAAAGGAAGAAATCAAAGAGAGAAAAGTGGAACCTCCATGTTTGGAATTGCAATCACCACTCCAATCTTCTATTTCGGTTTGTAGCCAAACAAAGGGACCACAATCAGTGATACAGTGGAAAGGACCAGCCCAAGGTGTCAAAGTGCAACCTCTCTTGGTAACTACAAAGGATATTAAGCAAGAGAAAATAAGGGGAGTAACTATTTACTCATTTTTATTTCAAAAGCATGCATTAAAATTCTCTAGATTTGTTTGTCATGTTTCTATTAATGAGCTCCTTGCTAGATGTGTTAGAAATTTGTTTGCGTCCATACATCCGAGATTCCTTAATTTTGATTTTACTAAAACTTTATTTGATAGAGATAAGGAATCACTGGGAAGTTATAAGGCACATTTGAAAACTTCTTATGTGAAATACTACTTGCTCAAGGGGTTTTCATTCAAAGTCAATGGGATTGGCACTTTTTGCTTGGATTTGAGCAATGATTTAATTATTGATTCACATAAGGGACAATTTGATTTTCCAAAGAGTGATGATGTTTTGCATGGATATTTTCATTGGCCAAAGAAGAAAAAAGATGTAGAATCTTATGTTCATAATTGTGCTACTTACCACCACAATGCATCTAAATCATTACTTGATATTTTCATGGATTTTGTGTTTGATTTAGCCTTAAGCTCTAGGCGGAAAGATTTTGTGCTTATTGACAATTCAAACAAGATGCATAAATTTAATATGTTTCATTTTGTTGAATTATTACCATCCAGAATGTTTAAATTCCCTGATGTGTCATTAGACTTAATTGCCTTACTTGTTGATTGTAGGATGATGATTGGAGCGACTCATGTCAAGCATCCCAAGAAAAAGTTCCATGAGCGTGATAAAACAGAAAGTGAGCTTGCTACTTTGTCTTTCACTGAAGATTTGGATTCGAGGACGAATCCTTTTCAAGAATGGGAGAATAATAGGAACCAGTACACATGGAATCCAGAAAGGGTAAATAGTGGGCTCATCACAAGGCCCATAAATACGACCTTAAAACATCATTGGTGGAAGAAACAACAAAGACCAATAATAAGTCCATTCGATAGAGGAAAATATTATAGTGGCCAATTTCAAGTGATATCATGGATCGAAGACAATGCATACAAGATTCGAGGTCGAATCATTTTCAAGAAGGGGAGGATGATGCGGCCCAACATATGAAGATCCATTAAGAATACTAATTGGGCCAATCACAAGGCCCAAGTCCAAACAATTAAGGCAACTCTTCATTGGTGATGTTCAAAGATGGTGGAAATCCAAGTCAAGCCCATTTGCAAAATATGAAGAATAACTCAAGGCTTTTTTATAATTGTTTAAGTGCTGATTTTGGTGATTAAATTAGGCCCAAATAAGCCCTATTATTTTTTGTCATCATTAATTTAAATTGTTTGGCATAAAAGAGAAAACACTAGTTGTATTTAGAAAGGATTCCTTAAATCCTATTCTAAATAAAACTCTATTTACTTGTTTTCTAGATTAGGTTTAGGACTCTTTTTCCCATTGTATTTAGATTACAATGCTGCCCTATACCTATAAATAGGGCACATCCATATCCGTTTTAGACAGACTTTAATTCAATAAAATTCTTAAGTTTTTCTTTACACTTGTGTAAGAAACCTTATAGCTAATTGTGGACTCAATTAGTGACTAGTCGTGGACTCGACTAGCAAATTGATTCGTGGACTCGAATCAATCTTACTTTCTTCAACCTTAGATTTAGGTTCGTGGACTCGTTCTTGAATCGAAGGAAACTAGATCCGACTCTAGTTGATTGAAGATTGCATCATCGAGGTATTTGAAGCTACAATGGGATTCTTCCAAGTCTTTGAGGATTCGAGACAAAGGGTTTCTCGTGAGGTTTAAGGTATTTCGATCCATCTCTATCTTTACATTGAGAGCAATTCTTGGGACAATACTCATCTTATTTGAATCTTGGACTAGATCCTTTCTAAATACAACTAGTGTTTTCTCTTTTATGCCAAACAATTTAAATTAATGATGACCAAAAATAATAGGGCTGATTTGGGCCTAATTTAATCACCAAAATCAGCACTTAAACAATTATAAAAAAGCCTTGAGTTATTCTTCATATTTTGCAAATGGGCTTGACTTGGATTTCCACCATCTTTGAACATCACCAATGAAGAGTTGCCTTAATTGTTTGGACTTGGGCCTTGTGATTGGCCCAATTAGTATTCTTAATGGATATTCATATGTTGGGCCGCATCATCCTCCCCTTCTTGAAAATGATTCGACCTCGAATCTTGTAAGCATTGTCTTCGAT
This sequence comes from Ipomoea nil, assembly GCF_001879475.1. NCBI lineage: Eukaryota > Viridiplantae > Streptophyta > Magnoliopsida > Solanales > Convolvulaceae > Ipomoea > Ipomoea nil. Next base: position 2,245,530 of record NW_017616619.1, on the reverse strand, counting down.
CCATGATATCACTTGAAATTGGCCACTATAATATTTTCCTCTATCGAATGGACTTATTATTGGTCTTTGTTGTTTCTTCCACCAATGATGTTTTAAGGTCGTCGTTATGGGCCTTGTGATGAGCCCACTATTTACCCTTTCTGGATTCCATGTGTACTGGTTCCTATTACCAGTTTTTCTTGAGTCAATCCCATCTTGTTAAAGGTCTCCAAATATAGCATGTTCGCACTACTGCCAGTGTCTACCAGGATTCGTCGGACGACTACGCCATTGATGTTCATGGCGAAGACGAGCACACCCCAATGCGGGGTATGACCGGTCAGTAAATCTTCGTCAGTGATGGTTATGTGCTCACGAGACACTTTCTTCGAGTTATATTTGCGACCATAAATCGTTCCTACATACAATTACCGAGCCCACATCTTCCAAGTGTTTGCAGAGTAGCCTCCCTTTAGACCCCCCACAATCATGTTATTGACCAGCTTTTGTTTCCATCTGGCCTCTTTCTCTGCAGAAGCTGGTTGCTTTCCCATATCTCGGTTGTATGGCCAAGAATGATCTCCACCCTGCATTTGCCATGATAGGGTCTTCCTAGTCCATTGATTAGTAGGAGGTGGCACCCCTTCCTGAATTATCTCCTCCAATCTTCTTTTCAAGTGAGCACATTCTTCGGTGGTATGAGTATAGGATTTGTGGTAATGACAGTACCGCGAAGACTGACCCGGCTCCTGAACATCCAAGCGGTCAATCGGTTTGGTTAGGGAAGGAGACGGCATGCCTTATTGGATCGCTTGCACTGGTTGAGCCATGGTAAGGTGGTAAGGGGGGTACTCGGTCTCTCATAGGCCCACCTTCCTTCTGTTCGGCTAGGCTTGTCGTTGACGTATTTTCTCTTACGTCATTTTTCACCCGTTTAGAGCCGGAGGCACCATGTAACACCCCAACATTTTGGAACATTTAAAACTTATATAATAAAGATAAATCCTCATTAAATCCCGAAATATAACATAAGAGTTTGGGGTGCTATGCCACACCTGAGCTAGAGAACCCAGGTGCACAGGCTAATTAACTAAAAACCTCAATGATGTCAATACATAAGTATGGCACGCAGGCCGAAAGGGTAACTAGCTACTCTATGCTCCGAATCTCTTGCGCGCTCCAGTGTCTACTCATCTGTGCCTGAAAGCCAAATATATCTGTTCAGCGAGAGATGCTGGTAACCCACTCCAACGCGTTGAAATACCATATAGATATAAATATAGTTATAGATATAGGAAAACCATTTTGAAGCAAGAAGATATACTTAGGAGACTCTAGCTTTTAAAACCGGGAATAGACTCAACAAGTAGGGATAAGCACATCAACAGCAATAGATAGTTAAGTAGAGATAACATCGTAAGAAATGCACATCGAAGGTCACAGTTCACTTTTCAATTTCATCATATCATCATTCAATCATCAATCATAGCACACAATCAATGATGGCGCCACGGGACCAATCGCACGCCCCGAACATGAGGGTTAATGCATATAGCATTAACACGGCCCCGTAGCACCCTACCTTAGTACCGCGGTATGAGGGGAGTTGATCGCAACCAACCCTTTGAAAATCGCTGACGAACTCAACTTCGGATCACGATCTGGCTCACCGCTGACGCACCCAGCCGGTGGACCGCGATCCCCTTTACAAGGGGGGACTTACGACCCTACACACCGTCGATGCGCACAGTCGGTGGACCATAGCGGATCCAAGCCCGGCTTACCCCTGAGCTATACTCAGCAGGTGGGCGAAGATCCTCGGAGACTATGGCCCTACACACCGCTGTCCCATCGCTCGGTGGATCGCAGCCAGCCGTAGCCCTACACACCGCCTGATTACTCAGGTTGGTGGACTACAGCCATCCTCGACTTATTGGCCCTACACACCGTCCTGGCGCGTTCAGGTCCGGTGGGTCATAGCACCGAGGCCCATAGTTGGACCTGTAGTCCAAGAAGTAAATCAATTTGGCCTTAGCCACTTCTGAGTCTTAACCCAGGACAATCCATTGGCCTTCAACCACTTCCAAACCTTCAGTCCGGGATCAATCCATTCGGTCTTCAACCGAATTCCGAACCTTAGTCCGGGAATAATCCATTTGGTCTTCAACCGACTTCCGAACCTTAGCCCGGGAACCACCCAATTGACCTATAGCCAAAATGGGGGATCATGCCACACATAACACAAAGGAGCACGTAATAACATATTGGGAGGGGAGAGACATATAAATAAACTTACGTGTGGTCATCCACATACTAAGAATAGTCCTAAGGGTTCATACAACTTCCACCTAGGTCAACGGGTTACTAATTCAACTAGCATGTCACACCTAAGACTCATTTACCCTACGAATGGTAACCGAAATATCAAACTAGACTCAAGCATGATAAACGGGGTCCGTTGGGACACCATGGGGGATGGGGAACATCAAACGGGGAAGCCTAAGAACCGGGGTGGGGCACGGACCAGCGGGTAGCCGGTGGGTGGGGGTCACCCGCCGGCTGCCCGCTGGAATTCACTGTTCCGGCAACGGGTTGCCGGCGGGCAGGCTGCTGCCCGGCGGTGATTCTGGGCAGCGGGTTCCCCTACCCCCCACTGACTCATTTACCATAATCTCGTCCCGGGGACCTTTGTGGAACCCGAAACCATGCTTAGACATTTTCTAACGTAATTAACGACAACACGTAGGCAATTAATGGATCAAAAGCAAGAATCATGTCGGACTTATCCTATTACGACTTCTAAATATAAATAACACCCGAACATGCGAATTCTCACCCAAATATAAATCAAGAACATCACAATACCAATTCCCAATCCAACCTAGGGCTCTAGTCCCACCCAAATCATCAAGAACATATTTTATCTTTAACATCAAAAAATATCAAGATTCGTCAAGAATCATCACATCAAAATCAAGAACTTCTTTTCAACATCAAGATCATCAAGAGTATCAAGAACGCATATAAATCATCTCATCAATCATCAAGAACATAACACAATTATTAAAAGAATTCATCAAGACACGAGAATATAGAGGGAGGCCAAGGAAGGAGATTATAGCGAAGAAAATAGGTTTTGTTGAGACATGGGTTACCTCTTAGCCTTAATTAATCATCCCTTGGCTATTAAGGTTCTTCCCTAAGATTTTCATCCGTTTTGATCTCCCTAGGCTTGGTGGTGGGGAGTCCCTTCGGAATTCTTGTGTGGTGATATCTATTGTGGTGTGACTTCTAGGTGCCTCCTATGTCCTTATATATATATATATATATATTTAGGAGTCCTAATTAAGGTCTTAATGGTATGGGTTTACTAATTCTATTCCTTATATGACTAAGGACTTGTTTTAGGGATAAGGGTCCATGGTCCATGGTGGACCATATTAATTAATTAAAGAGAATCCTAACCATAATCTGAATAGTAAAGGTATACTTTCTTTATTTCTAATAGGCTTATGACTCTAGTTTAGGCAATGGTCCACGATCCATGGTGGACCGCATTAATTAATTAAAGGGATTTCCAATCAATTACATCCTTTTTAATTATTATTAATGGAATTAATTAAATAATTAATTCGAGATTAAGGGCCGTAACACGGGGAGTTACACACTCCCCCCCCCCCCCCCCCCTTATACAAGAAGCTTCGTCCCCGAAGCTTGGAAGTCATTTTGGGGTAAAGAGCCCGAATTAGTATAGTAGTTCATAAGGAAAGTATTATATGGGAAATATATACACATACACATATAAATTCACTGGGTTTGAGCCTAACTAAAATGCACCAAATAACAAGGTCACGAATATGCAACACACAATATGTAAGTTTTACGGGTGACTAATACATAACATAGAAGTCTTACACATGGCATGTTCTTTAATTAATTGTTTTATAATGATTTAACATATAGGATCACAAGTTGTACCGATCATGTAATTATTTATGTACCTAAATGAGAGGCAAATATCATGCGGTGCAGATTCAGATAGTCACATAATTATTATAAAGTATATATGCACACATATCAATACAGGCGAACCTCATTTACGAATGGATGCAGGTGTTTAATTATGTAGTGTAGCATGTTGTGATCCTAGACACCACATATGTAGGACCTATGTCTAATCTTTGTGCTTTAGCAGTTATACCAAATATTCACAGTTACGAAATAACAGGCCTAACTTGTATGATAATTAACTATTTATGTTATATGCGAAACCTACAAGTTGGCATGCCTATATGTGTTCAATCGTAATTATGCTAAATATGCAATTTCTTAAGTCTATAGGCATAGAGTGTGAAGGCATGTGGGCCTATTTCAAGTCTTAAATAATCGCTAGTCCTATGGAATCATAAAGCACACATATGTATTGATCCACATGTTAGTCTACTACATGATATAACAATTAAATTTACGTGCTTAATATCATGGAATAATCAAACTTTTGTCACATAAATTCAGGACGGTCATAAATCATATAACAATATTATTCAAATAGCGAAAATTATATTCTAAGGGAAAAGATTGTAAGTAATTAGGAGGAAGGCTCTTGCTCCTTATGGGGTAAATAAATTCTGGGGAGACAATAGAATTAGGATCTTTATTTTGTATACCATGGGTAACGGTGGGTGATCACATAACAAGTATTGGCACTTATATGCAGATTAATAATATTGTATATATGTATAGTGGGACGCCTTATAACATATTGTTTTTGTCTAACGTGCTTTGTATCTATACATGAATGCGTGTAAGTGTGTATTTTACATAAACATGCGAGCTATGTGATTTGACATGTAATGCACATGAAAAATATAAATTTCGACCTATAGTTTGGACCGCGCAATTTGCATACAAATATTGTAGTAATTACGAGTAAGATAGCCTAGGTTCACAAGTACTAGAGGTTCCATCTTGAGAATTTAATCACACCAGCACTTAGGAATATTAGTTTTATCTTGGTGGTAATTAGGTTTTAGGTAGGCACAAATCTTACCTCTAGAAGCCTGGGATACCTAAACAACTTTTAGAGTTGAGGACCCTTGGTTGCTAATTCCTAAATCAATTGATGATGAGGCTAAAGTTTTTAATTATTTAGGGAAGTAGGAGTGGTAACAGGGAGGTCATGCGAGGGGGAAAAGTAGAATTAGGGCTATCCCAGGATATGTGTATATATATATATATATATATATGTACCTATATAACAGTGATGTAATTTGTATGGAATGATATTTCAGGGTTAGGATATGCTAAGGGCAAGCTTATAGGTGTGCGTAAGATTATTGTAGCTAGGGTGCATGTGTATAGTTTGGGGGCTAGGGATTTATTGTATATAATGTAACAATTTATACGAATACGTATGAATAGGGGAGGATGTTCTATAGGCTCACAACTTTATACACATATATATAGATTTAAGCGTATAGGGACGTACCGTACATGACACAACCATTTTTAAGATTAGGCAAGGTGATTTAGGATTAGGGTGTAATAAAAATGAAAATAATAATGATAATAATAATAATAATAATAATAATAATAATAATAATAATAATAATAATAATAATAATAATAATAATAATAATAATAATAATAATAATAATAGTAATAATTTGGTATAAGTGTAGCATATGAATGTAATTGGGGTTTACTACATATTATATATATATATATATATATATATATATATATATATATATATATATATATATATATATATATATATATATATGATAGGAGTTTTAGGGGAATATATCTAGAATAGTAGTGATGTACCTATTTATGTATAAATGTTTGTTTAGGGGGGTCCTTATCTTAGTGGTAAAGGGTCCTAAACAAGGTATGGGAAGCTTGTGGTCTATTATGCAACATGGACCAAGGTTTAGAGGGATAATTTTAAGATAGTTTGGGGGCGCAATATATTTTTCCAAGGATACTTCCTAGATGACCACTTGTTTTAGGTTTCTACCGGTCTCACTCAGATTGAATCTCGGGTCGAAACTTAATACGCAATGTATCCGAGGGTTTAGATTTCTAGAAATAGGATTAGTCCCTATAATTTCTATGTAACATATGAACAAATCAATTAGGAAGATAATTTGACATTCATGTTTAAGCATTAGATTGTTATTTACATGTTAAACACATAAGAAGTATCAAGGGAGACACACAAATGCACAATGGATTAATAAAAACGAGAAGTGAAGAAAACATACCGGACCAGTGGGCGCGAGGTGGGCGGTCGACCGCCTGTCAAGTCCCCACTAGAATGTGGTAGTGGGCACGTGGTGGGTGGTCGACCTCCTGCCAAGGCCCCACTGGAACATGACTGCGAAGGAGGAATCACTTCGGGAAAAGCCCCAAGAATGCACAATTTTAAGTTCAAAGAATTACATACTTATGTGAACAACAAAAGGGATTTGAATATGATGCGGCCCAACATATGAAGATCCATTAAGAATACTAATTGGGCCAATCACAAGGCCCAAGTCCAAACAATTAAGGCAACTCTTCATTGGTGATGTTCAAAGATGGTGGAAATCCAAGTCAAGCCCATTTGCAAAATATGAAGAATAACTCAAGGCTTTTTTATAATTGTTTAAGTGCTGATTTTGGTGATTAAATTAGGCCCAAATCAGCCCTATTATTTTTGGTCATCATTAATTTAAATTGTTTGGCATAAAACACTAGTTGTATTTAGAAAGGATTCCTTAAATCCTTTTCTAAATAAAACTCTATTTACTTGTTTTCTAGATTAGGTTTAGGACTCTTTTTCCCATTGTATTTAGATTACAATGCTGCCCTATATCTATAAATAGGGCACATCCATATCCGTTTTAGACAGGCTTTAATTCAATAAAATTCTTAAGTTTTTCTTTACACTTGTGTAAGAAACCTTATGGCTAATTGTGGACTCAATTAGTGGCTAGTCGTGGACTCGACTAGCAAATTGATTCGTGGACACAAATCAATCTTACTTTCTTCAACCTTAGATTTAGGTTCGTGGACTCGTTCTTGAATCGAAGGAAACTAGATCCGACTCTAGTTGATTGAAGATTGCAACATCGAGGTACGTGAAGCTACATGGGATTCTTCCAAATCTTTGAGGATTCGAGACAAAGGGTTTCTCGTGAGGTTTAAGGTATTTTGATCCATCTCTATCTTTACATTGAGAGCAATTCTTGGGACAATACTCATCTTATTTGAATCTTGGACTAGATTCATATCAATTTGGTATCAGAACCTAGGTTTATCCATTATCATTAGAAATTTGATTTCTTTGGTTCCCTAGGTTTATCTCGTTCTTATCTTTACATACTACTTTCTTTTTTGTAAGGCCTCAACATGATAGAGAATTGATTTGTTATAGATGTAATGGGAGAGGCCACATAGCTCGTGATTGCCCTAACAAGAGGGTAGTTAAGATAACAACACAATCTGAAAATTTTACGTCTTGTCTTGAATATAAATCTGAGGATGAGGTTTGTGACCATTTTGAAACCCCCAATGAACATGTTGAGAGAGAACCATTCATACCTTTAGATTCTGATTCTAAATATGTTGATAGTGAGTCTAGTCATATTGTTGTTGTTAAGGAGGTTTTGAATGTTCACCCTTTAAAAGAAGATCAGTCTCAAAGAGAAAATATATTTTGTGCTAAAGGGTCAATTAGAGAGAATGTGTGTGCTACGGTAATAGATTCTAGAAGTTGCACAAATGTGGCTAGTGCAACTATGGTTAAATTTCTTCAGTTACCTTTGCTTAATCATCTAAATCCTTATTGTTTGCAATGGTTAACTGATGTAGGAGAAGCTAGAGTAACCAAACAGGCTCTTATTCCTCTATCTATTAACAGTTACTCTGATGAAATCTTGTATGATAATATCCCAACGCAGGCTGCTCATATCTTGTTAGGTAGACCATGGCAATTTGACAGAAAAATAAGTTATGATGGAATGAGGAACACTTATGTGTTTCACATGAATGGAGTTACATATGTCTTGCCTCGTTTGTATCTTAAACAAGTAGAAGAAATTCAATTGACATTGATGCAAGCTCTCAAACCAGCATCAAAGGAAGAAATCAAAGAGAGAAAAGTGGAACCTCCATGTTTGGAATTGCAATCACCACTCCAATCTTCTATTTCGGTTTGTAGCCAAACAAAGGGGCCACAATCAGTGATACAGTGGAAAGGACCAGCCCAAGGTGTCAAAGTGCAACCTCTCTTGGTAACTACAAAGGATATTAAGCAAGAGAAAAGAAGGGGAGTAACTATTTACTCATTTTTATTTCAAAAGCATGCATTAAAATTCTCTAGATTTGTTTGTCATGTTTCTATTAATGAGCTCCTTGCTAGATGTGTTAGAAATTTGTTTGCGTCCATACATCCGAGATTCCTTAATTTTGATTTTACTAAAACTTTATTTGATAGAGATAAGGAATCACTGGGAAGTTATAAGGCACATTTGAAAACTTCTTATGTGAAATACTACTTGCTCAAGGGGTTTTCTTTTAAAGTCAATGGGATTGTCACTTTTTGCTTGGATTTGAGCAATGGTTTAATTATTGATTCACATAAGGGACAATTTGATTTTCCAAAGAGTGATGATGTTTTGCATGGATATTTTCATTGGCCAAAGAAGAAAAAAGATGTAGAATCTTATGTTCATAATTGTGCTACTTACCACCACAATGCATCTAAATCATTACTTGATATTTTCATGGATTTTGTGTTTGGTTTAGCCTTAAGCTCTAGGTGGAAAGATTTTGTGCTTATTGACAATTCAAACAAGATGCATAAATTTAATATGTCTCATTTTGTTGAATTATTACCATCCAGAATGTTTAAATTCCCTGATGTGTCATTAGACTTAATTGCCTTACTTGTTGATTGTAGGATGATGATTGGAGCGACTCATGTCAAGCATCCCAAGAAAAAGTTCCATGAGCGTGACAAAACAGAAAGTGAGCTTGCTACTTTGTCTTTCACTGAAGATTTGGATTCGAGGACGAATCCTTTTCAAGAATGGGAGAATAATAGGAACCAGTACACATGGAATCCAGAAAGGGTAAATAGTGGGCTCATCACAAGGCCCATAACGACGACCTTAAAACATCATTGGTGGAAGAAACAACAAAGACCAATAATAAGTCCATTCGATAGAGGAAAATATTATAGTGGCCAATTTCAAGTGATATCATGGATCGAAGACAATGCTTACAAGATTCGAGGTCGAATCATTTTCAAGAAGGGGAGGATGATGCGGCCCAACATATGAAGATCCATAATGAATACTAATTGGGCCAATCACAAGGCCCAAGTCCAAACAATTAAGGCAACTCTTCATTGGTGATGTTCAAAGATGGTGGAAATCCAAGTCAAGCCCATTTGCAAAATATGAAGAATAACTCAAGGCTTTTTTATAATTGTTTAAGTGCTGATTTTGGTGATTAAATTAGGCCCAAATCAGCCCTATTATTTTTGGTCATCATTAATTTAAATTGTTTGGCATAAAACACTAGTTGTATTTAGAAAGGATTCCTTAAATCCTTTTCTAAATAAAACTCTATTTACTTGTTTTCTAGATTAGGTTTAGGACTCTTTTTCCCATTGTATTTAGATTACAATGCTGCCCTATACCTATAAATAGGGCACATCCATATCAGTTTTAGACAGGCTTTAATTCAATAAAATTCTTAAGTTTTTCTTTACACTTGTGTAAGAAACCTTATGGCTAATTGTGGACTCAATTAGTGGCTAGTCGTGGACTCGACTAGCAAATTGATTCGTGGACTCGAATCAATCTTACTTTCTTCAACCTTAGATTTAGGTTCGTGGACTCGTTCTTGAATCGAAGGAAACTAGATCCGACTCCGACTCTAGTTGATTGAAGATTGCAACATCGAGGTACGTGAAGCTACATGGGATTCTTCCAAGTCTTTGAGGATTCGAGACAAAGGGTTTCTCGTGAGGTCTAAGGTATTTTGATCCATCTCTATCTTTACATTGAGAGCAATTCTTGGGACAATACTCATCTTATTTGAATCTTGGACTAGATTCATATCAGAATACATGGAAAAACTCAAGGGATCACATTATTAATAAGGAATATGGGAGACTTCAATTAGATATAAGGATCCCACACCCCATTATTCCCCTTCTTAATTAAAGCTATGTTCCCCAAAATTTCCCTTCATGTAACTCATGTAAGTACTTATCGGGCTATTAGTGAGTTAACTATATTGGTCAATTATGATTAGGACAAGTGAGCTCTTATGAGCCGAATTAAACTACTAATTTCAAGTTCCAAAATGCTTTATCAAGTAACAGATATCCAAATAATGCATGTTTGATCAAATAGTTAAGCAATAATATGCAGTTCCTAACATGGTCTAAAATCAACTAGGAACATATGCTTAAGCAAATAAACAAGTATGATAATCAAAGAGTGATAAGCAACAAAGTAGGTAAAAGCATGCAAGGACATCACAAATTTCTAGGGTAAGTATGTGGAATGAAGAGTTAGTGTGTTGTACCCTTACATTGATGTGGTAAGCGAAGGGGGAGATTCTTTAAATTAATGAGAGATAAAGTGAGGGGAGGTTATGTGATGATAGGTAGGCTCACAATCTCACCGCGCGTCCTAAGATTCCTAAATCCTATGTCCCTAAATACTTAGAGTTCAAGCCTAATGTCCTAAAGTCTGGTCTTAAGAGTCTTATCCTAGGGTCAAACTTAGGCTCTGATACCAACTGTAACACCCCGAAATTTTGGAACATTTAAAACTTATATAATAAAGATAAATCCTCATTAAATCCCGAAATATAACATAAGAGTTTGGGGTGCTATGCCACACCTGAGCTAGAGAACCCAGGTGCACAGGCTAATTAACTAAAAACCTCAATGATGTCAATACATAAGTATGGCACGTAGGCCGAAAGGGTAACTGGCTACTCTATGCTCCGAATCTCTAGCGCGCTCCAGTGTCTACTCATCTGTGCCTGAAAGCCAAATATATCTGTTCAGCGAGAGATGCTGGTAACCCACTCCAACGCGTTGAAATACCATATAGATATAAATATAGTTATAGATATAGGAAAACCATTTTGAAGCAAGAAGATATACTTAGGAGACTCTAGCTTTTAAAACCGGGAATAGACTCAACAAGTAGTGATAAGCACATCAACAGCAATAGATAGTTAAGTAGAGATAACATCGTAAGAAATGCACATCGAAGGTCACAGTTCACTTTTCAATTACATCATATCATCATTCAATCATCATTCATAGCACACAATCAATGATGGCGCCACGGGACCAATCGCATGCCCCGAACATGAGGTTTAATGCATATAGCATTAACACAGCCCCGTAGCACCCTACCTTAGTACCGCGGTATGAGGGGAGTTGATCGCAACCAACCCTTTGAAAATCGCTGACGAACTCAACTTCGGATCACGATCTGGCTCACCGCTGACGCACCCAGCCGGTGGACCGCGATCCCCTTTACAAGGGGGGACTTACGACCCTACACACCGTCGATGCGCACAGTCGGTGGACCATAGTAGATCCAAGCCCGGCTTACCCCTGAGCTATACTCAGCAGGTGGGCGAAGATCCTCGGAGACTATGGCCCTACACACCGCTGTCCCATCGCTCGGTGGATCGCAGCCAGCCATAGCCCTACACACCGCCTGATTACTCAGGTTGGTGGACTACAGCCATCCTCGACTTATTGGCCCTACACACCGTCCTGGCGCGTTCAGGTCCGGTGGGTCATAGCACCGAGGCCCATAGTTGGACCTGTAGTCCAAGAAGTAAATCAATTTGGCCTTAGCCACTTCTGAGTCTTAACCCAGGACAATCCATTGGCCTTCAGCCACTTCCGAACCTTCAGTCCGGGATCAATCCATTCGGTCTTCAACCGACTTCCGAACCTTAGTCCGGGAATAATCCATTCGGTCTTCAACCGACTTCCAAACCTTAGCCCGGGAACCACCCAATTGGCCTATAGCCAAAATGGGGGATCATGCCACACATAACACATAGGAGCACGTAATAACACATTGGGAGGGGAGAGACATATAAATAAACTTATGTGTGGTCATCCACATACTAAGAATAGTCCTAAGGGTTCATACAACTTCCACCTAGGTCAACGGGTTACCAATTCAACTAGCATGCCACACCTAAGACTCATTTACCCTACGAATGGTAACCGAAATATCAAACTAGACTCGAGCACGACAAACGGGGTCCATTGGGACACCATGGGGGATGGGGAACATCAAACGGGGAAGCCGGAGACCCGGGGTGGGGCACGGGCCAGCGGGTAGCCGGTGGGTGGGGGTCACCCGCCGGCTGCCCACCGGAATTCACTGATCCGGCAGCGGGTTGCCGGCGGGCAGGCTGCTGCCCGGCGGTGATTCTGGGCAGCGGGTAGGTGGCGGGTTCCCCTACCCCCCACTGACTCATATACCATAATCTCGTCCTGGGGACCTTTGTGGAACCCGAAACCATGCTTAGACATTTTCAAACGCAATTAACGACAACACGTAGGCAATTAACGGATCAAAAGCAAGAATCATGTCGGACTTTAATAGGAACCAGTACACATGGAATCCAGAAAGGGTAAATAGTGGGCTCATCACAAGGCCCATAACGACGACCTTAAAATATCATTGGTGGTAGAAACAACAAAGACCAACAATAAGCCCATTCGATAGAGGAAAATATTATAGTGGCCAATTTCAAGTGATATCATGGATCGAAGACAATGCTTACAAGATTCGAGGTCGAATCATTTTCAAGAAGGGGGGGATGATGCGGCCCAACATATGAAGATCCATTAAGAGTACTAATTGGGCCAATCACAAGGCCCAAGTCCAAACAATTAAGGCAACTCTTCATTGGTGATGTTCAAAGATAGTGGAAATCCAAGTAAAGCCCATTTGCAAAATATGAAGAATAACTCAAGGCTTTTTTATAATTGTTTAAGTGCTGATTTTGGTGATTAAATTAGGCCCAAATCAGCCCTATTATTTTTGGTCATCATTAATTTAAATTGTTTGGCATAAAAGAGAAAACACTAGTTGTATTTAGAAAGGATTCCATAAATCCTTTTCTAAGTAAAACTCTATTTACTTGTTTTTTAGATTAGGTTTAGGACTCTTTTTCCCATTGTATTTAGATTACAATGCTGCCCTATACATATAAATAGGGCACATCCATATCAGTTTTGAGGGGGCTTTAATTCAATAAAATTCTTAAGTTTTTCTTTACACTTGTGTAAGAAACCTTATGGCTAATTGTGGACTCAATTAGTGGCTAGTTGTGGACTCGACTAGCAAATTGATTCGTGGACTCGAATCAATCTTACTTTCTTCAACCTTAGATTTAGGTTCGTGGACTCGTTCTTGAATCGAAGGAAACTAGATCCGACTCTAGTTGATTGAAGATTGCAACATCGAGGTACTTGAAGCTACATGGGATTCTTCCAAGTCTTTGAGGATTCGAGACAAAGGGTTTCTCGTGAGGTTTAAGGTATTTTGATCCATCTCTATCTTCACATTGAGAGCATTCTTGGGACAATATTGCATCTTTATTTGAGCCTTGGACTAGGTTCATATCAATTTGGTATTCAGAGCCTAGGTTTATCTCATTTTTATCTTACATACTACTTTTTTTTCGTGTCTTATTCATAAAAAAACCCTAAAAAAATTTCCTTTGCATTCTTGATTGTGTTCTTGAATCTTGATACTTGTTCTCCACGTCGGTGGGCATCGAAGTCGGCGGTGGTGGCTGTATTGCCGGCGGCGGCGGACCACCTCCCTGTTCCTGCGAATTTGGTCAGCTCAGCTGCTCGCATAGGTCTCTTTCTGGATTTCTGGTGTGATTACTACCAAAGATGTGGCTCTGCCCTCCTCTAGCCATCTCCCTAGGTTATTTCTTTGGGAGCCTCGCGATTCTAGTTGATATTTTTGAATTGCTCGAGAAAGAGCGGACACGTGACTTCTCCTCAGATCCCCACGGACGGTGCTAGTGTTGGTTTTAGGACTTTTGGAAGCCCACGGAGGTCCAACACAACCGAAAGATTGGTGGATTCACCGGAAGATAAAAGTAGAAAGAATGATGGAATTGTATGAAAAGATGCAAGGAGTACACAGTGAGAGAGTGAGTTCTTGGTGTATAGTTTTCCGAATGCCCCTACAATGCTTCTTGATGGCCTATTTATAAGGTTTATGAGGCCATAACTCTAGAAAGAATATAATTAAAGTATCCAATTTAAGGTTAATGAATGCTTTGTTATTGTTTCATAGTCGTTGCTTCCTCTGTTACCCTTGCTTGTGAACGGTTGTCTTCCTCTGTTATCCAATTTAAGGCTTTGAAGGCTCAACGGTCATGGGTGACCCCGACATCTATTGGTGCCGACTGCTTGGTCTCGGCCACCCTTTAGTCGAGTCCTTGACTCAGCTAACACTTCTCGTAAAAAGGAGCCTCCGAACTTTATTATCAGCCCAACCCATGTGTCTAATCTCTTTTGGGCCTACAGCCCACTGAGGTCCATATCCCATCAATATCCACTCATAAATTGCCATTTTATGCTAAAAATTTCCAACAGTGACTTCTAAATGTCAATCGTGTTTGCCGTTAGTGCAAAATGTCTCATGCATTTTGTTATACATGGAGTTGGGGTTTGGGTAGGGTGTTTTGCGACTTTGAATCGAATTAAATAGTTGGGTGGGTTGCGGGGTGGATGGGGGGATGGCAGTGGTTTTCTGTGGGTGCCGGTGGCCAGGTGACGACTACGGTTCTCTGGTGTGTGAATATATTTAGGGATTAGTGTGCATGTGTTCGGGGGGGGGGGGGGGGGGGGTAGGGCGGGTGTGCATAATGTGTGGACGTGTGATATTTGTCTCTATGAGAGTATTATTGAAAACTAGTAGGTGCACCCGCGCGATGCGCGGCTATAGATATAGTATGATATATATACAGTATAGAAAATAGAATATTTGAACCAGAAAAAAAATTTGAAATGAATTCCTTGTAATTTTATTACACATGGATGAATTTAGTAATTTTATTAGACATTGTTGGAGACTTCATCGTTGAAACAATGTGATGCATGGCTACCTATATAGTACATATAATATTACGTATAATATAATAAGAATAAGAAACATAGTATTTAAAAAAATACTAAATTTTAAATAATAAATTGTGGAATGTTATTATACATTATTGAAGACTTCGTTGTACACAACATTTTTAGTCGTACTAAGACATGGTACATTTTCCCCGCAAATCAAAATTTTCAAACCCCTGGGTTACTAACTCTTGAAACAGCTACATACAATTGTTCATGGTTAAAGACAGGTTTTTTCAACAACAACCCCACTTTAGCAAGCGTTTGTCCTTGACTTTTGTTGATTGTCATGGCATAGGATAGCATCAAAGGGAATTGCTTTCGTTGAAATTTGAAAGGCAATCTTGGATCTGACGGTGTAAGTGACATTCTAGGAATCAATACTTTGGTTCCTGCATTTGTACCGCACATGATCTGGCCTTCCAGCACGTGGTCAGCTAACCTTGTAACAATCAACCTTGTACCGTTGCATAATCCTAGTGTGTGATCAATATTTCGCAATAGCATAACAGGTGATCCAACTTTCAAAGTCAAAGCATGATTTGGTACTCCAGAACATCTCAAGGCATTCAAGAATTCAGGAGTGTGCAAATACGCTAACATGTCAACATTTGAATCTGACTTACAAACAGAATCACAACTCAGGTATGTCTTACCCTCAGTCGGATTGCGATCATTCATGTATTGGTTAACGGCATCTACCACATCCAATGTTGGAGCTAAAATTGCACTATCATTAAGATATGACAAATTGCCAATTCCCAGTCTAAAATTAGGGAATGTGCTATCAACAATTGTAGCAATAGGGTCATCACGCACTTCAACAACAAATGTTCTGGAACAGTAATCTCGTACTCACCATCAACTTGACTACCAATTGTTCCGTCACCTATATTAGCTATCCATTTTGCAAATTCCTCGATCTCCTTAGCCTCGTTTTTTGATTGAACACTTCTCAATCGCAGATTCTTAGTAAGCCTAAAAACTTTACATGATTTCCAGAGATACGATGAGCTAATGCTCGCTCGAACTATATCCTGTCTTGTACCCTTTGGAATGACTGGTAAAATTTGCCTGAAATCGCCACCAAAAACAACTGTTTTACCACCAAATGTCATTTCAGAACTCCTTGGATTTATGAAGCACAACAGATCCCGTATAGTTCGGTCTAGGGCTTCAAAACAGAATTTGTGCATCATTGGGGCTTCATCCCATATTATTAACTTGGTTTGCACAAGTAGCTCTGCCAATTGACTGCCGTGACGGATGTTGCATGTGGAATCTTCATTAACAGCTATCGGTATAGCAAACCGATAATGTGCAGTCCTGTCACCAGGTAATAAAAGCGAAGCTATGCCACTTGATGCAACATTTAACACTATTTCACTCTTAGACCTTAATGCGGAAGAAAGTGCTCACCACAAGAAAGTCTTACCGGTCCCTCCATAACCATAAACGAAGAATAACCCCCCATCTTGGCGATCAATATCGGTTAACACTTCATTGTATATGACATTTTGTTCTTCTGTTAATTGCCTTACCAATTCCTGATTCTCTTTCTCCTGTTCGCCACAATCATATGCTAATTCTTCATGAATAAACCTATTTGCAATAACGTTTAAGGCACCAAAATTTGTCGTTGGCATTGCAGGATAGTCCTTCAAACTCTTACCATGAGTAGATAATAGCTTCTCAATCTCTACTAAGGCAAAGTTCATCTTGTGCGAATCGGCCAACACAAATTCTGCATAAGTATATATAAAAATTTGGTGTTATAACACAGCTACGTTAAACTTGACTTAATATTGTGTTATCGGTATTCATAAAATAATTTGAAAAATGTATGATTACCTCTATTCTGCAGTTGTCTACGGACATTGAATTGTGCATCATCTGATAAATGTTGCCACACAGCATTCCAAACTACTTCCGGTTTACCCATGCAACTGCTCATTAGCAATGTCACAAACAATCTCCTCAGTTGATCTGTTGACGCCCAATTACTGGCCTCATATATTGCATCGACATATTCGTTATCATCATCGACTAAACCCCTTGCATAACACGCATCTCGGAATGAGTCATACTGGACGCCATTTACAGTCCTAATATCTTCAGCAAACACCTCAAATAGAAGATTTCTCCTTTGTAATTGACACCCAATTTCAATTGGCTTTGTAATTGACACCCAATTTGAATTTCTCCTTTGTAATTGGCTCTTCTTTGACTTGCAATTGGGAGGAATTTCATCATTCCTCAATGTCCTGGGTGGCTCCCATCTTGAATCCCATAATACAACTTGAATTGGGTGGCTCCCATCTTGAATCCCATAATACAACTTGAATTGGGTGGCTCCCATCTTGAATCCCATAATACAACTTGAATTGGGTGGCTCCCATCTTGAATCCCATACTACAACTTCAAATTGGCTCCCAATTTCAATTCTAGCTCCCATCTTGAATTGATTCCATGTGAAACTTGCTCCCAATTTCAATTTCTAGATTTAATTTAATTTGGCTTCTCAAATTTTACCTTATAAAATTGTTGATGGTGAGTTTTGAACTTGAGCCATTTCACATAATATATCAAGCATCATCCACTTCATATGTACAACCTTTGATTAAATCTCCAATCTTCTTTGGTGTACTCCTTTCTTTCCATAGATGCTTGATCTCCAAGTTAATTTCATGCAATCTTCCAATCGTAATTTTCTTCAACGAAAATTCTCCTGGGAACTCCTTTTTGAGTAGCATTGACGTGAATATTATCATTCTTCTTCTTCTTCAATTTGTCATTTTCTCCAGACAAATTCTTGATTTTAGGCTTGATATCTTCTTCTTACATTTTCATGCATCTTCCTCTGTTTTTCTCTTTTGCAACTTAAATAATTTCCCGATCAAGGTCTAAGACTCTACTAGACCTATAAAATAAAATTGGGGGATCTACAAATACACATTTAGCATATCAAAATAATTACACTTTATTCCTAACAATTTCCCCCCTTTTGATAATGCCAAAACCTATACTCAGTCATTGGCTTTAAGTCTTTGAAAAATAATCTTTTTACTCAATTTTATTTGACAAAGCCAAGATGAGTTTACAATGGTTTTCTAGACACAATCAAAAGAAAATTGTGAATTAATTTTTAGACAAGCTCCTAAATGCATCTTGAATTTTTTTTATTTTGATCATCATCAATTTTTAATTTTGTCGTGCGTTTGACATATTTCTTATCTTTTAATTCACGAAAGTCTAATTACATTAATCAAATAAAATTAAAGACTCAAAATAGACCATGGGAAATTATTATTGATATATTTTGGATTTTATAGAGAAAAACGCAACAGAGGTTCGAAAATAGAAAATATCAGCTTAAGAGAATTTTCCAGATTACCTTCTGGGTTTCTTCACTCCCATGTCTTTCTTCAAAATATCCTTGACATGTTCCCTGAGCTTGAAGAAATCATCTTTGAGCTTTGCATTCTGGAATCTCTTTGTAACTTGCCCAGCCATGTAGTATCCGAAAGCTTCCTTGATATTGGTGCCCGGAAGAACTCCAGCTTCCCACCATACAACACATTCTTTGAAGCTTCTTTCTTCTCCAAGATTCACGCCCATATTTCCAGTGAAATCTCTTAGTTCATACCACATCTCGATTCTTCTCCGTTTACCTTCTTCTTCTTTATTTTTGTCCCAGATCCATTGGGCTTGATCGGCTGCAGGCCATTTCTTGATCATGTTTGGTAGATTTTCCTTCGTCCATACGGTTGTCTGAGTGGCGGGACCTTTTAAACATTCAAACCAGCCACGACATTCAAACCAGCCACGAGTTTCAGAGCCTTTCGATGTACTCATACCAACACTAGGATTCGCGAACTGAGCAAAACCAATTTGAGATGGTTCTTTTGAGGGTTGTCCGCGGCTTCGGCCTCTACCTTGAGTAGATATTACTGGTTGTTGTTGACTTCCAAGAATAAATTCTTGTTGTTGCAAAGCCAAGTGACCGAGAATTTCGTCCCCCCTTTTGGCGTTATCAACCAAAAATGCAAGGGTCTTAAAGTCTCGGTCTTGGTTTGCCTTCACAGTTTCAACACTATTGTGTGTTTCAATGGAAACGGTTTGTACGTTGTCCAGCTTGTTTGGTGTAACTGCGAGTTCAACTTCAAGTTTGTTGATTCGGCTTTCTTGGTCTTGAATCGCCTTGATTTGTCGCAAGTGACGTTCGTTCTGAATCTTTTCAGCAGCTTCACGTTCCTTCTTCATGAGTTGAATGACTTCAAGTAAGCCTTTCGTCACTTCTCCTTTCAAGATTCTTTCTGATTTTTCAATCTGAGTCTTCAAAGAATTTTGATGCTCCATTAATTCTTTCAGATTGACTCGGGTATCAGTGTGTTGTTGTTGTTCTTATATTTGGTTTTGTTCAACCAACTTTTCTCCAATTGTTTGACATACAACATCACTGGATTCGGCAACCTTGGCAAATAAGGATGAAAATATGCCATCTTCTTGTTCATCCATCTGCACAAAGTTTTGAGGGGATCCGAATGGACTTCTATTCGGATCTGTGAGAATAATTGTGTCAATGAGTTGCATCCCTTCTTCTTCAGGTGATTCGGCTTCTTGATTTAGATCACCAATTTCTTCTTCTAAGACCTCTGTTCTCGTGTAGTTCTCTGTAAGTAAATCTTCATTTTGTGGAACAGGGTCCATGATGTGCATAGTAGACTCTGGCAATACACTGGATAATTGCTCCCTGTTTTCAATAGCAACTTCCACTAGTATATCTCTTCTTAATTGTTCTGACACTTCTCCTCTAAATTCTTCTCGTACTGACACTTTGAATTTGATTCCCTTCATAATTCCGTCCATCAGGCATACGGTTGATGCGGTCAAATCTTCAGTACTTCCCAGTTTATTTTCAAGAATTTTGTAGATCATGTCCACCAACATCTCATATTCAATCTTCAAAACATTCTTGTGGCCGGAAACATCAGAAAATATTGGAGCCGTAGGGCCACGAATCTCGTTCCAAAAATTTTGAACAACATAGCTGTGAGATTCTGGCATGAACTGAGATTCAGGAAAATTGAAGCACTTGTGTATAACGTTTTCAGTTATTGAAACTTCCGATCCTCCAACTCTAGATTTGATTGAGTCCTTTTCCACGACTGCATGTAGATAAAATTCAGCTACATCTTCTTCAAAAGTTCCAAAATAATTGATGGTGAAGAAATCAAATAGTCCGTAGTCTTTTAGAGCTTGAAGGATTTTCTCGGCCGTGTCCTTGTTGTTAGAACCTAGTTTGAAAAACTCAGGATTGAGTACCATCCCATTAGATATTTGTTGAGAGAGAGATAGTATGGGATCAACTTGCTTTCTTCCAGATTGCGCCATGATGATCAGATCGATTTAGAAGAGGAATAATTTTCAAGTGAGAGTTTTCTGATATTCTGAAGGTCTTGAAAGAGTTTTTGAGAGATAAGTGTGGGGTTTATATGAGGAGGGTGACTCGAATGGTTTTTTCGATTTTAAGAGAGATATGGGACTTCTCAATTGTACCCTTTGGTTGAGGTGTGTCGATTGGGTGAGCTTAGGGTAGATGAGTCATCTTTTTAGATGGTGTTACAAGGAAAGAGAAGATGTTATCATTATCAGACAAGAGCATTTAATGCTCACACCTCTTTAGAAATACCCTATGCACGTAAGGTGTAGAGGGTGGAGATTTGAAGAGACACTTTGAGATTAAGAAAGGATTTGGGTTCTGATCTCCTTGAGATTTGTTTATGGGGATCAATTGAAAGGGTGATTTTACTGACAGGTGAGATGTGAGTGCCGATTGAGAGAGAGGGGGTAAATCTGTTTGGAAAGATTTGATCTAGGAGAGGATTATGGGGGTAAGTTTTTGGTTGGGTGGAGGTTTAGAAAGGGTAGGAATTTATGGGTGGAGGTTTGATACCCAATTAAACTCTGATTTTTCCTCCTTTATCTCCTGATTTCCTTCTCAAAAACGTGTACCACAAATATAAACACACTCAAACATCACGTTAGTAGAAAAAATAACTCCACAAATAATTAACCACACATACCAAAATATTAAACATATATATGGTAATTTACCAATCAAAAATTAAACATATTTAGGAAATTAGCAAAATTAAAACACATTTCCTAATTTATATTTAGAAACAACTTTATATAAAATAACATGCTAAAAATCATATTCTAAAATTTTAGACACTAACAAAAATAACATAAAGCATTTTAACACATTATTTCATATAAACATATACACGAAACACATTAAATCACATTTTAGAGCAAATTGTTAATGCAAACAAGTTAGTTAATTTACATAAACATGAACACATACTCAAAAACTGATTAACACATTAAAACATGCAATTTTACACAAATTATCAAATAAATCACGAATTGCTTTCATCAAATTAATTTGCATGGCATATGATCTCACGTTAAATAACACATGCAAATACACAAATAAATTCCTAACACATATTGCAATTTTATAACATAAAAATTTCGAATAAAAACATATAAGTATCAATTTAAATTGAGAAATTAAGATCAGTGATACTTAGCTCATTTCGATCATTCCCAACTCGTGCCTTAAGGTTGAAAATCTCGTTTTGCATAAAGGCTTCGTGAGAATATCAGCAACTTGGTTTTCCGTAGGGATATACTCGATCTTCAGATTTTTCTTTTCAACGTGATCCCTTATGAAATGGTGTCGAATGTCGATATGTTTGGTTCTAGACTGAAGCACCGGATTGTGAGTGATAGCGATTGCACTAGTATTATCACAATAAATACTAACGTTATCACAATTGACTCCATAATCCTTTAATTGTTGCTTCATCCACAAAATTTGCGCACAATAACTTCCTGCAGCAATATATTCGGCCTCGGTGGTACTAGTTGCGATGGAATTTTTCTTTTTGCTGAACCAAGAAACAAGCCTTCCCCCCAAGAATTGGCATGTCCCAGAAGTGCTTTTTCTATCTATTTTGCAACCTGCAAAATCCGCATCTGAAAAACCCGTTAGTGTAAAATCTGTACCTTTTGGATACCACAATCCAACATTGATTGTGCCTTTCAGATATCGTATGATCTTCTTTGTTGCAGTGAGGTGGCTTTCTTTTGGATTTGCTTGGAATCTTGCACACACTCCCACAGCATAAGAAATGTCCGGCCTGCTTGCAGTAAGATATAGAAAAGAACCAATCATTCCTCTATATTTTGTTTGATCGATATCCTTTCCATCTTCATCTTTGTCTAGCCTTGTTGATGTGCTCATAGGAATTTTGATCGATGATTTTCCATCAAGGCCAAACTTCTTTATCAAGTCGCGAGTGTACTTTGCTTGATTGATGAATACTCCTTCTTTCAGTTGTTTGACTTGTAAGCCCAAGAAGTAATTTAATTCACCCATCATGCTCATTTCGAATTTGTCCTGTATAAGCTTTGAAAATTTCTCACACAAAGAATTGTTAGTGCTTCCAAAAATAATATCATCAACAAAAATTTTCACTAATAAAATATGATCACCATCTTGAATTCTAAATAAAGTTTTGTCAACAAGGCCTTTGGTGAATCCACAACTTATCAAGAACATTGACAAAGTATCATACCAAGCTCTAGGTGCTTGTTTCAACCCATACAATGCCTTTTTAAGTTTGTAGACTTTATCACCTTCGCCTTTTACCTCAAAACCTGGGGGTTGTTCGACATAAACTTCTTCTTCGAGTAGACCATTCAAGAATGCGTTTTTCACGTCCATTTGATAAACAGTGAAATCTTTGTGTGTTGCGTAGGCTAGGAAAATTCTGATTGCTTCAAGTCGGGCCACCGGTGCAAAGGTTTCATCAAAATCTATTCCTTCTTCTTGAGAGTATCCTTTTGCAACGAGCCTTACTTTATTCCTAACAATCATGCCTTCTTCGTTTGCTTTGTTCCGGAAGACCCATTTGGTTCCTACAACGTTGTGGTTCGCCGGTCTTGGAACAATTTCCCAAACATCATTTCTTTTGAATTGATCGAGCTCTTCTTGCATAGCATTTATCCAATCCGGATCATTAAGAGCTGCGTCCACTTCTTTCGGTTCAATTTGGGATAGATAACACGTGAACAATGCTTCCATGGTAGATGATCTTGTTTTCACGCCTTCATGAATATTCCCAATAATTAATTCTGGAGGGTGATTTTTGAGCCATCTTAAATCTGGTTCAAATGGGTGCATGGTACTGGGTGGATCCATTTGTTGTGAACTAGCAGTGTTGGTTCGAATTTCCTCAATTAATTCTTCTTGAAATTGATTACCAACTTCACATGCAACTTGATCACTAATTGGATCTCCAACCCGTACTGCATTCTCATTCCCACGTGCGGCATCACCTCCAAAATTGTTATTTAAAGAGTTTCCAACTTCTTCTGGATGAGGGATGAGATTTTCTAGAGAATTAATTTCCAACTCATCCATTCCCTGCAAAACATCATCTTCACACGTATCATTAGTATCACAAAAATCAATATGACACTTGTTACCATTTTGTTCGAATTCTTCGTCCAGAGCGCCATTTTTGATCTGTGATTTTTCATCAAATACCACGTGTATGGATTCTTCAACCACCATTGATCTTTTATTCAAAACTCTGAACGCCTTGCTGGTAGCTGAATATCCTAGAAAAATTCCTTCATCTGCACGCTCATCAAAAGCTTTTAGATGCAATTTATCATTAATATGAATAAAACATTTGCATCCAAAAATATGAAAATAACCAATATTTGGTTTTCTCCCTTTATAAAGTTCATATGGCGTCTTCTTGTACTGCTTATGGATCATACTTTGATTTTGCGTGTAGCAAGCAGTGTTGATAGCTTCCGCCCAATATCGTTTCGGGAGACCGACAACACTAATCATCACTCGTGCGGCCTCTTTGAGCGTCCGATTTCTTCTTTCGACAACACCGTTTTGTTACGGTGTTCTTGCGGCAGATAATTGATGAGAATTCCATGTGAATTGCAAAAAGCTTGTATAACTCCATTCATGAACTCGGTTCCGCGATCCGTTCGTATTTTTGATATTTGCAATTCTTTCCTATTTTGTAGTTGCTTCAACAGCTTCGGTAGAACTTGCTCAACTTCATTTTTCTTCTTGATGAACACGTTCCAAGTGTACCTGGAAAAATCATCAACAACAACGAGAGTATATTTCTTACCACTTACACTTATTGGATCAACCGGTCCAAATAAGTCCATATGTAATAAGCTTAGCGGTCTTGACGTTGACTCGTGTGACTTTGATTTGAATGATGATTTGATTTGCTTTCCACGTTGACATGCATCACACACTTAGTCCTTCTTGAAGATAATATCTGGCAAGCCTTCAACTAGATTCTTCTTTGCAAGTTGATTGATGGTCTTGAAGTTTAAGTGGTTGAGCTTTCTGTGTCATTCCCAATTAGCTTCATTCGAATTTCTGGCCATTAAGCACATTGAATCTTTGCTTGTACTCCAATCAACAATGTACATATTCTTTCGCCGTTTTCCAGAAAGAATAATCTCATTTGTGAGCTCATTTTTTATTAGGCAATTATCTTTAGAAAATTCTACAAGATAGCCTTTATCACAAAATTGACTAGTGCTCAACAAATTAAATTTTAATCCTTCAACGAAATAAACATCTTCAATCTTCAAACCATTTTTCTTGATCGTGCCAACTCCTTTTGTAATTCCATAATTTTGATTTCCACCGAATATAACTTTTGGTCCATCGATTTCTTTGAAATTCACTAGATATGATTTATTTCTAGTCATGTGGCGTGAGCAACCACTATCGATGTACCAAACATCCTGCAAAAAAGATTAATTAACTTTAGGTACCCATACTTGCTTAGGTCCTTTGTTGTTAGTGATTTTTGGTAACCAAACCCACCTAGATCTTATTGAATTAAGATTGGGTGATTTGTAACCATTTGAAACATGATAATCATAACTTACATTTGAAAACATTTTTGGTGCCGGATTTTGAAAAACATTTTTATATTTTGGCACCTGGGAAGAGGATTGTTGTTTTGGTCTATAAAAAGCATTACATCTATTGCACAACCAATCCTTTTGAGTGGGATAAAATCTCCCAACTTTATTTCTAGAAAAGCTTCCCTCTTTTCTATGAAATCTTTTTGCATTTGACTCTTTGGCATATCTTTGCTTGAAGAATTTTTGTTGCTTTGCCGTAGTATAGAATTGTTTCGTCCTTTCAACATTCAACTTTGCTTTTGTTTGATAGCCAAGTCCTTGTCTCATCGTGCTATTCTGACTTTTAACAAATTTTACCACTTGAACTTTATTAGTTAAAGAAATAGTAGAATTAGTCAGATTTTGAGGGGTTTGAGAACATGTGGAGTCATAACCGATTCCGGTTCTATCTCCTGATGGCTTTTGCATGCTCACCATCTTATCCATTATTTTGGACGAGTTAGTGAACGTAGCAATGGTTGCCCGAAGGTTATGTTCTCTAACCTCTCTTGCTTTACACTCTTCTTGAAGATGAATATTTTCATTCTTCAACTTACTCACTTCAAGTAAGGCATCTTGCAATTTTTTATTCATTTCTTCTTTTTCAAGAATTAGAACATTATTGCGCTCCTTGAGTTGAGGATGAGTGAGCATAATCTCTTGACAATCTCGCATTATATTATCAATAGATTCACGAGAAAAAGAGGAATTAACAGAATTGAAAGAATTAGAAGTTACCTCTTCTTCCTCTGCTTCAAGAGCCATAAGACAATCTTCACTTGTACTCAACTCCATTAGCTTGCATATTAGCGCCGTATCATCATCCGAACTTGAACTTTCATCACTTGATGATGATTCCTCCGAATCGCCATTTTCATTCGGTTTGATGTTAACGAGAGATTTTCTTTTGTCGCGCTTGAACCTTTTGCTTTCGGATTTGTTCGGCGTAGATTCAACATTCTTGCTTTGATACTTGCTAACGATCGGATATGAGTAATTTATTTTAAAATGTCCGAGTTTGCGGCAATTGTAGCATAAATTGTTGTTTTCTTCGACTTTTTCTTCTTGTGGGGTGCGAGAGATGAATTTGCCACGAGCAAAATTTTTGTTGTCACCTTTTCGCATAAACCTTTTGAATCTTTTCAAAAAAAGAGCAAATTGTTCGTCAGTCATAAAATCAACATTATTTTCTACTGACCTAGAGGTTGACGGTTGTTCGGCCATTAGAGCAGAATTTCGAGCTTCATGAACATCATCATCTTTGGCCTTCATTTCGAACTCATATGCTTTTAGATCACTAAATAATTTGTCTGTTGACAACATTCTTAGATCTCGGTGATCGCGCATAGCCGTAACCTTCATATCCCATGCAGATGGTAAGCCTCGTAGGATTTTGAGATTAATTTCTTTTTGGCTAATATTTTTGCCAAGATCACTAATCTCTCCAAGAACTTTGATCATTCGAGCTTCCATGTCTGCAACACTTTCATTTGAGAGCATTTTGAAATCTTCAAACTTTTTCATGGCGATTGTGAGCTTATTATCCTTTTCTTGTTCATCTCCTTCGCCAATCTTGATGAGAGTTTCCCAAATTTCTTTTGCGGTAGCACACTTTCGGATCTTCGGAAATATTGTATCATCCACGGCTTTGAATAGAATATCCTTGGCAATATTGTCAAGATTATTCCGTGTTCTATCATCCGATGTCCATTCGGGTTTAGGCTTTTGTACGTACTGTGGAGCATCCGGGGATAGGACAAACGTCGTATTGATTTTTAATATTTCGATAGGGCCAGTGGAAATAACTTCCCACATTTCATCGTGTAAAGCCGATAAGTGTACCTGCATACGAACTTTCCAATCATCAAATTTATCAAGTGAGAATAATAGATTTTGAGCTAAATCTTTCTTCATCATCATCACGAGAGATATGAAAGATTAATCCAATTCACACACTTTGTAGAATGGATCAGCCTAGCAGTCAAAAATAGTTGACCCAATTTAGGGACAAATTTTGACTTGGATAAATACCCGCTCTGATACCAATTGTTGGTCCCAAAAGAGGTATGGTGAAAGTCTAGAGTGGGGGTGAATAGACTTTCAAACTTTTTCGCATAGCACAACAATTGCTAAGACATTGATAAACCAAAACTCTTAACTAGATTGTTAGAGTATGGTGCACAGCGGAAATAAATAAAGATAAAGTGTGTGTGAGTTTGTGTGAGGATATATCTCGTGTAGAGCAATTAAGTAAAGAGAAGTAAGTAAAGAAAGCAGTAAAGAACATAAGACAATTATAGTGGTTCGCGAGGTGGTGTAATCCTCCTACTCCACTTGCTCTTATCTCCAAGAGCAATTCACTATATCTACCACTTCTTGGTTCCAAGATACAATGAATTTCCGTGATCTAGTGCTTTGATCACAAAGCCCGCACTAATCATGCCCAGTGACACCACACTGCTGCTTCGGGTTTCACGTCGCCGCGCTACTATCTCAGGATTTCACGACTCCGCGTTACTTTCCCCCCGTCTTCCACATTCCGGTAGAAACGTATCCATGATCTGGTGCTTTGATCACTAAGCCCACACCAATCACGCCCAGTAACTCCGACACTGCTGCTTCGGATCTCACAGCTCCGTGTGACAATCCAGGATTTCACAGCTTCGTGCTACTTTCCTCCCTTCTCTTGTTTTGCTCCAAAACAAGTGTTGTCTTGCTTCCAACTTCTGAGACTCTATAGTTGATCTTCAATGATGTGCAGGTCTCTTTGATGAAGATGAACACTCTTGAAAGATTTCTCTTGAACGCTCTGAGTGTTTTCTCTCTTTGGATGAATCAAGTAAAGCACTTGAATTTTATGCTCTGTTTTGCTCTGTTTAAGAACTCTCAGAATATTTTTCTCTTGAAGCTCTCTGAGTTATTTTTCTTTTCTCACTTCTCACTTGAAGATTTTTGGTATGCTCTATACCAAATGGGATTTTTTCTCTTTGCTCTTTGTGAGTTCATATTGTTCCGTGATCTTTAAGTCTTCATATCTTCATCATTTTATAGCTGGTAATGAGGATCTGTCCGTCGGATAGAGACAATCTCATTTTTGAAATCTTGTATCTTTTGTCAGAGATCTTATCTTATCTTCTGCAAAGATGTCAGAAAGAGATAAGCTAGCCGTTGATGGAGTTTCATCTCCATGTAAATGAGCTCCCAAACTTCATCTGATATTCCTCTGGTTTAACGTTGAGTGGAAATATCTGGGTCTCTGTTTTGTTGCAGAATGGCTTCTCTGATCAGCTCTGAAGTGGTCCTTGTATCTTTGGGATTTAAAAATAATCTTCATTTTAATCCCATACTAGTTAGACTAGTATTTTTCCTTGTGAGAATATTTTCACTGTAAGTTCTTCTTCATCTTCTTGGCTTTGAACTTCCACCCAATTTGAATTTCTCCTTTGTAATTGACACCCAATTTGAATTTCTCCTTTGTAATTGGCTCCCAATTGACTTTGACTTGCAATTGGCTCCCAGACTTCTCCTAGTATTGAATTTCATCTCAATTCAATTGCTCCTCAATGTCTTCTTTTAATTGGTCCCCAATTTGAATTGCATCACATACTACAACTTGAATTGGATCCCATCTTGAATTGATTCCATGTGAAACTTGCTCCCAATTTCAATTTCTCTGAACTAGCTCCCAATTCCATGTGAAACTTGCTCCCAATTTCAATTTCTCTGAACTAGCTCCCAATTCCAATTGATTCGAACTAGCTCCCAATTTCAATTAATCTCAATTTCTCTGAAACTGGCTCCCAATTTCAATTGCTTCGAAACTAGCTCCCAATTTCAATTTCTATGAAATCGGCTCCCAATTCAACAATTTCTATGAAATCGGCTCCCAATTCCCGTGAATTGGCTCCCAAGTGCAATTGCTTCTCAATTGCCACCTAAGTGAAAAAATTGCTTCCCAATTTCCACTTGTAATTGGCGCCCAATGCTAGACTAGCGCCCAACTCCATCAGATTTAATTTGAGTTTTGAACTTGAGCCATTTCGCATAATATATCAAGCATCATCCACTTCGTCCGTACAACCTTTGATTAAATCTCCAATCTTCTTTGATGTACTCCTTTCTTTCCATAGATGCTTGATCTCCAAGTTAATTTCATGCAATCTTTCAATCGTAATTTTCTTCAACGAAAATTCTCCTGGGAACTCCTTTTTGAGTAGCATTGACGTGAATATTATCATTCTTCTTCTTCTTCAATTTGCCATTTTCTCCAGACAAATTCTTGATTTTAGGCTTGATATCTTCTTCTTCCATTTTCATGCATCTTCCTCTGTTTTTATCTTTTGCAACTTAAATAATTTCCCGATCATGGTCTAAGACTCTACTAGACCTATAAAATAAAATTGGGGGATCTACAAATACATATTTGGCATATCAAAATCATTACACTTTATTTTTAACAATTATGAATTAAGTACATAAGTAACATTATTACTTATGCTAGCCTAGAAGATCAAATTGTAATTTCACTTTATAAGCATTACATTTTAGTGGACAAATCATTAGGTAGACCATGGTCCACTAAACTTTGTGCACACTAAATAACATTAGAATTAAAAAGTATATATCATTAATACCAATCTAATCAAAAAATTACACATAACAAAAGAAATATAACTATTGTAAAGCAAAAATTTTAAATTGATATTAAAAAGTAAATCATATGAAGACAATTTGTTTGTTCTACAATTCCACGCAGAGTTGTATGGACCATGAATTACATTATAATTATAACATTTAATTTGACAAACATTTTTTAAGAATTAAAAATATAAGGACATTTAAATTCACAATGAATGTATATAAATTCATCTTAGGGGATTTACCGTTAGTGATGTTACTCAATGGTGTGATATTTTGAGTCAAACATCCTTCAAAAGGAATTCGGGAAGGATTAGTTGCTGTAGGTTGCTCTTTACCTCTAGTAGCATTATTCCTTGATGATGAGTTGCCGAAATAATTTTCTGTGACATAAAATATTGAATTAAATTAAAAATTAATTCAAATAATTTACAATCATAAAAATTAAGTACACATAACAAAATTATTTTGTCAATTGTACAACATTAATTTGTAATTGCTATAAATTTGGCTAATATTATAAAAAAAAAAAAGTATTTGGTATCACATGTAGCTTTTCAACTTGTTGACTATGAAGAACATTATAATACTAAAATAAATTACATAAGTTAAAATATTATAAATTAAGTACATGACAAACATTATTACTTATGCTGGCCTAGAAGATCAAATTGTAATTTCACTTTATAAGCATTACATTTTAGTGGACAAATCATTAGGTAGACCATGGTCCACTAAACTTTGTGCACACTAAATAACATTAGAATTAAAAATCATATATCATTAATACCAATCTAATGAAATAATTACACATAACAAAAGAAATACAACTATTTTAAAGCAAAAATTTTAAATTGATATTAAAAAGTAAATCATATGAAGACAAATTATTTGTTCTACAATTCCATGCAGAGTTGTATAGACCATGAATTACATTATAATTATAACATTTAATTTGACAACCATTTTTTAAGAATTAAAAATATAAGGATATTTAAATTCACAATGAATGTATATAAATTCATCTTAGGAGATTTACCGTTAGTGATGTTACTCAATGGTGTGATATTTTGAGTCAAACATCCTCCAAAAGGAATTCGGGAAAGATTAGTTGCCGTAGGTTGCTCTTTACCTCTAGCAGCATTATTCCTTGATGATGAGTTGCCGAAATAATTTTCTGTGACATAAAATATTGAATTAAATTAAAAATTAAATCAAATAATTTACAATCATAAAAATTAAGTACACATAACAAAATTATTTTGTCAATTGTACAACATTAATTTGTAATTGCTTTAAATTTGGCTAATATTAAAAAAAAAAAAAAAAAAAAAAAAAAAAAAAAAGTGGTTGGTATCACATGTAGCTTTTCAACTTGTTTACTATGAAGAACATTATAATACTAAAATAAATTACATAAGTTAAAATATTATAAATTAAGTACATGACAAACATTATTACTTATGCTAGCGTAGAAGATCAAATTGTAATTTCACTTTATAAGCATTACATTTTAGTGGACAAATCATTAGGTAGACCATGGTCCACTAAACTTTGTGCACACTAAATAACATTAGAATTAAAAAGCATATATCATTAATCCCAATCTAATCAAATAATTACACATAACAAAAGAAATTTAAAACATTAGAATTAAAAAGCATATATCATTAATCCCAATCTAATCAAATAATTACACATAACAAAAGAAATTTAACTATTGTGAAGCAAAAATTATAAATTGATATTAATTAGTAAATCATATGAAGAGAAATTATTTGTGGTACCATGGTCCACGCAGAGGTTTATGGACCATGAATTACATTATAATTATAACATTTAATTTGACAAACATTTGTTAAGAATTAAAAATATAAGGATATTTAAATTCGCAATGAATGTATATAAATTCATCTTAGGTGATTTACCGTTAGTGATGTTACTTAAAGGTGTGATATTTTGAGTCAAACATCCTCCAAAAGGAATTTGTTGGTGATTAGTTGCCGTCGGTTGCTTTTTACCTTGAGCAACATTATTCGTTGATGATGAGTTGCCGAAACTATTTTCTGTGATATAAAATATAACATTAAAATAAGAATTAATTGAAATAATTAACAATCGTAAAAAGTAAGTACAAACTTCATAATTAATTTGTCAATTGTACATCATTAATTTGTAATTGCTAAAAATTTGGCTAACATTAGAAAAGAAACAATGTTATTGTGACATGTAGCTTTTCAACTTGTTAACTATGAAGAATACTGTAATAAAAAAATTAATTACAACAGTCAAAATATTATAAATTAATCAAACCTAACACTATTACTTATGCTATCCTAGAACATGAAATTGTAATTGCTATAAATAAAGATTACATTTTATTGGACCAATTATTAGGTATACCATGATCCACAAAAATTTGTGCACAATAAATACCATTAGAATTAAAAAGTATATATCAAATTAATTACACATAACATAAGAAGTTTAACTATTGTAAAGTAGAAATTGGAAATCGATATTCAAAATTCAATAACATGAAGACTATATATAAATTATATATATATATATATATATATATATATATATATATATATATATATATATATATATGTGTGTATATATATATATATATATATATTATTTATTATGTTTAGTTCGGTCCTATTCGCGTGAGATGAGGAAGAAGGGATTCACCCTTCTCCTTCGTATGTCTGAACAGGTCTCGTTTTCCCCTGCTCAAAACACTCATGCTATCTCTCTCTATCCAGTCTAAACCTAGATCCTACACCAATCGTTATCTCGCAATCAACTCTTGTTATTGAACATTGTTTCCGCAGAATTTCTAATCGGGTCTAGATCCGTACACTCAATCTCTCAGTACACAATAGCAATCTTTCATTTCTGGGAAAGATCGGAGGCTTCAATAAGAGTTAATGATGGAAATCACGATGAAGTGAAGCTAATGTTCAACTACTAAGGTTAGTATGCTTTCAATTTTCAGTCAATCCATTTAGGGTTTCTTATGCATCACTGTTGTCCAATCTGAAATTGATCTATTTTTCATACTGTAATCTCTTTAGTTTGGTAACAATAGTTAAGCATGTAGATCGATTCTCATAGATAAAATCTCTTAATTTCATATTTGTATGATTCATAGCAATTAGGGTTATAAACCGTTTTCTTTTTAGTGTTGCTCTAATAACACAAAAATGAAATTACGGTTAACTGTGTAAATTTCATGTGCTAAATGCTATAGATATATTATTATTCACACAAACCGTAACCTCTAATCTACTTTTTAATTTTTTTTATGGACATACTGGAGTTATTTGAGGAGATGGAGAGCATAAACAGAATCGGAAAGCAAGAGGGATAACAAAATGCAGTTTCATTTAAAGTATGAAAAAAGATAAGTTTCGAACTTACCTTTATTTTGCTCACTTGGTTTCCTTTTTATGTCTATAATTGTTGACTTAGTAATCTTCTTCATTGCACTGTCTATTGTGTGTACTTGCAACTGTAGATGT
Organism: Ipomoea nil; assembly: GCF_001879475.1. Taxonomy (NCBI): domain Eukaryota; kingdom Viridiplantae; phylum Streptophyta; class Magnoliopsida; order Solanales; family Convolvulaceae; genus Ipomoea; species Ipomoea nil. The sequence goes on along the minus strand of NW_017616619.1, from coordinate 2,212,149 downwards.
CAATTGTCTCTCTAGCTGAGGTCTCAAACTGGAAAACTGTTTTTGTAGTTAGATGGGGCAGCTATCAGTAGATGGGTTCATTGTAGCAAATGTATATTTTTTCAATGATTTTGAGATTTGAAGTGGATCTAAAGGGTTTTCTCTTAATAGTAATGATAGCTGGCCATCAATTATATTTAATATCTAAAGAATGTTTTTCTTTCCCTAAGAATGATTAGTTTTTACTTCACAACCTAATAATTCCATTTTATTCAATTTCTGTATATAAGTTTTTAGAATATTGAACACATTGATTCTTTGCTTCTAATACTCTAAAAAAAAATTTGTGCCAGTGTATCATTTTCCTTTTGGTGTTGTTCTTTAATATTGGGAACACAATTTCTAACCTGTTTTTTTTTTTTTCTTATTCTTTTGAGGATGAAATAATCCAAGCTCTGGATACATTGAAGAGAAGCAAGCAGAAAATAAGCCATCAATCAAAGAAACTAAAAGCAGCATGGTGATCTAAGCAAATAGGTTAAGATTTTATATTTATTTTCCTGACTTTGGATTAGTTTGTATGCATATACTTGCATAGTTTGTAAGTTTGTTCATTTTACTTTGTAAGGCAATAGACACTTTTAATTAAACAGAATTTTTTTAACAAATTGTCCACAATTTTAGACCCAGTTCATATACTTTAAATTGGCCCTTTCTTTGATTGTTGGATGAATATACCATTAATCCAATAGTTTTTGAGATTCTTTGTTTCAGCTATCAGTCTTCTAGTAACTTAAAGTATCCATTAAGATTTTCAAACTATTATAAGTAACCAAAGTAACTTTTGTTGGATGCAATTTCGTTTACTTAATCCAATTTGCATTAGTAAGTGTATTTAATTGTTCTATATAAGTCATTCTATAGAACAATTAAGGGCTTTGGTAGAGTAATTAAACTATTTAGATAGATAAATATTTCCTGAAGCTTAACCTAAGAATAGTACATACTTTCTGATTTATATTGTACCACATTTACAAAACTTCAAAAGTTTGTACTGTTTTCATAAATTTTTTTTTTGACTTAGGTGCATTTTTTTATTCTATATCACAGCAGATTAAAGTTTGGTGTAGGATCAAAGTATTTCTTCTAATTTAAGGATATTCTAACAGATTGAGTGTACATATGCTACTGTGCTTTATTGGAACCAATAGGTTTGGTAGATTAAGAATCAGGCACTACCCTATGATTAGTAGTTTGTTTCTCAATATGGATTCTTTGGAAGCTTAACCTAAGATTAGTACTTAGATTCTGAATAAAATTTCACACATTATTAAAACTTGAACACTTTTATTGTATATCACAGGAAAAGAAACATTTTAGTAACTCTTAATAATTAGTTAATTTTATATTACAAAGATTTCATTTATTCCATGTGTATTAATTCCTTTTCATATGTGCTAGCAATTTTTGGTAGACACCAGCATGGACAAAAAGTGGATTGGAGAGTTGCAAACAGAGTAAAAGAAGATTTTGCAAATAGGTGAGTAAACCTATCTTTATATTTTAGGCACAAGTTATTTAGTTCTAAGAGGTTATAATTGTATTAGAAAGTTGCAAAAAATTCTTGTCATTCAATGTTCTTAGTAACTTTAAACAGTTTTATAGGAGAAGTTTAATATCTAATGGAACCTATACAAAACTACATCTACAAAGTCTAAGTTCCTTGCCAAGTTTTGTCCCTTGTGTCCATTTTAAAACCTTGAACCTTGATCATCCTTCCCAATCACCTGAAATGGAAGTTAGAAAATCTGCAAAACAGGTTCTAATAGTAGCAGTAGAGGCACCAATATATGGTAATAAACACATTAAACCATAATTAGAAAATATACCAAAAATAAACTTTAATGTTTAGGGATCAACAGGATTAGAATTAGAACATATAAAAACAGTCTTTAAGTCTAGATAGGGGGCAAGTTCACAACAATCAGTTTCAACCACATTCACAATTACATTTTTTCCTTTTTAATTTCTGCTTCCTTCAAATTCTTCCTACTTTTGGATGATGAAAACTCATCCAAAAGTGACCTTTTAATAGCTCCAGAGTTGTCAGAACTGTCATCTACTTCCTTTTGTGAGGCTTGAATAGAGGCAGGACTATTAACTTCCACTCCAATAGAGGCTTCCTATTATTAACAAAAGCAGTAAACCAAATTAGTCACCATCATTAAAAAAAAAAAAAAAAAAAAAAAAAAAAAAAAAAAAAAAAAACACATTATAGAGCAGTAAGGCTCTGAAATTCTTACTTCAGAGATTGCATCACTGTTCGTTTTCTCCTCAAGCATCCTAGATATTAAGTCCTGGTCTTGATGCTCCACAAACCTGTCACTATAGGCTTTAAGCAAGTGCTCATCCCTGACAACCCTGACAACATTGAATAGGTAATTGGGACCCCTCTTAAGAGCCAGTTTAAAATTGATCTTAAACAACATCTTCATTCCAACTATAGCATCCAACTCAGGTGGCACTTCAACATCAACCTGTTTAGGTAGGTGATAAATAACCTAAGTACAAACATAGAATAAAAGTATAGAATAAATTCTGTAGAGCCAATTAGAAGAATTTACCTCCTTGTATTTTGCATACAATATAGAAGCAGGAATACCCACAAGTTCTGCCACCTCTCTATCCCAAAGCAACATTGGAGCATCTCCAGATTTATCAAGAGCAATTACAACAACTTTATATCTCACTGTACCCATCATACAAGGCTTGTTACACTTAGTACAAAGCAGTGATCCTTCCTGTTCTTTTAGTTTCTTATTACATCCAGGTGTCAGACATGATAAGTAGTACCAACCATCCTCAAAATCTAACCCCAAAATCTCAGCAGCCACATAGTATTCCCCATCCTATTATACACATCATTTTATAAGAAGATATAGCAATAAACCAACTAAAATAAAATAAAAGTAAGAATAGGTAGCTGAGTGTGTGGATTACCTCTTTAACCTTCTCCAAGATCATGGCAGTTTGTTATAATAACAGAAGCATTCTTAAACTCACGAATGCCTGTAGAGTTTGAATGTAGGGTGCCAGTACTAAGACTTCTCATTGGAGTACTCTAAGCTTTCAACCTTCATAAATATTAGAAAGTTTAATAGTAGCTGGATGGACATTGTGGTAGTTGACTAAAAGCAAAAAACATGTTTTTAAACAACCTATCTAGAATACAGTAGACCAAAATAAATAGCTATCTTATTTCTTTATTAGCAGTTTGCTAAAGTTGAAAAAAGACATAGTGTGTACACAATGCTATTAAGGTAGTATACAGTGGAAAACATGTGTTTAAACAACCTATCTAGAATACAGTAGACCACAATAAACATGTGTTTATTATAGCTATCTTATTTCTTTATTAGCAGTTTGCTAAAGTTGAAAAAAGACATAGTGTATACACAATGCTATGTTTTGTTTTCTAGATCACAGTAGACAGCATGTAGGGGGAATAGAGATTTTGTTTTTCTAAAATAAGTTGAAAGGCAATAGACCATACAATAATACAGATGAATGTAACAAATAGGACAAATAAAAAAGATAAACTTACTTTGACTTAAACTCTTGAAATTCCTCAAAATCCTCATTGAACCAAAGCTTCGTAGCATCATATGAACTGGTTATTCTGACCTCACCTTAAAAAAAATGTATACAAATAGATATAGTGTTGTTTATAGATACTCTGTTTATTGAAAATATAGGATAATGTGTTTAATCAATCCATACTAAAAGCAAAAAGCTGGAATGACTAATATAAATTATATGCAGAAAACTATAGAGAAACTCACCATTAACAACTTTAGCCCTACAGCATTGGATGACTACAATTAGTGGTTCTTTCGAATCAATATTGTAATAAGGCATAAGGGCAGATACATGCTCATTCCAAAGTGTACATGTCAGTGTGTTGTCACTGGATTCCAAACAGAAAAAAAAAAATAAAAGTATTACAGAAAAAAACCACATCATTCGTGTCTAATATAATCAAATTTAATTTTCAAAAACTTACGCATTGTCTTCAATTTGAAAGTCGATGAGTTTGGTTGCCTTTCCCCCTATAATCTTGTCCACAGGATTGTAAATCTCAATCACCATTCCAATCACATCTGCCAAATTAACAAAATATTAGAAAACAGTACTAAAAATAGAGTAAGGGAGATATTAGTAGTTAAAAAAAGTAAAGATAGTACCAATCAATTCCTTGTCATTCACATCAACAGGATCTTTCAAAGCCAAAAAACTCTTTAGCCGAAACATTTTGCAAGGAAAGCCATTAGAATGTATCTCCTTCACTTGTGTTCTATAGTTGAATTTGATTAGAAAGTCATGTTCTGTAATCTTGTAGACATAGTAGTTTGTAGAAGCCATGAAGTTCTTGATTTCAAAGACTTTCCCTTCTTTGATTATATCTCTATACTTTCCAATGTCATTTTTAATAATACTAGCATGAATGTAGTCTCCCTGCGAATAAAATAGACAAAAAATTATACACAGCCAAAGACCATTAGATTAGTAGATAGCATGTCATGAATGTAGTCTCCCCGGCAAAAAAAGAAAAAAAAAAAAAACATTTATACACATTGAAAGACCAGATTAGTAGATAGCATGAATATGATTTTTTGCAAATAAAGAACACTACCTCTTCATCATGGAACAATACTTCCATGCTCTTACTGGCCTGCCCCTCTCCCCTTTTCTCTGGCACTTCATAGACCCGTACTGCTCTCACCCTGATTACGCTGAGCTGGTGTTCCGGCTTTATGTTCTTCACAACAATGAACATGGAAGGCATCTTGAAAGACCAAGACTATTTCGAAAAGGTAGTAAAGTGAACTGAATTTGTGAAAGGTTTTTGGCATGAAGAAGCCGGGTATTTATACAGGTTGAAAATTCAAATTTACCAAAAGATAACCAGCAGCCAATGTTTTGGAATTCGCACATCTCATTGAATGTGTATTTGCAGATTTCAACTCTGCATATTCCGTGTAATATATATAATATTCTCTTGTTATTTATCTGCATGCATCTCCGAAATTGTAGGCCTGATGCCTTCCTTATGCTTTGATATTAATCATTTTGTTTACACTTCCAAGAGTTCTACATTAATTGAACTCCTTGGGAACCAAGCATTGTATGCTAAGTTAATACGAATAGTTGCCTTTTGAAAACGGCTGTGCATACTCCCAATGCGTAATCACATAACACGCGCAGAACAAATAACCTCTTCAATGGCTAAATATCACTAAAGCAAAACGGCGTAGTATCAATTGGGCGGAAAACGAATTGCCAAAACTTCTTGCTTTATTATAGAGTTAGATATGCTTTGTGTGAGTTGTGTAAGGTGTATAATATACTGTGTTGTGTGCTAATTTGTTGTGATAGGTGTGCGTTTTAGGCCATCTGGAAATGTTGTGTACATCTCTGTCCATTTGTGCGTGCATTTATTATTTGTTTGGTTTGCCGTATTGTATGTGCACGTGTGTTACGAGTACTTTCTTAGTGGTTAACAATAGTGAAATTGGGAAGTTGTTCCTTAGTTTCTAGTGTGTGCATATATTCAGGTTTTGTGCATTTTTGTGTGCATGTTTCCTGTGTACTGTATTGGTGGTTCTATTTTTGTTTAGTTCAGTTTGTTGTTTAAATTTGTATCCCCAACATTTTGTGTAAGGAAGTAGCACCACGTTGTTGTTGAACGCCAAGCAGAATCGCAAGTGAACGTTGTGGATGACGATTGAGAGTGCGGTTTGTGTAACAGTGATACTAGGGGATAGGAGTTGGACTTGTTGAGGATGTATTTTATGCTTGAGATTCTGTTTAGTGAGATCAACACGCATCATTCTAAGAACATCCGTAATGTCACATACTTGAAGTTACATCATTTAAGATAATGATTAGTGATTTAGTATAAATAATAACATTTTTTTTCAAAATATATTGATAAAATTGTTGGAGTTAACATAATTTCAGTTAAATTATGTGGGTCTATTAGAATTTGATCAATGAATGACTAACGTATTTAATTGGAGAGTTACAATCGATTCACTAGTATATCCCTAAAATTCAAAATATAATGATAATTATTTCAAGTTACAATGTTTAAGATAATGATTAGTAATTTAGTACAAATAACATTTTTTTAAAAATAATTTAAAAAAAAAAAAATTAAATAAACTAGCCCGTCACCGGTGACTTGGCCGGAATTTTTACCGAAAAATTTAACGGTAAGACCAAATGTGATACAAGTTGAATAGTCATGCACCTAATTTGAAAATGTTAGTAGTCAATGACCAAATGTGATACAAATTGAATAGTCAATGCACCAAAATTGAAAATTTTAATAATCAAGGACTAAAACTGATACATGTATAATGGTTGAGGGACTAAAAATGATATTTAGTCCTTGTTTAATTGATGAAGAGATTCAATCGATTTGTTAATATTCCAAAAAATGCAAAATATAATGATAATTACTACGAGTTACATCATTTAATTAAAATAATGATTAGTGGTTTATTACGAATTACATTTATTTTTTTCCAAATATATTGAAAAAATCGTATGGAATTTCTGATGAATTTTGTGGGCCTATTAGAATTTCAATAAATGACTACGTGTTTAAATGGAGAGATTTATTGGATTCACTAATATCCCAAAAAAAAATATAAAATATAATAATAATTATTACAAATTACAATATTTAAGATAATGATTAGTGACTTAGTACAAATAACATTTTTTAACAATTTAAATATATTGACAAGAGCATTTAATTGAATTTCAATAAAATTTTGTGGGCCTATTAAAATATAATTAAATGACAAATATGTTTAATTGGAGAGATTCAATCAATTCACTAATATTCCAAAAATAAATAAATAAATAAATATATATATATATATATATATATATATATATATATATATATATATATATATATATAATTATAATTATTACAAGTTACATAATTTAAGATAACGGTTAGTGATTTAGTACAAATAACGTTTTTTCTAAATATACTGCAAAATATTTGTGGCAAATTATGCTTTGGAACCGTATCCACCTTGCAAGGTGGATACGGTTATAAAACTGTTCATAATTATGAATATGTAATTAAAAAATTATGAACATATAGTTTTATAATTATGAACATAGAGTTGTGAACATAATTATGAACATGTAGCTATGTAATTATGAATATAGAAATTTAATAATTATGAATATGAAGTTAAAAAATTATGAATATATAGCTTTATAATTATGAACATATAATTCAGTAATTATGAATATAGAGATTCAATAATTGTGAATATGAAGTTCAAAAATTATGAATATATAGCTTTATAATTATGAACATATAGTTCAGTAATTATGAACATAGAGTTCAGTACACAAATAATGTACTTTTAATATATAAAAAATTTACCTTATATTCATAGTCCACACAGCTATATGAACCATGATCCACACAATAATGTCTCAATCATTATGGAGACATTATTGTGTGGACCATGGTTCACACAAGTTGTGTGGACCATATTTTGTCTACTGTAAAATAATATACATTCAATACAAAAATAATGTACATTCAATACAAAGATAATGTACATTATATACAGAGGATGTACATTATATTTGTTCTGAATGTACATTATATTGTATAGTGTATATTCAGTACAAAAATAATGTACTTTTGGTACATTAAAAATGTACTTTTTGTTATGCTCCACATAACATTGTGTAGACCATGGTCCATACAATAATTTGTCATAATGTCTTAGTTGGAGAGATTCAATCAATTCACTAATATCTCATAAAATGCAAAATATAATGATAATTATTAAAAGTTACATCAATTAAGATAATAATTAATAATTTTGTTCAAATGATATTTTTTCTAAATATATTGAAAAAAACTGTTGGAGTTAATGCTTGGAGGATTGAATATAATATCATGTAATTGAAATGCTACACTACCTGGTATTCAAGTAAAGTAATAATATTACACATATTTGACATTAACTATAACTTTTGGGTATTTAAAAAAAAAAAAATTATAACTTTTGGTTTAGTATTAACATAGCGTCAGGTTGGAGGGAATTTAAATTACATTCCCACTTAATTCCTACATAATTTTGAATGCAACTAAATTCCTTAGTTTGGTTGGAAGGAATTGCAATTCCCACATTTTCATGGAATTAAAATTCCATGCCCCCCTTGAGATTTTAATTCCATGAATTTTAGGAAGAAAAAAGGATAATGATGAGACAAAATTACCACTCTCGCTCCTTTTTTTAACCTAAAATTGATGTCTGGCAACAACAATGAATATTTTGGACTTTATACTACTTATTCCCTTTCAATTCTCATGTATACCAAACATTAGAATTGAAATTTCAAATAATTTTATTTCTCTAAACCATATACTAGAATTTAAATTCCCACTTTATTTCCAATAATTAATCTCCCGTGAAATTGCAATTCCTTTCGCACGTAATTCCCACCCTCCAATAAAACGTTCCGTGAGTTCTTTAATTTGAATTGCGGTGAAATAAGGTTTAATTTGTAAGGAAATCAAGTTTCCTCGCTTGATCCTGACAAAATATCTACTATAGAATATAGATTAGTAGCTAGACTCATGTTAATCCGATTTTGCTAGACAATTAATATTTTTATTTTGAGATTTTTATTTATTATTAAGTGCGTTTTAATGTCTCATATGACTTGGCATTCAACTTTTACTTAATTGCAATACCTTTTACTAAAATAAGATGCATTCAGATATATACAATAACAAATAAATTATTAATTTGTATCCACGTTTAAACTCGTCATTAAATGCTTTTATTTTTCCATTATTGTAATAGAAATTACTTAATTAAGAATGACAACTTAATTAAATGCCAAAATAAGAATATAAATTTAAAGTGTGCTTGGTTCATGCATGACAACCGAAATCAGAATGATAATCAAATACTCGGTAATAGTAATAGTAATGGTTTTGGTGAAAGTATTTTGCATGTTTGGTGGCAGGCCATATAGAATTGGAATGATTACTAATATTAATGTTTGGTTATATATTGTTGAGCCATTAATGTGCAATCCAATTATTAGTTTAGGCTTTTAGTTGAGATGGAGCACATACTTCAATTTGGTATCAGAGCCAAACAAAAGGTCATGGGTTCGAAGGTCACCGCTATCCATAAGCGACTACGGTCCACGTGTTGCTTGGAATCCACCTCACATGTGAGGGGGTGTGTGAGCATATAGCCATTAATGTGCAATCCAACTATCAGCTTAGGCTTTAGTTGACATGGAGATCTTACTGCCACCCATAAGCGACTACGGTCCACGTGTTGCTTGGAACCTACCGCACACGTGAGGGGGCGTGTTGAGCCATTAATGTGCAATCCAACTACCCGTATAACTGCTATAAAAATTTAAAAAATAGAAAAACAAAAAATTGGAGGCAATTAATCCTAATATAATGACATCCAAAACACCAATGTGAACAAAAAATCAAAACAAAAATTTAAAAGCATTAACCCAAACTTAAAAATTAAATTCCAAATATATTATGAAATGATACGGCCTTTTTAATTAAAAAATATGATTTTTAATTGAAAGGGTAATCAATCACATAATTGTATTTTAAAAAGTTGTTAACCAAACAATTTAATGATTCTCATTCCTAATATGTAAACTCCCATAAACCAAACACACCTTAAATGTTTTAACCATATAAAGATGCCAATTAACTCAATACTCTATATTAATGAATGACCATTAGATGAAATTCCACTTTAGTTATAGACGAGCATCATTATTACTACATTTAATTTAATTAGTAATATTCATTCCATTTATGTCACAATAGTTGATGATTAAAAGTAAAATTTACTGTTTTTAAAATTAAAAAAAAAAAAAAAGAGTAAAACTTAGTTTATTAAAAAGACTAAGAGTGTGTTTGATAAATAGTTGTTAACTGATTAAGTTAGTGAGTTTGACTAGTTGATATCATTAGTTGATTGTAGAAAGGTGTTTGGTTAATTAGTTGTTAGGTGATAGCTGATTACATACAAATTTTTCAAAAAGATGATCGAAAAAACTGTTTTGATCAGCCTTTTAAATTTTAGTGTTTTGGAACAATAAATTGATGTTACAAAAAACTAATTAATCAAACACTCATTAGTTGTTTATCCAAAGCAAACAACTAATAGTGATCAAACTAGTCAAAATTGATTGATAGGCTAATTATTGTATCAAATAGGGCCTAAATTTTTATAAAATGTTAGGTGTCGACACATGTTCTAATTTTATTAGATAAAAAAGAAAAATGAAAAGAGAAAATAGAATAAGAAATAGAGTAATCAAACTCATTGCAATTATATTTAAAATGTAGGCTAAAATGTGGTCCCGTATCATGAACCAATCCTGATTATTCATGCCGCACCATGATCTTTAAAAGTAATATTTAGAGCCATAAACCATAATTTTTTTTTTTTCGTCTAGAACTTTTTATAGGTTTTCTACAGGTTACCGGTTTAATATTGCAGACATGAAATTTTTTATTAGTTTTTTTTATGTATTTTTCTTTTTTCTCCTTCGTATTATTTTTTTCTGTATTTTTTCTAAACATATAGGTCTGCTCTGCGTTTTTCGCTTCTCATTTCCCCGATCAAGCCTGCTCTGCGGAGTTTGGTATCAGAGAAACGAGAAGTGAAAAACGCAGAGCAGGCCTATACATTTAGGAGAAAAAAAAAAAGAGAAAAATACGAAAAAAATTATAATACGAATGTGAGAGAAGAAAAATACGAAAAAAACTAATAAAAAATTCCTTGTTAGCAGTATTATCTCATAAAATGCAAAATATAATGATAATTATTACAAGTTACATCAATTAAGATAATAATTAATAATTTTGTTCAAATGATATTTTTTCTAAATATATTGACAAAAACTGTTGGAGTTAATGCTTGGAGAATTGAATATAATATCATGTAATTGAAATGCTACACTACCTGGTATTCAGGTAAAGAAACAAATATTACATATATTTGACATTAACTATAACTTTTGGGTATTTAAAAAAAAAAAAGTTATAAGTTTTGGTTTAGTATTAACATGGCGTTTGGTTGGAGGGAATTTAAATTACATTCCCACATTTTCATGGAATTAAAATTCCATGCCCCCCTTGAGATTTTAATTTCATGAATTTTAGGAAGAAAAAAGGATAATGATTAGACAAAATTACCACTCTCGCTCCTTTTTTAACCTAAAATTGATGTCTGGCAACAACAATGAATATTTTGGACTTTATACAACTTATTCCCTTTCAATTCTCATGTATACCAAACATTGGAATTGAAATTCCCAGTAATTTTATTTCTCTAAACCAAATACTAGAATTTAAATTCCTACTTTATTTCCAATAATTAATCTCCCGTGAAATTGCAATTCCTTTCGCACGTAATTCCCACCCTCCAATAAAACGTTCCGTAAGTTCTTGACTTTGAATTGCGATGAAATAAGGTTTAATTTGTAAAGAAATCAAGTTTCCTCGCTTGACCCTGACAAAATATCTACTATAGAATATAGATTAGTAGCTTGATCCTGACAAAATATCTACTATAAAATATAGATTAGTAGCTAGACTCATGTTAATCCCATTTTTCTAGACAATTAATATTTTTATTTTGAGATTTTTATTTATTATTATGTGCATTTTAATGTCTCATATGACTTGGCATTTAACTTTTACTTAATTGCAACAGCTTTTACTAAAATAAGATGCATTCGGATATATACAACAACAAATAAATTATTAATTTGTATCCGCGTTTAAACTCGTCATTAAATGCTTTTATTTTTCCATTATTGTAATAGAAATTACTTAATTAAGAATGACAACTTAATTAAATGCCAAAATAAGAATATAAATTTTGGGTGTGCTTGGTTCATGCATGAGAACCCGAATCAGAATGATAATCAAATACTTGGTAATAGTAATAGTAATGGTTTTGGTGAAAGTATTTTGTATGTTTGGTGGTAGGCCATATAGAATTGAAATGATTACTAATATTAATGTTTGGTTATATATTGTTGAGCCATTAATGTGCAATTTAACTATCAGCTTAGGCTTTTAGTTGAGATGGAACACATACTTCAATTTGGTATCAGAGCCAGACTAAAGGTTATGGGTTCGAATCTTACCGCTACCCATAAGTGACTACATTTCACGTGTTGCTTGGGGGCGTGTGCGCATATAGCCATTAATGTGCAATCCAACTATCAGCTTACGCTTTTAGTTGACATGCTTCTATTTGGTATCAGAGCCAGACCCAAAGGACACGAGTTCGAATCTCACCGGCTTGGGGGCGTGTGCGCATATAGCCATTAATGTGCAATCCAACTATCAGCTTAGGCTTTTAGTTGACATGGAGTACATGCTTCAATTTGGTATCAGAGCCAGGTCACGGGTTCGAATCTTGCTGCCACCCATAAGCGACTACGGTCCACGTGTTGCTTGGAACCTACCGCACACGTGAGGGGGCGTGTTGAGCCATTAATGTGCAATCCAACTACCCGTATAACTGCTATAAAAATTTAAAAAATAGAAAAACAAAAAATTGGAGGCAATTAATCCTAATATAATGACATCCAAAACACCAATGTGAACAAAAAATCAAAACAAAAATTTAAAAGCATTAACCCAAACTTAAAAAATCAAATTCCAAATATATTATGGATTGATACGGCCTTTTTAATTAAAAAATATGATTTTTAATTGAAAGGGTAATCAATCGCATAATTGTATTTTAAAAAGTTGTTAACCAAACAATTTAATGATTCTCATTCCTAATATGTAAACTCCCATAAACCAAACACACCTTAAATGTTTTAACCATATAAAGATGCCAATTAACTCAATACTCTGTATTAATGAATGACCATTAGATGAAATTCCACTTTAGTTATAGACGATAGCATCATTATTACTACATTTAATTTAATTAGTAATATTCATTCCATTTATGTCACAATAGTTGATGATTAAAAGTAAAATTTACTGTTTTTAAAATTAAAAAAAAAAAAAAAGAGTAAAACTTAGTTTATTAAAAAGACTAAGAGTGTGTTTGATAAATAGTTGTTAACTGATTAAGTTAGTGAGTTTGACTAGTTGATATCATTAGTTGATTGTAAAAAGGTGTTTGGTTAATTAGTTGTTAGGTGATAGCTGATTACATACAAATTTTTCAAAAAGATGATCGAAAAAACTGTTTTGATCAGCCTTTTAAATTTTAGTGTTTTGGAACAATAAATTGATGTTACAAAAAACTAATTAATCAAACACTCATTAGTTGTTTATCCAAAGCAAACAACTAATAGTGATCAAACTAGTCAAAATTGATTGATAGGCTAATTATTGTATCAAATAGGGCCTAAATTTTTATAAATTTTTTTTTTCATCTAGAACTTTTTATAGGTTTTCTACAGGTTATCGGTAATAATATTGCAGACATGAAATTTTTTATTAGTTTTTTTTTATGAATTTTTCTTTTTTCACCTTCGTATTATTTTTTTCTGTATTTTTTCTAAACATATACGTTGCTCTGCGTTTTTCGCTTCTCATTTCCCCGATCAAGCCTGCTCTGCAGAGTTTGGTATCAGAGAAATGAGAAGTGAAATACGCAAAGCAGGCCTATACATTTAGGGAAAAAAAAAGAGAAAAATACGAAAAAAAATTTATAATACGAAGGTGAAAGAAAAAAAATACGAAAAAAACTAATAAAAATTCTTTGTTAGCAGTATTATCTCATAAAATGCAAAATATAATGATAATTATTACAAGTTACATCAATTAAGATAATAATTAATAACTTTGTTCAAATGATATTTTTTCTAAATATATTGACAAAAACCTTTGGAGTTAATGCTTGGAGGATTGAATATAATATCATGAAATTGAAATGCTACACTACCTGGTATTCAAGTAATGTAATAATATTACATATATTTGACATTAACTATAACTTTCGGGTATTTAAAAAAAAATATAACTTTTGGTTTAGTATTAACATGGCGTTTGGTTGGAGGGAATTTAAATTACATTCCCACATTTTCATGGAATTAAAATTTCTCGCCCCCTTTGAGATTTTAATTTTATGAATTTTAGGAAGAAAAAAGGATAATGATGAGACAAAATTACCACTCTCGCTCATTTTTTAACCTAAAATTGATGTCTGGCAACAACAATGAATATTTTGGACTTTATACTACTTATTCCCTTTCAATTCTCATGTATACCAAACATTGGAATTGAAATTCCCAGTAATTTTATTTATCTAAACCAAATACTAGAATTTAAATTCCCACTTTATTTTCAATAATTAATCTCCCATGAAATTGCAATTCCTTTCGCACGTAATTTCTACCCTCCAATAAAACGTTCCGTAATTTCTTGACTTTGAATTGCGATGAAATAAGGTTTAATTTGTAAGGAAATCAAGTTTCCTCGCTTGATCCTGACAAAATATATACTATAGAATATAGATTAGTAGCTAGACTCATGTTAATCCGATTTTGCTAGACAATTAATATTTTTATTTTGAGATTTTTATTTATTATTAAGTGCGTTTTAATGTCTCATATGACTTGGCATTCAACTTTTACTTAATTGCAACAGCTTTTACTAAAATAAGATGCATTCAGATATATACAACAACAAATAAATTATTAATTTGTATCCGCGTTTAAACTTGTCATTAAATGCTTTTATTTTTCCATTATTGTAATAGAAATTACTTAATTAAGAATGACAACTTAATTAAATGTCAAAATAAGAATATAAATTTAAAGTGTGCTTGGTTCATGCATGCGAACCGGAATCAGAATGATAATAAAATACTTGGTAATAGTAATAGTAATGGTTTTGGTGAAAGTATTTTGCATGTTTGGTGGTAGGCCATATAGAATTGGAATGATTACTAATATTAATGTTTGGTTATATATTGTTGAGCCATTAATGTGCAATCCAACTATTAACTTAGGCTTTTAGTTGAGATGGAGCACATACTTCAATTTGGTATCAGAGCCAGACTAAAGGTCATGGGTTTGAATCTCACCGCTGCCCATAAGCGACTACGGTCCACGTGTTGCTTGGAACCCACCGCCCACGTAAGGTGGCGTGTGAGCCATTAATATGCAATCCAACTACTCGTATAACGGGCATAAAAATTTTAAAAATAGAAAAACAAAAAATTGGAGGCAATTAATCCTAATATAATGACATCCAAAACACCAATGTGAACAAAAAATCAAAACAAAAATTTAAAAGCATTAACCCAAACTTAAAAATCAAATTCCAAATATATTATGGAATGATACGGCCTTTTTAATTAAAAAATGTGATTTTTAATTGAAAAGGTAATCAATCACATAATTGTATTTTAAAAAGTTGTTAACAAAACAATAACTATAATTTTAATCATTCTAATTCATAATATGTAAACTCCCATAAATCAAACACACCTTAAATGTTTTAACCATATAAAGATGCCAATTAACTCAATACTGTATATTAATGAATGACCATTAGAGGAAATTCCACTTTAGTTATAGACGATAGCATCATTATTACTACATTTAATTTAATTAGTAATATTCATTCCATTTATGTCAAAATAGTTGATGACTAAAAGTAAAATTTACTGTTTAAAAAAAAAAAAAAAAAGAGTAAAACTTACAGGGCGTTTGGTTAAAGGGATTTTAAATTCCCTTCCCACTTAATTCCCACCTAATTCCAAAGGCCATTAAATTCCGTAGTTTGGTTGGAGGGAATTGCAATTCCATGGAATTGCAGTTCCCCCATTTTCATGGAATTAAAATCCCATGTCTCCCCCTGGTATTTTAATTCCTGGAAAAAAAAGATAGTGATGAGTCAAAATTACCCCTTCCTTTTTTAACCTAAAATTAATGTTTAACAACAATAATGGACATTTTTGACTTTATACTACTTATTCCCTTTCAATTCCCATGTATACCAAACATTAGAATTAAAATTCCCAGTATTTCTATTCCTATCAACCAAACACTGGAATTTAAATTCCCACTTTATTCCCAGTAATTCAACTCCCATGGAATTACAATTCTTTTCCCACATAATTCCCCCCTCCAACCAAACGCCCTGTTAGTTTATTAAAAAGACTAAGAGTGTGTTTGATAAATAGTTGTTAACTGATTAAGTTAATGAGTTTGACTAGTTGATATCATTAGTTGATTGTAGAAAGGTGTTTGGTTAATTAGTTGTTAGGTGATAGCTGATTACATACAAATTTTTCAAAAAGATGATCGAAAAAACTGTTTTGATCAACCTTTTAAATTTTAGTGTTTTGGAACAATAAATTGATGTTACAAAAAACTAATTAATCAAACACTCATATTAGTTGTTTATCCAAAGCAAACAACTAATAGTGATCAAACTAGTCAAAATTGATTGATAGGCTAATTATTGTATCAAATAGGGCCTAAATTTTTATAAAATGTTAGGTGTCGACACATGTTCTAATTTTATTAGATAAAAAGAAAAATGAAAAGAGAAAATAGAATAAGAAATAGAGTAATCAAACTCATTGCAATTATTTTTAAAATGTAGGCTAAAATGTGGTCCCGTATCATGAACCATTCCTGATTATTCATGCCGCACCATGATCTTTAAAAGTAATATTTAGAGCCATAAACCATAATTTTTTTTTTTCGTCTAGAACTTTTTATAGGTTTTCTACAGGTTACCGGTAATAATATTGCAGACATGAAATTTTTTATTAGTTTTTTTTTATGTATTTTTCTTTTTTCTCCTTCGTATTATTTTTTCTGTATTTTTTCTAAACATATAGGTCTGCTCTGCGTTTTTCGCTTCTCATTTCCCCGATCAAGCCTGCTCTGCGGAGTTTGGTATCAGAGAAACGAGAAGTGAAAAACGCAGAGCAGGCCTATACATTTAGGAGAAAAAAAAAGAGAAAAATACGAAAAAAATTATAATACGAATGTGAAAGAAGAAAAATACGAAAAAAACTAATAAAAAATTCCTTGTTAGCAGTATTATCTCATAAAATGCAAAATATAATGATAATTATTACAAGTTACATCAATTAAGATAATAATTAATAATTTTGTTCAAATGATATTTTTTCTAAATATATTGACAAAAACTGTTGGAGTTAATGCTTGGAGAATTGAATATAATATCATGTAATTGAAATGCTACACTACCTGGTATTCAAGTAAAGAAACAAATATTACATATATTTGACATTAACTATAACTTTTGGGTATTTAAAAAAAAAAAGTTATAAGTTTTGGTTTAGTATTAACATGACGTTTGGTTGGAGGGAATTTCAATTACATTCCCACCTTTTTCATGGAATTAAAATTCCATGCCCCCCTTGAGATTTTAATTTCATGAATTTTAGGAAGAAAAAAGGATAATGATGAGACAAAATTACCACTCTCGCTCCTTTTTTAACCTAAAATTGATGTCTGGCAACAACAATGAATATTTTGGACTTTATACTACTTATTCCCTTTCAATTCTCATGTATACCAAACATTGGAATTGAAATTCCCAGTAATTTTATTTCTCTAAACCAAATACTAGAATTTAAATTCCCACTTTATTTCCAATAATTAATCTCCCGTGAAATTGCAATTCCTTTCGCACGTAATTCCCACCTTCTAATAAAACGTTCCGTAAGTTATTGACTTTGAATTGCGATGAAATAAAGTTTAATTTGTACGGAAATCAAGTTTCCTCGCTTGATCCTGACAAAATATCTACTATAGAATATAGATTAGTAGCTTGATCCTGACAAAATATCTACTATAGAATATAGATTTGTAGCTAGACTCATGTTAATCCCATTTTGCTAGACAATTAATATTTTTATTTTGAGATTTTTATTTATAATTATGTGCATTTTAATGTCTCATATGACTTGGCATTTAACTTTTACTTAATTGCAACAGCTTTTACTCAAATAAGATGCATTCAGATATATACAACAACAAATAAATTATTAATTTGTATCCGCGTTTAAACTCGTCATTAAATGCTTTTATTTTTTCATTATTGTAATAGAAATTACTTAATTAAGAATGACAACTTAATTAAATGCCAAAATAAGAATATAAATTTTGGGTGTGCTTGGTTCATGCATGAGAACCCGAATCAGAATGATAATCAAATACTTGGTAATAGTAATAGTAATGGTTTTGGTGAAAGTATTTTGCATGTTTGGTGGTAGGCCATATAGAATTGGAATGATTACTAATATTAATGTTTGGTTATATATTGTTGAGCCATTAATGTGCAATTTAACTATCAGTTTAGGCTTTTAGTTGAGATGGAACACATACTTCAATTTAGTATCAGAGCCAGACTAAAGGTTATGGGTTCGAATCTTACCGCTACCCATAAGTGACTGCAGTTCACGTGTTGTTTGGGGGCGTGTGCGCATATAGCCATTAATGTGCAATCCAACTATTAGCTTAGGCTTTTAGTTGACATGGAGCACACATGCTTCTATTTGGTATCAGAGCCAGACCAAAGGACACGAGTTCGAATCCCACCGGCTTGGGGGCGTGTGCGCATATAGCCATTAATGTGCAATCCAGGCTTTTAGTTGACATGGAGCACACATGCTTCTATTTGGTATCAGAGCCAGACCAAAGGACACGAGTTCGAATCCTCACCGCCACCCATAAGCGACTACGGTTCACGTGTTGCTTGGAACCCACCGCACACGTGAGGGGGTGAATGGAGCCATTAATGTGCAATCCAAATGCCCGTATAACGAGTATAAAAATTTTGAAAATAGAAAAACAAAAAATTGAAGGTTAACCCAAACTTAAAAACCAAATTCCAAATATATTATGGAATGATACGGCCTTTTTAATTAAAAAATGTGATTTTTAATTGAAAGGGTATTCAATCACATAATTGTATTTTAAAAAGTTGTTAACCAAACAATAACTATGATTTTAATGATTCTAATTCCTAATATGTAAACTCCCATAAACCAAACACACCTTAAATGTTTTAACCATATAAAGATGCCAATTAACTCAATACTGTATATTAAATGAATGACCATTAGAGGAAATTCCACTTTAGTTATAGACGATAGCATCATTATTACTACATTTAATTTAATTAGTAATATTCATTCCGTTTATGTCAAAATAGTTGATGATTAAAAGTAAAATTTACTGTTTTTTTTTTAAAAAAAAAAAAGAGTAAAACTTAGTTTATTAAAAAGACTAAGAGTGTGTTTGATAAATAGTTGTTAACTGATTAAGTTAGTGAGTTTGACTAGTTGATATCATTAGTTGATCGTAGAAAGGTGTTTGGTTAATTAGTTGTTAGGTGATAGCTGATTACATACAAATTTTTCAAAAAGATGATCGAAAAAACTGTTTTGATCAGCCTTTTAAATTTTAGTGTTTTGGAACAATAAATTGATGTTACAAAAAACTAATTAATCAAACACTTATATTAGTTGTTTATCCAAAGAAAACAACTAATTGTGATCAGACTAGTTAAAATTGATTGATAGGCTAATTATTGTATCAAATAGGGCCTAAATTTTTATAAAATGTTAGGTGTCCACACATGTTCTAATTTTATTAGAGAAAAAGAAAAATGAAAAGAGAAAATAGAATAAGAAATAGAGTAATCAAACTCATTGCAATTATATTTAAAATTTAGGCTAAAATATCATCCCGTATCATGAACCATTCCTGATTATTCATGCCGCACCATGATCTTTAAAAGTAATATTTAGAGCCATAAACCATAAATTTTTTTTTTTTTCGTCTAGAACTTTTTATAGGTTTTTCTACAGGTTACCGGTAATAATATTGCAGACATGAAATTTTTTATTAGTTTTTTTTTAGGTATTTTTCTTTTTTCGCCTTCGTATTATTTTTTTCTGTATTTTTTCTAAACATATAAGTCTGCTCTGCGTTTTTCTCTTCTCATTTCCCCGATCAAGCCTGCTCTGCGGAGTTTGGTATCAGAGAAACGAGAAGTGAAAAACGCAGAGCAGGCCTATACATTTAGGAAAAAAAAATACGAAAAAAATTATAATACGATAGTGAAAGAAAAAAAATACGAAAAGAACTAATAAAAATTCCTTGTTAGTAGTATTATTACTGGTAACGTGTAGGAAACCTGTAAAAAGTTCTAGACGAAAATAAAAATTATGGTTTATGGCTCTAAATATCACTTATTAAAGATCAGGTGTGGCATAAATAATCAGGAATGGTTCATGGTGCGAGATGACACTTTAGTTTAAAATTTAACTAGCTTGGTTGGCGTGAATAGTTGTGCATCTGGTCCTTTAACAGAGGTCAGGAGTCTCTCCCCAACACTAGTAGCAAGATAGACTCGAGTCCATGGTATAACAATTGTTTCGTGGTCAGAAAAAATAAAATAAAATTATACTTTCAAATATAAAATTTTAATATGAAGTTTTTTGCAAAATAAAACCGCCTTACAGATTATCACTATTCAGTATTCACTCTTCCTCCCTCCCTCTGATATGTAACCGTTACAAGTGGACTATGCCGCTTTCGGTATATATATATACACCGGCCTCACTCTCCATTCACTCAAACGTACTCTCCTTTCTCTAGCTCTCTCCCTCTCTCTCTCATCTCTTCATTCCTTTTCTATCTAGGCGATAAAATGGACCTTGCTCTCCTCCAGCAGCACCTCATTGCAAACATTGAAGCTCTGCAACGTGAAGTAATTATATTAGATCATCCTTGCATAATGCATATCAGTTTTTCTGATCTCTAATTTTCCTTTTTTTTTTTTTTTTTTTTTTTTTTTTTTTTTTTTTTTGTATAAGAATTTGCTTGAGCTTAATTTTATTTTATGTTTTGGAATTGATCGAGTTGGATTTCAGGTTTTAATTTTGAGGGGAAGAATTTGATCTCGGTTCGACAATCATTCCATTTAAGCTGATATGTCAGTGTGTATGATCGTGCATATGCTGATAATCCTGATATATATATATATATATATATATATATATATATATATATATATATATGTGTGTGTGTGTGTGTGTATCTACACGCACAGGTGCTATATGTGCTCATATATCATATTAAAACCCTAAGATTATGGGTATAAGGTTGATCTATCTTGCTATTATCATTCATCATGATGAGTACAAATTTGACATTTTTAAAAAAAATAAAATTGTTTTATTTTTCCATTAAAATTAAGTTTTTTTTTTTTTTTTGGTACTTTTTCTTCAAATAAAAACAAAAACTGTTGTATATGAAATCTGTATAGTTACTGGTTTATGAATCATTTGGTATGTGCGGTTGTAGGAGG
This sequence comes from Ipomoea nil, assembly GCF_001879475.1. Classification (NCBI taxonomy): domain Eukaryota; kingdom Viridiplantae; phylum Streptophyta; class Magnoliopsida; order Solanales; family Convolvulaceae; genus Ipomoea; species Ipomoea nil. Next base: position 2,190,713 of record NW_017616619.1, on the reverse strand, counting down.
AGGTTTTTCTAGTTTATCAGTAGTTTAACAGACATATATGCATCTATATATCGTGTGTGTGTATATATATATATATATATATATATATATATATATATATATATTTATATATATATATATACTGATAATTCTGGTTTGTTGCAGGGCTATGTTGATCACTATATGAAGATGTGCTATGGGCTGAAAGAGACTTCTGGCATAACATTCTTCTTAGAATTGATTGTTACTTTTCTAACAGACGCTGCTACTGTCATAGATGATATGACTGCCACAGTGTAAGTTCTGACCTACTAACTTGTTTTTGTTCTCTGAGAACTAAAAATATTATGCTTTTGTATGTTATTAAAAAAGATAAATATGTATCTATGTTTTTAACTGCATCTAGTGAACATCCGATTCTGGACTATGATAAGATGCAGGAGCTTGCCATCAAGCTCAAGGGAAGTTCTGCATGGTAAGTACTTGAACACAAAAGTCATCAGATTATATATATAGAGTTTTTTGCACTTTTAGTCCCACGACTATAGTGGCATTGGCAGAATTGATCCACGACTTTTGAACTTTACAATTTTAGTCCACGACTATTGATTTTTTTTTGCAAAAATGGTCATTCCGGCCACTTTTCCGTCAAAATTTCACCGAATTTTTTTTTTCTTTTTTTAGCCGGGTTAAAATTGACATTTTACTTATCTCAAAAAATTAAAAGAAAAAAATTGATATTTGACTACATACAATATTACTGGGCTACATACTACTGCCCCAGGCGGCGGAGTACATGTACCACTCCAATGCTGCTGTCGGATAAGCCAACTAGCCCGGGGAACGTCACGGTCGCTCCGCCACTTACTGACAGCCCTGCCTGCTCCAGGAACTCCGCCGCCTGGGGCAGTAGTATGTAGCCCAGTAATATTGTATGTAGTCAAATATCAATTTTTTTCTTTTAATTTTTTGATATAAGTAAAATGTCAATTTTAACCCGGCTAAAAATGGAGAATTTTTTTTTTTTGGTGAAATTTTGACGGAAAAGTGGCCGGAAGGACCAGTTTTGCAAAAAAATCAATAGTCGTGGACTAAAATTACAAGGTTCAAAAGTCGTGGATCAATTCTGCCAGTGCCACTATAGTCGTGGGACTAAGGGGGGGGGGGGGGGGGGACCCGGATTAGGTCGAGATGAAATGTAATATTTATTATATTCTAACAAATGTAATACTAAATCATCAATAAAATATTTATTACTTATATGAAAAAATATAATACTTTTACATTTTGATGTAATAGTATTATATTTTTCATCAAAAGTATTACATTTTTCTTTATAAGTGCAACATTACGGAAAAATATAATACTTTTGATGAAAAAAGTAATACTTTTACATTGAAATGTAAAAGTATTACATTTGTATTATGTTTTTCCATAAGTAACAAATATTTTATTCCTGATTTAGTAATTACAATTGCTAGTATAAGTATTACATTTGCATATTGATTCAATCCGTCTCACGGATCCAATGAGATCACCTCTTTCCCTGATCAGTGAAGCCCTTTATGAATGCACACAATCTACTATACGAATGAACACAAACTACTCCAAGATAGATTGTGTGCATTCATGTTAGGCAAATTTCACACAATCTAGTTTGTGTGCATTCATGAAAGGACTTAGGGAAGATGTTGTATCATTTTATCATTAGTTTATATATAGAGTTAATTCCAGCAATGGTCCCCTAAGTATGATGATTTTCCAGATTTGGTCATAGACTTTTAATTTGGACAATTTAACCACCCGTCTATTAAAATTTTTTTCCAATTGAGGTCCTTCCGTCAATTGTTGGTTAAGTCAGCGTCAATTTCAGGGGCAAATTGGTACTTTTACTTACTAAGCGTATTTATACTCTTCATTCCACCATATATACGGGAATAAATACACATACTCTACGCGGCAGCATCTTCCTCATCCGAAGTCCTAGAAGCACCGAATACATCCGAAGCCCTCATCCCAATTCATCTTCCTCTACCTTCCAACGAATTAGCAGCGAGATGTCTACAAGATATAGCAGCGAGAGCTCTTTATCTTCAAGAAGGCAGGAATACATCCGAAATTGTGACAGGACCTTCCGAAATTCGCAAGTTTTCTCGATCTGTTCTTGCAGAACGACGTCGCATTATGGAAGCAGGACTTCGCGGGAGATCTAATCTCGCCGGGATACACCATCTCCAATGGCGGTATCCCCTTTTGATTCCACCGTCGTTAGGGCTGGCCCACACCAATGGACTCAAACAAAACGCGTTCCGGCCGAGACCAACTTTGCTGCTGCCGCCTCTATGCTACGTCAGAGTCTTTCTCGGTGTCTGTTTCCATGCTGGCGACGACTGCCCGCTCAATCCGCCCTGGTAATCCTCTTCGTTCTCCTCATCGGAGTACCTAGCCGGTGACATTTCTCTGTCACAATTTCGGAGTGTTCTCTGCCTCACTCCGATTGTAGCTTCGTCTAACGAAAGCGACCGGGTTTTCTCCCCCCGACGACCTGCGACAATTGTGGAGAGCCACGAAGGAGACGACGGCGGCATAGTGCTACACCGATCATCCGAATTCGACACCCTGGGCTCCGAATCCGAATCCAGATCACCCGATTTAGACCTAAACATATGATAAAACAAGGAAAACATATAATTCTTCTTCTTATCCTTCTTATTGGTATACTTGCTCCAGGAAATTAATTCTCCAGTTGGGCCTACTTATGGAGTAGCATGGAATCTCTGATCCGCCAAGCCATGCCGGCTGAGGCGCCAGGTGACGGCGGTATCAAATTCCCATCGAGAAGCATACGGCAAAACGGACTGAGGAAAAACAATACGCTTGTATTTATTCCCGTATATATGGTGAAATGAAGAGTATAAATACGCTTAGTAAGTAAAAGTACCAATTTGCCCCTGTAATTGACGGTGACTTAACAAACAATTGACGGAAGGACTTCAATTGGAAAAAATTTAATAGACGAGTGGTTAAATTGTCCAAATTAAAAGTCTAGGACCAAATCTGGAAAATCATCATACTCGGGGGACCATTGCTGGAATTAACTCTTTATATATATATATATATATATATATGATATTTGATACTAACATATAGTTATATACTCAGTTCTAATCATGGAGCTTAACTGTATATGCAGCATTGGGGCTTGTAGGATAAGTGCTGGTTGCACTCAGTTACTCCAAGAAATTAGAAGAAGATCACGGAGAGAGTATGGAGGGATTATTAATTTTCTTTTTCAAACAAATTCACTGTCCAACAATAAAATCTTAAAATTGAATTGTCTCTTTGTTTTCCTTCTCATATCAGCTGCAAACTGGTAGTCGAGATGATGATCATAGAAAGATCCACCTTGGAAATCAAGCTGGAGACTATTATGCAGGTGACATAAAGTTTATATATATGCAAGATTTATTATGCTATACAACATTGCCTACGCATTCTTAAATGCGTTATGTTCTTGTTTTCAGCTGGAGCGTGAGATCGTTGACAGACAATTACAGTGAACTACCGGTGAGTTGTGATTTTTAGTTAGTTTTATTATTTGTTTTTTTTTTGGGTCTCGTGTCTTATTCTCTGATCCTTAAGGACCAGGGTTCACAATGCACTGTGTACCCTAGTGCATGTGTATATATGTCTTTATATTATGAGTTTTGTGTCTTCTGTTACAAATTTCTATACCATTAAAAGTATGAATTTTGTACCTGAAATAAATTTATAATTGTGTCTTATATTATGTATTTTTGTATCTTTGTGTTGTAAAATTTTGTGCATATAAACACAAATTATGTACCTAAATCAAATTTGAAAAATAAGTAAATATATAACATGTATATATGTGTCTTGTGTTGTGATTTTTTATATCGTATTAGGAAATTATGTACATCACGAGTATGAATTCTGTACCTCGTCGTTTTGATTCAAGGTCCATAATGTTATGTAGACTCTGGTTCATGATAATTTTTTTAAGTACTACTGACTCTGTTACAATGTAGTATCTGTTCATAACTGCTTTCTCAACCTATTGAAGCACAAAGAGTCATTAACGCTCCCACCGAAGATCGAACCCATGACCTCCCTGATCCATGATATAAATTGTCTTTGATCTCTAACTTTTAGTACGTTTGAATGCAGGCTGGATGCATGGATGGGTGGCTTCGTGGGGATCGGAATTGTTAGATGAAGTGTTGAGCACTTAGATTTAATTTTCTGCCTTTCTCAACCTTTTTCTAATTACTTTCTATATGTATTTTGTAATAATTCGGATTGCTTTTCAATGCTACATGAAATAGAAAGCTTCCCTTTTATATTGTTCACAAAAAATGTTAATTGATGGAATAATCACGGAGTCGGAGCGGGGCAGGATATACGAATCGGGTCGGACCCCGTACCCACCCGCGAGACAGGACGAACCACCCCGGGGTCAGCGTGGGCCGACCCCCTGAGCTCGGCTGAGCCCCGTGGGCTCGGCCTCGGCCCTCATGGGCTCGGTCGAGCCCACGCTCGGCCCCTTAGCCGAGCTCCGTGCACGGCCAAGGGCCGGGTCCTCGCGTAGAGCGAGTCCCGCGGCTCCTCCCGCGGGCCCAGGGCCCGTAGCAGCCGGGGAGTATATAAACACCCCCCCGGTGTCCTAATTAGGCATCTCATACTTTCCTACAACCTTTGTCTTGTTATTACACGTCCCGAATCTCTGTAATAGCATTTTATGTCCAATTAATACAATATTTATCATTTTATTATTCGTTCTTTATATTCCATTTCATATACAGGTTGTATAGTCCGGACCCCCGGGTTCATATAATCCATCATTAGTGCTCTTGTTGAGAGCGGTTGTGCAAGCTTAAGCGTCTCCCTATTATCCTTCATTGACAGCAATGACAAGATCCGGGTCAAACACCCACAACTCGCAGGGTTCGCGCCACACACGCGACCTCTCCCTCGCCAACCACCCCAATGGGAACACAGCAAGTCGGCAGACCATGCCCGTAGGGGCGGGAGGGGACCTCCGAGATCAGATCAACGGGAGTCGGCAGGGGGCCGTGGAGGACCTCCGGGGTCGTCTCACTAACAATTGCCCTCTCGGCGGGACGGTGCCACCCGCGCCACCGCAGGTCCCGACCTCCCAGGAAGATGCCGCCATACTCGAGCAGGCGGCGAACGCACTCAACCGCATCGCAGGTGGGCTGCGTCGGGGAGACCCAGCACCCCCACCTCCGCCCCTTCCGAGGGCGCGTAGTGGCCCCAGCACTCAAGCACCCCGGGAGCCCGTAGGAGTTCATGAACATCATCATCTTTGGCCTTCATTTCGAACTCATATGCTTTTAGATCACTAAATAATTTGTCTGTTGACAACATTCTTAGATCTCGGTGATCGCGCATAGCCGTAACCATCATATCCCATGCAGATGGTAAGCCTCGTAGGATTTTGAGATTAATTTCTTTTTGGCTAATATTTTTGCCAAGATCACTAATCTCTCCAAGAACTTTGATCATTCGAGCTTCCATGTCTGCAACACTTTCATTTGAGAGCATTTTGAAATCTTCAAACTTCTTCATGGAGATTGTGAGCTTATTATCCTTTTCTTGTTCATCTCCTTCGCCAATCTTGATGAGAGTTTCCCAAATTTCTTTTGCGGTAGCACTATTTCGGATCTTCGGAAATATTGTATCATCCACGGCTTTGAATAGAATATCCATTGCAATATTGTCAAGATTATTCCGTGTTCTATCATCCGATGTCCATTCGGGTTTAGGCTTTTGTACGTACTGTGGAGCATCCGGGGATAGGACAAACGCCGTATTGATTTTTAATATTTTGATAGGGCCAGTGGAAATAACTTCCCACATTTCATCGTGTAAAGCCGATAAGTGTACCTGCATACGAACTTTCCAATCATCAAATTTATCAAGTGAGAATAATAGATTTTGAGCTAAATCTTTCTTCATCATCATCACGAGAGATTTGAAAGATTAATCCAATCCACACACTTTGTATAATGGATCAGCCTAGCAGTCAAAAATAGTTGACCCAATTTAGGGACAAATTTTGACTCGGATAAATACCCGCTCTCAAACCTATTTTTGGTCCCAAAAGAGGTAAGGTGAAAGTCTAGAGAGGGGGGGGGGGGGGGGTGAATAGACTTTCAAACTTTTTCGCACAGCACAACAATTGCTAAGACAGAGATAAACCAAAACTCTTAACTAGATTGTTAGAGTATTGTGCACAGCGGAAATAAATAAAGATAAAGTGTGTGTGAGATTGTGTGAGGTTATATCTCGTGTAGAGCAATTAAGTAAAGAGCAGTAAGTAAAGAAAGCAGTAAAGAACACAAGACAATTATAGTGGTTCGCGAGGTGGTGTAATCCTCCTACTCCACTTGCTCTTATTTCCAAGAGCAATTCACTATATCTACCACTTCTTGGTTCCAAGATACAATGAATTTCCGTGATCTAGTGCTTTGATCACAAAGCCCGCACTAATCACGCCCAGTGACACCACACTGCTGCTTCGGGTTTCATGTCGCCGCGCTACTATCCCAGGATTTCACGACTCCGCGTTACTTTCCCCCCGTCTTCCACACTCCGGTAGAAACGTATCCGTGATCTGGTGCTTTGATCACTAAGCCCACACCAATCACATCCAGTGCCTCCGACACTACTGCTTCGGATCTCACAGCTCCGTGTAACAATCTAGGATTTCACAGATCCGTGCTACTTTCCTCCCTTCTCTTGTTTTGCTCCAAAACAAGTGTTGTCTTGCTTCCGACTTCTGAGACTCTGTAGTTGATCTTCAATGATGCGCAGGTCTCTTTGATGAAGATGAACACTCTTGAAAGATTTCTCTTGAACGCTCTGAGTGTTTTCTCTCTTTGGATGAATCAAGTAAAGCACTTGATTTTTATGCTCTGTTTTGCTCTGTTTAAGAACTCTCAGAATACTTTTCTCTTGAAGCTCTCTGAGTTCTTTTTCTTTTCTCACTTCTCAATTGAAGATTTTTGGTATGCTCTGTACCAAATGGGATTTTTGCTCTTTGCTCTTTGTGAGTTCATATTGTTCCGTGATCTTCAAGTCTTCATATCTTCATCATTTTATAACTGGTAATGAGGATCTGTCCGTTGGATAGAGACGATCTCATTTTTGAAATCTTGTATCTTTTTTCAGAGATCTTATCTTATCTTCTGCAAAGATGTCAGAAAGAGATAAGCTAGCCGTTTTTGGAGTTTCATCTCCATGTAAATGAGCTCCCAAACTTCATCTGATATTCTTCTGGTTTAACGTTGAGTGGGAATATCTGGGTCTCTGTTTTGGTGTAGAATGGCTTCTTTGATCAGCTCTGAAGTGGTCCTTGTATCTTTGGGATTTAAAAATAATCTTCATTTTAATCCCATACTAGTTAGACTAGTATTTTTCCTTGTGAGAATATTTTCACTGTAAGTTCTTCTTCATCTTCTTCATTCTCACGTCTGGGTGTTATTAGATTTCTTCATCTTCTTCATTCTCACGTCTGGGTGTTCTCAGACTTCAAATTGGCTTTGAACTTCCACCCAATTTCAATTTCTCCTTTGTAATTGACTCCCAATTGACTTTGACTTGCAATTGGCTCATCTCAATTCAATTGCTCGCTCCTCAATGTCTTCTTTTAATTGGTCCCCAATTTGAATTGCATCCCATACTACAACAATTTGAATTGCATCCCATACTACAACTTGAATTGGCTCCCAATTTCAATTCTACATTGGCTCCCATCTTGAATCCCATACTACAACTTGAATTGGCTCCCAATTTCAATTCTACATTGGCTCCCATCTTGAATCCCATACTACAACTTGAATTGGCTCCCAATTTCAATTCTACATTGGCTCCCATCCCAATTTCAATTCTACATTGGCTCCCATCCCAATTTCAATTCTACATTGGCTCCCATCCCAATTTCAATTCTACATTGGCTCCCATCTTGAAACCCATACGCCATCCAATTTCAATTCTACATTGGCTCCCATCTTGAAACCCATACTACAACTTGAATTGGCTCCCAATTTCAATTCTACATTGGCTCCCATCTACAACTTGAATTGGCTCCCAATTTCAATTCTACATTGGCTCCCATCTTGAATTGATTCCATGTGAAACTTGCTCCCAATTTCAATTCTACATTGGCCCCCATCTTGAATTGATTCCATGTGAAACTTGCTCCCAATTTTCAATTCTACATTGGCCTTCACATGCTCCCAATTTTCAATTCTACATTGGCCCCAATCTTGAATTGATTCCTTGTGAAACTTGGCCCCCATCTTGAATTGATTCCATGTGAAACTTGCTCCCAATTTTCAATTCTACATTGGCTCCCATCTTGAATTGATTCCATGTGAAACTTGGCCCCCATCTTGAATTGATTCCATGTGAAACTTGCTCCCCCATCAGATTTAATTTCAATTTCGGCGCCCAATGCTAGACTAGCGCCCATTTTCAATTCTACATTGGCTCCCATCTTGAATTGATTCCATGTGAAACTTGGCCCCCATCTTGAATTGATTCCATGTGAAACTTGCTCCCCCATCAGATTTAATTTCAATTTCGGCGCCCAATGCTAGACTAGCGCCCAACTCCATCAGATTTAATTTAATTTGAGAACCATCAGATTTAATTTAATTTGGCTTCTCAAATTTTACCTTATAAAATTGTTGATAGTGAGTTTTGAACTTGAGCCATTTCACATAATATATCAAACATCATCCACTTCATCCATACAACCTTTGATTAAATCTCCAATCTTCTTTGATGTACTCCTTTCTTTCCATAGATGCTTGATCTCCAAGTTAATTTCATGCAATCTTCCAATCGTAATTTTCTTCAACGAAAATTCTCCTGGGAACTCCTTTTTGAGTAGCATTGACGTGAATATTATCATTCTTCTTCTTCTTCAATTTGCCATTTTCTCCAGACAAATTCTTGATTTTAGGCTTGATATCTTTTTCTACCATTTTCATGCATCTTCCTCTGTTTTTCTCTTTTGCAACTTAAATAATTTCCTGATCATGGTCTAAGACTCTACTAGACCTATAAAATAAAATTGGGGGATCTACAAATACATATTTGGCATATCAAAATCATTACACTTTATTCCTAACAATTTCCCCCCCCCCCCCCCCCCCCCCTTTTTTTTGAAAGGAGCCTGTACGGCATTTTATTCAAAATATGCAGCAATAGAAGCTGGTGGATCTGTGTCCCAGCACATAAAAGTTGAGTGAGTAAAAGCAGTAGATGCTAATGTATGCGTTAAATAATTATCTAATCTAGGAATATAATGAAGAAAACAATAATCAAAAGTCGATATACTAGTCCTGCAACTATCAATGGCATAACCCAAGTAGGATCGTGACGAGTGTGTCCTAGACGACAAATATTGCTGAAGCACCAAACAATCCGTGTAGAGCTCGATAGACTTTATTTCGCGGTTTCTCAACCACGATAAAACTTCCTTGCATGCGAAAGCTTCCGCCATTAGGGGTGAAAAACAATCTATCATTGGAGTAGTCATAGCCGAAATATATCCCCCTTGCCCATTTAGAATAATAGCTCCCACCACTGCTTTGTTTGTTCGTGGGTCGTATGCCGCATCGAAGTAACATTGATCCGTCATGTTCTGAGTATGGCGTGAGTTGCTTGGCGTGGACTGCTGTGGTTGATGCAGCACCGTGTTCGGCATGGCAGCAACACTCACTTGCATGGGCACCGGCGCTACAGTGTGTTCGGCCACTAGTATATGATGATCCGAATTCACAGTGTTGGACAGCAGATTTGGGCTTTGGTGGTGGGCCAACTTCCAAGCACTCAGAGCTGATGATGCCATTACAATCACCTTCCGAGGTCTGGGCAAGTACGCATCCCATACAGCTCCATTCCTTGTGCGCCAAATATAATAGAGAATCGCCACTGCATAAATAATCCCATCATCATCTAAAACATTCATCAAATCATTAAACCAATCACTAAAAATATTTGTGACACTATTAGGGATTGGAAGGTGGGATTGTGCCCAAATGTCTGCCGTATAATCACACGCAACCAAAGAGTGCACCACATCTTCATGTCCAATTCCACATATAGCACATGTTGGATCAATATCAACCCTCTTTATAAGTAGGTTCCTTGTAGTGGGCAAAATATCACTCAGAGCTCTCCATAAAAATGTTTTCCACCTGGGGGGATTTTAAGTTTCCACAATTTCTGCCATTTATCAAATGTCCCCACTGGTTGGGTATATTCTCCAATTACTGTTCTATATCCACTTTTAACAGAATATTCACCTTTTGGGTCCCCATACCAGTACCACATATCTTCATAATCTGGTGACACAGGTATTTTCAAAATTCGCTCCACATCCTCAGGTATGAAAATATCTGTGAGAATATCTTTATCCCAGGTTCCTGTCAGTTGATCCAACAGACCCACTACCTTTGCCTGTGCCAACTGGGGTGGTTTTTCCGTTAATATTTGTGGCCGACTTTCATCATGCAACCAAGGATGATCCCATATTAATGTTGACTGGCCATTCCCAATTCTTCTCCTAACTCCCCCACAAATCAACTTTTGTGCTGCCAAAATACTTCTCCAACAAAAACTTGGGTTATTCCCCAAGCATGCATCATAAAAAGAATTAGTGGGATAATACCTGGCTTTATAAACTCTTGAAACCAATGATTGTGGCTGTGTCAGAAAACGCCACGCTTGCTTACCTAGCATAGCAAGGTTAAATGCCTGCAACTCCTTAAACCCCAATCCTCCATATTTCTTCGGGATACATAACTTATCCCATGCTTTCCAATGAATACCTTGATCATTGTTTGACCTCCACCAGTACCGATTCATGGTTCGCTCAATGGCAGTGCATAGAGAGGTGGGCAGTAAAAAGACACTCATTGAGAAGGTAGGCATAGATTGAGCCACACTTTTCAATAGGACTTCCTTCCCTGCTTGTGACAAGAGTTTCTTATTCCAAGAGCTAATTCTTTGTCTTATCTTATCCTCAATATAAGAAAAAGCTGCCCTTCTATTTCTGCCCACAAATGATGGAAGCCCTAAGTACTTCCCAAAATTCTGAGCCTGTACCACTCCCAATATACTGGCAACCTCTTCCCTTATTTCATCTCTGGTATTTTTACTATAACAAATACTCGATTTATGATAGTCGACAGCCTGACCAGACATTTCTTCATACTTTTCCAGACAACATTTAATCACACCTGCTTCTTGGGCATTTGCTTTGAAAAAAAGCAAGCTATCATCAGCAAAAAATAGGTGGGTAATAGAAGGTGCGCCTCTAGCAACTCTACATCCATGTATCTCTCCCTTCGCCTGTGCCTGTTGTAATAATAGTGAAAGTCCTTCAGCACAAATAATACATAAATAGGGCGATAGGGGATCACCCTGCCGTAAACCACGAGTCGGAATTATTTGATCACTCCATGAACCATTAACCAGTACACTATAAGACACCGTGGTTACACACATCATCAACAACTCCACCCATCTTTCATCAAATCCCAACGCCACTAGCATGTTTTGCAAGAAGGACCATTCCATACGGTCGTAGGCCTTTGCCATATCCAGCTTTAAAGCCCCCCAACCTGCTAGTCCACATTGCTTCTTGTTTAAATAATGTCCAACTTTCGCAGCTATCAATATGTTATCTGTGATTAGTCTCTCAGAGATAAACGCACTTTGGGACTCAGATATAATATTTTCCATTAGTGGTTTCATTCTGGCAGTAATAACTTTGGCCATAATCCTATAAATGACATTACTTAAAGCAATCGGTCTATAGTCAGAGACCATCTCCGGGGCTTTCTTCTTCGGGATCAAAATAATATTCGTTTCATTCAGCTGACCAAGTAACGAACAAGTATTCAGACAATTGACAATATATGAAGATACATCAGTCCCCACCACATCCCAGAAGTGCTGATAAAATCCAGGATTCATCCCATCCGGGCCTGGTGCTTTATCAGGATACATTGAAAACAATGTTGATTTAACCTCACTCTCTTCAAAAGGGCGCAATAACCCCTCATTCTGTATAGCCGTTACACGTGGTTGTATACCCTCAAAGAAATCATTATTAATTGCAGGAGAACTTGAGTAAAAAATACTACGATAATAATCCAAGATAATATTTCTCATGGCATCCCCCTCAATCCAATCCCCATTATCATTCATAATTTTAGTAATAGCATTCTTTTTCTTTCGATGAGAAGCATACCTGTGGTAAAATCTGGTGTTTGCATCCGCACCCTTGAGCCAATGCTGTTTGGCCCTCTGCCTCCAGTAAGTATCTTCCTGCAATTCTACACGTGTCAAGCATTCTTCCAATCTCTGAAACTCAGCTAGAGACACTGGATCCGTACACCCTCTGAGGCGCAGTTGTTCTTTCCGCAAGCACAATATTTTTTCACCAAACTTGTGGAATCGGTCTCCACCCCAGCGTGTTAACCGGTCACCACATAATGTGACACACTCCTGCAATCCCCTACTTCTCCCTTCGCCCCACGATTTTTCCACCACCGCTCGACATCCTTCATCATGTAGCCATGCCATCTCAAATCGAAACCCTCTTCTCAGGCCACCCCTCCTTTCCCGAAGATTGAGAATCCCAAGGAAAAGAGCTGAGTGATCTGACTTTCTGGTTAGAATATTCTGCACACTTGCATCGGCTACCAGCTCTCTCCAATCCTGAGTGGCCAACACCTTATCTAGTCTTTCCTCAATCCAGTTTGGAGTGCCCTTCCCCTTTTCCCAAGTAAATGGATATCCAGACATCGGTAATTGTGTCAAGCCACACTCTTCAGTTGTCTCTCCAAAACCCCGTAACAAGTTATCTGGATGGGGATTTCCTCCTCGTTTCTCATACTGATATAAGAGATCATTAAAATCTCCAATGATTACCCACGGCAGATCAGATTTTCCTGCTAATGAACGAATAAGATCCATGACTCCCTTCTCTGTGGACGTTTCGAGAAGCCATAGAAACCAGTCATCCTCCACTTACTAAACCCCGGCATACTTACTTCAATATCTATATGATTATCAGAATAACCTGTTAAATTCGATGTACTGTTTTCCATCCATAATAATGCCAAGCCTCCACTCAGTCCAGAATTATCAACATTAAAAAGACCATCAAAACCAAGCTTAACCCGAAGTCGTTCTGCATGATCCCGGTTAACCTTGGTCTCAATCAGAAATACAAAGTCGGGTTTCTTACGGGACACCATGTCCTCAATTTCCCGAACTGTCCGTGGATTACCCAAGCCACGGCAGTTCCAGCTCAATGTACTCATTGGATCGGGCCGGTCTGCACCGCAGCACCCGCCATCTGCAAGTTTTTTTGAACGTCTGTCATCGTTATATCCTCCTCCACTACCCCCTCATCAACCCGGCTTACCCTACAATCCCCATCCTCCGGTGGCACCGAGGCCGTAATGTCCGAATCCACACTCACACCCACAACCATCCCCCGCCCAGCCTCACCCTCCGTTCTTCGCCTTTTTGGATCCACCCTCACCCCCTCATCCTCCCCAGCAACCTCTTTCTCCTTTACTACTTCCGGTTGTCGAACCCCACCCTCACCCGCCACCCCAACTTTCGCCACCCGCCCCCCTAATCCTGCCACCACCGCCCTCTCACCCACTGCACAAGCCTGCCCGTATCTCCCCATACCGTAGCCAATTTCCTTCCTCCTTTCTTGCCCTAGCTTGAACCATTTATCCCCTATTAACTTGGTTGGGCTATGTCCCCCCGCCCTCATTGCTGCACCAAACATGTACTGTTCCGGAGTTAACAAAGAACGCCGAGCAGCTAAACAAAACTTATCAGTATGCCCCATTATTCCACAAAAGAAGCAAAACATATGTAGACGCTCGTACTTGAAATTTATCCACGTCCATGTCCCATCCCGTATAATCATCTTCATACGGCGTTTCAATGGCACCGTTACATCATGCGTTATACGTATCCGATAAAACGAGGTCCATGATCTCTCAAAGTTACGCTCATCATACCGTATAAATACCCCCGCGAAATCTCCAATCCGTTCAAGCACCTTCACCGTACGGTATCCCAAAGGGATATCATAAACCTGTAACCAGAAATCCACAGTGTTCAAAACCACCTGCGTTGGATCGACTCCGTCCTCCAAAACTTGACAAATTAATGTCGTGTTCTCAAACGCTCAGGGCCCCTCCTCCAACACCCGGCGCATATCAGTTTCATCAAAAAACGTAAAGAGATACAGGTTCGGAAGTACATCTGTTATCTCTATCCCCATGAGAGGTCGCCAAGCCGAGGCCATCACCCTCTTCATCACCTCTACTTTCATAATTCTATCGGTTAAAAATCTTCCGACCAATGTCCATGTAGTACGCACAGGGGGCTGCACTGGATTCTCGTAAACCTCCTCCTCAAATCGCACGCCATCCTCATCATCCTCCAGATTCATATCTGCTGCTGACGCTACAAGCTCACGTATACTCATCGCCTTACGGTTGCTGACTGGCCGGTTGAATGCCGAAAGTCGATCAAGTTTGCCGAAACCCTAGAAAGCAGGGAGAACCAATCGAGAAAGCCCTAGATCCAAGGGAGAACCAATCGAGGTATATATATTTCCCCCCTTTTGATAATGCCAAAACCTATACTCAGTCATTGGCTTTAAGTCTTTGAAAAATAATCTTTTTACTCAATTTTATTTGACAAAGCCAAGATGAGTTTACAATGGTTTTCTAGACACAATCAAAAGAAAATTGTGAATTAATTTTTAGACAAGCTCCTAAATGCATCTTGAATTATTTTTATTTTGATCATCATCAATTTTTAATTTTGTCGTGCGTTTGACATATTTCTTGTCTTTTAATTCACGAAAGTCTAATTACATTAATCAAATAAAATTAAAGACTCAAAATAGACCATGAGAAATTATTATTGATATATTTCGGATTTTATAGAGAAAAACGCAACAGAGGTTCGAAAATAGAAAATATCAGCTTAAGAGAATTTTCTAGATTACCTTCTGGGTTTCTTCACTCCCATGTCTTTCTTCAAAATATCCTTGACATGTTCCCTGAGCTTGAAGAAATCATCTTTGAGCTTTGCATTCTGGAATCTCTTTGTAACTTGCCCAGCCATGTAGTATCCGAAAGCTTCCTTGATATTGGTGCCCGGAAGAACTCCAGCTTCCCACCATACAACACATTCTTTGAAGCTTCTTTCTTCTCCAAGATTCACGCCCATATTTCCAGTGAAATCTCTTAGTTCATACCACATCTCGGTTCTTCTCCGTTTACCTTCTTCTTCTTTATTTTTGTCCCAGATCCATTGGGCTTGATCGGCTGCAGGCCATTTCTTGATCATGTATGGTAGATTTTCCTTCGTCCATACGGTTATCTGAGTGGCAGGACCTTTTGAACATTCAAACCAGCCACGAGTTTCAGCAACTTTCGATGTACTCGTACCAAGACTATGATTCGCGAACTGAGCAAAACCAATTTGAGATGGTTCTTTTGAGGGTTGTCCGCGACTTCGGTCTCTACCTTGAGTAGATATTACTGGTTGTTGTTGACTTCCAAGAATAAATTCTTGTTGTTGCAAAGCCAAGTGACTGAGAATTTCTTCCCCCCTTTTGGCGTTATCAACCAAAAATGCAAGGGTCTTAAAGTCTCGGTCTTGGTTTGCCTTCACAGTTTCAACACTATTGTGTGTTTCAATGGAAACGGTTTGTACGTTGTCCAGCTTGTTTGTTGTAACTGCGAGTTCAACTTCAAGTTTGTTGATTCAGCTTTCTTGGTCTTGAATCGCCTTGATTTGTCGCAAGTGACGTTCGTTGTGAATCTTTTCAGCAGCTTCACGTTCCTTCTTCATGAGTTGAATGACTTACAGTGAGCCTTTCGTCACTTTTCCTTTCAAGATTCTTTCTGATTTGTCAATCTGTGTCTTCAAAGAATTTTGATGCTCCATTAATTCTTTCAGATTGACTCGGGTATCCGTGTGTTGTTGTTCTAATATTTGGTTTTGTTCAACCAACTTTTCTCCAATTGTTTGACATACAACATCACTGGATTCGGCAACCTTGGCAAATAAGGATGAAAATATGCCATCTTCTTGTTCATCTATCTGCACAAAGTTTTGAGGGGATCCGAATGGACTTCTATTCGGATCTGTGAGAATAATTGTGTCAATGAGTTGCATCCCTTCTTCTTCAGGTGATTCGGCTTCTTGATTGAGATCACCAATTTCTTCTTCTAAGACCTCTATTCTCGTGTAGTTCTCTGTAAGTAAATCTTCATTTTGTGGAACAGGGTCCATGATGTGCATAGTAGACTCGGTATTGTGTATTGGCAATACACTGGATAATTGCTCCCTGTTTTCAATAGCAACTCCAACTGCAACTTCCACTGGTATATCTCTTCTTTTCTGACACTTCTCCTCTAAATTCTTCTCGTACTGACACTTTGGTTTCATCAGATCCCACAATTCTTTCATTGCACTCAAGAGTCACATTCATTGGTGTGGGGGTCAGATCAGATATTAATAGAGAAGCATCATGGACTTTTACAGGTATATCCATATGATTTTCGGTGCTCATGATTGGTACATCAATGAGTGCCGTCCCTTCAGTTCTTTCATCAAAAAGCTCATTATCCACAAGAGATGTATTACCTGGATAATGGTGTGTGTCATAAACTGACCTTTGTAGAGCTAACTGAAGTGATATCTCATTCCGTCTTTCTTGTTCGGTTAACCGGTCTTGAGCCGTGTCTCCTTCTCTGATTGGTGCTTTTCCCTTGCGTCTGATTTCTTTTTCATGTAGCTTCAAGTGATAGACTTGATTTAAATCCATGTTGAGTGCCTCGAGCATCACATTAGTTCCGCACCATTCCTAGGAAAAATCTTCACTCCTTATCAAATCTGGGGTGATTTTTGACATGAAAGAGTGATATCTTTCAAGCTTCCATTCTCTCCAAGTTTTCACTTGCATTAACTCCTTTAACAATTCTGGATCATCTTGAATGAGTTCTGAGTCAAATATCATCGGTCCTGCACTTTCTTCGGCTACAGAGTGACTCGAGAGCCTTCTTTGTAGATCATTTGAAATTTGCACATCAACTCCTGCAAATTCCATTCTTGTTGTATCATCAACTCCTTCGGCTTACATGTTTGGTTCGGCATATTTGAGTGGAACCACTGCCATAGCCGTACTGATGGCTTCTTGATCTCTTCCTGATCGATTGCTTGATCCTACTTGATTACTTGAGGTTGAGATTGCTTTGCTATTTCTCGGTCTGGAACTCTGAGGTGTTCTTGAACTTGTTGAACTGCCACATTCTTGTCCTTTTCTTTGACTTGATCTTTTTCCAAAATTCAGACTGAATTTTCTGAACAAAACTCTATAAATTCCAACATTCTTGTGCTTTCTCATTGGAATTTTCTTCTGTCTGAGTAGTTCTCCAATTATGAGACCATAACCAATGTTTTGATAGAATCGATCAACCACAGCCGGTTTGTTCATTGGTTTGGTAGATTGCACAAACAACATCATCTTCCTGTAGATAAATCTTGCCCATTTGAATTTGATTCCCTTCATAATTCCGTCCATCAGGCATACGGTTGATGCGGTCAAATCTTCAGTACTTCCCAGTTTATTTTCAAGAATTTTGTAGATCATGTCCACCAACATCTCATATTCAATCTTCAAAAAATTCTTGTGGCCGGAAACATCAGAAAATATTGGAGCCGTAGGGCCACGAATCTCGTTCCAAAAATTTTGAACAACATAGCTGTGAGATTCTGGCATGAACTGAGATTCAGGAAAATTGAAGCACTTGTGTATATCGTTCTCAGTTATTGAAACTTCCGATCCTCCAACTCTAGATTTGATTGAGTCCTTTTCCACGACTGCATGTAGATAAAATTCAGCTACATCTTCTTCAAAAGTTCCAAAATAATTGAAGGTGAAGAAATCAAATAGTCCGCAGTCTTTTAGAGCTTGAAGGATTTTCTCGGCCGTGTCCTTGTTGGTAGAACCTAGTTTGAAAAACTCAGGATTGAGTATCATCCCATTAGATATTTGTTGAGAGAGAGATAGTATGGGATCAACTTGCTTTCTTCCAGATTGCGCCATGATGATCATATCGATTTAGAAGAGGAATAATTTTCAAGTGAGAGTTTTCTGATATTCTGAAGGTCTTGAAAGAGTTTTTGAGAGATAAGTGTGGGGTTTATATGAGGAGGGTGACTCGAAGGGGTTTTTCGATTTTAAGAGAGATATGAGACTTCTCAATTGTACCCTTTGGTTGAGGTGTGTCGATTGGGTGAGCTTAGGGTAGATGAGTTATCTTTTTAGATGGTGTTACAAGGAAAGAGAAGATGTCATCATTATCAGACAAGAGCATTTAATGCTCACACCTCTTTAGAAATACCCTATGCACGTAAGGTGTATAGGGTGGAGATTTGAAGAGACACTTTGAGATTAAGAAAGGATTTGGGTTCTGATCTCCTTGAGATTTGTTTATGGGGATCAATTGAGAGGGTGATTTTACTGACAGGTGAGATGTGGGTGTCGATTGAGAGAGAGGGGGTAAATCTGTTTGGAAAGATTTGATCTAGGAGAGGATTATGGGGGAGGTTTTTGGTTGGGGGGAGGTTTAGAAAGGGTAGGAATTTATGGGTGGAGGTTTGATACCCAATTAAACTCTGATTTTTCCTCCTTTATCTCCTGATTTCCTTCTTAAAAACGTGTACCACAAATATAAACACACTCAAACATCTCGTTAGTAGCAAAAATAACTCCACAAATAATTAATAACACATACCAAAATATTAAACACATATACGGTAATTTACCAATCAAAAATTAAACATATTTAGGAAATTAGCAAAATTAAAACACATATTCCTAATTTATATTTAGAAACAACTTTGTATAAAATAACATGCTAAAAATCAGATTCTAAAATTTTAGACACTAACAAAAATAACATAAAGCATTTTAACACATTATTTCATATAAACATATACACGAAACACATTAAATCGCATTTTAGAGCAAATTGTTCATGCAAACAAGTTACTTAATTTACATAAACATGAACACATACTCAAAAACTGATTAACACATTAAAACATGCAATTTTACACAAATTATCAAATAAATCACGAATTGCTTTCATCAAATTAATTTGCATGACATATGATCTCACGTTAAATAACACATGCAAATACACGAATAAATTCCTAACACATTGGAATTTTATCACATAAAAATTTCGAATAAAAACTTACATATAAACACGTAAACAATTTAATCACGTAAAACAATTTATTTTGAGTACAAGTATCAATTTAAATTGAGAAATTAAGATCAGTTATACTTAGCTCATTTCGATCTTTCCCAACTCGTGCCTTAAGGTTGAAAATCTCGTTTTGCATAAAGGCTTCGTGAGAATATCAGCAACTTGGTTTTCCATAGGGATATAGTCGATCTTCAGATTTTTCTTTTCAACGTGATCCCTTATGAAATGGTGTCGAATGTCGATATGTTTGGTTCTTGAGTGAAGCACCGGATTGTGAGTGATAGCGATTGCACTAGTATTATCACAATAAATACTAACGTCATCACAATTGACTCCGTAATCCTTTAATTGTTGCTTCATCCACAAAATTTGCGCACAATAACTTCCTGCAGCAATATATTCGGCCTCGGCGGTACTAATTGCGATGGAATTTTGCTTTTTGCTGAACCAAGAAACAAGCCTTCCCCCCAAGAACTGGCATGTCCCGGAAGTGCTTGTTTTCACGCCTTCATGAATATTCCCAATAATTAATTCTGGAGGGTGATTTTTGAGCCATCTTAAATCTGGTTCAAATGGGTGCATGGTACTGGGTGGATCCATTTGTTGTGAACTAGCAGTGTTGGTTCGAATTTCCTCAATTAATTCTTCTTGAAATTTATTACCAACTTCACATGCAACTTGATCACTAATTGGATCTCCAACCCGTACTGCATTCTCATTCCCAGTGCGACATAACCTCCAAAATTATTATTTAAAGAGTTTCCAACTTCTTCTGGATGAGGGAAGAGATTTTCTAGAGAATTAATTTCCAACTCATCCATTCCCTGCAAAACATCATCTTAATTGATGAGAATTCCATGTGAATTGCAAAAAGCTTGTATAACTCCATTCACGAACTCGGTTCCGCGATCCGTTCGTATTTTTGATATTTGCAATTCTTTCCTATTTTGTAGTTGCTTCAACGGCTTCGGTAGAACTTGCTCAACTTCATTTTTCTTTTTGATGAACACGGTCCAAGTGTACCTGGAAAAATCATCAACAACAACGAGAGTATATTTCTTACCACTTACACTTATTGGATCAACCGGTCCAAATAAGTCCATATGTAGTAAGCTTAGCGGTCTTGACGTTGACTCGTGTGTCTTTGATTTAAATGATGATTTGATTTGCTTTCCGCGTTGACATGCATCACACACTTGTTCCTTCTTGAAGATAATATCTGGCAAGCCTTCAACTAGATTCTTCTTTGCAAGTTGATTGATGGTCTTGAAGTTTAAGTGGTTGAGCTTTCTGTGCCATTCCCAATTAGCTTCATTCGAATTTCTGGCCATTAAGCACACTGAATCTTTGCTTGTACTCCAATCAACAATGTACATATTCTTTCGTCATTTTCCAGATAGAATAATCTCATTTGTGAGATCATTTTTTATTAGGCAATTATCTTTAGAAAATTCTACAAGATAGCCTTTATCACAAAACTGACTAGTGCTCAACAAATTAAATTTTAATCCTTCAACGAAAGAAACATCTTCAATCTTCAAACCATTTTTCTTGATCGTGCCAACTCCTTTTGTAATTCCATAATTTTGATTTCTACCGAATATAACTTTTGGTCCATCGATTTCTTTGAAATTCACTAGATATGATTTATTTCTAGTCATGTGGCGTGAGCAAACACTATCGATGCACCAAACATCCTGCAAAAAAGATTAATTAACTTTAGGTACCCATACTTGCTTGAGTCCTTTGTTGTTAGTGATTTTTGGTAACCAAACCCACCTAGATCTTATTGAATTAAGATTGGGTGATTTGTAACCATTTGAAACATGATAATCATAACTTACATTTGAAAACATTTTTGGTGCCGGATTTTGAAAAACATTTTTATATTTCGGCACCTGGGAAGAGGATTGTTGCTTTGGTCTATAAAAAGCATTACATCTATTGCACAACCAATCCTTTTGAGTGGGATAAAATCTCCCAACTTTATTTCTAGAAAAGCTTCCCTCTTTTCTATGAAATCTTTTTGCACTTGACTCTTTGGCATATCTTTGCTTGAAGAATTTTTGTTGCTTTGCCGTAGTATAGAATTGTTTCGGCCTTTCAACATTCAACTTTGCTTTTGTTTGATAGCCAAGTCCTTGTCTCATCGTGCTATTCTGACTTTTAACAAATTTTACCACTTGAACTTTATTAGTTAAAGTAGTAGTAGAATTAGTCAGATTTTGAGGGGTTTGAGAACATGTGGAGTCATAACCGATTCCGGTTCTATCTCCTGATGGCTTTTGCATGCTCACCATCTTATCCATTATTTTGGACGAGTTAGTGAACGTAGCAATGGTTGCCCGAAGGTTATGTTCTCTAACCTCTCTTGCTTTACACTCTTCTTGAAGATGAATATTTTCATTCTTCAACTTACTCACTTCAAGTAAGGCATCTTGCAATTTTTTATTCATTTCTTCTTTTTCAAGAATTAGAACATTATTGCGGTCCTTGAGTTGAGGATGAGTGAGCATAATCTCTTGAAAATCTCGCATTAGATTATCAATAGATTCACGAGAAAAAGAGGAATTAACAGAATTGAAAGAATTAGAAGTTACCTCTTCTTCCTCTGCTTCAAGAGCCATAAGACAATCTTCACTTGTACTCAACTCCATTAGCTTGCATATTAGCGCCGTATCATCATCCGAACTTGAACTTTCATCGCTTGATGATGATTCCTCCGAATCACCACTTTCATTCAGTTCGTTGCTAACGAGAGCTTTTCTTTTGTCGCGCTTGAACCTTTTGCTTTCAGATTTGTTCGGCGTAGATTCAACATTCTTGCCTTGATACTTGCTAACGATCGGATATGGGCAATTTATTTTAAAATGTCCGGGTTTGCGGCAATTGTAGCGTAAATTGTTGTTTTCTTCGACTTTTTCTTCTTGTGGGGTGCGAGAGACGAATTTGCCACGAGCAGAATTTTTGTTGTCTCCTTTTCGCATAAACCTTTTGAATCTTTTCACAAAAAGAGCAAATTGTTCGTCAGTCATAAAATCAACATTATTTTCTACTGACCTGGAGGTTGACGGTTGTTCGGCCATTAGAGCAGAATTTCAAGCTTCATGAACATCATTATCTTTGGCCTTCATTTCGAACTCATATGCTTTTAGATCACTAAATAATTTGTCTGTTGACAACATTCTTAGATCTCGGTGATCGCGCATAGCCGTAACCTTCATATCCCATGCAGATGGTAAGCCTCGTAGGATTTTGAGATTAATTTCTTTTTGACTAATATTTTTGCCAAGATCACTAATCTCTCCAAGAACTTTGATCATTCGAGCTTCCATGTCTGCAACACTTTCATTTGAGAGCATTTTGAAATCTTCAAACTTCTTCATGGCGATTGTGAGCTTATTATCCTTTTCTTGTTCATCTCCTTTGCCAATCTTGATGAGAGTTTCCCAAATTTCTTTTGCGGTAGCACACTTTCGGATCTTCGGAAATATTGTATCGTCCACGGCTTTGAATAGAATATCCTTGGCAATATTGTCAAGATTATTCCGTGTTCTATCATCCGATGTCCATTCGGGTTTAGACCTTTGTACATACTGTGGAGCATCCGGGGATAGGACAAACGTCGTATTGATTTTTAATATTTTGATAGGGCCAGTGGAAATAACTTCCCACATTTCATCGTGTAAAGCCGATAAGTGTACCTGCATACGAACTTTCCAATCATCAAATTTATCAAGTGAGAATAATAGATTTTGAGCTAAATCTTTCTTCATCATCATCACGAGAGATATGAAAGATTAATCCAATTCACACACTTTGTAGAATGGATCAGCCTAGCAGTCAAAAATAGTTGACCCAATTTAGGGACAAATTTTGACTTGGATAAACACCCGCTCTGATACCAATTGTTGGTCCCAAAAGAGGTAAGGTGAAAGTCTAGAGTGGGGGGGGGGGGGGGGGTGAATAGACTTTCAAACTTTTTCGCACAGCACAACAATTGCTAAGACAAAGATAAACCAAAACTCTTAACTAGATTGTTAGAGTATGGTGCACAGCGGAAATAAATAAAGATAAAGTGTGTGTGAGATTGTGTGAGGATATATCTCGTGTAGAGCAATTAAGTAAAGAGCAGTAAGTAAAGAAAGCAGTAAAGAACACAATACAATTATAGTGGTTCGCGAGGTGGTGTAATCCTCCTACTCCACTTGCTCTTATCTCCAAGAGAAATTCACTATATCTACCACTTCTTGGTTCCAAGATACAATGAATTTCCGTGATCTAGTGCTTTGATCACAAAGCCCGCACTAATCATGCCCAGTGACACCACACTACTGCTTCGGTTTTCACGTCGCCGCGCTACTATCCCAGGATTTCACGACTCCGCGTTACTTTCCCCCCGTCTTCCACACTCCGGTAGAAACGTATCCGTGATCTGGTGCTTTGATCACTAAGCCCACACCAATCACGCCAAGTGCCTCCGACACTGCTGCTTCGGATCTCACAGCTCCGTGTGACAATCCAGGATTTCACAGCTCCGTGCTACTTTCCTCCCTTCTCTTGTTTTGCTCCAAAACAAGTGTTGTCTTGCTTCCAACTTCTGAGACTCTGTAGTTGATCTTCAATGCTGCGCAGGTCTCTTTGATGAAGATGAACACTCTTGAAAGATTTCTCTTGAACGCTCTGAGTGTTTTCTCTCTTTGGATGAATCAAGTAAAGCACTTGATTTTTATGCTCTGTTTTGCTCTGTTTAAGAACTCTCAGAATATTTTTCTCTTGAAGCACTCTGAGTTCTTTTTCTATTCTCACTTCTCACTTGAAGATTTTTGGCATGCTCTGTACCAAATGGGATTTGTGCTCTTTGCTCTTTGTGAGTTCATATTGTTCCGTGATCTTCAAGTCTTCATATCTTCATCATTTTATAGCTGGTAATGAGGATCTGTCCGTTGGATAGAGACGATCTCATTTTTGAAATCTTGTATCTTTTGTCAGAGATCTTATCTTATCTTCTGCAAAGATGTCAGAAAGAGATAAGCTTGCCGTTGATGGAGTTTCATCTCCATGTAAATGAGCTCCCAAACTTCATCTGATATTCCTCTGGTTTAACGTTGAGTGGAAATATCTGGGTCTCTGTTTTGGTGTAGAATGGCTTCTCTGATCAGCTCTGAAGTGGTCCTCTGTTTTTCTCTTTTGCAACTTAAATAATTTCCCGATCATGGTCTAAGACTCTACTAGACCTATAAAATAAAATTGGGGGATCTACAAATACATATTTGGCATATCAAAATCATTACACTTTATTCCTAACAGTTATGAATTAAGTACATAAGTAACATTATTACTTATGCTAGCCTAGAAGATCAAATTGTAATTTCACTTTATAAGCATTACATTTTAGTGGATAAATCATTAGGTAGACCATGGTCCACAAAACTTTGTGCACACTAAATAACATTAGAATTAAAAAGCATATATCATTAATACCAATCTAATCAAATAATTACACATAACAAAAGAAATTTAACTATTGTAAAGCAAAAATTATAAATTGATATTAATTAGTAAATCATATGAAGAGAAATTATTTGTGGTACCATGGTCCACGCAGAGTTGTATGGACCATGAATTACATTATAATTATAACATTTAATTTGACAAACATTTGTTAAGAATTAAAAATATAAGGATATTTAAATTCACAATGAATGTATATAAATTCATCTTAGGGGATTTACCGTTAGTGATGTTACTCAAAGGTGTGGTATTTTGAGTCAAACATCCTCCAAAAGGAATTTGTTGGTGATTAGTTGTCGTCGGTTGGTTTTTACCTTGAGCAGCATTATTCGTTGACGATGAGTTGCCGAAACAATTTTCTGTGATATAAAATATAACATTAAAATAAGAATTAATTGAAATAATTAACAATCGTAAAAAGTAAGTACACACTTCATAATTAATTTGTCAATTGTACATCATTAATTTGTAATTGCTAAAAATTTGGCTAACATTCGAAACGAAACAATGTTATTGTGACATGTAGCTTTTCAACTTGTTAACTATGAAGAATACTGTAATAAAAAAATTAATTACAGCAGTCAAAATATTATAAATTAATCAAACCTAACACTATTACTTATGCTATCCTAGAACATGAAATTGTAATTGCTATAAATAAAGATTACATTTTATTGGACCAATTATTAGGTATACCATGGTCCACAAAAATTTGTGCACAATAAATACCATTAGAATTAAAAAGTATATATCAAATTAATTACACATAACATAAGAAGTTTAACTATTGTAAAGTAGAAATTAGAAATCGATATTCAAAATTCAAAACATGAAGACTATATATATATATATATATATATATATATATATATATATATATATATATATATATATATATATATATATATATATATATATATGTTGGAAAAATAGCATTAAAATGGCATTTTAAGTGGCTATTTTGTGGTCCAATTATCAGTGGGGTCCACTTCCGATTTTGGTCGGGTCAAAGTGGATTCGGGTTCTTCGTAGTGAGACGAAGAGATTGATATATTGTACGCTCAAAACGGATAGTGGGTGAATGAGATATTGATTCTCAAATTAGACCCATTGAGTTGGAAAAATGAAGGGAAAAAGTGAGCTTTTGTCCCACATTGGTTTGGAAAGAGGATTTGACCCCCCTTTTATACAAGAGCTTTTTTAGAGCTTGTAGAATTGTGTAGCATAGAGGCTCTCTCGCGCGCGGGGGGGGGGGGGGGGGGTGCAAATCAAATTCCAACTAGAGATGACTTCGGAAAGGCTTGATTCAAGGCCAAGCTCGTGTGCGCCGGCACCTACGGGCATGAATGTCGTCCGGAAATTGGCTGGCCTTGCGGGCTAAGTTATGCCAACTTTCGGTATCATATTTTCCATTGTCAGTTTCGGCCTGGGGCCGAAATTTGGTGAGGCTGAAGGGCCAACAGTCCATTAACTCCAGTTTTGAATTGTGAATTTAATTCCGTTAATGGGGGTTGCTGTTTCAGATGTTACACAACGTGTAATTAAGGCCATGATAAATGTTATTAAGTACTCATCCCTTATATAAGAAGGGGTAGAAGGTAGAAGCTTTACACACTACGAACAAGTAAAAGAGCTCTACACGAAATTAGTTTTCAAGCTTCAAAACCTTCTACTTCTACTCCTTTCTTTAGCCTAACTGTGTTCAAGGCTGTTGCTCTAGTTCGCCAGGTTCGTTCGTTTGGGTGCTCAAACATCGAACCGTAGCGCGTTTTATCCTGGGAAACCCAGGCCACGGCGCTCCTAGCACTTTTGGGAGGTGGCAAATAAGGTTTTAAGGAAAGAGTGGTCTCTTGACTCACGCTAAAAACCCGTACCCAAACACGAGCCATCATTTCCTTCTTTCGGTTTTGGATTATGCTTCTAAGCAAAAATCCTCCTTTTATGTTATAGTTTGGTTGGAATTATAATATGTGTATTATAAATTCCTTTTGGTCGATATATATTGGTATATCTTTTTCATAGATATACATATATATACATAACTGTTGGATCCGTTATATATATATATATATATATATATATATATATATATATATATATATATATATATATATATTTGTGTGTGTATATATAAATATTATTTTACGATATTAAAACGATTTTGGTTCATTATCTCCAACAATATATATATATATATATATATATATATATATATATATATATATATATATATATATATATATATATATATATATATATATATATATTATTTATTATGTTTAGCTCGGTCCTATTTGCGTGAGATGAGGAAGAAGGGATTCACCCTTCTCCTTCGTATGTCTGAACAGATCTCGTTTTTCCCCTGCTCAAAACACTCATGGATCTCTCTCTGTCCAGCCTAAACCTAGATCCTACACCAATCGTTATCTCGCAATCAACTCTTGTTATTGAACATTGTTTCCGCAGAATTTCTAATCGGGTCTAGATCCGTACACTCAATCTCTCAGTACACAATAGCAATCTTTCATTTCTGGGAAAGATCGGAGGCTTCAATAAGAGTTAATGGTGGAAATCGCGATGAAGTGAAGCTAATGTTCAACTACTAAGGTTAGTATGCTTTCAATTTTCAGTCAATTCATTTAGGGTTTCTTATGCATCACTGTTGTCCAATCTGAAATTGATCTATTTTTCATACTGTAATCTCTTTAGTTTGGTAACAATAGTTAAGCATGTATATCGATTCTCATAGATAAAATCTCTTAATTTCAGATTTGTATGATTCATAGCAACTAGGGTTCTAAATCGTTTTCTTTTTAATGTTGCTCTAATAACACAAAAATGAATTTACGGTTAACTGTGTAAATTTCATGTGCTAAATGCTATAGATATATTATTATTCACACAAACCGTAACCTCTAATCTACTTTTTAATTTTTTTTATGGACATACTGGAGTTATTTGAGGAGATGGAGAGCATAAACAGAATCGGAAAGCAAGAGGGATAACAAAATGCAACTTCATTTAAAGTATGAAAAAAGATAAGTTTCGAACTTACCTTTATTTTGCTCACTTGGTTTCCTTTTGATGCCTATAATTGTTGACTTAGTAATCTTCTTCATTGCACTGTCTATTGTGTGTACTTGCAACTGTAGATGTCAATTGTCTCTCTGGCTGAGGTCTCAAACTGGAAAACTGTTTTTTGTAGTTAGATGGGGCAGCTATCAGTAGATGGGTTCATTGTAGCAAATTTATATTTTTTCAATGATTTTGAGATTTGAAGTGGAACTGAAGGGTTTTCTCTTAATAGTAATGATAGCTGGCCATCAATTATATTTAATATCTAAAGAATGTTTTTCTTTCCCTAAGAATGATTAGTTTTTACTTCACAGCCCAATAATTCCATTTTATTCAATTTCTGTATATAAGTTTTTAGAATATTGAACACATTGATTCTTTGCTTCTAATACTCTAAAATTCTTTTTTTGTGTCAGTGTATCCTTTTCCTTTTGGTGTTGTTCTTTAATATTGGGAACACAATTTCTAACCTATTTTTTTTTCTTATTCTTTTGAGGATGAAATAATCCAAGCTCTGGATACATTGAAGAGAAGCAAGCAGAAAATAAGCCATCAATCAAAGAAACTAAAAGCAACATGGTGATCTAAGCAAATAGGTTAAGATTTTATATTTATTTTCCTGACTTTGGATTAGTTTGTATGCATATACTTGCATAGTTTGTAAGTTTGTTCATTTTACTTTGTAAGGCAATAGACACTTTTAATTAAACAGAATTTTTTTAACAAATTGTCTCAATTTTAGACCCAGTTCATATACTTTAAATTGGCCCTTTCTTTGATTGTTGGATGAATATACCATTAATCCAATAGTTTTTGAGATTCTTTGTTTCAGCTATCAGTCTTCTAGTAACTTAAAGTATCCATTAAGATTTTCAAACTATTATAAGTAACCAAAGTAACTTTTGTTGGATGCAATTTCGTTTACTTAATCCAATTTGCATTAGTTAGTGTATTTAATTGTTCTATATAAGTCATTCTATAGAATGTTAGAAAATATATTGCTTGTAATCAGTAATACATTTGAGATATAACAATAATACAAAATACAACAGGGAAAAAAAACTGGATCATTTGATATCTTCAGACATGTAATCACTTTCCTATAAGCTTTAAATCTCCCTCTATAAAAGCAACAAGGTTCAAGATTTAATCTTATGGGATACAAGAAGACGAATGAAATTCTCAAGTTGCTTTGTTTGAGAATTTCCTGTAGAATTGTAAGCCTGTGAAATGTCTTGGTTTCCTGCAAGTTGATTGCCTCCATCAATTGCCTATTTTCTTTTTCTCTGTATTCTTCAGATGTTTCTCAAGATATTTATAAAATAAATAAAGCAGTTAGGAGAAGTTACATGAAAGTTATAGGAGTTAAAAAACTCTAACTTCCATAAGATATATCTTATCTGATATATCAGGCATGAGAAATATATATAATTTAATATTATATATATTCATATGATACGAACTTTCGTAGGTTCATGCATTGCATACAAAATAGCAACGTTAAATATATATATTATATATATTCATTATTCATTGCATGTTAACATGAAAAATGAATAAACATATAAAATATATATATAACTAGTCATGCATGCAGTACATTCAAAACAAAAGAAAGAAGTGAAAGCCATCTTTCGTTATTGTATATATTAATACTTGTTATGCATGTGAACTTTCATTATTTTCATTTGGCCGAAAGGAGCCAAATAGCCGAAAGTTCATCATACAGTCGAAACTTCATATAGACGAAACTTCAACCATACGAAAACATATTTCCCAACTTACTTTCTACCAAACTAAAATAATATTTATAACTCCACAACACCAAATATTATTTAAGCTTTTCACGGTAGTTCATCTGAACCATTAACTCTCATTACTATATAAATCTCTAACATTCCTCCTCCATTTATATAGTAAAAATTAATATTATACCAAGATAGATCCAAAACTCATGCATAAATGAAAGTGTCTTAGAGATTGAACTTTCACATAGTATTATATGCGTTACATTAATTCGGATTGCAATGATGGACGAACCTTGAATCACGCAGTCACTTTGAAGAAACGTAGATATAACACACACAAGTTTTACAATCATTACAACTCACTGTAACTTTGACACTATTATGGCCATGTGTCCGTATCCATTAATGAGCACGTACCAAATAAAGCCCAAACTTGTTTGAAGCGGCCACACTTCATGTTCACAGAGGCTAATCTTTTATATCATGCACTGCACCTTGCATTTTTTTAAAAGATCAGTTAAGAGTAAAAACTCATCCCTACAACAATGCAGAACCAAGCATCACCTTTTCTTTGGATACAATTTTAATTAAACTTTTGATGCTTGCAAATCACAAAATGAAGTACTCATCTACATTGAACTCAAGGTCTAACGTAATAACTTAGACGTGAGTTGAGCTTTCCTTCACTTGCAATTTTAATTTAGGCTTTCCGTATCCCTTCCGATGAACCATGTCCCTTGCAAGGACTCTTGCAAACGGATCCGTTAAATTACACCGGGACCGTACAAAGTCCAATGCTACAACACCATAACTTAGGAGCTCCCGCACATAGCTATGTCTCATGCCTATGTGTCTTAACTTGCCATTATAACTTATTGTTATATTCTTTGGCCAATGTAGTAGCGCTGTCACAATGTACTAAACTGGTGACATCAGTTTTGGCCAAACCAGAATCTAAATAATCAAATTCCTTAGCCAATCAACTTCTTGCATGTCAAAGCCAACACACAAAATTCAGATGCCGTAGTTGAAAAAGCAACTTTGCCTATTTATAAACCCATAAAACAACACCTCCTCCAAATAGAAATATCCATCTGCTAACTGAGGAACAAGTTTCATGATTAGACTTTCAACTGGCATTATAATATCTTTCCAGGATGGAATTTTCTATTAAATATACTAAACCATAATTAATGGTTTTATTCAAGTATATCAAAATTCCTTTCGATCCCATCCACTAAGCCAACTGAACATGATGATTGATAGAATTTTAATATTCTATTAAAGAAAAGGTGAAATAAAATATTCAATTGATTATACCGGAACTCACTTAATAAGTTCCTAGTCAATAAATATTTATATCCTGCAAATTCTACAACCAAGAATTTCAATCATCATGTTGAACTTATTAGCAGTGAGGACTTCTTAAAATAAAAATTCAACCTCCTCCATTTGAGACATCATCAACTTTGGAGAATAAACCTCCTCCATTCAGAGAACATCAACTTTGGAGAATAAACCATTTTGATTTTAAGCTTTTAACTTTTCATGTTTCTTCTAAACTGAAGAATCATACCAACTTAAAATCTCAATCCATGATTTAAATTTAAACTTTCTTTTCACTGCTAATTGCCAGCCATACTAGATAAACTAGCTAGTAAACTTTTTGGCTTTCAGAATTTTAACACATTCTCAAAATGAGAAACTTTGTGTTAAATACAGTCATAAATTTTTATGAAATTCATTATGCATACTTCATGCATAAAAGTTTCTGTATGCCTTTATAAGAAATATAACAGAATATTTCCTAGGCTTTCTGCCTTTATTAGAAATATTAATAACATAATATTTCAAAAACTTTCACAAGGATAAAAACATCTGTGTGCTAAAATACCAATATTTCATGCATGAAAAAATAAAAATAATTTCATCTTATCATTATGCAACTCTTTATCCATGCAAATGATACCAAAAATATTTACAACACCAAACTACACCAAATTTGGCAATTTACAGCACACCAAGATTCAACATATTATACATGTATCTTGTATACTATGCATGCAACCGAGACAGAGTCTCAATATAAAAATATTTATATACATACATAAACATATCCTTGTATTAGCAGGCTATGCAAAAACACAAAAGAATCACATGCATACCATCTAGACAGAAACCAGAACTTAACTAGTAAGTAAAATAAAACTTACGTACTTGCCGAGGCCGAGACAAATATAAAGAAGGTAATGTACCGATCTCATCCTGTAACTTGTATCTGCCTTGATAATCCATATCTTCCGGCCTTTGATGCGCTAAAACCACACACCCACTCTAGGGAAGTACACATCTTCTCATGCCAATTAAATCGTGGCTAACAAAATGATTTATTTAAATAAAATCATTTTACACATCTCACTAATCATCTTGGCATCACTTGATGCCCCATGATTTTAAGTGAAGATGAAAACAAAAAACTGCACAACATGCATTTAATCCACATGTACAACATGTACACTGCATGCCATGAATAACATGCAAAAATCGCAGGAAAAACCTTCTTGTACAATAGAAAGTGATTTCTGTCATCCTTACCACCAAATTCGAAATTCTCATTCCGAAATATTTCCGTGATTGGAAACTGTTCTTTCACGCCTGGCATCTTGTCTTCAAAACTTTCAAGACAAGACCATGATCACAGATTTAGAAATCTTAAAGCTTATAGATTGTTTAAAAATATATTGCTTGTAATATGTAATACATTTGAGATACAACAATAATACAGAATACAACAGGGAACAAAAACTGGATCATTTGATATCTTCAGACGTGTAATCACTTTCCTATAAGCTTTAAATCTCCCTCTATAAAAGCAACAAGGTTCAAGATTTAATCTTATGGGATACAAGAAGACGAATGAAATTCTCAAATTGCTCTGTTTGAGAATTTCCTGTAGAATTGTAAGCCTGTGAAATGTCTTGGTTTCCTGCAAGTTGATTGCCTCCATCAATTGCCTATTTTCTTTTTCTCTGTATTCTTCAGATGTTTCTCCAGATATTTATAAAATAAATATAGCATTTAGGAGAAGTTACATGGAAGTTATAGGAGTTCAAAAACTCTAACTTACATAAGATATATCTTATCTGATATATCAGGCATGAGAAATATATATGATACTGCTAATTGCCACGTACGCAGTAATTAAATAAATACGAGACCAATTAAAGCAAATAAATGTCTTTTATTGATCACGGTCAAGGCCCTAAGTACAATCTACTTGGTTGCTCTGAGTGCCGACTGACTGCGGTCGGGATTCTCTAACAACAACCTATCGATCGTCCAAAAGTAACTCACAATGTAGCTATCGCGGGTATTTATAGCCGCGGCGCCGGAGAAACAAATCCGGCCGTTCGGCATGCTTCCCACGTAGCCACCACGTGTCACCGTCCCGGGTGCCCTTCCTGTCAACGCATGGAGCCGCCACGTGTCTCTTGTCAGCTCTCTCGCCAAAGGGCTACCACTCGGTGCTCGACACTCTCGCTCGGGCAACTCCCGGTCAGACCCCGACCGGGTTCTTCACAAGAAGCCCGACCTGTTACCTGCAAAGAAGAGAAGACAAAAACGAAGGCACACCAACCGGGGTAAAATTATGTCGGTCGGAATATTCCCTACCAAGAGCCCCCCAGCCTGGGCCTTTTTGACCGTCCGGGAAAAAACGGGACGGGATGAAGAAGCCCAACCGTCGGCTACCAAACCGACCGGCCAGCTGTCATTCCTTCTCTTGCCACGTGTCGGCGACTGCCGGCCTCGGCGATTGCAACAGTCGCCTCGGAATCAGTGCGGGTCACATCGCGCAAGTGGACTCATTTCCCGCCTAAATGCTCTCCTATAAATAGGCCCTTGAGGCCCTCATTTGAACTTTCTGCAATCTATTGCTTCAATCGGTACCCTCAGAGAGCCCCGAGCAAAGCACTTCAGCAAGGCAATCGAGCAAAGGATTCAAGACTCTCCTCGCCAAGCACCTTCAATCGGTAAGTTCTCTGCCCCCTTTCTTATTTAGCATTTACATTTATATGTAGAGCTGATAGGTCGCAACTAACTATCTCGAACGCCTCGAGTCCCCTACTAACTTGACCGACCTTTAGGTAGATCGAAATGACAGACTCCGACAGCCAAAACGCCTCAGTCGCGGACTACGACGAGGAAGTCGAGCACCATAGCGATGAAGATGGACATCATGTCCTACTCACCCGAGGTCATCCACCGACCGGTACAAGCCCCCGAGTGAAGAGAAACATCCAGCTCGTCCGGTTCATCGGTCTCTAGCTCAAGCGGGTCGGGGCGTTCCAGCGGAGAAGACGAGGAAGCCTCGACAGACGGACGAAATTCTCCGACCGAGGGCGCTAGGGAAACGCCTACCCGGGTGATAGGGGATCACCCGGAAGCCATTCCTCGAGGAGACGACCAAGGGAACATTCCCGAGCCGACTGAGGAAGATACGGCCGGGCCGGCCGCACCAGCAGCCGAGAAGTTTGAATTCTTGAACAGCGAGAATGTCGAACAGCAGATGAGCCGGCTGACCAAAGGAGAAGCGGCCAGGATCGCCGAGAGGCTCGGGGGGCGGGTAGAGTTCGAAACAAGCCGGAGGCTCGGGAATATCATAGACCGGCATCGGGGCAAATGGATCGGGATGCACTACGATTCCCTGATGGCCCCGATTGCTATTCCCTTCCCTCCTCTCTTGACGGCCTTCTTGGGGTACTACCGGGTCGTTCAGGCTCAGATCTGCCCCAACTCGCACAGGATCATCGCTTGCTTCCCCCAGATCTGTGCTCGTCATGAAGCAGCTTGCACGATGGAGTTATTCAACTTCATCTACCAAGTAAAGGTTCTCCCGGCCAGCTACGGTGGCGGCTTTCTGATGCTACAGTCCCGAGCGGACATGTGCGCAGTTGAAGGGCTGCCCGGGAACAACAAAGGGTGGAAGAACCGAATCTTCTCCATCAAGTATGATCCCTGGATCCTTCCGGTCGAACGTGCTTGGAGCACTCATTTCCGGAAACAAGTCGTGCCGGCCGAGACACAGGCGCTCAAGGACACAGTCGCTCGGATCTTGAGCGAAATTCACGAGTACACGATTTTCCGGACGGCCGAGAGTCTCGAGGCGGCTAAGCTCCGGCCCCTTGCGTACGACCTGCCGAAGAAGTATCTTCCCCTGCCAATGGGCGTGACGGTCGCAAAGGCATCCAAACGGAAGAAGAAAGGTCTAACATTAGCTAACTCCTCCCGGTCGCAACTCCTCGAGCGTTGCTTAATTTCTCGACTTGACTAAATTTCTTCTTTATTTGCAGCCATGGCAGAGTTCGGAGATGATGACGTCCCTCTTCCCCCGCCCGCCAAGATCTCACTGGGCGGCAAAAAGAATCCGAAGGCAAGACCAACCGGGCAGAAGGAGGTCCCGGTGGCCCGTCCTATCAGTACCTCGACCGTTACGACGGTCGAGGGCTTCGTCGTCGAGCCAACCGACGTCCTGGTTATACCCGGGTAGAAGTCGCTCGGGGCAAGGAGAAAGTGCCCGAGCAGGGCGTGACCGAGGTGGGCGGCATCAAGCGCCGCCGAGAGCAACGCAGCCCGAGCCCCTCGACCGGGCGAAATAAGGACGAGTCATCCATACTGGCCCGTATTGGCAACGCCGGGCATGTCAGAGAAGATCTGGGGAAGATGACCCCAACTCAGGTGGCCGAAAGGATCGGCCACGACCTGGCCGACGTAAGCACCTTGTTCTTTTGATTTTTCACACAAGTGTTTCTGACCGGGCCAACTCTGATCGCCTTTTGCATTGCAGATCTCCCAAGCGGCCCAGTTTCTGCAAGGTCGGGCCATGCTGGCCGAGGAGGCCGACCGCCACAAGAAGACGGCTGCCCGACGCCTTCAAGAGGTCAAGGACATCCAGGCCGAGCTGGAGAAGGTCCAGAAGGACCTGAAGAAGAGCGAGGAGGATCGGGTCTTGGCGGAAAAGGTCGCCCAACGGGCGATCGGGGAAAATAAAGAGTTGAAGGCCCGGTTGGAGAACCCGGACGAGCTGGCCCAGTCGGTTTTCAAGGACGACAAAACGGGCTCGGCATTCCTCACGGCGGCCCGAAGGACGAAGATCGGGGAGGACCTGATCCTGTCCTTTGGTTGGTGGGCCTTCAAAGCCGGCCAGAGGAAAATGCTCGAGAGGGCCTAGAAACGACTGGGGAAAGCTCTTGAAGGGGACGACCTCCAGCTTATTCTGTCTGCACTCCCTCCGGACCTTGCGGACCCCGGTCCTTCTCCTTTTGCCCCAAAGGACAAGGCGGCCGACCCAAGCGCGTCGACGGCAGCCACCCCGAGCGAGGCGGAAGCTTCCAAGAAGGGCGAGGCCAAGGAAGTGAAGAAGTAAAATTAGTACTTCCTTGTTTTGTAATGATGCTGATCGGGAGCCCGGTCCCGAGTTTGTACCGCGCACTCTTTTTTAATTAATGAAATTCAGTTTTATCCAACTTATATCGTTCGTTTATTTTCCTTCTTATTCGCACTTCTATTTCTAGTTAATGCATGCGCCAACCCTTAGCACTCGACCTTACGGCCTATTGGCCCGGTCATGCACCAGTCGACTTGTTTGACACCCGACCTTGTGGCCTTAAGGCCCGGTCGTGCATCTGAAATTTCGACGACAAGCTGGCCAACCCGATCGGGTTTACCCGATCTCCTGGCCTTGTCGAAATTTTTTTTTTTAAAAATGGGTAAGCCTCCACGGTCGGGGTTTTCCCAAGCGACGGGCCTAATTTCACTTCATCCCAGCCCCCACACTATTGCGCCCTCAAGGCACGAGTGGGTGCGATAGTGGAAAGAAGTTGGACGGATCGGGGAATAATGCTGGGAGCTCTGGCTTTCCCGATCGGTGGCGTGACCCAAGTGTCCGCCGAAGAGGAGCGCTTTTGACCGTTCGACTGACTCGTCCGGTCGATGTGACTTGGTAATGAAATGTCCTGCATGCAATGAAGGTAAAGAAAATAACCGACCGGGTCGCCGTATGCAAACGGTCGAGCAATCACCGATCGTATATACATTGAACTTTCCCGCTCGCAGGCGGTTGAATAAATATTTACAATAATAAATGGAAATATATATGACGACCGGGACTAACTCGCAGGTCAAGCCCCCACTTCGTCCAAAAATTACAAAAAATAGGCTAATGCCTAAACATGACGAGGTACTCGGAATTCCAAGTCCCCTCGATTACCCGACCGGTTGTTGTCTCCAGTCGGTATGTCCCCGGTCGTACGACCGCGCTGATGACATACGGCCCTTCCCAGTTTTGAGCTAGCTTCCCGCCTTCCAAAGGTTGACTGGCCTCCCTTCGTCGTAAGACGTAATCTCCCACCTGAAAGTAACGAGGGTTGACTCGGACATCCTTTGAACTCTTGACTCGCTTTTGATACTCGGCCATACGCCGAGCGGCTAGCTCTCTCTTCTCTTCGACCCCATCAAGATCCATGACCATCGCGTGTTCGTTCTCCTCCGCGTTGTAAGTTCTTTCTCGATCGGTTGGGATCCAAGCCTCGATCGGGAGTCGGGCTTTTGCTCCATAAACCAGGGCGAAAGGGGTCTCCAAAGTAGCCTCTTTCGGGGTCGTCCGATAAGTCCACAATACGTATGGCAACTCATCGGCCCAACTACGACCAGCCGAGTGTAGCTTCTTTTTTAGACCTTCCAAAATCGTCCGGTTGGCATTCTCTACTTGTCCATTTCCCTGCGGGTAAGCCACCGACGACCGGACGTGGGTCGTCCCGATCGTGGCCAAGAAATTTTGGAAATACTGGCTTACGAATTGGCGGTCATTGTCGCTGATGAGATGCACAGGCACGCCAAAGCGGGTAGGGCTGAGCCATTACCTCTGCCGTGAAAGGGGTCCTAAAGCAGGGTTGACTGGTCGACCGGGGGTGTTGCACGGTGCGCGTTTCTGAATTGCGCAAACTCCGCCTGGAGATTATAGAGCAATCCTCGGGTCTAGTTGAGCTCGGCGGCTTGGGCAGCTTGGGCTGCATCCCGAGCGCGTCGTCGTCGATGAGATCTCGACCCGCTATGCCAGGATGAAGCTCCTGGCTGGCTTCCTGCATCTGTACGTCTTCCGGCTGCCGGTTCGGGTCTTGGGGCCCCAAACGTTGTCGCATCGCCGGTCGAAGACGATCAAAAGCTACCGCTCGGTCAACTTCTTCGGGGTCCTCCGCTTGAGTGGGAACCTCCGCTACTTATTGGGCCTGTCGTGGTGCCTCCATCGCATCAGCACCCCCCGACCCCAACCGCGAACGAGCCGAGCGTCTAGCCCGGGAAGCGGGCTGAGGCTACGGCTCTACTTGTGCGGCCGGGTAAACTGGAGGTGCGGTGGCTGGAGCCGTGTACGCAGGCGTGTATGGTGAGTAGCCAACCGGGGGCGTGTAATACATCGGTTGGCCAGGCCAATACCCGTACGGTTGAGGTGGGACCGGGTATGGATACTGGCCGGGATACATCATCGGCTGTTGTGGATATTGCTGATCGGGTGTTGGGTACCCCGGTTGAATGTAGTTCACCGGCTATTGGGCGGCCGGGTATGTGTTGGATGGATGTGGTGGTGAGAGATTGAGGTTGAGGTCTATCGTCTGACCTTGTTGTTGTGTAGCCTGGTGGTCGGATGAGCTCGCTGCATCCGCCTGATCGTCGGCAAAGAGGTTCTGTGCCCACGGGTACATGGTTGGTGAGTGATCGAGTGCTCGTCAAGACAATGGCTTTCTTGTACGGGTCTCCACGACCATGTGGTCGTGGGTTCGATCCCCACAGACGGCGCCAAAATGATACTGCTAATTGCCACGTACGCAGTAATTAAATAAATACGAGACCAATTAAAGCAAATAAATGTCTTTTATTGATTACGGTGAAGGCCCTAAGTACAATCTACTTGGTTGCTCTGAGTGCCGACTGACTGGGGTCAGGATTCTCTAACAACAACCTATCGATTGTCCAAAAGTCCCTCACACTGTAGCTATCGCGGGTATTTATAGCCGCGGCGCCGGAGACACAAATCCGGCCGTTCGGCATGCTTCCCACGTAGCCACCACGTGTCGCCGTCCCGGGTGCCCTGCCTGTCAACGCATGGAGCCGCCACGTGTCTCTTGTCAGCTCTCTCGCCAAAGGGCTACCACTCGGTGCTCGACACTCCCGCTCGGGCAACTCCCGGTCAGACCCCGACCGGGTTCTTCACAAGAAGCCCGACATGTTACCTGCAAAGACCAGAAGACAAAAACGAAGGCACACCAACCGGGGTAAAATTATGTCGGTCGAAATATTTCCTACCAATATATAATTTAATATTATATATATTCATATGATACGAACTTTCGTAGGTTCATGCACTGCATACAAAATAGCAACGTTAAATATATATATTATATATATTCATTATTCATTGCATGTTAATATGCAAAATGAATAAACATATAAAATATATATATAACTAGTCATGCATGCAGTACATTCAAAACAAAAGAAAGAAGTGAAAGCCATCTTTCATTATTGTATATATTAATACTTGTTATGCATGTGAACTTTCATTATTTTCATTTGGCCGAAAGGAGCCAAATAGCCGAAAGTTCATCAAACGAAAGTTCATCATACAGTCGAAACTTCATATAGCCGAAACTTCAACCATACGAAAACATATTTCCCAACTTACTTTCTACCAAACTAAAATAATATTTATAACTCCACAACACCAA
Source organism: Ipomoea nil (assembly GCF_001879475.1). Lineage (NCBI taxonomy): Eukaryota > Viridiplantae > Streptophyta > Magnoliopsida > Solanales > Convolvulaceae > Ipomoea > Ipomoea nil. Next base: position 2,151,224 of record NW_017616619.1, on the reverse strand, counting down.
ATATTATTTAAGCTTTTCATGGTAGTTCATCTGAACCATTAACTCTCATTACTATATAAATCTCTAACATAGAACAATTAAGGGCTTTGGTAGAGTAATTAAACTATTTAGATAGATAAATATTTCCAGAAGCTTAACCTAAGAATAGTACCTACTTTCTGATTTATATTGTACCACATTTACAAAACTTCAAAAGTTTGTACTGTTTTCACAATTTTTTTTTTGACTTAGGTGCATTTTTTTATTCTGTATCACAGCAAATTAAAGTTTGGTGTAGGATCAAAGTATTTCTTCTAATTTAAGGATATTCTAACAGATTGAGTGTACATATGTTATTGTGCTTTATTGGAACCAATAGGTTTGGTAGATTAAGAATCAGGCACTACCCTATGATTAGTAGTTTGTTTCTCAATATGGATTCTTTGGAAGCTTAACCTAAGATTAGTACTTAGATTCTGAATAAAATTTCACACATTATCAAAACTTGAACACTTTTATTGTATATCACAGGAAAAGAAACATTTTAGTAACTCTAAATAATTAGTTAATTTTATATTACAAAGATTTCATTTATTCCATGTGTATTAATTCCTTTTTATATGTGCAAGCAATTTTTGGTGGACACCAGCATGGACAAAAAGTGGATTGGAGAGTTGCAAACAGAGTAAAAGAAGATTTTGCAAATAGGTGAGTAAACCTATCTTTATATTTTAGGCACAAGTTATTTAGTTCTAAGAGGTTATAATTGTATTAGAAAGTTGCAAAAATTTCTTGTCATTCAATGTTCTTAGTAACTTTAAACAGTTTTATAGGAGAAGTTTAATATCTAATGGAACCTATACAAAACTACATCTACAAAGTCTAAGTTCCTTGCCAAGTTTTGTCCCTTGTGTCTCCATTTTAAAACCTTGAACCTTGATCATCCTTCCCAATCACCTGAAATGGAAGTTAGAAAATCTGCAAAACAGGTTCTAATAGTAGCAGTAGAGGCACCAATATATGGTAATAAATAGTTAGGCAATCTCATCAACACATTAAACCATAATTAGAAAATATCCCAAAAATAAACTTTAATGTTTAGGGATCAACAGGATTAGAATTAGAACATATAAAAACAGTCTTTAAGTCTGGATAGGGCAGGTTCACAACAATCAGTTTCAACCACATTCACAATTACATTTTTTCCTTTTTAATTTCTGCTTCCCTCAACTTCTTCCTACTTTTGGATGATGAAAACTCATCCAAAAGTGACCTTTTAATAGCTCCAGAGTTGTCAGCACTGTCATCTCCTACCTTTTGTGAGGCTTGAATAGAGGCAGGACTATTAACTTCCACTCCAATAGAGGCTTCCTATTATTAACAAAAGCAGTAAACCAAATTAGTCGCCATCATTAAAAAAACACATTATAGAGCAGTAAGGCTCTGAAATTCTTACTTCAGAGATTGCATCACTGTTCGTTTCCTCCTCAAGCATCCTAGATATTAAGTCCTGGTCTTGATGCTCCACAAACATGTCACTATAGGTTTTAAGCAAGTGTTCATCCCTGACAACATTGAATGGGTAATTGGGACCCCTCTTAAGAGCCAGTTTAAAATTGATCTTAAACAACATCTTCATTCCAACTATAGCATCCAACTCAGGTGGCACTTCAACATCAACCTGTTTAGGTAGGTGATAAATAACCTAAGTACAAACATAGAATAAAAGTATAGAATAAATTCTGTAGAGCCAATTAGAAGAATTTACCTCCTTGTATTTTGTATACAATAATATAGAAGCAGGAATACCCACAAGTTCTGCCACCTCTCTATCCCAAAGCAACATTGGAGCATCTCCAGATTTATCAAGAGCAATTACAACAACTTTATATCTCACTGTACCCATCATACAAGGCTTGTTGCACTTAGTACAAAGCAGTGATCCTTCCTGTTCTTTTAGTTTCTTATTACATCCAGGTGTCAGACATGATAAGTAATAGGAACCAGCACACATGGAATCCAATAAGAGTATATAGTGGGCTCATCACAAGGCCAAAAAGTACATCCTTAAAGCATCATTGGTGGAAAAATCAAGGAATTCCAATAATAATTCCATTCGATAGAGGAAAGTATTATAGTGGCCCGTTTCAAGTGATGTCACGGATCGAAGACAATGTTTATAAGATTCGAGGTCGAATCATTTTTCAAGAAGGGGAGGATGATGCGGCCCAACATAATGAAGATCCATTAAGATTACAAATTGGGCCAATCACAAGATCCGAGGCCCAAATCAGCTTTATTATTTGTGGTCATCATTTATTTTCAATTGTTTAGAATTAAAGAGAAAACACTAGTTGTATTTAGAAAGGATTCCTTAAATCTTTTTCTAAATAAAACTCTATTTACTTGTTTTCTAGATTAGGTTTAGGACTCTTTTTCCCATTGTATTTAGATTACAATGCTGCCCTATACCTATAAATAGGGCACATCCATATCAGTTTTAGAAAGGCTTTAATTCAATAAAATTCTTAAGTTTTTCTTTACACTTGTGTAAGAAACCTTATGGCTAATTGTGGACTCAATTAGTGGCTAGTCGTGGACTCGACTAGCAAATTGATTCGTGGACTCGAATCAATCTTACTTTCTTCAACCTTAGATTTAGGTTCGTGGACTCGTTCATGAATCGAAGAAAACTAGATCCGACTCTAGTTGATTGAAGATTGCAACATCGAGGTACTTGAAGCTACATGGGATTCTTCTAAGTCTTTGAGGATTCAAGACAAAGGGTTTCTCGTGAGGTTTAAGGTATTTTGATCCATCTCTATCTTTACATTGAGAGTAATCTTGGGACAATATTCCATATTATTTGAATCTTGGACAATATTCCATATGAACCTAGTCCAAGGTTCACATAAAGATGGAGTATTGTCCCAAGAATGCTCTCAAAAGTAAAGATAGAGATGGATCAAAATACCTTAAACCTCACGAGAAACCCTTTGTCTCGAATCCTCAAAGACTTGGAAGAATCCCATTGTAGCTTCAAGTACCTCGATGATGCAATCTTCAATCAACTAGAGTCGGATCTAGTTTCCTTCGATTCAAGAACGAGTCCACGAACATAAATCTAAGGTTGAAGAAAGTAAGATTGATTCGAGTCCACGAATCAATTTGCTAGTAGAGTCCACGACTAGCCACTAATTGAGTCCACAATTAGCTATAAGGTTTCTTACACAAGTGTAAAGAAAAACTTAAGAATTTTATTGAATTGAAGTCTGTCTAAAACTGATATGGATGTGCCCTATTTATAGGTATAGGGCAGCATTGTAATCTAAATACAATGGGAAAAAGAGTCCTAAACCTAATCTAGAAAACAAGTAAATAGAGTTTTATTTAGAATATGATTTAAGGAATCCTTTCTAAATACAACTAGTGTTTTCTCTTTTATGCCAAACAATTTAAATTAATGATGACCAAAAATAATAGGGCTGATTTGGGCCTAATTTAATCACCAAAATCAGCACTTAAACAATTATAAAAAAAGCCTTGAGTTATTCTTCATATTTTGCAAATGGGCTTGACTTGGATTTCCACCATCTTTGAACATCACCAATGAAGAGTTGCCTTAATTGTTTGGACTTGGGCCTTGTGATTGGCCCAATTAGTATTCTTAATGGATCTTCATATGTTGGGCCGCATCATCCTCCCCTTCTTGAAAATGATTCGACCTCGAATCTTGTAAGCATTGTCTTCGATCCATGATATCACTTGAAATTGGCCTCTATAATATTTTCCTCTATCGAATGGACTTATTATTGGTCTTTGTTGTTTCTTCCACCAATGATGTTTTAAGGTCGTCATTATGGGCCTTGTGATGAGCCCACTATTTACCCTTTCTGGATTCCATGTGTACTGGTTCCTATTATTCTCCCATTCTTGAAAAGGATTCGTCCTCGAATCCAAATCTTCAGTGAAAGACAAAGTAGCAAGCTCACTTTCTGTTTTATCACGCTCATGGAACTTTTTCTTGGGATGCTTGACATGAGTCGCTCCAATCATCATCCTACAATCAACAAGTAAGGCAATTAAGTCTAATGACACATCAGGGAATTTAAACATTCTGGATGGTAATAATTCAACAAAATGAGACATATTAAATTTATGCATCTTGTTTGAATTGTCAATGTAAACATACGCATTGTCTTCAATTTGAAAGTCGATGAGTTTGGTTGCCTTTCCCCCTATAATCTTGTCCACAGGATTTTAAATCTCAATCACCCTTCCAATCACATCTGCCAAATTAACAAAATATTAGAAAACAGTACTAAAAATAGAGTAAGGAAGATATTAGTAGTTAAAAAAAGTAAAGATAATACCAATCAATTCCTTGTCATTCACATCAGCAGGATCTTTCAAAGTCAAAAAACTCTTTAGCCGAAACATTTTGCAAGGAAAGCCATTAGAATGTATCTCCTTCACTTGTGTTCTATAGTTGAATTTGATTAGGAAGTCATGTTCTGTAATCTTGTAGACATAGTAGTTTGTAGAAGCCATAAAGTTCTTGATTTCAAAGACTTTCCCTTCTTTGATTATATCTCTATACTTTCCAATGTCCTTTTTAATAATACTAGCATGAATGTAGTCTCCCTGCGAATAAAATAGACAAAAAGTTATACACAGCCAAAGACCATTAGATTAGTAGATAGCATGTCATGAATGTAGTCTCCCCGGCAAAAAAAAAAAAAACAAAAAAACAAAAAAAAAAAAAAAAAAAAAAACATTTATACACATCGAAAGACCAGATTAGTAGATAGCATGAATATGATTTTTTGCAAATAAAGAACACTACCTCTTCATCATGGAACAATACTTCCATGCTCTTACTGGCCTGCCCCTCTCCCCTTTTCTCAGGCACTTCATAGACCCGTACTGCTCTCACCCTGATTGCCCTGAGCTGGTGTTCCGGCTTTATGTTCTTCACAACAATGAACATGGAAGGCATCTTGAAAGACCAAGACTATTTCGAAAAGGTAGTAAAGTGAACTGAATTTGTGAAAGGTTTTTGGCATGAAGAAGCCGGGTATTTATACAGGTTGAAAAATCAAATTTACCAAAAGATAACCAGTAGCCAATGTTTTGGAATTCGCACATCTCATTGAATGTGTATTTGCAGATTTCAACTCTGCATATTCCGTGTAATATATATAATATTCTCTTGTTATTTATCTGCATGCATCTCCGAAATTGTAGGCTGATGCCTTCCTTATGCTTTGATATTAATCATTTTGTTTACACTTCCAAGAGTTCTACATTAATTGAACTCCTTGGGAACCAAGGATTGTATGCTAAGTTAATACGAATAGTTGCCTTTTGAAAACGACTGTGCATACTCCCAATGCGTAATCACATAACACGCGCAGAACAAATAGCCTCTTCAATGGCTAAATATCACTAAAGCAAAACGGCGTAGTATCAATTGGGCGGGAAAACGAATTGCCAAAACTTCTTGCTTTATTATAGAGTTAGATATGCTTTGTGTGAGTTGTGTAAGGTGTATAATATACTGTATTGTGTGCTAATTTGTTGTGATAGGTGTGCGTTTTAGGCCATCTGGAAATGTTGTGTACATCTCTGTCCATTTGTGCGTGCATTTATTATTTGTTTGGTTTGCCGTATTGTATGTGCACGTGTGTTACGAGTACTTTCTTAGTGGTTAACAATAGTGAAATTGGGAAGTTGTTCCTTAGTTTCTAGTGTGTGCATATATTCAGGTTTTGTTGTGCATTTTTGTGTGCATGTTTCCTGTGTACTGTATTGGTGGTTCTATTTTTGTTTAGTTCAGTTTGTTGTTTAAATTTGTATCCCCAACATTTTGTGTAGGGAAGTAGCATCACGTTGTTGTTGAACGCCAAGCAGAATCGCAAGTGAACGTTGTGGATGACGATTGAGAGTACGGTTTGTGTAACAGTGATACTAGGGGATAGGAGTTGGACTTGTTGAGGATGTATTTTATGCGTGAGATTCTGTTTAGTGAGATCAACATGCATCATTCTAAGAACATCCGTAATGTCACATACTTGAAGTTACATCATTTAAGATAATGATTAGTGATTTAGTATAAATAATAACATTTTTTTCAAAATATATTGATAAAATTGTTGGAGTTAACATAATTCCAGTTAAATTATGTGGGTCTATTAGAATTTGATCAATGAATGACTAACGTATTTAATTGGAGACTTACAATCGATTCACTAGTATATCCCTAAAATTCAAAATATAGTGATAATTATTTCAAGTTACAATGTTTAAGATAATGATTAGTAATTTAGTACAAATAACATTTTTTACAAATAATTTTAAAAAAAAAAATTAAATAAACTAGCCCGTCACCGGTGACTTGGCCGGAATTTTTACCGAAAAATTTAACGGTAAGACCAAATGTGATACAAGTTGAATAGTCATGCACCTAATTTGAAAATGTTAGTAGTCAATGACCAAATGTGATACAAATTGAATAGTCAATGCACTAAAACTGATACATGTATAATGGTCGAGGGACTAAAAATGATATTTAGTCCTTGTTTAATTGATGAAGAGATTCAATCGATTTGTTAATATTCCAAAAAATGCAAAATATAATGATAATTACTACGAGTTACATCATTTAATTAAAATAATGATTAGTGGTTTATTACGAATTACATTTATTTTTTTCCAAATATATTGAAAAAATTGTATGGAATTTCTGATGAATTTTGTGGGCCTATTAGAATTTCAATAAATGACTACGTGTTTAAATAGAGAGATTTATTGGATTCACTAATATCCCAAAAAATATATATAAAATATAATAATAATTATTACAAATTACAATATTTAAGATAATGATTAGTGACTTAGTACAAATAACATTTTTTAACAATTTAAATATATTGACAAGAGCATTTAATTGAATTTCAATAAAATTTGTGGGCCTATTAAAATATAATTAAATGACAAATATGTTTAATTGGAGAGATTCAATCAATTCACTAATATTCCAAAATATATATATATATATATATATATATATATATATATATATATATATATATATATATATATATATATATATATATATAATTATGAGTTAATACCCAAAATCGTCCTCGACTATAGTGGTTTTTCTCAATTTCGTCCTAAACGACTTTGGTGACCTAATATCGTCCTAGACTTTTGTGTTTCGCTCAATTTAGTCCTCCATTTGTTATTTCATCAAATTGGTGTTAAATAAAGGGACAATTCAGTAATGTCAATATTGATCTCTCTTTACTTTCAACTTGTGAAGTGCGAAATTCCTCTTTCTTGTACGAATTACATCCAGAATTACTCCCGGACCTGCAAATCAAATTTTATATTCGCAGTTTTAGGAGTAATTATGGGAGTAATTCGTAAAAAAAAAAAGGATTTCACAGTTCACATGTCTATGAGTAAAGAGATGCCAATATTAAAATTACTGAATTGTCTATTTATTTAACACCAAATGGACAGAATAACAAATGAGGGACTAAATTGAGCAAAAACACAAAAGTCTAGGACTAAATTGAGCGAAACACAAAAGTCTGGGACGATATTAGGTCACCAAAGTCGTTTAGGACGAAATTGAGAAAAACCACTATAGTCGAGGACGATTTTGGGTATTAACTCATATAATTATTACAAGTTACATAATTTAAGATAACGGTTAGTGATTTAGTACAAATAACGTTTTTTCTAAATATACTGCAAAATATTTGTGGCAAATTATGCTTTGGAACCGTATCCACCTTGCAAGGTGGACACGATTATAAAACTGTTCATAATTATGAATATGTAATTAAAAAATTATGAACATATAGTTGTATAATTATGAACATAGAGTTGTGAACATAATTATGAACATGTAGCTATGTAATTATGAATATAGAAATTTAATAATTATGAATATGAAGTTAAAAAATTATGAATATATAGCTTTATAATTATGAACATATAGTTCAGTAATTATGAATATAGAGATTCAATAATTGTGAATATGAAGTTCAAAAATTATGAATATATAGCTTTATAATTATGAACATATAGTTCAGTAATTATGAACATAGAGTTCTGTAATTGTGAATATAAAGTTCAATAAATATGAATATGAAGTTCAAAAATTATGAATATATAGCTTTATAATTATGAACATATAGTTCAATAATTATGAACATAAAACCGTGTCCACCTTACAAGGTGGACACAGTTCCACATCATAATGATTAAATATTTTTGGAGGTAAATGAATTTCAGTTAAATTTTGTGGGCCTATTAAAATTCCAGTAAATGACTAACGTATATTTTACATGGTCCATGCAATTGTGTAGACCAAAAATAAAAAGTACATTTTAATATATTAAAAATACATTATTTGTATACGTAAAATATATTATTTGAGTACTGAAAGTACATTATTTTATATACTATTTAATAATGTATATTCAGTACACAAATAATGTACTTTTAATATATTAAAAATTTACCTTATATTCATGGTCCACACAGCTATATGAACCATGATCCACACAATAATGTCTTAGTTGGAGAGATTCAACCAATTCACTAATATCTCATAAAATGCAAAATATAATGATAATTATTAAAAGTTACATCAATTAAGATAATAATTAATAATTTTGTTCAAATGATATTTTTTCTAAATATATTGACAAAAACTGTTCGAGTTAATGCTTGGCGGATTGAATATATCATGTAATTGAAATGCTACACTACCTGGTATTCAAGTAAAGTAATAATATTACATATATTTGACATTAACTATAACTTTTGGGTATTTTAAAAAAAAAATTTAACTTTTGGTTTAGTATTAACATAGCGTTTGGTTGGAGGGAATTTAAATTACATTCCCACTTAATTCCTACATAATTTTAAATGCAACTAAATTCCTTAGTTTTGTTGGAAGGAATTGCAATTCCCACATTTTCATGGAATTAAAATTCCATGTCCCCCTTGAGATTTTAATTCCATGAATTTTAGGAAGAAAAAAGGATAATGATGAGACAAAATTACCACTCTCGCTCTTTTTTAACCTAAAATTGATGTCTGGCAACAACAATGAATATTTTGGACTTTATACTACTTATTCCCTTTCAATTCTCATGTATACCAAACATTAGAATTGAAATTTCCAGTAATTTTATTTCTCTAAACCAAATACTAGAATTTAAATTCCCACTTTATTTCCAATAATTAATCTCCCGTGAAATTGTAATTCCTTTCGCACGTAATTCCCACCCTCCAATAAAACGTTCCGTAAGTTCTTGACTTTGAATTGCGGTGAAATAAGGTTTAATTTGTAAGGAAATCAAGTTTCCTCGCTTGATCCTGACAAAATATCTACTATAGAATATAGATTAGTAGCTAGACTCATGTTAATCCGATTTGGCTAGACAATTAATATTTTTATTTTGAGATTTTTATTTATTATTATGTGCGTTTTAATGTCTCATATGACTTGGCATTCAACTTTTACTTAATTGCAACAGCTTTTACTAAAATAAGTTGCATTTAGATATATACAACAACAAATAAATTATTAATTTGTATCCGCGTTTAAACTCGTCATTAAATGCTTTTATTTTTCCATTATTGTAATAGAAATTACTTAATTAAGAATGACAACTTAATTAAATGCCAAAATAAGAATATAAATTTAAAGTGTGCTTGGTTCATGCATGAGAACCGGAATCAGAATGATACTCAAATACTTGGTAATAGTAATAGTAATGGTTTTGGTGAAAGTATTTTGCATGTTTGGTGGTAGGTCATATAGAATTGGAATGATTACTAATATTAATGTTTGGTTATATATTGTTGAGCCATTAATGTGCAATCCAACTATTAGCTTAGGCTTTTAGTTGAGATGGAGCACATACTTCAATTTGGTATTAGAGCCAGACTAAAGGTCATGGGTTCGAATCTCATCGCTACCCATAAGCGACTACGATTCACGTGTTGCTTGGAACCCACCGCACACGTGAGGGGGGGGGGGGGGGGGAACCTCACCGCTACCCATAAGTGACTACGATCCACGTGTTGCTCGGAACCCACCGCACACGTGAGGGGGGGTGACTACGATCCACGTGTTGCTTGGAACCCACCGCACACGTGATGGGGGGGGTTCGAATCTCACCGCTACCCATAAGCGACTACAACCGCACACGTGAGGGAGGGGGGTTCGACTACGATCCACGTGTTGCTTGGAACCCACCGCACACGTGAGGGGCCTCAGCTTAGGCTTACTATCCACATGCTTCAATTTGGCACAACTACCCGTACTAAAATTTAAAAGCATTAACCCAAACTTAAAAATCAAATTCCAAATATATTATGGAATGATACGGCCTTTTTAATTAAAAAATGTGATTTTTAATTGAAAGGGTAATCAATCACATAATTATATTTTAAAAAGTTGTTAACCAAACAATAACTATAATTTTAATGATTCTTATTTCTAATATGTAAACTCCCATAAACCAAACACACCTTAAATGTTTTAACCATATAAAGATGCCAATTAACTCAATACTCTATATTAATGAATGACCATTAGAGGAAATTCCACTTTAGTTATAGACGATAGCATCATTATTACTACACTAGTATTTGCACCCGTGCGATGCACGGAATGGATTTGTTGTAATATATTAAGAATATATGAATCGATATATAATTATTTAAATTAGAACATCAAATATTATATAGTACAATTAAAGATATAGTTTGGATCGTTTATATATTTTGATGTTATCATTGCTTGAATTTGTGCAAATAATTGCTCAAATTAATAGCTAATATCTAGATGTACGCATGCAGTGCTATAACTTTGAAGATTTTATTTATCATTGTTTAGTTTTTCATAAATTAGGCAAATGTGTTCGTTCTCTAACAACTCAGTTATAGAAATGAATTGTCATCTTTCTTCATTTGTATGGAAGATATATATATATATATATATATATATATATATATATATATATATATATATATATATATATATATATATATATATAGATATATATCAATTTTTTCATTTAAAAAAAAACTTAATATCACCGATTATATTTACACATTATTGAAACCTATTTGTAGACGACATTGGTAGTAGTGGCAACACAATCTTGTTTATCTTCGGCTAGAGCTAACACCTTCAATCCATCAAGACGGGTTACTTGGGTGAAAATATATAATGGTAGAATATCATATCACTCAATTAGTTATCCTTTTATATTTTCAGTCAATTAGTAATATTAGATTCATTTTCAGCTATTTTTTTTATTATTTTCAGTCAATTAGTCAATTAGAATATCAAAATGCAGTGATATTTTTACCTAATTTTCGTTCCATTTTTATTGATGATGTAGATATTATTATTGAAATATTTCCGTTCCATTTTTAAATTACATTTACTATTGTTTAAACTATGTATTTACTAACCAAGACTATGTGGTCTAATGGTACTTGGGTTGGACTTCCATTTGGAAGGTTGTGAGTTTGAGCCTTAATGGAGGCGTTATTGGTTCTTTGTGTTTCAGTAAGTTGAGAAAGTATATGAACAAATATTACTTTCTAATAAAAGCGAATACCAATTATTAATATTCATTTCCTTTTATATTTTCAGTCAATTATTCATTTTTATTTTCAGTCAATTAGTCATTTTATATTTTCAGTCAATTATTCATTTTTATTTTCAGTCAATTAGTCATTTTTGGATCATTTTTTATTTGCAATTAATTATTAATATTCATTTCCTTTTATATTTTCAGTCAATTATTCGAGCCTCAGTGGAGGCGTTATTGGTTCTTTATGTTTCAGTAGGTTGAGAAAGTATATGAACAAATATTACATTCTAATAAAAGCGAATACCAATTATTAATATTCATTTCCTTTTATATTTTCAGTCAATTATTCATTTTTATTTTCAATCAATTAATCATTTTATATTTTCAGTTAATTATTCATTTTTATTTTCAGTCAATTAGTCACTTTTGGATATTTTTATTTGCAATCAATTATTAATATTCATTTCCTTTTATATTTTCAGTCAATTAGTCAATTGGAATATAGATGCAGTGATATTTTTACCTAATTTCCGTTCCATTTTAATTTGATGATGTATAATATTATTAATGAAATATTTTCGTTCCATTTTTAATTTACCTTTACTATATTTTAAAATATGCCTTTACTATTTGATGATGTAATATATTATTATTGAAATATTTCTTTTCCATTTTTAATTTTCCTTTACTTCTCAACAAAAACAAAAAAAAAAAACAAAAAAAAAACAAAAAAAAAAAAAAAGAGAGAGAGACTTCTTAATACTTGTCCACATTGATGGGCAAGCAATTATGTTTGTAAGAGGAGCATTGCTCATCTTATATAGAGTTTGAGCTCCTATTTCCAAATATTTTGATTATTTTCAATCCCACATCATTTACAAAGGGAGCCGGTGCACCGTTGCTCCCTTTTGTCTTTTTTTTTTTTTTTTAATTTTTAATTTTAATTGGGAAAATGGCACTTTTTTCCCCTGAATTATATGGTTATAGCACATTTCTCCCCTGAGTTGTTCATGTAAGCACATTAACCCCCTCAATTATTTTAAAAGTGGCAGTTTCTCCCCCCTGATATATAAAATTGACATTTCTACCCTTAAAGAAAACATTTTATTTATTTTTCTTCTCCAACAAATTATTGCTTATACGTAGGGATGATCACAGTTCGATTTGAACTGAACCGGACACTATAGAAATCGAATTGAAAATTTCCAGTTATGACTCAGATCCAGAACCCAATATTTGGATTTCAATTTATTAAAATTATGAATCAAAAAAATTGGATCCTGAACCATGAACCGACAATTCCAGGTCCGGTTCGCGATTTTGAACCGTCTTTATTTTAAAATTTTTATTTATTTTTTATTTTTTAAATAGTCTAAAATCAACAATAAATGTATTTTTTTTAGTTCGGAACGTGAACCGGCCGTTCCGGTTCGTGATTTTAATAAACTCTAAATATCAGGTTTCGATTCTAAATTGTAATTGGAATATTTCAATTTAGTTGCTATAGTGTCTGTTCGGTTTGAACCGTATCGTGGTCATAATTTGTTGGAGAAGAAAAATAAATAAAATATTTTAAGGGTAAAAATGTCCATTTAACATTTCAGGGGGAAAAATAGCCACTTAAATAATTCAGGGGAAAAAGTGCTATAAGTATATAACATAGGGGGAAAAAGTGTTATTTTCCCATTTTAATTTTATTTTGTATATCGTTTTGTTTGGATTATTATTATTATTATTATTATTATTATTATTATTATTATTATTATTGACAAGTAGAGAACTTCTTCGGCAAGGGAGGAAAATAGCATGCTCAAAATGGATTGATCTTGTTGGATCCATAGAGCATGCGCAGGGTTGATGGCCGGAGGGGCATCGGAAGACGACGCAGCCATGAACTCCGGCGGACAAGCGGTGGTGCCGTCAACGAAACCATATAGGTTCTGACCTCGTAAGAACGGCACAAGCTGCGCTCTCCAGAACAGGAAGTTCGAGGCGGTCAGCTTAATGGAGACGTAGTGATGAGCTTGGTTCAACATATTGGAAGATGGGGTGGTTCGTGGTGCAGTTTCCGGTGGTGAGGTGGTGGCAAGAGCCTGGTCGGCAGAATTATCAGGGGATGGGCTGTCATTAGAGGCCATAGGATCGATAAGAAGGCTTATCTGACACCAAATCGATGAAAGTAATTTCTGTGTATTCCAAAAGAGAACAAACGGCATGGCTATATATACAACTAGACTAGCAGAAAGATAGTAACAAAAGGCTAAAGACTAGGTTCACAAGCTGATGTATCGTAACTGTCTAATAATTATTATTGACAAAGTCGGTAAAATTTTAACGAATTCACCAATTTAACAATTTATCTTTAATCAAAACACTAAAAATATTACTTCATAACTCAGTAATTTGCTCCAAAGTGCTAAAAACTAAAACAATACATACATTTTGGGTTAATCTTTCCCACCCCAACTAATAATAATAATAAATAATATATAATATATAATAAATAATAAATAATAAATAAAAACTAAAATAAGAAGACAAAACCAAGATTTCTTAAATAAGAACCTTTTGACTTCTCAATACTTGTCACATTGCTGAAAAAACAATTATGTTTGTACCTCTTATATAGAGGAGCTCAAAGAGCTCCTCTTTTCAAACATTTTCAATGTGGGATCAAAATGATCCCACATTATATACAAAGGGAGCCGGGAGCCCATGGCTCCCATTTGTTTTTTTTTTTTTTTTTGTTAATTTAAATTTTATTGTGCATATAATTTTGTTAGGATTATTATTATTATTATTATTATTATTATTATTATTATTATTATTATTATTATTATTATTGTTGTTGTTGTTGTTGTTGTTGTTGTTGTTGTTGTTGTTGTTGTTGTTGTTGTAATTTGATTATTTGGCAAATTCGTCAAAATTTTAAGAAATTCGCCTGTTTAACATTTTATATTTAATCAAAACAAAAAATATATATAATAAGTCAGTAATTTTGCTCCAAACTGCTAAAAACTAATACAATACATACATTTCGGGTTAATCTTTCACAACCCCCACTAATAATAAATGAATAATAAATAAATAAATAAAAACTAAAATAAGAAGACAAAGTTAATTAAGGCTTCTTAAATAAGAACCTTTTGAATTCTCAAGCCCACATTGTTGGGCAATCAATTATGTTTGTAAGAGGAATATTGCTCATCTATATAAGATGAACTCTCTCTTTTCAAACATTTTTCATGTGGGATCAAAATGATCCCACATCATTTACAAATGGAGCCAATGACTCCCGTTTGTTTTTTTTTTTTTTTTTTTAATTTTAATTTTATTTTGTATATAGTTTTGTTTGGATTATTATTATTATTAATTTATTATTATTGTTGTTGTTGTTTTTGTTGTTGTTGTTGTAATTTGATTATTTGACAAATTCACCAAAATTTTATGAAATTCGCATGTTTAACATTTTATATTTAATCAAAACATAAAAAATATTATTTAATAACTTAGCAATTTGCTCCAAACTGATAAAAATTAAAACAACACATACATTTTGGGTTAATCTTTCCAGAACCCCCTAATAAATTTAAAAAAAATTAAAAAAAAACTAAAATAAGAAGCCATTAGGATAAGGTTTCTTAAATAAGAGCCTTTTGACACGTTGGGCTTCAATATGTTGAGAAAGTGTATATGAGCAGATACTACATGTAACAGGGTGAATCGAATAGTTATGTTGTGGAACCGTGTCCACCTTGCAAGGTGGACACAGTTCTATGTTCATAATTACTGAACTATATGCTCATAATTATAAAGTTAAATATTCATAATCTTTGAACTTCATATTCATAATTATTGAACTCTATATTCATAATTACAGAACTCTATGTTCATACTTACTGAACTATATGTTCATAATTATAAAGATATATATTCATAATTTTTGAACTTCATATTCACAATTATTGAATTTCTATAATCATAATTATATAACTATATGTTCATAATTACGTTCACAACACTATGTTCATAATTTTTGAACTATATATATTCATAATTATGAACAATTTTAGAACCATGTCTAGCTTACAAGGTGGACACGATTCAACAGCATAATTTGCTGGGTCAATAACACGGTGTCGATAAACGAATAAAATAAATGAATATTCAAAGTAATGTAAAACCATTAAATATTTCAATTTAAACAAAAGACAAAAATTTAAATATCATACATATTATTACCCATTATGCTATAATGTTATTACCTAATTAATATTTGTTCTACACGGTATTACCAATAAAATATTTAATTAATTGTATGCAAAAGTTTGAGCGGAAAAAATAAAATAGGAGGATTTATATATATATATATATATATATATATATATATATATATATATATATATATATATATATATATATATATATATAAGTTATTATTTTTATAATTAGGTATAATATTATTAAATTGAAATTATTTAAAATATATAAATCAACATTAAAAAAAATCTAATTAATTTTGGATATTAAAACTATATATTTATATTAAAGGTGAAATTATAAATAATTAAGTTTCAATAAGTTTAGTTATTTCTTAACTTTATATTTTATAAAATATATAACCGAGATTAATATTTTTTCTATATACTAAGTTAGTTTGGAAGAATTTTTCATTTTTAGTCAATTATTAATAGTTATTTCTTTTTTTTTTTTTCATTATTGAAAATATTAATAGTCATTTCTTATTTCAATTGGCCTAAATTTCTTGTCATTTTTATTCTTAGTCAATTATTCCTTTTTAATACATATTAATTAATTAGTTAGTTATTAATAACAGTTTTTTTATATTTCCACTAACTTTACATTTTATAAAAAATATAATCGAGATTAATATTTCTTTCTATCTCAGCTAAACGCTAAGATGCAAACTTCATTTTACATATTTATTAATACATTACCAGTAATTTTTATATTTTTAGTAACTTATTAATATTCAAGTATTTATATTCATTTCATTTTTCAATTATCCTAATTTCAATGAAAATTTTTATATTTTCAGTAATTTATTAATATTCAAGCATTAATATTCATTTCATTTTCATTTTTTTAATCAAGTATTAATATTCATTTCATTTTTTACATTTGAGTCAATTTTGAAGCATTTTTAATTTTCGGTCAATTATTAATAGTCATTTCTTATTTCAATTGGCGTAAATTCCGTGCCGTTTTTATTCTCAGTTAATAATTATTTTTTAAATACCATAATTTCACCTATGAACATGGTGTTGATAAACGAATAAAACAAATTAATATTCAAAGTAATGTAAAACCATTAAATCTTTCAATTTATACAAAAGACAGAAATTTAAAATTTTAAATATAAAATCTATATGCTTATTCTTGCAGTTGACTGAATATGCTTATTACCAATTATATTATAAACTATCATACATATTATTACTCATTATGCTATTATATTATTACCTAATTAATATCTGTTCTACGTGGTATTACCAATAGCATGTTTAATTAATTGACTTCAAAGCCCGCATGGGTAGCTCAACTGGTCATAGAGGTGAAACCCTGGAAGAATGACCAGGGATTGAGTCTCATCAGCGACAGTGTGGTAGCAACCTCTCAAAGTGAGGGGGGCTCCTTGTGCGCAGTGAGCACCGGTTTAGCCTCTGTGGTTCATGTTCAGTTGAGTCACCATGATTTACATCGGCCGGAATATGGGCCCATGAGATAGGATATATATATATATATATATATATATATATATATATATATATATATATATATATATATATTAGGTATTGTTTTTATAATTAAGGTATAATATTAATATATTATTAAATTGAAATTATTTAAAATATATAGATCCACATTAAGAAAACTCTTATTAATTTCAGATATTAAAACTACATATTTATATTAAAGGTGAAATTATAAATAATTAAGTTTCATTTAATTTAGTTAATTCCTAAGTTATATATGGTTAGTAATGAATATTTTCTAATATTAGATTATGCTTATATATGGTTTGCCCGTATTAATCATCACTATATTAGATTAATATATAATATATATATATAATTAAATCTAACTATATGGATATTATTTATTCAATATTATTTAAAAGTATTACAATTATAGCTTTGTATATGAAAAATATTAAAATTTGAGTAGTTTAAATCAAAATTGTTAAAAATAATGCATATATAGTACAAAATAATTATACTTGCTTTAATAATTAATTATTAATATAATTTTTCAATATAAATTTACAATTATTAATAATTATTTATGGTAATTATTCGACATTAAAAAAAAAGATAAATAAAAAGAATAAGAAAAACAGAAGAGGAAAGAATATATAGATGCCATATGATATCTTACATAAGGTAAACTGATATCAAATTTAATTTAGAATTGTAGTAGGAATAGGAAAGTATGAAAGAATATTTGTAGTAGGGATTGTATTACCATATTTGTACAATTGTAGTACGAATAGGAATTGTACTTAAATATATTTTATAATATTACACAAACCTTAATAATGTAGGAGTGTTTTGGGCGGGAATTAAAATATAGGATTTTGTTTGTATATATAGTATAGATTACTGATTTTGTTTTAATAAAGCTTATTATTATTAAATTTGGGCGATTAATTATTAATATTCAATTTGGTTATATTATTTTCGCACAATCTTCCTTTTAAATTCTTGATACTACCGATTGTTTGTCATTTTCACTTTTTAATGAAAATAATCATATTATTAATAAAAGTTTGTGCTGGAAATTACACAGGAGAATTTTATTTGTATTAATACTATAGAAAATTTTAATTCCATTAGATTTTAAATGAATGTTACCATAACTATATGCAGTAACTTGTAATATATAAATTTCTTACTTTAGTAATATTAATCATATGATAATCTATTTTATTAATAAAAAAATAAAATCTTCCCTCCATAACACAAAGAAAACAATAAAAAAACACCATCAGATACTCAATACTTAAAACATAACAATTTTTAAAAAATTGAATGAACAAATAATCCATACTCTAAAAACAAAAAATATAAGAACATTGATTTTTTTTTATAAGAATTTAATTACAGGAAATCAAGTTTTGGTCAATAAAAGCAAAAAATACTAAATGGTACTTTCAAGCATGCACATACATGGATATTTTAATCTACTGGCCTTCAATTCTTTCTCAAAATCAGAAGAAGTGTCTTCATCCGATGAAGAAGAACCGTTTTCATCCATAATGATATTCCTATTTCTGAGTCTCTCATCACCATTTGGTACATCAATGATGTCTGGATTTCTGGGTCTTCCATTGTTCCCTTTGATCTTTATGATTGTGCCATTGCCAGTATTTTTTTATTTGGGTTCAGTACAACGTGAATTTTTTTGGGAGGTTTCTCTAATTAAATTTTTGGTTAAAAATTTATATTTCTTTTGTATTTTATTTTATTACTTTTTTTTTATTTATACTAATATGTGAATGGAGTAACACAAAATCTGAAATTGTATTTGTTATTTATTTTTTCTTTTTAAATAATCATTATTTTTGTGTTTTACAAAAATTTAGAAAAAATCAAATATAGCGAGATTTTTAATAGGTTAAACAAACACTCTACTCAAGTTGTGATATATATATATTAATTATAAAAATGTTGTAAAATGAACTCTGCTTGTTAAAAAAAACATAGAAACTTGAATGGCATGTACAAATCTCGAAATCAACATACTAACTCTAAGTTTCAGAAAATCTTACAAAATTATCAAAATTACCGTCTTTATCATCCTCGATCGTATCTCTACAATCTTCCATAAAAACTAAACCAATAGGGTTCTATTACAAACGTTTTTCCTCCTCAATTTCCTTTTGTTGAAGGAGAGCCTCCTTAAGTATCTTCAAACTCATACCAGACGATATAAACTGCAAAACATATTGAAATACGTGAGAATATAGTTAGAAAAATATAGAAAATTCATACAAAAAGAAAGCAGAGAGATGAGTCTGAGATTCTTTGATTGAAGAAGCCATTGTATTTATAGGTAGAAACTACTAATTCAAAAGGAAAGTATAATAATTTATTTATTTAAGGGAAAGTATAATAATTTATTTATTTAAGGTAATAACATTATTATTATTATTATTATTATTATTATTATTATTATTTATTTATTTATTTAATTTCTATTTGACATTTGCTTACCAAATAAGTTTTACTACAAAAGTTTTGGGGGGAAAATTTGTTAGGAGGATTTTACTTTTATATATATATATATATATATATATATATATATATATATATATATATATATATATATATATATATATATATATATAGATATATAGATATATAGATATATAGATATAGATTTAATTTAATTAGTAATATTCATTCCATTTATGTCACAATAGTTGATGATTAAAAGTAAAATTTATTGTTTTTAAAATTAAAAAAAAAAAAGAAAAGAAAAAAAAGAGTAAAACTTAGTTTATTAAAAAGACTAAGAGTGTGTTTGATAAATAGTTGTTAATTGATTAAGTTAGTGAGTTTGACTAGTTGATATCATTAGTTGATTGTAGAAAGGTGTTTGGTTAATTAGTTGTTAGGTAATAGCTGATTACATACAAATTTTTCAAAAAGATGATCGAAAAAACTGTTTTGATCAACCTTTTAAATTTTAGTGTTTTGGAACAATAAATTGATGTTAAAAAAACTAATTAATCAAACACTCATATTAGTTGTTTATCCAAAGCAAACAACTAATAGTGATCAAACTAGTCAAAATTTATTGATAGGCTAATTATTGTATCAAATAGGGCCAAAATTTTTATAAAATGTTAGGTGTCCACACATGTTCTAATTTTATTAGAGAAAAAGAAAAATGAAAAAAGAAAATAGAATAAGAAATAGAGTAATCAAACTCATTGCAATTATATTTAAAATTTAGGCTAAAATGTCGTCCCGTATCATGAACCATTATTGATTATTCATGCTGCACCATGATCTTTAAAAGTAATATTTAGAGCCATAAACCATAAATTTTTTTTTTCGTCTAGAACTTTTTATAGGTTTTCTACAGGTTACCGGTAATAATATTGCAGACATGAAATTTTTTATTAGTTTTTTTTTTAGGTATTTTTCTTTTTTCACCTTCGTATTATTTTTTTCTGTATTTTTTCTAAACATATAGGTCTGCTCTCCGTTTTTCGCTTCTCATTTTCCCTATCAAGCCTGCTCTGCGGAGTTTGGTATAAGAGAAACGAGAACTGAAAAACGCAGAGCAGGCCTATACATTTAGGGGAAAAAAAACAAAAAATACAAAAAAAAAATTATAATACAAAAGTGAAAGAAGTAAAATACGAAAAAAACTAATAAAAAATTCCTTGTTAGCAGTATTATCTCATAAAATGCAAAATATAATGATAATTATTACAAGTTACATCAATTAAGATAATAATTAATAATTTTGTTCAAATGATATTTTTTCTAAATATATTGACAAAAACTGTTGGAGTTAATGCTTGGAGGATTGAACATAATATCATGTAATTGAAATGCTACACTACCTGGTATTTAAGTAAAGTAATAATATTACATATATTTGACATTAACTATAACTTTTGGGTATTTAAAAAAAAATTATAACTTTTGGTTTAGTATTAACATGGCGTTTGGTTGGAGGGAATTTAAATTACATTCCCACATTTTCATGGAATTAAAATTCCATGCCTTCCTTGAGATTTTAATTTCATGAATTTTAGGAAGAAAAAAGGATAATGATGAGACAAAATTACCACCCTCGCTCCCTTTTTAACCTAAAATTGATGTCTGGCAACAACAATGAATATTTTGGATGTTATATTACTTATTCCCTTTCAATTCTCATGTATACCAAACATTGGAATTGAAATTCCCAGTAATTTTATTTCCCTAAACCAAATACTAGAATTTAAATTCCCATTTTATTTCCAATAATTAATCTCCCGTGAAATTGCAATTCCTTTTGCACGTAATTCCCACCCTCCAATAAAACGTTCCGTAAGTTCTTGACTTTGAATTGCGATGAAATAAGGTTTAATTTGTAAGGAAATCAAATTTCCTCGCTTGATCATGACAAAATATCTACTATAGAATATAGATTAGTAGCTAGACTCATGTTAATCCGATTTTGCTAGACAATTAATATTTTTATTTTGAGATTTTTATTTATTATTATGTGCGTTTTAATGTCTCATATGACTTGGCATTCAACTTTTACTTAATTGCAACAGCTTTTACTAAAACTACTAATTCACCCGCGCGATGCACGAGAAAAAATTATGTTATTATAAATATAAGTAAAAAATAGAAAAACTAAAATGTTTTAAATTATTTAATATAATAATATTTTTGAGCTTCCATTGGTCAAGTATTTATTTTTTTTTTATAGAATACAAAATTACAATTTTTAAAATTATAATTTTGTATGGTTAATATAATCTCTAATTATGTGCATATTCAAATAAACTTATAGAGAAAATTTACATAATTACATTGATTTATTCTTAATTGTATTTCATCTATATTATAATTTTCACAATACGAATAATAACTAAGATAATTACATTTGGAAAGCAAATTTCAAATTTTGTATGTGTAAATTTAAACTCTAATTGAACACATTTTTTATATGATTATATAATATATATCTATTTTATTTTTCAAAAGTATATTTTTTATATGATTATATAATATATAATATATAATATGTGCTGATGAAGTTGAGGATATAGAACATGTATTGCGCCTGTGCCTGGCTGCGGATAACGTGTGGAAAGCGGTGTCGGCTGCCTCATATGAGAGACTAAAAAGTCTCCCTTTCCCGAACTGGTTGGAGAAAGGCATCTCAGATAAGGGCAATGGTCGTTCTCCCTTCATGCCGAGCACTCTCTTCGCCACAACGATATGGTGGGTGTGGAAGTGGAGAAACGACTTTGTATTTAATGGCTCTTCAAAACCTCTTCCTCTGAAAGTTAACTAGATCCATGCGCAAGTTGAGCAGACATGCAAGGCTTTCGCAAGAGTTCGTGGCTTACTATCTCCCACTGATGAAACAACTTGGAAACAGCTCTGTTGGTTTCCACCACCAGAAGAATTCGTAAAGGTCAATGTTGATGGCTCTGTAACCTCTAACAATAGAGCCACTTGCGGCGGAGTCATCAGAGATCAATCTGGCAACTGGCTATGCGGCTTTACTTATTCCATCGGGAATTGCTCACCACTTGAAGCTGAATCTTGGGCCTTATTGAAAGGCATCCAGCTCTCCATAACAATGGGCCATACTAAGGTTATCTTTGAATCCGATTCCGAGGAAGTCGTATCTTACGTGACAGGATCAAAGCCACCATATATCACGACTCATAATATACTAGAGGCATGCAAGAAGGAACTCCGCAGAATAGCAGTTTGGCAAATCAATACCATTTTCCGGGAACAGAACCGGGTAGCAGATAGCATTGCAAAAGCCTCCAGACATCTGCCGGTTGGACTTCAAGTCCTTACTGACCCACCAGCTACGCTTGAAGGCCTACTGGAAGACGACACTTCTGGAATACCTCGATGGCGTTTTGTTCATGATCCTACCTATAGCTTGTAACTTAGCCGTTTTCTTTGGGTATCACCCTTCTAGTAATAAATAAAAAAATTATATATATATATAATATATAGCTATTTTATTTTTCAAAAGTATATTTTTTATATGATTATATAATATATAGCTATTTTATTTTTTAAATGTTGTGCTTTTTTTTTTAATATAATAAAAGATGTTATGGCATTAATTGTAGCATTAATTATTTCCCAAACCATATAGCTTTATTATATAAAGGATAAGATGCATTCAGATATATACAACAACAAATAAATTATTAATTTGTATCCGCGTTTAAACTCGTCATTAAATGCTTTTATTTTTCCATTATTGTAATATAAATTACTTAATTAAGAATGACAACTTAATTAAATGCCAAAATAAGAATATAAATTTAGGGTGTGCTTGGTTGATGCATGAGAACCGGAATCAGAATGATAATCAAATACTTCGTAATAGTAATAGTAATGGTTTTGGTGAAAGTATTTTGCATGTTTGGTGGTAGGCCATATAAAATTGGAATGATTACTAATATTAATGTTTGGTTATATATTGTTGAGTCATTAATGTGCAATCCAACTATCAGCTTAGGGTTTTAGTTGAGATGGAGCACATACTTCAATTTGGTATCAGAGCCAGACTAAAGGTCATGGGTTCGAATCAGCTTAGGTTTTTGGTTGAGATGAAGCACATGCTTCAATTTGGTATCAGAGCCAGACCAAAGGACACGGGTTCGAATCTCACCGCCTCCCATAAACGACTACGGTTCGCTTGTTGCTTGGAACCCACCGCACACGTGAGGGGGGCGTGTTGAGCCATTAATGTGCAATCCAACTACCCGTATAGCGAGTATAAAAATTTTAAAAATAGAAAAACAAAAAATTGGAGGTTAACCCAAACTTAAAAACCAAATTCCAAATATATTATGGAATGATACAGCCTTTTTAATTAAAAAATATGATTTTTAATTAAAAGGGTAATCAATCACATAATTGTATTTTAAAAAGTTGTTAACCAAACAATAACTATGATTTTAATTCTTCTCAATCTTAATATGTAAACTCCCATAAACCAAACACACCTTAAATGTTTTAACCATATAAAGATGCCAATTAGCTCATTATTAATGAATGACCATTAGAGGAAATTCCACTTTAGTTGTAGACGATAGCATCATTATTACTATATTTAATTTAATTAGTAATATTCATTCCATTTACGTCACAATAGTGGATGATTAAAAGTAAAATTTACTGTTTTTAAAATAAAAAAAAAAGTAAAACTTAGTTTATTAAAAAGACTAAGAGTGTGTTTGATAAATAGTACTTAACTGATTAAGTTAGTGAGTTTGACTAGTTGATATCATTAGTTGATTGTAGAAAGCTGTTTGGTTAATTAGTTGTTAGGTGATAGTTGATTACATACAAATTTTTCAAAAAGATGATCGAAAAAACTGTTTTGATCAACATTTTAAATTTTAGTGTTTTGGAACAATAAATTGATGTTACAAAAAACTAATTAATCAAACACTCATATTAGTTGTTTATCCAAAGTAAACAACTAATAGTGATCAAACTAGTTAAAATTGATTGATAGGCTAATTATTGTATCAAATAGGGCCTAAATTTTTATAAAATGTTAGGTGTCCACACATGTTCTAACTTTATTAGAGAAAAAGAAAAATGAAAAGAGAAAATAGAATAAGTAATAGAATAATCAAACTCATTGCAATTATATTTAAAATTTAGGCTAAAATGTCGTCCCGTATCATGAACCATTCCTAATTATTCATGCCGCACCATGATCTTTAAAAGTAATATTTAGAGCCATAAACCATAAATTTTTTTTTTCGTCTAGAACTTTTTATAGGTTTTCTACAGGTTACCGGTAATAATATTGCAGACATGAAATTTTTTATTAGTTTTTTTTTAGGTATATTTCTTTTTTCGCCTTCGTATTATTTTTTCTGTATTTTTCTAAACATATAGGTCTGCTCTGCGTTTTTCGCTTCTCATTTCCCCGATCAAGCCTGCTCTACGGAGTTTGGTATCAGAGAAACGAGAAGTGAAAAACGCAGAGCAGGTCTATACATTTAGGAAAAAAAAAAAGAAAAATACGAAAAAAATTATAATACAAAGGTGAAAGAAGAAACAAAGGAAAAAAACTAATAAAAAATTCCTTGTTAGCAGTATTATCTCATAAAATGCAAAGTATAATGATAATTATTAGAAGTTACATCAATTAAGATAATAATTAATAATTTTGTTCAAATGATATTTTTTCTAAATATATTGACAAAAACTGTTGGAGTTAATGCTTGGAGGATTGAATATAATATCATGTAATTGAAATGCTACAATACCTGGTATTCAAGTAAAGTAATAATATTACATATATTTGACATTAACTATAACTTTTGGGTATTTTAAAAAAAAAATTATAACTTTTGGTTTAGTATTAACATGGCATTTGGTTGGAGGAAATTTAAATTACATTCCCATATTTTCATGGAATTAAAATTTCATGCCCCCCTTGAGATTTTAATTTCATGAATTTTAAGAAGAAAAAAGGATAATGATAAGACAAAATTACCACTCTCGCTCATTTTTTAACCTAAAATTGATGTCTGGCAACAACAATGAATATTTTAGACTTTATACTACTTATTCCCTTTCAATTCTCATGTATACCAAACATTGGAATTGAAATTCCCAGTAATTTTATTTCCCTAAACCAAATACTAGAATTTAAATTCCCACTTTATTTTCAATAATTAATCTCCCGTGAAATTGCAACTCTTTTCGCACGTAATTCCCACCCTCCAATAAAACATTTCCGTAAGTTCTTGACTTTGAATTGCGGTGAAATAAGGTTTAATTTGTAAGGAAATCAAGTTTCCTCGCTTGATCATGACAAAATATCTGCTATAGAATATAGATTAGTAGCTGGACTCATGTTAATCCCATTTTGCTAGACAATTAATATTTTTATTTTGAGATTTTTATTTATTATTATGTGCGTTTTAATGTCTCATATGACTTGGCATTCAACTTTTACTTAATTGCAACAGCTTTTACTAGAATAAGATGCATTCAGATATATACAACAACAAATAAATTATTAATTTGTATCCGCGTTTAAACTCGTCATTAAATGCTTTTATTTTTCCATTATTGTAATAGAAATTACTTAATTAAGAATGACAACTTAATTAAATGCCAAAATAAGAACATAAATTTAGGGTGTGCTTGGTTCGTGCATGAGAATCGGAATCAGAATGATAATCAAATACTTGGTAATAGTAATAGTAATGGTTTTGGTGAAAGTATTTACATGTTTGGTGGTAGGCCATATAGAATTGGAATGATTACTAATATTAATGTTTGGTTATATATTGTTGAGCCATTAATGTGCAATCCAACTATCAGCTTAGGCTTTTAGTTGAGATGGAGCACATACTTCAATTTTTTTCAGTGCCTGCTCCAGGAATTGGAACTCCGCCGCCTGGGGCAGTAGTATGTAGCCCAGTAATATTGTATGTAGTCAAATATCAATTTTTTTCTTTTAATTTTTTGATATAAGTAAAATGTCTATTTTAACCCGGCTAAAAATGGAGATTTTTTTTTTGGGTGAAATTTTGACGGAAAAGTGGCCGGAAGGATCATTTTTTCAAAAAAAAATCAATAGTCATGGACTAAAATTAGAAGGTTCAAAAGTCGTGGATCAATTCTGCCAGTGCCACTATAGTCGTGGGACTAAAAGTGCAAAAAACTCTATACATATATATATATATATATATATATATATATATATATATATATATATATATATATATATATATATGTGTGTGTGTGTGTGTGTGTGTGTGTGTGTGTGTGTGTGTGTGTGTGTGGGGGGGGGGGGGGGGGGGGGGGGGGGGGGGGGGGGGCTATCTCACTATTTTTTTCTATTAGACGGGTTAGGTCGAGATGAAATGTAATATTTATTATATTCTAACAAATGTAATACTAAATCATAAATAAAATATTTATTACTTATATGAAAAAATATAATACTTTTACATTTTGATGTAATAGTATTATATTTTTCATCAAAAGTATTACATTTTTCTTTATAAGTGCAACATTACGGAAAAATATAATACTTTTGATGAAAAAAGTAATACTTTTACATTGAAATGTAAAAGTATTACATTTGTATTATGTTTTTCCATAAGTAACAAATATTTTATTCCTGATTTAGTATTACAATTGCTAGTATAAGTATTACATTTGCATATTGATTCAATCCGTCTCACGGATCCATTGTGATCACCTCTTTCCCTGAGTCAGTGAGACCCTTTATGAATGCACACAATCTACTATACAAATGAACACAAACTACTCCAAGATAAATTGTGTGCATTCATGTTAGGCAAATTTCACACAATCTAGTTTGTGTGCATTCATTAAAGGACTTAGGGAAGATGTTGTCTCATTTGATCATTAGTTTATATATATATATATATATATATATATATATATATATATATATATATATATATATATGATATTTGATACTAACGTATAGTTATATACTCAGTTCTAATCATGGAGCTTAACTGTATATGCAGCATTGGGGCTTAGCTTGTAGGAATGTAGGATAAGTGCTGGTTGCACTCAGTTACTCCAAGAAATTAGAAGAAGATCACGGAGAGAGTATGGAGGGATTATTAATTTTCTTTTTCAAACAAATTCACTGTCCAACAATAAAATCTTAAAATTGAATTGTCTCTTTGTTTTCCTTCTCATATCAGCTGCAAACTGGTAGTCGAGATGATGATCATAGAAAGATCCACCTTGGAAATCAAGCAGGAGACTATTATGCAGGTGACATAAAGTTTATATATATGCAAGATTTATTATGCTATACAACATTGCCTACGCATTCTTAAATGCGTTATGTTCTTGTTTTCAGCTGGAGCGTGAGATCGTTGACAGACAATTACAACTACCGGTGAGTTGTGATTTTTAGTTAGTTTTATTATTTGTTTTTTTTTTTTTTTTTTTTGGATCTCGTGTCTTGTTCTCCGATCCTTAAGGATCAGGGTTCACAATGCACTGTGTACCCTAGTGCATGTGTATATATGTCTTTATATTATGAGTTTTGTGTCTTGTGTTACGAATTTCTATACCATTAAAAGTATGAGTTTTGTACCTGAAACAAATTCATAATTGTGTCTTAAATTATGTATTTTTGTATCTTTGTGTTGTAAAATTTTGTGCATATAAACACAAATTATGTACCTAAATCAAATTTGAAAATTTTTTATATCGTATTAGGAAATTATGTACATCACGAGTATGAATTCTGTACCTCGTCGTTTTGATTCAAGGTCCATAATGTTATGTAGACTTTGGTTCATGATAATTTTTTTAAGTACTAGTGACTCTGTTACAATGTAGTATCTGTTCATAACTGCTTTCTCAACCTATTGAAGCACAAAGAGTCATTAACGCTCCCACCGGAGATCGAACCCATGACCTCCCTGATCCATGATATAAATTGTCTTTGATCTCTAACTTTTAGTACGTTTGAATGCAGGCTGGATGCATGGATGGGTGGCTTCGTGGGGATCGGAATTGTTAGATGAAGTGTTGAGCACTCAGATTTAATTTTCTGCCTTTCTCAACCTTTTTCTAATTACTTTCTATATGTATTTTTGTAATAATTTGGATTGCTTTTCAATGCTACATGAAATAGAAAGCTTCCCTTTTATATTGTTCACAAAAAATGTTAATTGATGGAATAATCACAGAGTCGAAACGGGGCAGGATATACGAACCGGGTCGGACCCCGTACCCACCCGCGAGGCAGGACGAACCACCCCGGGGTCGGCCCAGTGGGGGTCGGCGTGGGCCGACCCCTCGAGCTCGGCTGAGCCCTGTGGGCTCGGCCGAGCCCACGCTCGCCCCCTTAGCCGAGCTCCTTGCTCGGCCAAGGGCCGGGTCCTCGTGTAGAGCGAGTCCCGCGGCTCCTCCCGCGGGCCCAGGGCCCGTAGCAGCAGGGGAGTATATAAACACCCCCCGGTGTCCTAATTAGGCATCTCATACTTTCCTACAACCTTTGTATTGTTATTACACGTCCCGAATCTCTATAATAGCATTTTATGTCCAATTAATACAATATTTACGGTTTTATTATCCGTTCTTTATATTCCATTTCATATACAGGTTGTATAATCCGGACCCCCGGGTTCATATAATCCATCATTAGTGCTCTTGTTGAGAGCGGCTGTGCAAGCTTAAGCGCTCTCCCTATTATCCTTCATTGACAGCAATGACAAGATCCGGGTCAAACACCTACAACTCGCAGGGTTTGCGCCACACACGCGACCTCTCTCTCGCCAACCACCCCAATGGGACCACAGCAAGTCGGCAGACCATGCCCGTAGGGGCGGGAGGGGACCTCCGAGATCAGATCAACGGGAGTTGGCAGGGGGCCGTGGAGGACCTCTGGGGTCGTCTCACTAACAATCGCCCTCTCGGCGGGACGGTGCCACCCGCGCCACCGCAGGTCCCGACCTCCCAGGAAGATGCCGCCATACTCGAGCAGGCGGTGAACGCACTCAACCGCATCGCGGGTGGGCTGCGTCGGGGAGACCCAGCACCCCCACCTCCGCCCCTTCCGAGGGCGCGCAGTGGCCCCAGCACTCAAGCACCCCGGGTGCCCCGGGATGCCGTGGCCACACCCTTCACGGGGAACATCATGGCCGAGCCACTACCTCGGGACTTCCGATTCCCGACCATCAAGCTCTACACAGGGGCGACGGACCCGCGGGACCACCTCAACAGGTACAAGGCAGTCATGCTGATGACAGGCGTTGATGACGCCATCATGTGTCGCGGCTTTTGCACGACTCTGGACGGGCAGGCCCGGGATTGGTTCGGGTCCTTGCCAGTTGGCTCCATCCCCACTTTCGCGGTCCTGACTAAGAAGTTCATGTCACACTTCGCGGGCAATATACAACGGCGGAAGCAGTTCGCTGACCTATGTTACCTGAAGCAACAGAAGTCGGAATCCCTAGCGGAGTACCTGAGTAAGTGGAAGAAGGAAGCCATGGGGGTGACGAATTTTGACGAAAGGATAACCATCTCGTTTTTCACAAACAACCTTAGATCGGGTCCTTTCCACAGCGACCTTGTCCGGAATGAGCCAAAGACGTACACAGAATTGATGGACCGCGCCTTGCGGTACGCCAACGCGGAGGCAGCAGAGAAGAGGATGAAGGAGGAGAAGGAAGGCCGCGGACGGGGCGACAGGGCACCTCAACCTCAGGAGGACCGCCGCCCTCCTTGGTCACGCCGTGATCGGGGTCCCCGACTAGCCCCGTTACGACACCTGACCCCGTTGACACAACCTGTAAGCGTCATCCTGGACCACGCTGAGGACATGGGCATCGTGTCGTTCCCCGAGGAGTGCTTAAAGATCTCCCCCAAGGCCGACCCAGAGAAGTACTGTGTAACACTCCGTGTTACGGCCTTCAATCCCGAATTAATTATTTAATTAATCACGTTAATAATAATTAAATATGATTTAACTTGGTTAGGTTTCCCTCTAAATAATTAATAAGGTCCACCATGAATCGTGGACCCTTGCCTAAACTAGAGTTTTAAGCCTATTAGGAATAAAGAAAGTAAACCTTTTACTAGTCAGATTCTAATTAGGAATCCTAGACCTATTTATCTATTAGGAATAAAGGAAGTTGGCCTTTTACTATTCAGATTATGATTAGGATTCTCTTTAATTAATTAATATGGTTCACTATGGACCATGGGCACTTATCCCTAAAACATGTCCTTAGTCCTATAAGGAATAGGATTAGTAAATCCATACCATTCAGACCCTAATTAGTAATTAGGACTCTCTCTCTCTCTCTATATATATATATATATATATATATATATATATATATATATATATATATATATATATATATATATATAGGGAAGGGCTCCCTTGCATTTACTCCTTCCCGTGAATAATGAGGTTAAATCTGTGAATAATATTAGTGTTATTATTATATTTATGTTTTAACCTATAGTTGTTTATATGTGGTTAGGATTAGTCTTCTGTTAATAACCTGGTAGATAGGATCAGTTAGAGGTAGTTTCAGATATACACTCTTGTAATCTTATCTTTCTCTATTGAATTTGAATCTTGAATTCTCATCTGGTATCAGCCAAAACACGATCCTCCACCGCAAACAACCAACCCCCTCCCTACCCCCACCATGTCGTCGCATTCCTCCGACAGGACCCCATCCGCCGCTGCCGGCGGCTCAGCTCCAGTGACCAGCAATCCGCTATCGGGAGCTCACCATTTCATCTCGATGAAACTGACCTCGAGAAACTTTCTATTTTGGAGGACTCAGCTTCTCCCGTTTCTCAGAGGTCAGGATCTCATTGGCTATGTGGACGGCACTACACCCTGTCCGCCGGCGTTTCTCTCTGCAACCTCCTCCGGCGAATCGGGAACCGGCACCACCACTGCTCCAACGACCCCCAACCCGGCGCACAAGGCCTGGGTTCTTCAGGACCAATCGATATTGAGCCTTCTCATATCGTCGATGTCGGACGAGGTTCTTCACCTCGCGGTTGGCCGTGACACTGCCGCCGACGTATGGAGGTCTATTTGCACCACCCTCGGTTTTAACACGCAGGCGCGGTGTTTGAGTCTGCTTGGGCAGTTCCAGGCGCTCCGGCAAGGGGCGTCCACGCCCGGTGATTACCTCGGCAAAGCAGAGCTATTGGTGGAAGCGCTTGCACAAGCCAGCCAGCCGCTGTCCATGGCCGAGCAAAATCTGTATGTGATACGGGGCTTGCGTCTGGAGTACAGGGCATATGCGGCGTCGTTGACGGCTCACGCTCCGGTTTCCCTTCCGCACCTTGCGGATCATCTCCAAGCTGCTGACTTCATCCTTGCTGATGATTTCGCGGATGGTGCTGCAACCGGGTCGCACTCGGCCTTCTACGCCGGTCGAGGCAGTGGAAACGGAGGACGCCACACCGGCGGTCACGGCAACTCCGACGGAGGCAAGCAGAGTAACTGGCGCGGTGGGCGTGGCGGTCGGAATCAGCGGGGTGGCGGCCGCAATCAACGTGGTGGTGGTCCCCGGTGACAAATTTGTAAGGCACAGGGACACACCGCGGTATACTGTTACAAACGGTATACAACACAACCACCTGCGCAGGCACATGTCGCCGTGTCGGGCGAAACTCCGGTCACTACTGTACCGTCGGCCGAGGCGTGGTACCCTGACACTGGGGCCACGACTCACGCGACTCCGGAAGCTGGAATGTTAACGTCATCGGAGGAATATACCGGTCCGGACACGTTGAGAGTGGGAAATGGTACAGGCTTAGAAATTTCGCGGGTTGGCCATGCATCGATCCCCTCTGTGTCAAAACACCTGTTTCTGTCTAATGTGTTACATGTCCCCGAATTAACTGTCCCCCTTTTATCTGTTCAAAAATTTGCTAAAGACAATTCTGTGTTTTTTGAATTTCATGGCAGTTGTTTCGTTGTGAAGGATTCCAAAACCAAGGCGGTGCTTCTTAAAGGCCCGACTTCTGGAGGTCTTTACAAGTTGCCAATTTCCCGAAGTCATTTCGCGTTCGTCAGTTCCCGGGCAACACCCACGATATGGCATCGCAGGCTTGGTCACCCTCACAAATTGGTCCAGAATAAAATTCTGCAACATTGTTCAGTTACGCAAAATAGTGTTAGTTTCGGGTCATGTACAGCTTGCCATCTCGACAAGTCTTGTCGTTTTCCATTAGATAGACTCAATACTACTAGCAATAATGTATTTGACTTACTGTACACGGATATCTGGGGGCCTACACCAGTTATCTCGTCTAGTGGCTTCCGTTATTTTCTTCTCTTTGTAGATGATTTTTCACGCTATTGCTGGTTTTATCCATTAAGGGTAAAATCAGACATCTATAAAGCTTTTGATGTTTTTCGTGTTTTGGTAGAGCGACAATTCTCGCGCTCTATCAAGTCCATACAATCCGATCTAGGGGGTGAGTACCGAAAATTACACACCACTTTTCAAACCCTCGGGATCAATCACCGCCAGTCATGTGCATACACACACGAGCAAAACGGAAGAGTTGAGCGCCGCAACAGACATATTGTCGAAACGGGCTTATCTCTTTTAGCTCAAGGATCAGTCCCTCAACAATATTGGGATTTTGCCTTTGAGACAGCAACATGTCTCATTAATTACCTACCCACTCCTGTCCTAAAATTTGACAGTCCTTATTCCCGCCTACATCACAAAATACCACCCTATCAGTTTCTACGTGTCTTCGGCTGTTTGTGTCTATCTTAGGCCTTACAATCAGCATAAGATAGAGTTTCGGTCCACACCTTGTGTCTTCCTGGGGTACCCTCTATCCTTCCGAGGTTACAGATGCATGGACCTAACCAGTGGAAAAATTTATGTCTGCCGCCATGTGCGGTTTGATGATACCATTTTTCCTTTTGTTACAGGTATAGCTCCTCGTGTGGCTCAGGTACACCCTGTACCGTGGGCATCTGGACCCGTTGTGCCCGCTCATATTCAGACTACAGTGCAACCCGGCATATCACAAGACTCTGACCCGAGTCCTATAGCTCAAGAAGAGCCACCTTTGGCAATTGAGCCCGCTATCCCACCTACTCGGGGGCGGGGTCGGGGACGAGGTCGGGGTCGGGCTCAACCACAAGAACGAGCTCATATCATGCGTCTACGTGGTCATACCCGAGGTACTGATGAAGAGTTTCAGGTCCTCACAGCCGTTACAGCTGATCCGACTTGCTATTCCCAAGCTGTGGGTCATCCACAGTGGCGGGATGCTATGGATCAAGAATTTAACGCCCTATTGCACAATAATACCTGGAGTCTAGTCCCGCCTAAACCCACGATGAATATTATTGGGTGCAAATGGGTATTCCGCACCAAACGGAATGCTGATGGGTCTATCGAACGGTATAAAGCACGGCTTGTGGCCAAGGGTTATAATCAAGTAGCCGGAGAAGATTTTTTCGACACGTTCAGCCCAGTTGTTATACCGACAACTGTTCGTCTTCTTCTTTCTTTGGCCATATCCAACAAGTGGACGCTACGGCAGTTGGATGTGCACAATGCCTTTCTAAATGGGCATCTAGCTGAGACCGTGTATATGAAGCAGCCTCCGGGATATGAAGACCCGGTTCATCCGGATCACGTATGCCACCTACAGAGGTCTCTCTACGGGCTCAAGAAAGCACCCCGCGCGTGGTTTAAACGCCTGCATGACTTTCTTCTTACTACCGGTTTTAGCGCCTCGAAGACGGATGTATCCCTATTCTACTACAGCTTGGATGGATGTCAGGTGTTTTTATTGGTGTACGTGGATGATATCATTATGCTAGGGAGCAGTGCTATGCTTATTAATACTCTGTTGTGCCGTCTTGCGACTACTTTCAAAATCCGCGATCTCGGGAAACCCAGCTTCTTCTTGGGGATTGAAACAGTTGACACCTCAGCGGGCGTTATTTTATCTCAAAGGCGTTACATGAAAGATATTTTGAACAGGGCCGGCATGGTTGATTGTAAACCCTTATCCACTCCTGCTTCGACTACTCAGCCGGTTACTCCGTCAGATGAACCTTTTGATAATCCAAAGCAGTATCGAAGGATTGTTGGGGCCTTACAGTATCTTACTATCACTCGGCCGGATTTATCATATGCCATAAACCGGTTATGTCAGTTTATGCACACTTCGACAGTAGATCACTGGGGCATGGTTAAGCGCGTCTTACGGTATGTCAAAGGCACGTTAGACTATGGCTTGCGTCTGACTCCCTCACCGACTACTTCTATTCATGCATATTCGGACTCCGACTGGGCCGGGTGTCCCATCGATCGGAAGAGCACCAGTGGATATGCAGTCTTTTTAGGGACAAACCTTGTGTCGTGGCTTTCTCGGAAACAGCGGACAGTAGCGCGCTCCTCGACCGAAGCAGAGTATAAGGCCTTAGCCGATGTGGCAGCTGAGGTCATGTGGGTTGTTTCCCTTCTTCGGGAGTTAGGGCTACATTTTGGGCAGTCCTCGACTTTGTGGTGTGACAATCTGGGCGCGACATATCTTTGTGCTAATCCAGTGTTTCACGCCAGGACAA
Organism: Ipomoea nil; assembly: GCF_001879475.1. Taxonomy (NCBI): domain Eukaryota; kingdom Viridiplantae; phylum Streptophyta; class Magnoliopsida; order Solanales; family Convolvulaceae; genus Ipomoea; species Ipomoea nil. The sequence goes on along the minus strand of NW_017616619.1, from coordinate 2,115,750 downwards.
AACATGTTGAGATAGACTACCATTTTGTTCGAGACAAGGTAGCCAGTGGTGATTTTGTGGTTAATTTTGTATCAACGAAAGATCAGCTTACAGACATCATGACGAAGCCTCTTGCAGGGCCCAGGTTTATTACTCTTCGAGACAAGCTGAACGTTGTGTCCTTGCCACCGTCCGCTTGAGGGGGTGTGTGAATAATATTAGTGTTATTATTATATTTATGTTTTAACCTATAGTTGTTTATATGTGGTTAAGATTAGTCTTCTGTTAATAACCTGGTAGATAGGATCAGTTAGAGGTAGTTTCAGATATACACTCTTGTAATCCTATCTTTCTCTATTGAATTTGAATCTTGAATTCTCATCAAATCTGAGTCCCATGTAGCTCTTGATCGAACGAATCAGATTAATTGCAAAAATTAAGCGCGAATTGCTCATTAATGGCATTTTTGTCCTTTTGATTATATTAAAAAAAATATATATGTTCTTCTTCTTCTTCGAGCGTTTTCAAAATTCACCATTGATTCCTAATCTTCTATATTTCCTAATCTCAGACGAATTTACGATCTCTACGGAATTGGCAATAAGATCTATTCTCTTCGTCGTTCAATATCATATTCGTCAAAATAAACCCTAAACCCATCAAAAACGTCAACCGAAGAACAATGGAAGAATTCGATCGAGGTATTACCCAAATTCTGTCGCTTTTCTGCAATTAATTTTATCTGCATTTGTATTGGCATCATTCTTGTATTAATTACACGCAATTAAGCATGCAACTTAACCACCGAATTACTGAGCTACTTTAATTAATCCGAGCCTAGAACCTTACGCACGTAGATGATTAGGTTGCCACATGATAATTTTTAAAAATGCACATATTACTGTTTGCTTCACACATGTTATACGTTGATCACACGCACATTAATTCCTCTCCAAACGCATGTTATGTTACTGGAATCTCTGACGCACGTTAAGTAATGACAAAATATTTTAACAAACACTCACGCATGTTAACTGCTACACATGCGCACATTAACTATACCCTGAAGCACGTTAATTTCTCACTTGCCGCACATACTCTAGTATTTTATAAATCTTCCATATTGATAATGATCTGATTAACTTAACGCATATTAAGTGTTCACATTACGCACGTAGAGGCTTGCAACAACACGATCATAACTTCATGCTTATATGTTACAGTTCCAATTGACATTCAATCTACCAACAACCCCAGTTTGAGTCCCAGCAGCAGCAGCAATGGTCATACATTGACCATATCTCCTGGAATGACACAGTATTGGACTCCTCACTGTGAAGATGAAATCAAACCAGCAGTAGACATGATTTTTAAAACATTGGATGCTGGTATTGAATTCTACAAACATTATGCTGCCAAAGTCGGGTTTGACACGAGGTCTAGTTCCGTCGTTACAGCACGTGACGGGACAAAAATTCAAAAGCAAATCGTTTGCAACAGAGAAGGATTTAAGAATACAGGAGCTCAACATTGTCCCTCGCAGTCAAGTGCAGATGCAGGAGAAGGTCCTTCCCGTCCAAAGCGGCGAAGGGTTTCAAACAGAACTGGTTGCAGAGCTAGGATTATGTTTAAGTACATTGGAGCAGCTGGGTACCAAGTTACCACTTTTATTGAAAAACATAATCACAACATGTCTTCGGTTCTGGCAAGGCAGTTTCTAAAGGGAAATAGAAACATCTCCAGTGTTCACCAGAAGTTTATACTTGACTGCGCTAAAGCAAATATCGGAGCATCAAAATCTCATGGTTTATACAGTCATATTGTGGGGGATTACTCTGAAGTTGGAGCAACTGTAGTGGACTTTAAAAATGTCAGAAGGGATCTCAGAGCATACATATTGGGAGCTGATGCACAAATACTGGTGCACAATCTTATTAAGAAACAAGAGATGTGCCTTGCATTTGCTTTTGACTACGAGGTTGATGAAGATGAGCAGATGAGCAGACTGTTTTGGGCAGATCCAATGTCAAAAAAGAATTTTGCTGCATTTGGAGATGTTGTCTCTTTTGATGCCACATACTCAACAAACAGGTATATACTATTCTATTCACATTCTTGCGTGCGTTTCATTAATTAATACACATTTAGCATTGCCTGATCTGTTGAGACATGTTAAGATTTACACACGTTCACTGTTTTATTGAAAAAGATTTGAAATACAAATAAACACACATTGTTGTTTTATACCACACATCTTAAACGCTTCTGTCTCGCATATTAATGCGGAATTTCCAGAATTAAACCTCAATTACATATGCATGCTATTTTAAAACTTAATGTGCGTTACTCTAATTCTCTAAGTGCGGTAGTTTGACACCTGCATACTGTGATGACGCTTTTTGTCCTGTAGGTACGATCTGGTTTTTACACCATTCACCGGAGTTGATAACCATAAAAAATGTATAACATTCGGTGCTGGACTACTGTTGAAAGAAGACATTGAGTCTTATGTTTGGCTCTTTGAAAAATTTAAAAAGGCAATGGGTATGGAACCAAGAATCATTGTCACCAATCAAGATCCAGCTATGAAAGTGGCGATTCCAACAGTTTTCAAGCAAGCCAGGCATCGTTATTGCATGTGGCACATCATGTGTAAAGTTGGGGAAAAGGTTGGTCCTACGCTGAACAAGGATGAGGAATTCAGGAACAAACTGAACTCCATCGTTTGGACGTCATCTTTGGAACCTCCTGATTTTGAGAAGCAGTGGAGAGAGCTCATGGTAAAGTACAACTTAGTCGAACACAGCTGGTTTAAAACTATGTTTGAGGCTAGAAAGCATTAGATCCCAGCGTATTTTAGAGATGTCTTTATGGGAGGACTACTCAGGACAACTTCTCGTTCCGAAAGTGAGAACTACACGTACAGCCGTTTTACTGGTCCCCAATCAAGCCTAGTTGAATTCATGATGAACTTTGACAGTGCTCTTAGATCACAACGTAACACAAACGCAAAGCTCAACAGTGACAACGAAGGCTACAATCCGGATATGAAGACGCCTCTGGGAATTGAAAAGCACGCTTCAATCGTCTACACCATTACTGTTTTCTATCAAGTTCAGGAAGAAATATGTGCCTCCTGTTTCAAATGTATGGTGTTGAGTGTTAGAGAAGACGGTGGAATGTTGCACTATGATATTATGGATGGAAAGAACAAAAGATTTACTGTGGTGCACAATGTAAATGACCATGAGGCCAAATGCAGTTGCAAGATGTTTGAGATGGTTGGACTGTTGTGTCGACACATATTTGTGGTCTTTAGAGACCTTGAAAGGATCCCTCTGAAGTACGTGGTTAATCGGTGGACTAAGGATGCATCTTTAAAAGCTACGTTTGAAATAGATGGTGTGATTTACGATCAGAATGGACCAAAGGATGAAAAGAAGATGTTGCTGAACAAAGTGTGGTCTGATATACACTGTTGTATAGATCTGGCAGGATTAAACATGGAGCAATTGACTGCATTTTCCCAAGTGATTGATGAACAGAAACAACTGCTACTGTCAGGAAAGGAGAAATTGTCCCCTGAGCACAGCAGGAGGACTGTTATAGAATCATATTGTGGATCAACAGAAATTTCAGAGATCAACATACTTCCACCGAAACATGCAAAGAACAAGGGCAACGGCAAGCGTATCAAAAGCAGCAAGGAGTTGGCAATGGAAAAACAAGAGGGCAGGAATTGCAATTTTTGTGGTGTTAGAGGAGATCACCATGACACCAGGACTTGCCCACTTAACCCTAAAAATAAGGACAAGCAAAAGGGTAAGAAAAAGGCATAGCAGACTATTTTTTCAACGCCTTTAAAGTCGAGAACGAAAATGCATAGCAAATATGAAACACAACTACTTAGTTAACTCATTTCAGAAGGCTTTTTACAGTTGAGATACTTGAATTTAATGTCCAGCTATTACTAGTTTTTGTTTTTATGACTGATTTGTGTTTAACAATCACTGCTAATAGCTTAATGTGCGTGTTATTACTACTTTACCTGCGCGCAGTTAATTCTTAATATGCGTTGATTACATTTTTAAAGTGCGCTATTAAACCTTAATGTGCGTAGTACAGAAACAGAATATGCGTTGGTTTATGTATAGAAACTTTGGTCCGTGGTAAACGTCTTTACATGCGTCGATTACCATTTAACTTGCGCAAAATTAAAGCTTAATATGCGTACAAAGGCAGTATTTAACACTTTCTTTCTATAATATGCGTTTATTTATTAGTTAATAAATAATGCGTTAAAGATAATTCTAATATGCGCGACTAGAAAACTTAAAGTGCGTTTATTTGATTATGAAATAAACATGCGTGTAAATATAAATTTAATTAATTTGCATCAAAATAAATGATTTTTTAAAGCCAAAAGTTTAATGTGCGTCGCGAAACCAATTAAAGTGCGCGAAATATCAATCTAATATGCGATTATTATATATTATTAATAAATCCAACAGTTTAATGTGCGTCGGGAAACAAATTAAAGTGCGCGAAATATCATTATAAGATGCGTTTATTATATTTTATTAATAAATACAAAAATTTAATGTGCGTCACGAAACCAATTAAAGTGCGCGAAATACCATTTTAAGATGTGCTTATTATATTTTATTAAAAAAAAGCAAGTAGAATATGCGTTAATGATAACATAATAGATCACATAATAGACATAAAATGATAATATATAAATTTTATTAATTCATAAATTGTATGACGAAAATTGCAACAAGTAATCACATAATACGCATAAAAATCTTGATATTTTCGTCAATATTCATCCTTATTACGCAGCCTCCTCATTGATTACATCCTCATTAGCCAAGTTTCCAACAGGGGCGTCAGGAACCTGTTCATCCATCAAATCGTGAAAAGTTACTAAACTGTAAATACATCAATAAAATTATATAAAAAAAAGGGAAAAACAATGTAAGTATGCAGTAGATCACCTCTTGATCGAAATCATAATCTTCTTGGTCATAAGCATATGTTGGGAACTCAGCATCGTCTTTCAGTAATATAGCACCAGTTCTCTCACAGAACATCAGCATATATACCAGAGACTAGAGGTCTTGTTTCTGTAGGTACTATAGGCCACCTCAAATCTAATGAGTATATAAGCTTTTCCTTCCACGAATCTGTTGCCGCGCCATTCCGCAAACGGTTGTGGAATGTGCATATGAATAAAAGTCCCCTGAAATTATTTAAAAACAAAAAAAAAAAACACAAAAAAACATATGCATCAACAGTAAATTTTATAAATATAAAATATTACTCCGTAAGATTTATATTACACTAAACAAAATAATACCTCTACATCGTGAAGTACACACTCTATAGATCGGATTCTTTCAGAACCTTTGGTTTTTGGCAAACGAACGACTCATAGCACTCGAACCCTAATTGAATTCCAGCGCAGTCCTATTCGGATTTGGTTTCCAACTACTTCGGTGTGGGGTTCGACTACCATTGAAACTCTCTTTACAAGGTAGAGTAGAAAAGCAAAAATATGTTTGAAGGAGACAGGTTTGAGTCGAGAATAATTTTGGATTTAAATAGCAAGTTCTTAAACGAACGCAACTGTTCGTATGTGACAACTTTAGGTCTAGCAGAATGCGACTGTTGGTATGAAAATGTTCGACCGGGTATTATTAAACGGAAGTGCGTCAATTTATTCACTAATATGCGCAACTTAAGCCCGTTATTATGAGTGTTATTGCTACTTTACCTGCGTGAAGTTAATTCTTAATATGTGTTGATTACACTTTTAAAGTGCGCTACATTAAACCTTAATATGCGTAATACAGAAACAGAATGTGCGTTGGTTTATGTATAGAAACTTTGGTCCGTGGTAAATGCCAACGTCTTCAAATGCGTCGATTAACATTTAACTTGCGCGACATTAAAGGTTAATATGCGTACAAAGACAATATTTAACTCTTTCTTTCTCTAATATGCGTTTAATTATTAGTTAATATAATGTGCGTTAAAGATAAGTATAATATGCGCGACTGCAAAACTTAAAGTGCGTTCGTTGAATTATGAAATAATTTGCAGGCAAAATGATACATACATAAACGATTGCACATATTTATTTCTTCTAGTACTTTGAAGACATTTCTTCTGGTTCCGGCAGCATCCCACACATCACCAGCCACCCACAATTGCTCAACTCTAAGCCTTTTGGGTGTTGTTTGGAAACTAGATGATGAGCTCGAAGCTGAGAATGACAAATGACGCTTCAGGTTTAGAATGTGTTGTTTTTGTATTTAGTTAAAGTCACTGCAAGCTGGAGGGCGATGAAGATGAAAATGCCAGAGAAGATGAAGAATAAATGAAGAGGATTCTTCTCTACTTGCGGAAAAGTGAGAGATAGCCATTTCAATGACCTGATGCTCGGTTGTGTGTTGTTCCTTGTAATAATTTATATATAGGTGAATAACTTGGTCGCATGCACTGATTTGAGATTTGAATGTTGCGTGATTTACAGACACATTAGATTTTTCAAGATTTGCTTTAATGGGTGCGTTTTTTAAGACATTGAATGACCATTCAATCTTATCCGTTTCCCCCAACCAACTACAAATGCCTTAAAGTTCTGACATCAAATATCTTTGAATATTACGTGGGTTGGTATAAAAGACTTAATATGCTTTGCTTTGATCTGTTACATGCACGACCTACAAGAACAACATGCTTGAAATATCAGTTAAAGTGCGCGAAATATATAAATTTAATCAATTTGCATCGAAATAAATGATTTTTTAGAGACAAAAGTTTAATGGGCGTCGGGAGACCAATTAAAGTGCGCGAAATATCAGTCTAATATGCGTGTGTTATATTTTATTAAACAAAAAACAAGTACGGAGTAAAAATATAATAAAAACTTCAAGTCTTTACAGGGGTTCGATCCTGGGCGAAATCATGTTAATCAAAGACTCCCACCATTTCACCAGTGGGCTCATCCGTTACTTTGATTACAATACGTTATTAATAACAACAACAGAGGCAGACATGAGAACTTGTTTTTAATATGCGTAACGCGTATACGTAATGTGCGTTGATTTATTTATAAAATCTTTGGTCCGTCGTAAACACCAAAGTCTTTAGATGCGTTGATTACCGGCCAAAAATATTTTAAGTCTTTTGGGGGGGATTCAATCCTGGGTGGATTCAATATATTCAAAGACTTCTACCATTTCGCCAGTAGGCTCACCCATTTATTCCTTGTATACCAAAATATATGTTGCCTACTTACTAATCAAGAATTTAAAAGGAAGCAATATACCTCTATTTAATTCTTAATATGCGTTGATTTACACTATAAAGGTGCACTACACTGCGGCTTATATATGCGTAACACGTAAACGTAATGTGCGTTGGTCTATGTATAAAAACGTAATTACTCAGAGATTGCGTTGAAAATTAGCCTAGAATGCGCGATTGCAAAACTTAAAGTGCGTTTGTTTGATTATGAAATAATTTGCATTTAATATGACACATACATGCTTTGAATTTAACATGCGCGACATATCAATTTAAAATGCGTGATATTGTAACACAATGAGAGTTGGTTTCTATATTAATAAAAATAATAATTTACACTCTAATACATTAGTATTTGTAAATGTAAATACACATTGAAACAACACCAATAACATTCAGTGCATCTTTCCTAGTGCTTTGAAGGCATTTCTTCTAGTTCCGGCATCATCCGACATGCTGCCAGCCTACAACAAGCCTTGAAAACCTCGATTTGGACATGAGCAAGGAGTGTGGATGCATGTAGGCTCGTGGTCTCTAAGCTTGCTGTGTATGATAGATTCCTGGCAGCCGTAGGTGCTATTTGGGATGTCGGATGTCCTCAACTCTCTCAGCCTTGAATGATGTTTCGTTGCAGCATGGCGAGCTTGCAGCTGAGGACGACGAGTTTTCTCTCAGATTTAGAATGTGTTGTCTTTGTATTTCTTTACAATCACTACAATCTGGAGGGCGAGGAGGGTGAAGAGGGCATGCAAGATGAGGAATAAAAGGAGATGGTTCTACTGAACGTAGGGAGACGTGAGAGGTGGCCATTTCAATGAAAACTGATGCTCGATTGTGTGTTGTTCTTTCCAATTTATAGGCGAATAACTTGGTCCAATGAACTGATTTGAAAATTTCAATGTTGCGCTAATGGGGGCGTTTTTTAAGGCATTGAATAACCGTTCAATGTTATCCGTCTCCCCAACTACCAATGCCATAAAATTCTGACATAAATTTACTTCGAATATTGCGTGGATTGTTATAAAACACTTAATGTGCTTTGCTTTGCTCTATTACATGCGCTGAGGACAGATACAATATGCGTTCAAATATACGTTTAATTAACTTTTATCGAAAAATGATATTTTTTGAACCCAAAAGTTTAGAGTGCGTGGGGAAACCAATTTAAGAGCGCGAAATATCACTTTAACATGCGTTTATTGTATTTTGTTAAACCAAAAACAAATAAAATATAATAAAAAAGTTAAGCCTTTAGGGGGTTCGATCCTGCACAAAATTGATTTGATCAAAGACTTTTACCATTTCGTCAATAGGCTCATCCGTTGAATTAATTATATTAAACAATTCTTAAAGAGCCAATTCTTGAAAATTAAAAATAAAGAAAAAAGCTTGACATGCGCAATACGTACGCTCAATATGCGTAATACTGCAACAAAATTTGCATTTCGTTATCTACTTAAACTATAGCCCATGGCAAATAAAAAAAAACTTAACATGCGCAATACAGTAACATAATGTGCATTTTTTTTTTTTACGTATTGAATGACCAGTCAACTTTAGAAAACTTTATTATTCATTAATTTGCTCATGTTAACACTTTATAGTGTGTATCTAAAATTCTTAATGTGCATGAGATTGTACACTCACTTACTTAATTATGAGTATCTATCATCATCTATTAATATAACAATGTGCGATGGGGTGTTCTTAAAAGAAGATTCGTCAATAATGAAATAATATATCACCATAATATATCATTCAAATAAAAATTGTTAGAGTACATTAATACGGATTAACAAAATAACATGAAAAACATAAAATGTTCACACATTCATCGTTATTCATCCTCATGCAGCCTCCTCGTTATTTCTGTCCTCATTAGGCAAATTTGCAACTGTGGCTTCCGGCACCTGTTGATCCATAAAATCGTGAAAGTTATGAAACTGTAAATACATCAATAAAATTATATTAAAAAAAATTGTAAGTATGCAATAGGTCACCTCTTCGTCGAAGTTGTATTCTTCTCCATCATAAACATACGTTGGCAACTCATCATCATTCAGCCGTCCTACGCGAGTTCTATCGCAAAAAACCAACATATACCTGAGAGGCGAAGTTTTGTTTCTATAGGTGTTATCCGCCACGTCAAACCTATGCATTAAATAGGCTTTGCCTACTTCAAATTTGTTGAGGCACCTTTGAACATGCGCTTGTGGGATGTGCATGTGTACAACAGTTCCCTGCAATTGTTAAAAAAAAATGCATAAACACTAAATTTTAGAAATATAAAAAATTAAAATTTATAATACGGTAAATAAAAAAAATACCTCGAAATCATGCAACACACACTCAATAGACTTTATGTTTTCAGAACCTCTTGATTCTGGCAGCCTAACAACACGAACCACCCGGACCTTCATGTAATTCCACCGCAGATCTATCCTAAGTTGGTTGCCAACAATTTGAGAATGAAGTTCAGCGGCCATTGAAAATTTGCCTAAAAGGGAAAATACAAATGCAAAATGTGTTTGTAAGTGAGAGATTTGAGAATAGCAGAATGGTGGGTTTAAATAGCAAAATGCGTCGATTCATTCACTCATACGCGCACGGAAACACGTTAATATGCGTGTCTTTCATCCTTAATGTGCGTGATATTGTACGCTTGCTAACGTAGACGCAATAAAAAAAAAAACAAAAATTCAATGGTTGCGTCTTTTTAAAATATTGAGTCACCATTCAACTTCGAAAGATTACCATTATGGGAAATATAAAAATCGCTGACAAAGAAATTGACTTCTCACTTATTTCCAGTGCCAAGTACAAATCTATCTGATATTATTGCTTTAATATGCGTTACATTTACACTTAACGTGCGTGTACGTGTATGGACAACATAAACTTCACGAAACAAATGTATATTTAAAATGCGTCTATTACTATTACAATGTGCGTTGGGATATTCTAAAAAGGATATGAGTCAATTTATTTATTAATATGCGCACGTTTATATTTTAATATGCGTTACATTTACACTTAACGTGCGTGTACGTGTATGGATAACATAAACTTCACGGAACAAATATATATTTAAAATGCGTCTATTACTATTACACTGTGTGTTGGGATATATCCTTTAAATGATATGAGTCAATTTATTTATTTATACATTGACTACTAACTCACTTAGTCCCAATAAATATATATATATATATATATATATATATATATATATATATATATATATATATATATATATATATATATATATATCAAATGGGTGCGTCTTTTCAAATATTGAATGACCATTCAACTTCAAAAAGATTACCATTAATAGGTGCGTTTTTTTAGAAGTTGAATGACCATTCAACTTTAACAGGTTGCCTTTATGGGAAATGAAAAAACTGCTGACAATGAAATTCAGTTGTCACTTATTTTAACATGCACCGGTTCATTTCCATTCTACATCACACCTTTGAAGAGCCTATATAAAGAATGGATCATCCATTAGTCCATCACACCTTATCATCTCAAATCAAAGATGGAAAAAAACAAAAAATGCTGAGAAAGACAGCCCGTCCAGGCAACCCCGTAAACCACTTTCCAAAATACCAAAACACCATCTACCTGACCTGAAAAAGGATCTAAACGATCCAAATTTCAAAGAAAGGTTCGAGGCTTTTATTGACGACTTCCCCGGTGAGGACACCTCTGATGGTTCCACAGGAACAGAGGTGTCTTACAACACCTGGAAAACGGAGGCTCTTGCCTACCTGGCAGCTAAGGAAGCTGCTGAAGAGGAAGAAGTCGACTCAAAAAACGGGCCAGTCTTCGTGAAGAAATAAAGGTCAGGTTAAGCTTGATCATGCATGTTATGGTGGACACACGTTATTAGTATTACGTTTTGATGTAATAAGTGTCCACTATTTAATATTTTAATAATATAAATTTTATGTTTATTATGATTAACTTCGTTGTTTTCACGGTGCTTACATATGCGTTGATAAGCCCTTTAACTTGCGCAGCATTAAACCAACAAATACAATAAAATAGCATATATATTAAAGAACAATTCTAGAAAATCAAAAAAAAAAAGGAAACAATGATTACATTTACTTGAAATGCGATACGAAAGCTTAGGATGCGTAACACTGCAATATATACAGTATTGTAATGAGATACTCCACTATTATAGGCGAATAGCTTGGATCCGTACGGTTATTAACTAGTGGATTGCTTATACGAAGCCTAATAACACGCACCCATTGAAGAATCCATTTCCTATTATAATAAAGGGTATTATTATTCAAATATATTTTTATTTTTTTCCGTTTTCAATTTATATTATTTCGCATATTGAAATATTTTTCTTCCATTTTTAAATACCTTTCCATTATCCATTATTATATGGCGTATGCACGTTATTGTGCGTGTCTCTAATACTTAATGTGCGAGAGATTATATACTCGTTGACTTGGTCAAAATAAAAATAAAGATTAAAAAAAAAAACAAAAAAACAATTAGTACGTTTTTTCAACGATTGAATGACTAGACAACTTTAAAAGATTCCCATTATGGGAACACCTCTGACGGGACTTATTGCCCTAATATGCGTTACATATACACTTAACATGCGTGTGGTTTATGTATAACTTAACATATATTTTTGAGAAAAAAAAAATTAAAATGTGTCTATTAATATTACACTTTGATTTGGAGTGATCTTAAAAGGATATTTGTCAATTTATTCGTTAATATGCGCACTTTTATACTTTATTATTCGTGTATTTCAAACAAAGTATGCGTTAGACTGTATACTAACTAACTTAGATCGAATAAAAATAAAAAATGCGTTGACAAACCATAAAACTTGCGGAACATTAAACATTATCTGCGTTAAAAAAGGAAGACAATATGCCTATATTAAACTCTTTATATGTGTTGAATTGTATAACACGCGTATATATTTGTATATATTTAATTGCCGGAACATTAATGACTAATATGCGTAACAAATAAACAATATGCTACTTGGCTTGTGTATTAAAACTTTACTTTATTAATAAATTTATCCAACGAAAATACATGCGTTACATAACATCTAACATGCGCAAACTGCCAAGATACAATATTCTCCCCGTTCTTAATCAAAAACACAAAATAAAAAAAAACATTAAAAAAAAAAAAAACACCACGTTCATGTCCTCTGCGAGCTTGTAAGTTTCTTGGATCTGCTCTAAATGGGCAGGCAGACCACGTCTTTCAGACTGGAATCGGTGGCAGAGAACATCCCAAACTGCGCGTTTGATTTTTGTTTGTTTATTTAATGACTATCAAGTAAATAAACAGAAAAAATATATAACATCCAAACAAAGATTTATTATTTACATTGAACTAATTTATACATTGATCTCCCACTACCACTCACATAATAAAAATAATAATAAACAACATCCCCCTAATGATCTAAATCAACACCAACCAACACAACAATTCACATCAAATGCCCGAAGATAACTTATTTAATTGATAGAGAACCCCAGACAAACGGCAGGATCCGTCTACACCTTTTGGAGATATTTCTTTTGGTTAAGCCTGCATTAAGGTACCAAAGGATATATCTCCACGAGGAATAGAGGATCCTGCCGTATGACTGGGCTAAAACGACACACTCTAAACCTGAGAAGATTGACTTCAATGAATTTAAACCCCAACTAATCCAGAAGTGTTAAATTGCTCCATCTGTTATGTGCAACTTAGTGGAGAACCACAAGATTGGGATTTGTTACGGTTTAAACCCATAAAAGAATCTTCTCAGGTTTAGACTGTGCCGTCTTAGTCGATAACCACATGGTCCCCCATGGCCACCACCGCCGAGCTCTACTCAGAGGATGTCGAAGCATAGCAATAACTGCTCAGCAACGTGGAGGAGTGGCTGAGTATGCTACCTTCCGGCTCCGGGTCCAGTGTGGGGAAAGATGGGTGCATTTGGGGACGGCTGAATTATTGTGGTGTTGTATTTCATTAATGGCATATTTATTCTCAGGTTTAGAATGTGTTGTTTTTGTAACTAATTACAATCACAACCAGAAGAAGGGGGCCGAGTATGAAGAACATGATGGTAAATATTATGAACAACATGAAGAACGCGACGAGGAAGAAATGATGCTTGTTGTTGAGATGGAGTGGGTAACTCAATTGATGCCATTTCAACATATAAAAATGTAAAGAAGACCCTTGATACTCGGTCGTTGGGTGTTCATTCCTTTTTATAGGCGAAAAACTTGTTCACATTCCCTGACTTGGCACATTATATTATTATTATTATTATTATTATTATTATTATTATTATTATTATTACTATTACTATTACTATTACTATTACTATTACTATTACTATTACTATTACTATTACTATTATTTTCACATTTCACAAACATTGAAATGAAATGGAGCTCACACATTTAATGTGCTTCACATATATTTATAAACTGCGCCAAACATTAGCAATGCGTGCGTGAAAAAAATAATGTCCATTTTTTTAGTCCTTTAAAGCATTGATTGACCACTACAAAAATACTGTACGTTTCGCCAACTACATGGATAGTTAATAATAGTCATAAATGACAACTCAATGTTGGAAGACTCCCTTTATAGGGAAAAGGTAAATTACTGACAACGATTAGTCTTTTCACCTACCTTACCCATACGACTGGTAATTGAATAGTGACGGTGTCCACCAATTTTTAATGTGCTTTAATTTCCACTTTAATATGCGCGAAAAAACAATACAATGTGCGTGTTGATAATAATTTATAATGTGACATGATATCAAAAAAGTTACAATTACCAACATTTTTTTTATGGGAAATAGATAAATTACTGACAACGATTAGTCTTGTCGCCTGACCACGCAACCCCACCGTATGGGTGTGTGGTGAGGGAGGATTTATAGGGGTGAGGTGGTGAATTTGCAAATGCATGACAATTATATATGTGCGTTGGATACACGCTTAATGTGCGTGACAAAATACTTTTAAATGCTTTTATTGTTTACTTAATATCGGCTCATGAATACAATACCATGCGTATAGTAAACTTATTCGTTGACGCACGCTGTATTATTTTGAAACGCACATAAATAACTGAGTAAGCGCATATTAAAATATAATGATCTATAACAACGAAATTAAATGTCCCCAACCCACACCCCGTACCATGTTATTATTGGCCTATAAAAGGGTGATAAGATGCAACAATCCAACATCAAAATTCATTACCTATGTATTGTCTAAATTGTTTAATACTCCTATTGGTTTCTTTGCATATGTACACAATGCCGTATGGTGACTCTTTCTCACCCACGCTGGATCCTTCATCTTTTCTTCATCTCCTTCTTATTCTTCGAAATCTTTATCCTGCTCATATTAACCACGCTAAAGCGACACATTCTAAACCTGAAACAACCTACCTAGACAAAGAAGCCCAGGTGACAGTTTTCCCTACCCGACAACGCTAGATTGTTCAAGTTGTGAAAGGGAATATCCACATCCCATTTTCAAAATTCAGCTTCCCAGGTATGAAGCATGCATCAAGGGGCTATGATTACCGGATGAAGATACACTGTCCATTTATTCCCCAGAGGAAGAATGTCCCACACTGTCGTTCCACCATGTATTGAATTACAATGATTTCCAAAATCACCATCCAATCATTATACAACATTATATGCGTCTTGATACTTTGACAAATTGAAAACAAAACTATATGCCTGAATTTTATTGTTTATATGCGTTACATTATTCTATCAATGCCTTTTAACAAAATCATTAAAAAATTCGGTTACTTCAATTTATATTCATCCAATTATCTCAATCGTAAAATGTGCCCTTACGTATAACTTAATGAGCGTATCCACATGGATTAACATGCGTCACACTTCGCGTGTCAAAATAGCTTAATGTGCGTGTACACATGCGCAAGTCCACACACCATTGAACGATTTAATCTTTAATATGCGCACACTGATACTTTATTAAGCTTATATTCTGTTCTTGCTGTGCGAACAAACGGCCAGAAAAATTTTTAAGTCTTTTGGGGGAATTCGATCCTGGGCGAAGTCAATGTGTTCAAAGACTTCTACCATTTCGCTAATGGGCTCATCCGTTTATTCCTTATATACCAAAATATATGTTGCCTGCCAACTGTTCACAAATCTAAAAACAAACAATATGCCTCTATTTAATTGTTTATGTGCGTTATATTATTCATACATTTCCAAAAAATACATAACCTTCATTAACAACTAATAACAAATTAATAATAATAAAAAAAGATCATTACAATGTGAAATTTGTTAATTAAACGACGACATACTGATTTGAATCAATAATATAATATAATTTGTTTAATTGCATATAGCTTAATATAACGTGCGCGATTAATTCAACGAATGTGCGTGAAATTTATCTTTAATATGCGTATACGAATACTTTAATATGCTTATATGCGAACAAAAGGCCAAAAACATTTTAAGTCTTTTCGGGGATGGATGGGGGGATTCGATCCTGGGTGGAGTCGGAGTGTTCAAAGACGTCGATTAGAATTCCGACCAATTCAAATCAATTTCGTCCGATGTCAACGGAAATTAACTAAAATACCACCCCGGGTATTAACTAAAAAAAAAAAAAGGAAACAAAATACGCAAACCTTTCTTCTTCCCCACGACCGGTTAGAAACTCATTATCAGAGCTTCTTACCTTTGACAACGCGATTTTCCAGTTTGTTTCACAGTCCCACTGCGCAACCTTTAAAAGCTTTTACTACTTCGACGGTGCTTAACTACAAACACCTTGCGTGAAGCAAATATGGCGTCTGAAGAGCATCCAACCCACACGCCCGAATCCAGCAAACAGCGACCTTCTAGAAAAGGTAAATTTCATACATTCATATCACATGCGCATCTTACATATTAATTTCACGCACGTTAGCTCTTGTATGTATAATTTTAAGATTTCAGTTTCTCACGCATTGTGATTTTAGTTGACAATCCCTAATAAATTCGAATTTAGGAATATTATTTCGTTGAATGTATACTTCGCGTGGATTCATCTTAGTGTTTTTTTTTTTTTTTTTTTGCCGCACATTGTTTACTATTTATACGCATATTCTATTTCTATGTTTTGTGATTAGCCCCAAAAATTATGAAATTGTTGTACGCATTTTGTTTTCATCTTTACTGCACACTAACATGTAGACTGACGCACATAAATTATAAACTCGCACACCTTCGAACAATGAACACACATTCTGCATTTAGTCTCTTTTGCAGTTTAAAATAGCACAAGTTTGTATCTGTTTGCAAATATAGGTTCCAAACGCAAGAGGGAAGCTAATATGCAGATTGTTGTGGCTCCCGTGGATGATGGACCTATACGATCTTCAAAAAAGAAACGATCACAAAAGCCTAAACCTGATGACATTCTTAGCAAATTTGAAGAAGCTTATAACAGAGGGTCATCACCAATGTTGGTTGATGCCATTGCAAAATTTAGTCCAGAACAACAAGCTGCAGTTCGGGAGGTGGGATTTGGAAGCATTTTAAATCTGAAAATCAAACAGTTCCCGAACTACCTATGCTACTGGATCCTAACACACTATGATGGCATGGCAGGCAAGCTGACTCTACATACAAATGAAACTTTGGACGTAACAGAAGATGATGTGGAAGCTATATTAGGATTGCCTAGGGGACCCCTTGAGATTAAATACAAGGGAAAGAGGATTTCCTCTACTAATGCATTGTTCAACGAGTGGAAGAATAATATTGTTGCAGAAAAACTGTTGTCCGTTAAGTATTCGAAAACTGTAAGAGCAATGCTTGCCTGCACTGATGGAGGGAAATGGTTCAAATTCCATTTTATTCTTCTATTCAACCCCATGTACATCAAAAGTACAAAAAATGGTTATATTGTGCCACATATTCTGGAAGTTGTGGACAATGTAGACAAAATTCCCAATTTCAATTGGTGCAGATTCATCCTCCGAACCTTGAGTACTGCAGCTGTCAATTGGAAGGAAAACGAAAATGGATATTTTCTCGGTTGCATGCTGTTTATGCTTGTAAGTTTTGAAGCATATTAAATTTCTGCAAAAAAATTAAAAAGGCAAAATGTAGAAGATATTTATTTTAACCATCTTTTCATTTGTATTCAGGTGCATTATGTTGATGGGGTGATCCTCCACTTTGACCGACCTGTCCAGAGGTCTATTCCGGCATTTGTGGGGTGGACAACTCGACTTCTAAAGCAGCGGCAGAGAGCAGAAGCTGTGGCTGGTGGATTTGGACGAGGAAGAGTCGAGCCACGCAATCCAGAATATATACCAACCGAACTAGCTCTCACATTCCTGCTGTTAATGCTCAGAGTATCCCTGAGGTACAGAATGCTAGGATTGATGCTGAGGAGGTATGTCCATTTTTTGTTTTGTTTTGTTTTTTTTTTTTTGTTTTTTTAAACGCATATAAAGTTATAACCATACTCACATTTAGTATTTTTATCACGCACGTTAGGATTTACTATGGCGCACACTAGTTGATAACCCTTTGCATATTACCACGGTTATATACATATCAGTTGAAAGCACATTAACACAATACAGGACGCACATTAAGGTCTGTTAGATGTAATTAACATTGATACACATCATGTAATAATCATACAAAAGTTCATTTCCCACACAGGAATACTGCAATGCATATGAACAGAGTTTAAAAAACTTCTGTGATGAGGTGAACAATCTTATTAAATACAACAGCAGATCATCCTGCATCATCCACAACAGAGATAGGGTCAGGAATCTGAAAACGCTTGCACACAAAGCACTTGCTGCTGCAATTCCAGGGGTGGAATCAACCCTCTCCCAAGAGGAAAGAAGTGCATTTGACCCTGAAACATGTACTGCAATTGAACTTGCAATACAGAATAAGTTGAAATATATTAGGGAAACTTGTGATATCCCTGCTTCAGACTCTGCAATTAGCCCCCTTCAAACAACACCAATTCCAACACAACCACATAGAAATACTCTGTATGATATTGCACATGTTGCCTCTTTCTACCATGAACAACAAGAAGACGACGTTTCAGAAGAGGAGCATGAGGATTCAGACCAACAGCCAGACTGTGCTGAAAAAGAGGATGAGCACGTTGAGGCTGTTGCCACAGAAGCTGTTGCACATGTCACAGAACAAACTATAGTTCATCAGGTTGTGAGTGAGCAGGTTACATCTCTTGCCAGAGAGTCTAATGTGGGCGTTGAAGAACAAACTGGAGTTGATGAGGTTCAGAGCGAACAGTTTACTGCTGTTGCCAGTGAAGCTATAGCAAACGTTGCACAACAAACTAGAACCGATGAAGTTGATAGTGAGCACATTAAGGCTGTTGCCACTGCAGCTTGTGCAGACGTTGCAGAAAACACTGGACTTAGGGAGGTTGAGCAAGCTGAGCTTCCAGAACAAGTTTCACTACTGGACAGTGTTACACATGTTGATGGTGAGTGTCAGAAAACTATGACTGCTATAAATGAAGAGCACCTAACAGTCACACCAGACATTTCAGTATCTGACATAGAGCAAGGTCAGATTGAAATAAATCTTCCAGTGTCACCTATTGGTGCCGGGGCGAATGCAAAGGACGCTGAACTTGTAAGCATACCAACGCCGTGTCCTAGTGTTCAAGAAGCTCATCTTCCTCCTGATGCAGTGACTCCTGGTGTTCAAGCAGACATAGGGCAAGGTGAGATTGAAATAAATCTTACAGTGTCACCTATTGATGCCGGGGCGAATGCGAAGAACGCTGAACTTGTAAGCATACAAACGCCGTGTCCTAGTGTTCAAGAAGCTCATCTTCCTCCCGATGCAGTGACTCCTGGTGTTCAAGCAGACATAGTCCCAGAAGCAGCAGCTTCAAAGAAAGCTGGAAAGGCTATATCAGAGCCTGCTGAAGAACATCAGCAGAGAGTAAGGAGAACACGAAAACGGTCAGAAACAATGAAATCCCCATTCTTTTTAAGACAGGTGCAACTCTCATCACCAATCACTACTGCTGAAAAAGCACTTAAAGTTTGGATTGAAAAGACAGATGCATCGATTGAGTAAGTTATACATAAGATACCTATTTTGTTTTTGTTTTTGTTTTTTTTTTTTTTTTTTTTTGCTAATTGATCCTGCTAATATCTTGAATTTTTTATTTAATTATTTATTTGTTTTTTCTAATCTTTATGTTAAATATTTTTATCTACATATTTGTAGCTTTGATACTGTGTTTAAGGATGGTGAAAAACTCCTATTCTTGATCAATATGAAATCACTGCTAAAGAAACAGCATGTTGAATCGGCAGTGTTAGACACAAGGAGTTTGATCCTAAACTACTTGGAGTATAACTGCAGTTCCAAAGACTCAATTAAGAGATTTTTTTTTACAACAAATCCAGTGGTAAGTTATTCTTTGAACCAGTTATAGTTTCATGCACATTTAATAATATTTCGAATTATCTATAGCATTCAAACTGTAATTGTAAACTTTTTCATTTAGGCACACACATGATAACATATGCTTTCGCAGGCTTTGATTTCAGAAAAAGATATATAAAATAACATCACTTGTTAATGAAATGTATAATTAATATCTAAACGACATGATTTTGTAGACAAATTGTATTGTGAATGCACCAACAGAAGAGATCACTGATACATTCTACTCTAAGTTCGAAAAAGAAGTCGATGGGGAGCTTGAAGCTTATGATAATCCTTTGACCCGACGTTTGGTATATTATATTCCAAATTCTTTATATAAGATTTGTATTTATTGTTTCTCTTTGCTAACACATTTAAAACAAATTCCAACTTGCAGTACTTTTTTCCAGTCATCAAATCTGATCACATCTATGTAATATTCATTGATATATTCCCTGGGTATACATGGATTGATATACTTGACAATTCCTCCGTTGGTGGTACTAGCACAGAAAAATATGGCAATCTACCTCGTACATTGGTAAGTATTGACTCACACATTTTAAGTCATTATACAAACTTTAACATTTTATTATAATTTTTTTTTTTTTAAAAATAATTTTCTATTTTATCGCAGCAACAATATTTTGCGCGATATTTGAATAGTAGGATGCTGTACAACACTTCAGACACACTTAAAAAAGCTATAATAACAAGAATGGAGATGAGATGTCGAGATTCAACAAACAAGCATGACTGTGGTATATTTACAATGCGCCACATGGAAACATACATGGGGACTGGATCGAGCGATTGGGACTGTGGCATTAGGAAGGGAAAGACAAAAGATCTTGATGATCTCAGGACCAAGTACATTGCAGCGATTTTAAATGCTGAAAATAACCAATTGTCCACTGATCACAACAAAAAAGCTGGTCTTGAAAAAAAATAGCCCACTTAGTATTAGTTTATGTAATTAGCAAACATTAATATATTTTTCTTAATATAAAAATCCTTTTGATACGTTAAGCAAATTAGGTTATATTTTAGCGCACATTACAACTTGCGTGACTGCAAATCTTAATGTGCGTTCATTTGCATAACATTGAAAATAATAATTATAAAAACAAAGAAAAAAAAATCAAGTAAATTAATGTGCGTTCATATTCATCATTACGTGCGAGTTACTAACGAACAACGTGCGACAACTAATATCTTAATGTGCGTTCGTTTGAGTACCAATTGAGATAAATCATTACTCTCATTACTCTTTTAATATGCGTATCATATCTATTTAATATGCGTCTCGTATATCTTTAATATGCGTTTCGTATATCTTTAATATGCGTCTCGTATATCCTTAATGTGCGTATCATATCTCTTTGATATGCGGCCGTTAGAATAAAACTTCGGTATGCATTTGTGTTAGTTTATTTCGCGCATTAAAATTAAAAATATCAATGTTCTGTCATTACAAACAAATTTTGCGCACTCCGGGTCTAAGACAACTGGATTAGTACTCCACGAGTACTCCACATAAATCTTCCTACATTCGCCTTCTTCACATTCCAATTTCATTTTTCAAAAATTTTACAGATTACAGCCGTCATTCTCCATTCCAAACTGTTTTTAACAACATCGCAAGCATGGCGTCGCCGGGAAATGCTTCACAATCTGATAAATCTACTCAAATAGCAGCTACTCCGCAAGGTAAATTCGACCCCTATTCATCCCAATAATATCGTTTACTGATTAATTTCACGCACGGTATGATATCCATGTTTATCTCAGAATGATACAAAAAAAATAAAGTTTAGATGCAAACACAACGTCATGCTACTTCAACCATGCTATGAGCTGAATTGTTGCAATATATATATATATATATATATATATATATATATATATATATATATATATATATGTATATATATGTATATATGTATATATATACATATATGTATATATATATATACATATATATATATATATACATATATATACATATATATATATATATATATATATATATATATATATATATATATATATATATATATATATATAGATATATATACATATATATATATATATATATATATATATATATACATATATATATATATATATATATATATATATATATATGTATATATATATACATACTAGTATCTAATTGTATAAACATATTTTTTCAACGGACTGAACTTCAAATTCATACATTAGGTTTTTATTAAGCACACACCTTAAGTAATGTTTCTATTCAATTTACTTTACGAACTAACGCATAATAAGTACTACAATAGCGCATAACCTATACTCACCTGACGCACATTAAAATTCAGACTCATTGAATATGTTATACTAACACGCATATAAAGAATTATCCTAACGCACATTAACTTTCAAAACTCCCATATCT
This sequence comes from Ipomoea nil, assembly GCF_001879475.1. Classification (NCBI taxonomy): domain Eukaryota; kingdom Viridiplantae; phylum Streptophyta; class Magnoliopsida; order Solanales; family Convolvulaceae; genus Ipomoea; species Ipomoea nil. Next base: position 2,093,521 of record NW_017616619.1, on the reverse strand, counting down.
TTATGTTACATAACTTATGTAGTTTTCCCTGTGCAAACTACATTCAACTTACTGCACATTGATCATGCATTTACCCTTCCTTGCATTTATTTATTTTTTTCAAAAAAAAAAAAAACAATAGGTAAAAAACGGAAAGCCAGCAGAAATTAGATATGGTTATTGCTACATCATCTAGGGGGGGCTGTACAGGTTGGAAAACAAAGACAGCGATCAAAAAATAAAAACCAAGGAATTTATGACGGTATGCCTGAAGTTAAGAACAGAGGATCATCAGCTAAGTTGGTTGACGCAATGAAAGATTTTAATGCTGAGCAACGAGCTGCAGTCAATGATATAGGTTTTGGGAGTATCCTTAGCCTACAGATTACTGAATTCCGAATACGGCTGAGCTATTGGATACTCCATAACTACGATCCAATGGACGGAACCTTAACATTTCACTCTGTTTCCAAGCTTGATGTGACAGAAGATGACGTTGAATCTGCCTTGGGCTTCCCAAGGGGACCAATTGAAATTGCATATGAGAAAGACAGGTTGTCTCCAACTCTACCACTGTTCTTGGATTGGAAAGCCAAGATTCAACCAAAGAACCCAACCAAAGTCCTGTATGGTGAGGCTATTAAAGCAATGATGGAGTGCACTGATAGAGGAGACTGGTTCAAGATCCACTTCATGGTGATACTAAGCTCTATGTACATTGATGGCCCTAAGAGTGGCTACGTTGGTCCACGCATCTTAGATGCATTAAATGATATCTCCAAAATCCATGAATTCAATTGGTGCCGCTTCCTGTTGCAGCGATTGAATACTGCAGTACTTGCTTGGCAACCAACCCCGACTGGTTATTTCCCCGGGTCCCTCTTGTTCATGCTTGTAAGTCTTACATATGCATTTGTTCTATTCAAAATACAAAACATAGAACCTTCTCTTGCTAACATTTGTCATTTGTATTCAGGTACACTATGTTGATCGTGTTCTGTTACAATTCCATAGACCTGTTAAAAGAGCTATTCCAGCTTTAATAGGATGGACAACTAAACATTTAAAAGATCGAGAGTTGGAAGAGTTTAAGTCTGGCGCTTTTGGAAGAGGCAGAATTCATAAACGTAATCCCCAGTTTGTGCCCACTCAAACGTATTCAGAAGAATTTGATTGCAATAATCAACCAGAAGTGGAAGCTTTTCCTGCTGTCAATGGTCAACAACAGAGTGAAGTACAACCTGTGCCAATTGAAAGAGTGAAGGTGTGTTCTTCATTCTATGACGTTTTTTGATTATTTTTATTCAAACTACTTTCACTTATATTACTGTATAATTGTAAAGCACATTATGTTTTACCATAACACACACAATAATTCATGTGCTTGCAAATTTAAAGATCCTATTCCACGCACTCCGATTGGCGCCAAATTTGAGCTATGGACATTTCAACCCGAGTTTTAAGCCATTTCTAAAAAGGTCACCAAATATTTTTACAAAACATGCGTTTTAGCTTTCTGGGTATTCTGGTGTATAATATGGTATTAAACGAAATCCGATTGACACCAAATTTGAGCTATGGACATTTCAACTCTTGTAAAATACTTCCACAAGTTTTGAGTCCTTTATGAAAATGTCAACCAATATTTTTACAAAACACGTCTTTAAGTTTTCTTGGTCGACCAGTCTAAAATATGGTATCATCTGAACTCTGATTGGCACCAAATTTTAACTATAGACATTTCAACCCTGGTAGAAGACTTCCACAAGTTTTGAGCCATTTCTGAAAAGGTCACCCAATATTTTTACAAAACAAGCATTTAATAAGTATTTTGGGACTTCTAGTCTAAAATATGGTATCAAACGAATTTTAATTGACACCAAATTTGAGCTATTGACATTTCAACCCTAGTAGAAGACTTCCACAAATTTCGAGTCATTTCTAAAAAGGTCAACAAATATTTTTTCAAAACACGCCTTTAAGTTGCCTGGGTGTTCCGGTGTATAATATGGTATCAAACGAATTCCGATTCGCACCAAATTTGAGCTATGTACATTTCAACCCTGGTAGAAGACTTCCACAAGTTTTGAGCTATTACTGAAAAGGTCACACAATATTTTTACTAAACACGTCTTTAAGTATTTTGGGACTTCTATCTAAAATATGGTATCAAACAAATTTTAATTGGCACCAAATTTGAGCAATGGACATTCCAACCCTGGTAGAAGACATCTACAAGTTTTGAGACTTTTCTGAAAAGGTCACCCAATATTTTTACAAAACACGTCTTTAAGTTTTTTGGGTCGACCGGTATAAAATATGGTATCAAACGAACTCCGATTGACACCAAATTTAATCTAGGGACATTTTAACCCTGGTAGAAGACTTCCACAAGTTTTGAGTCATTTCTGAAAAGGTCACCAAATATTTTACAAAATCACGACATTAAGTTTTCTAGGTCGTCCGGTATAAAATATGGTATCAAACGAACTCCGAATGGCACCAAATTTGAGATATAAATATTTCAGCCCTGGTTGAAGACATCTACAAGTGTTTAGCCATTTCTGAAAAGGTAACCAAATATTTTTACAAAACACGTCCTTAAGGTTTTTAGGTCTTCCGGTGTATAATATGGTATCAAACGAACTCCGATTGGCACCAAATTTGAGCTATGGACATTTTAACACTAGTAGAAGACTTCCACAAGTTTTGAGCCATTTCTGGAAAGGATACGAAATATTTTTACAAAACACGCCTTTAAGTTGCCTGGATGGTATAATATGGTATCAAACGAACTTCGATTGGGATTAAATTTTAGTGATGGACATTTCAACCCTGATAGAAGACTTCTACAAGTTTTGAGCCATTTTTGAAAAGTTAATCCAATATATTTAAAAAACGTCTTTAAGTTTTCTGGGTCGACCAGTCTAAACTATGGTATCAATCGAACTCTGATTTGCACCAAATTTGAGCAATGGACATTTCAACTCGGGTACAAGACTTCCACAAGTTTTGAGCCATTTCTAAAAAAGGTCACACAATATGTTTACAAAACACGCATTTAGGTTTTCTGGGTAGACCGGTGTATAATATGGTATCAAACGAACTCCGATTGGCGCCAAATTTGAGCTATGGACATTTCAACCCGAGTTTTAAGCCATTTCTAAAAAGGTCACCAAATATTTTTTACAAAACATGCCTTTTAGCTTTCTGGGTGTTCTGGTGTATAATATGGTATCAAACGAAATCCGATTGACACCAAATTTGAGCTATGGACATTTCAACTCTGGTTGAATACTTCCACAAGTTTTGAGCCATTTATGAAAAGGTCAATCAATTATTTTACAAAACACGTCTTCAAGTTTTCTGGGTCGACCAGTCTAAAATATGGTATCATCAGAACTCCGATCGGCACCAAATTTTAGCTATAGACATTTCAACCCAGGTAGAAGACTTCCACAAGTTTTGAGCCATTTCTGAAAAGGTCACCCAATATTTTTACAAAACATGTATTTAATTAGTATTTTGAGACTTCTAGTCTAAAATATGGTCTCAAACTAATTATAATTGTCACCAAATTTGAGCTATTGACATTTCAACCCTAGTAGAAGACTTCCACAAATTTCGAGCCATTTCTGAAAAGGTCACCAAATATTTTTTCAAAACACGCCTTTAAGTTGCCTGGGTGTTCCGGTGTATAATATGGTATCAAACGAATTCCGATTGGCACCAAATTTGAGCTATGTACATTTCAACCTTTGTAGAAGACTTCCACAAGTTTTGAGCTATTACTGAAAAGGTCACACAATATTTTTACTAAACACATCTTTAAGTATTTTGGGACTCCTGTCTAAAATATGGTATCAAACAAATTTTAATTGGCACCAAATTTGAGCTATGGACATTCCAACCCTGGTAGAAGACATCTACAAGTTTTGAGACTTTTCTGAAGAGGTCACCCAATATTTTTACAAAACACGTCTTTAAGTTTTTTGGGTCGACCGGTATAAAATATGGTATCAAACGAACTCCGATTGACACAAAATTTAATCTAGGGACATTTTAACCCTGGTAGAAGACTTCCATAAGTTTTGAGTCATTTCTGAAAAGGTCACCAAATATTTTACAAAAACACGACATTAAGTTTTCTAGGACGTCCGGTATAAAATATGGTATCAAACGAACTCCTATTGGCACCAAATTTGAGATATAAATATTTCAGCCCTGGTTGAAGACATCTACAAGTTTTTAGCCATTTCTGAAAAGGTCACCAAATATTTTTACAAAACACGTCCTTAAGGTTTTTGGGTCTTCCGGTGTATAATATGGTATCAAACGAACTCCGATTAGCACCAAATTTGAACCTTGGACATTTTAACACTAGTAGAAGACTTCCATAAGTTTTGAGCCATTTCTGGAAAGGTTACGAAATATTTTTACAAAACACACCTTTAAGTTGCCTGGGTGGTATAATATGGTATCAAACGAACTTCGATTGCCATTAAATTTGAGCGATGGACATTTCAACCCTGATAGAAGACTTCCACAAGTTTTGAGCCATTTCTGAAAACTTAACCCAATATATTTAAAAAACACGTCTTTAAGTTTTCTGGGTCGACCAGTCAAAATTTTGGTATCAATCGAACTCTGATTAGCACCAAATTTGAGCTATGGACATTTCAACACGAGTACAAGACTTCCACAAGTTTTGAGCCATTTATGAAAAGGTCACCCAATATGTTTACAAAACACGCATTTAAGTTTTCTGGGTCGACCAGTGTATAATATGGTATCAAACGAACTCCAATTGGCGCCAAATTTGAACTATGGACATTTCAACCCGAGTTTTATGCCATTTCTAAAAAGGTCACCAAATATTTTTACAAAACATGTCTTTTAGCTTTCTGGGTGTTCTGGTGTATAATATGGTATCAAACGAAATCCGATTGACACCAAATTTGAGCTATGGACATTTCAACTCTGGTAGAATACTTCCACAAGTTTTGAGCCATTTATGAAAAGGTCAACCAATATTTTTACAAAACACGTCTTTAAGTTTTTTGGGTCGACCAGTCTAAGATATGGTATCATCAGAACTCCGATCGGCACCAAATTTTAGCTATAGACATTTCAACCCTGGTAGAAGACTTCCACAAGTTTTGAGCCATTTCTGAAAAGGTCACCCAATATTTTTACAAAACATGTATTTAATTAGTATTTTGGGACTTCTAGTCTAAAATATGGTATCAAACGAATTTTAATTGGCACCAAATTTGAGCTATTGACATTTCAACCCTAGTAGAAGACTTCCACAAATTTCGAGCCTTTCTGAAAAGGTCACCAAATATTTTTTCAAAACACGCCTTTAAGTTGCCTGGGTGTTTCGGTGTATAATATGGTATCAAACGAATTCCGATTGGCAACAAATTTGAGCTATGTACATTTCAACCCTGGTAGAAGACTTCCACAAGTTTTGAGCTATTACGGAAAAGGTCACACAATATTTTTACTAAACACGTATTTAAGTATTTTGGGACTCCTGTCTAAAATATGGTATCAAACAAATTTTAATTAGCACCAAATTTGAGCTATGGACATTCCAACCCTGGTAGAAGACATCTACAAGTTTTGAGACTTTTCTAAAAAGGTCACCAAATATTTTTACAAAACACGACTTTAATTTTTTTGGGTCGACCTGTATAAAATATGGTATCAAACGAACTCCGATTGACACCAAATTTAATCTAGGGACATTTTAACCCAGGTAGAAGACTTCGACAAGTTTTGAGTCATTTCTGAAAAGGTCACCAAATATTTTACAAAAACACGACATTAAGTTTTCTAGGTCTTCCGGTATAAAATATGGTATCAAACGAACTCCGATTGGCACCAAATTTGAGCTATGGACATTTCAACCCGAGTTTTAAGCCATTTCTAAAAAGGTCACCAAATATATTTTCAAAACATGCCTTTTAGCTTTCTAGGTGTTCTGGTGTATAATATGGTATCAAACGAAATCCGATTGACACCAAATTTGAGCTATGGACATTTCAACTCTGGTAGAATACTTCCACAAGTTTTGAGCCATTTATGAAAAGGTCAACCAATTATTTTACAAAACACGTCTTTAAGTTTTCTGGGTCGACCAGTCTAAAATATGGTATCATCAGAACTCCGATCGGCACCAAATTTTAGCTATAGACATTTCAACCCTGGTAGAAGACTTCCACAAGTTTTGAGCCATTTCTGAAAAGGTCACACAATATTTTTACAAAACATGTATTTAATTAGTATTTTGGGACTTCTAGTCTAAAATATGGTATCAAACGAATTTTAATTGGCACCAAATTTGAGCTATTGACATTTCAACCCTAGTAGAAGACTTCCAATAGTTTTGAGCCATTTCTGAAAAGGTAACCAAATATTTTTTTCAAAACACGCCTTTAAGTTGCCTGGGTGTTCCGGTGTATAATATGGTATCAAACGAATTCCGATTGGCACCAAATTTGAGCTATGTACATTTCAACCCTCGTATAAGACTTGCACAAGTTTTGAGCTATTACTGTAAAGGTCACACAATAGTTTTACTAAACATGTCATTAAGTATTTTGGGACTTCTATCTAAAATATGGTATCAAACTAATTTTAATTGACACCAAATTTGAGCTATGTACATTCCATCCCTGGTAGAAGACATCTACAAGTTTTGAGACTTTTTTGAAAAAGGTCACCCAATATTTTTACAAAACACATCTTTAAGTTTTTTGGGTCGACTGGTATAAAATATGGTATCAAACGAACTCCGATTGACACCAAATTTAATCTAGGGACATTTTAACCCTGGTAGAAAACTTCCACAAATTTCGAGCCATTTTTGAAAAGGTCACTAAATATTTTACAAAAACACGACATTAAGTTTTCTAGGTCTTCCGGTATAAAATATGGTATCAAACGAACTCCGATTGGCACCAAATTTGAGCTATGGACATTTCAACCCGAGTTTTAAGCCATTTCTAAAAAGGTCACCAAATATATTTTCAAAACATGCCTTTTAGCTTTCTAGGTGTTCTGGTGTATAATATGGTATCAAACGAAATCCGATTGACACCAAATTTGAACTATGGACATTTCAACTCTGGTATAATACTTCCACAAGTTTTGAGCCATTTATGAAAAGTTCAACCAATTATTTTACAAAACACGTCTTTAAGTTTTCTGGGTCGACCAGTCTAAAATATGGTATCATCAGAACTCCGATCGGCACCAAATTTTAGCTATAGACATTTCAACCCTGGTAGAAGACTTCCACAAGTTTTGAGCCATTTCTGAAAAGGTCACCCAATATTTTTACAAAACATGTATTTAATTAGTATTTTGGGACTTCTAGTCTAAAATATGGTATCAAACGAATTTTAATTGGCACCAAATTTGAGCTATTGACATTTCAACCCTAGTAGAAGACTTCCACAAATTTCGAGCCTTTCTGAAAAGGTCACCAAATATTTTTTCAAAACACGCCTTTAAGTTGCCTGGGTGTTCCGGTGTATAATATGGTATCAAACGAATTCCGATTGGCAACAAATTTGAGCTATGTACATTTCAACCCTGGTAGAAGACTTCCACAAGTTTTGAGCTATTACGGAAAAGGTCACACAATATTTTTACTAAACACGTATTTAAGTATTTTGGGACTCCTGTCTAAAATATGGTATCAAACAAATTTTAATTGGCACCAAATTTGAGCTATGGACATTCCAACCCTGGTAGAAGACATCTACAAGTTTTGAGACTTTTCTAAAAAGGTCACCAAATATTTTTACAAAACACGACTTTAATTTTTTTGGGTCGACCGGTATAAAATATGGTATCAAACGAACTCCGATTGACACCAAATTTAATCTAGGGACATTTTAACCCAGGTAGAAGACTTCGACAAGTTTTGAGTCATTTCTGAAAAGGTCACCAAATATTTTACAAAAACACGACATTAAGTTTTCTAGGTCTTCCGGTATAAAATATGGTATCAAACGAACTCCGATTGGCACCAAATTTGAGCTATGGACATTTCAACCCGAGTTTTAAGCCATTTCTAAAAAGGTCACCAAATATATTTTCAAAACATGCCTTTTAGCTTTCTAGGTGTTCTGGTGTATAATATGGTATCAAACGAAATCCGATTGACACCAAATTTGAGCTATGGACATTTCAACTCTGGTAGAATACTTCCACAAGTTTTGAGCCATTTATGAAAAGGTCAACCAATATTTTTACAAAACACGTCTTTAAGTTTTCTGGGTCGACCAGTCTAAAATATGGTATCATCAGAACTCCGATCGGCACCAAATTTTAGCTATAGACAGTTCAACCCTGGTAGAAGACTTCCACAAGTTTTGAGCCATTTATGAAAAGGTCACCCAATATGTTTACAAAACACGCATTTAAGTTTTCTGGGTCGACCGGTGTATAATATGGTATCAAACGAACTCCGATTGGCGCCAAATTTGAACTATGGACATTTCAACCCGAGTTTTAAGCCATTTCTAAAAAGGTCACCAAATATTTTTACAAAACATGTCTTTTAGCTTTCTGGGTGTTCTGGTGTATAATATGGTATCAAACGAAATCCGATTGACACCAAATTTGAGCTATGGACATTTCAACTCTGGTAGAATACTTCCACAAGTTTTGAGCCATTTATGAAAAGGTCAACCAATATTTTTACAAATCACGTCTTTAAGTTTTTTGGGTCGACCAGTCTAAAATATGGTATCATCAGAACTCCGATCGGCACCAAATTTTAGCTATAGACATTTCAACCCTGGTAGAAGACTTCCACAAGTTTTGAGCCATTTCTGAAAAGGTCACCCAATATTTTTACAAAACATGTATTTAATTAGTATTTTGGGACTTCTAGTCTAAAATATGGTATCAAACGAATTTTAATTGGCACCAAATTTGAGCTATTGACATTTCAACCCTAGTAGAAGACTTCCACAAATTTCGAGCCTTTCTGAAAAGGTCACCAAATATTTTTTCAAAACACGCCTTTAAGTTGCCTGGGTGTTCCGGTGTATAATATGGTATCAAACGAATTCCGATTGGCAACAAATTTGAGCTATGTACATTTCAACCCTGGTAGAAGACTTCCACAAGTTTTGAGCTATTACGGAAAAGGTCACACAATATTTTTACTAAACACGTATTTAAGTATTTTGGGACTCCTGTCTAAAATATGGTATCAAACAAATTTTAATTAGCACCAAATTTGAGCTATGGACATTCCAACCCTGGTAGAAGACATCTACAAGTTTTGAGACTTTTCTAAAAAGGTCACCAAATATTTTTACAAAACACGACTTTAATTTTTTTGGGTCGACCGGTATAAAATATGGTATCAAACGAACTCCGATTGACACCAAATTTAATCTAGGGACATTTTAACCCAGGTAGAAGACTTCGACAAGTTTTGAGTCATTTCTGAAAAGGTCACCAAATATTTTACAAAAACACGACATTAAGTTTTCTAGGTCTTCCGGTATAAAATATGGTATCAAACGAACTCCGATTGGCACCAAATTTGAGCTATGGACATTTCAACCCGAGTTTTAAGCCATTTCTAAAAAGGTCACCAAATATATTTTCAAAACATGCCTTTTAGCTTTCTAGGTGTTCTGGTGTATAATATGGTATCAAACGAAATCCGATTGACACCAAATTTGAGCTATGGACATTTCAACTCTGGTAGAATACTTCCACAAGTTTTGAGCCATTTATGAAAAGGTCAACCAATATTTTTACAAAACACGTCTTTAAGTTTTCTGGGTCGACCAGTCTAAAATATGGTATCATCAGAACTCCGATCGGCACCAAATTTTAGCTATAGACATTTCAACCCTGGTAGAAGACTTCCACAAGTTTTGAGCCATTTCTGAAAAGGTCACCCAATATTTTTACCAAACATGTATTTAATTAGTATTTTGGGACTTCTAGTCTAAAATATGGTATCAAACGAATTTTAATTGGCACCAAATTTGAGCTATTGACATTTCAACCCTAGTAGAAGACTTCCACAAATTTCGAGCCTTTCTGAAAAGGTCACCAAATATTTTTTCAAAACACGCCTTTAAGTTGCCTGGGTGTTCCGGTGTATAATATGGTATCAAACGAATTCCGATTGGCAACAAATTTGAGCTATGTACATTTCAACCCTGGTAGAAGACTTCCACAAGTTTTGAGCTATTACGGAAAAGGTCACACAATATTTTTACAAAACACGTATTTAAGTATTTTGGGACTCCTGTCTAAAATATGGTATCAAACAAATTTTAATTGGCACCAAATTTGAGCTATGGACATTCCAACCCTGGTAGAAGACATCTACAAGTTTTGAGACTTTTTTGAAAAAGGTCACCCAATATTTTTACAAAACACATCTTTAAGTTTTTTGGGTCGACTGGTATAAAATATGGTATCAAACGAACTCCGATTGACACCAAATTTAATCTAGGGACATTTTAACCCTGGTAGAAAACTTCCACAAATTTCGAGCCATTTTTGAAAAGGTCACTAAATATTTTACAAAAACACGACATTAAGTTTTCTAGATCTTCCGGTATAAAATATGGTATCAAACGAACTCCGATTGGCACCAAATTTGAGCTATGGACATTTCAACCCGAGTTTTAAGCCATTTCTAAAAAGGTCACCAAATATATTTTCAAAACATGCCTTTTAGCTTTCTAGGTGTTCTGGTGTATAATATGGTATCAAACGAAATCCGATTGACACCAAATTTGAACTATGGACATTTCAACTCTGGTATAATACTTCCACAAGTTTTGAGCCATTTATGAAAAGTTCAACCAATTATTTTACAAAACACGTCTTTAAGTTTTCTGGGTCGACCAGTCTAAAATATGGTATCATCAGAACTCCGATCGGCACCAAATTTTAGCTATAGACATTTCAACCCTGGTAGAAGACTTCCACAAGTTTTGAGCCATTTCTGAAAAGGTCACCCAATATTTTTACAAAACATGTATTTAATTAGTATTTTGGGACTTCTAGTCTAAAATATGGTATCAAACGAATTTTAATTGGCACCAAATTTGAGCTATTGACATTTCAACCCTAGTAGAAGACTTCCACAAATTTCGAGCCTTTCTGAAAAGGTCACCAAATATTTTTTCAAAACACGCCTTTAAGTTGCCTGGGTGTTCCGGTGTATAATATGGTATCAAACGAATTCCGATTGGCAACAAATTTGAGCTATGTACATTTCAACCCTGGTAGAAGACTTCCACAAGTTTTGAGCTATTACAGAAAAGGTCACACAATATTTTTACTAAACACGTATTTAAGTATTTTGGGACTCCTGTCTAAAATATGGTATCAAACAAATTTTAATTGGCACCAAATTTGAGCTATGGACATTCCAACCCTGGTAGAAGACATCTACAAGTTTTGAGACTTTTCTAAAAAGGTCACCAAATATTTTTACAAAACACGACTTTAATTTTTTTGGGTCGACCGGTATAAAATATCGTATCAAACGAACTCCGATTGACACCAAATTTAATCTAGGGACATTTTAACCCAGGTAGAAGACTTCGACAAGTTTTGAGTCATTTCTGAAAAGGTCACCAAATATTTTACAAAAACACGACATTAAGTTTTCTAGGTCTTCCGGTATAAAATATGGTATCAAACGAACTCCGATTGGCACCAAATTTGAGCTATGGACATTTCAACCCGAGTTTTAAGCCATTTCTAAAAAGGTCACCAAATATATTTTCAAAACATGCCTTTTAGCTTTCTAGGTGTTCTGGTGTATAATATGGTATCAAACGAAATCCGATTGACACCAAATTTGAGCTATGGACATTTCAACTCTGGTAGAATACTTCCACAAGTTTTGAGCCATTTATGAAAAGGTCAACCAATATTTTTACAAAACACGTCTTTAAGTTTTCTGGGTCGACCAGTCTAAAATATGGTATCATCAGAACTCCGATCGGCACCAAATTTTAGCTATAGACATTTCAACCCTGGTAGAAGACTTCCACAAGTTTTGAGCCATTTCTGAAAAGGTCACCCAATATTTTTACAAAACATGTATTTAATTAGTATTTTGGGACTTCTAGTCTAAAATATGGTATCAAACGAATTTTAATTGGCACCAAATTTGAGCTATTGACATTTCAACCCTAGTAGAAGACTTCCACAAATTTCGAGCCTTTCTGAAAAGGTCACCAAATATTTTTTCAAAACACGCCTTTAAGTTGCCTGGGTGTTCCGGTGTATAATATGGTATCAAACGAATTCCGATTGGCAACAAATTTGAGCTATGTACATTTCAACCCTGGTAGAAGACTTCCACAAGTTTTGAGCTATTACGGAAAAGGTCACACAATATTTTTACTAAACACGTATTTAAGTATTTTGGGACTCCTGTCTAAAATATGGTATCAAACAAATTTTAATTGGCACCAAATTTGAGCTATGGACATTCCAACCCTGGTAGAAGACATCTACAAGTTTTGAGACTTTTCTAAAAAGGTCACCAAATATTTTTACAAAACACGACTTTAATTTTTTTGGGTCGACCGGTATAAAATATGGTATCAAACGAACTCCGATTGACACCAAATTTAATCTAGGGACATTTTAACCCAGGTAGAAGACTTCGACAAGTTTTGAGTCATTTCTGAAAAGGTCACCAAATATTTTACAAAAACACGACATTAAGTTTTCTAGGTCTTCCGGTATAAAATATGGTATCAAACGAACTCCGATTGGCACCAAATTTGAGCTATGGACATTTCAACCCGAGTTTTAAGCCATTTCTAAAAAGGTCACCAAATATATTTTCAAAACATGCCTTTTAGCTTTCTAGGTGTTCTGGTGTATAAAATGGTATCAAACGAAATCCGATTGACACCAAATTTGAGCTATGGACATTTCAACTCTGGTAGAATACTCCCACAAGTTTTGAGCCATTTATGAAAAGGTCAACCAATATTTTTACAAAACACGTCTTTAAGTTTTCTGGGTCGACCAGTCTAAAATATGGTATCATCAGAACTCCGATCGGCACCAAATTTTAGCTATAGACATTTCAACCCTGGTAGAAGACTTCCACAAGTTTTGAGCCATTTCTGAAAAGGTCACCCAATATTTTTACAAAACATGTATTTAATTAGTATTTTGGGACTTCTAGTCTAAAATATGGTATCAAACGAATTTTAATTGGCACCAAATTTGAGCTATTGACATTTCAACCCTAGTAGAAGACTTCCACAAATTTCGAGCCTTTCTGAAAAGGTCACCAAATATTTTTTCAAAACACGCCTTTAAGTTGCCTGGGTGTTCCGGTGTATAATATGGTATCAAACGAATTCCGATTGGCAACAAATTTGAGCTATGTACATTTCAACCCTGGTAGAAGACTTCCACAAGTTTTGAGCTATTACGGAAAAGGTCACACAATATTTTTACTAAACACGTATTTAAGTATTTTGGGACTCCTGTCTAAAATATGGTATCAAACAAATTTTAATTGGCACCAAATTTGAGCTATGGACATTCCAACCCTGGTAGAAGACATCTACAAGTTTTGAGACTTTTCTAAAAAGGTCACCAAATATTTTTACAAAACACGACTTTAATTTTTTTGGGTCGACCGGTATAAAATATGGTATCAAACGAACTCCGATTGACACCAAATTTAATCTAGGGACATTTTAACCCAGGTAGAAGACTTCGACAAGTTTTGAGTCATTTCTGAAAAGGTCACCAAATATTTTACAAAAACACGACATTAAGTTTTCTAGGTCTTCCGGTATAAAATATGGTATCAAACGAACTCCGATTGGCACCAAATTTGAGCTATGGACATTTCAACCCGAGTTTTAAGCCATTTCTAAAAAGGTCACCAAATATATTTTCAAAACATGCCTTTTAGCTTTCTAGGTGTTCTGGTGTATAAAATGGTATCAAACGAAATCCGATTGACACCAAATTTGAGCTATGGACATTTCAACTCTGGTAGAATACTCCCACAAGTTTTGAGCCATTTATGAAAAGGTCAACCAATATTTTTACAAAACACGTCTTTAAGTTTTCTGGGTCGACCAGTCTAAAATATGGTATCATCAGAACTCCGATCGGCACCAAATTTTAGCTATAGACATTTCAACCCTGGTAGAAGACTTCCACAAGTTTTGAGCCATTTCTGAAAAGGTCACCCAATATTTTTACAAAACATGTATTTAATTAGTATTTTGGGACTTCTAGTCTAAAATATGGTATCAAACGAATTTTAATTGGCACCAAATTTGAGCTATTGACATTTCAACCCTAGTAGAAGACTTCCACAAATTTCGAGCCTTTCTGAAAAGGTCACCAAATATTTTTTCAAAACACGCCTTTAAGTTGCCTGGGTGTTCCGGTGTATAATATGGTATCAAACGAATTCCGATTGGCAACAAATTTGAGCTATGTACATTTCAACCCTGGTAGAAGACTTCCACAAGTTTTGAGCTATTACGGAAAAGGTCACACAATATTTTTACTAAACACGTATTTAAGTATTTTGGGACTCCTGTCTAAAATATGGTATCAAACAAATTTTAATTGGCACCAAATTTGAGCTATGGACATTCCAACCCTGGTAGAAGACATCTACAAGTTTTGAGACTTTTCTAAAAAGGTCACCAAATATTTTTACAAAACACGACTTTAATTTTTTTGGGTCGACCGGTATAAAATATGGTATCAAACGAACTCCGATTGACACCAAATTTAATCTAGGGACATTTTAACCCAGGTAGAAGACTTCGACAAGTTTTGAGTCATTTCTGAAAAGGTCACCAAATATTTTACAAAAACACGACATTAAGTTTTCTAGGTCTTCCGGTATAAAATATGGTATCAAACGAACTCCGATTGGCACCAAATTTGAGCTATGGACATTTCAACCCGAGTTTTAAGCCATTTCTAAAAAGGTCACCAAATATATTTTCAAAACATGCCTTTTAGCTTTCTAGGTGTTCTGGTGTATAATATGGTATCAAACGAAATCCGATTGACACCAAATTTGAGCTATGGACATTTCAACTCTGGTAGAATACTCCCACAAGTTTTGAGCCATTTATGAAAAGGTCAACCAATATTTTTACAAAACACGTCTTTAAGTTTTCTGGGTCGACCAGTCTAAAATATGGTATCATCAGAACTCCGATCGGCACCAAATTTTAGCTATAGACATTTCAACCCTGGTAGAAGACTTCCACAAGTTTTGAGCCATTTCTGAAAAGGTCACCCAATATTTTTACAAAACATGTATTTAATTAGTATTTTGGGACTTCTAGTCTAAAATATGGTATCAAACGAATTTTAATTGGCACCAAATTTGAGCTATTGACATTTCAACCCTAGTAGAAGACTTCCACAAATTTCGAGCCTTTCTGAAAAGGTCACCAAATATTTTTTCAAAACACGCCTTTAAGTTGCCTGGGTGTTCCGGTGTATAATATGGTATCAAACGAATTCCGATTGGCAACAAATTTGAGCTATGTACATTTCAACCCTGGTAGAAGACTTCCACAAGTTTTGAGCTATTACGGAAAAGGTCACACAATATTTTTACTAAACACGTATTTAAGTATTTTGGGACTCCTGTCTAAAATATGGTATCAAACAAATTTTAATTGGCACCAAATTTGAGCTATGGACATTCCAACCCTGGTAGAAGACATCTACAAGTTTTGAGACTTTTCTAAAAAGGTCACCAAATATTTTTACAAAACACGACTTTAATTTTTTTGGGTCGACCGGTATAAAATATGGTATCAAACGAACTCCGATTGACACCAAATTTGAGCTATGGACATTTCAACACGAGTACAAGACTTCCACAAGTTTTGAGCCATTTATGAAAAGGTCACCCAATATGTTTACAAAACACGCATTTAAGTTTTCTGGGTCGACCGGTGTATAATATGGTATCAAACGAACTCCGATTGGCGCCAAATTTGAACTATGGACATTTCAACCCGAGTTTTAAGCCATTTCTAAAAAGGTCACCAAATATTTTTACAAAACATGTCTTTTAGCTTTCTGGGTGTTCTGGTGTATAATATGGTATCAAACGAAATCCGATTGACACCAAATTTGAGCTATGGACATTTCAACTCTGGTATAATACTTCCACAAGTTTTGAGCCATTTATGAAAAGGTCAACCAATATTTTTACAAAACACGTCTTTAAGTTTTCTGGGTCGACCAGTCTAAAATATGGTATCATCAGAACTCCGATCGGCACCAAATTTTAGCTATAGACATTTCAACCCTGGTAGAAGACTTCCACAAGTTTTGAGCCATTTCTGAAAAGGTCACCCAATATTTTTACAAAACATGTATTTAATTAGTATTTTGGGACTTCTAGTCTAAAATATGGTATCAAACGAATTTTAATTGGCACCAAATTTGAGCTATTGACATTTCAACCCTAGTAGAAGACTTCCACAAATTTCGAGCCTTTCTGAAAAGGTCACCAAATATTTTTTCAAAACACGCCTTTAAGTTGCCTGGGTGTTCTGGTGTATAATATGGTATCAAACGAATTCCGATTGGCAACAAATTTGAGCTATGTACATTTCAACCCTGGTAGAAGACTTCCACAAGTTTTGAGCTATTTCGGAAAAGGTCACACAATATTTTTACTAAACACGTATTTAAGTATTTTGGGACTCCTGTCTAAAATATGGTATCAAACAAATTTTAATTGGCACCAAATTTGAGCTATGGACATTCCAACCCTGGTAGAAGACATCTACAAGTTTTGAGACTTTTCTAAAAAGGTCACCAAATATTTTTACAAAACACGACTTTAATTTTTTTGGGTCGACCGGTATAAAATATGGTATCAAACGAACTCCGATTGACACCAAATTTAATCTAGGGACATTTTAACCCAGGTAGAAGACTTCGACAAGTTTTGAGTCATTTCTGAAAAGGTCACCAAATATTTTACAAAAACACGACATTAAGTTTTCTAGGTCTTCCGGTATAAAATATGGTATCAAACGAACTCCGATTGGCACCAAATTTGAGCTATGGACATTTCAACCCGAGTTTTAAGCCATTTCTAAAAAGGTCACCAAATATATTTTCAAAACATGCCTTTTAGCTTTCTAGGTGTTCTGGTGTATAATATGGTATCAAACGAAATCCGATTGACACCAAATTTGAGCTATGGACATTTCAACTCTGGTATAATACTTCCACAAGTTTTGAGCCATTTATGAAAAGGTCAACCAATTATTTTACAAAACACGTCTTTAAGTTTTCTGGGTCGACCAGTCTAAAATATGGTATCATCAGAACTCCGATCGGCACCAAATTTTAGCTATAGACATTTCAACCCTGGTAGAAGACTTCCACAAGTTTTGAGCCATTTCTGAAAAGGTCACCCAATATTTTTACAAAACATGTATTTAATTAGTATTTTGGGACTTCTAGTCTAAAATATGGTATCAAACGAATTTTAATTGGCACCAAATTTGAGCTATTGACATTTCAACCCTAGTAGAAGACTTCCACAAATTTCGAGCCTTTCTGAAAAGGTCACCAAATAATTTTTCAAAACACGCCTTTAAGTTGCCTGGGTGTTCCGGTGTATAATATGGTATCAAACGAATTCCGATTGGCAACAAATTTGAGCTATGTACATTTCAACCCTGGTAGAACACTTCCACAAGTTTTGAGCTATTACGGAAAAGGTCACACAATATTTTTACTAAACACGTATTTAAGTATTTTGGGACTCCTGTCTAAAATATGGTATCAAACAAATTTTAATTGGCACCAAATTTGAGCTATGGACATTCCAACCCTGGTAGAAGACATCTACAAGTTTTGAGACTTTTCTAAAAAGGTCACCAAATATTTTTACAAAACACGACTTTAATTTTTTTGGGTCGACCGGTATAAAATATGGTATCAAACGAACTCCGATTGACACCAAATTTAATCTAGGGACATTTTAACCCTGGTAGAAGACTTCCACAAGTTTTGAGTCATTTCTGAAAAGGTCACCAAATATTTTACAAAAACACGACATTAAGTTTTCTAGGGCGTCCGAAATAAAATATGGTATCAAACGAACTCCTATTGGCACCAAATTTGAGATATAAATATTTCAGCCCTGGTTGAAGACATCTACAAGTTTTTAGCCATTTCTGAAAAGGTCACCAAATATTTTTACAAAACACGTCCTTAAGGTTTTTAGGTCTTCCGGTGTATAATATGGTATCAAACGAACTCCGATTAGCACCAAATTTGAGCTTTGGACATTTTAACACTTGTAGAAGACTTCCATAAGTTTTGAGCCATTTCTGGAAAGGTTACGAAATATTTTTACAAAACACACCTTTAAGTTGCCTGGGTGGTATAGTATGGTATCAAACGAACTTCGATTGCCAATAAATTTGAGCGATGGACATTTCAACCCGGATAGAAGATTTCCACAAGTTTTGAGCCATTTCTGAAAAGTTAAGCCAATATATTTAAAAAACACGTCTTTAAGTTTTCTGGGTCGACCAGTCAAAATTATGGTATCAATCGAACTCTGATTAGCACCAAATTTGAGCTATGGACATTTCAACACGGGTACAAGACTTCCACAAGTTTTGAGCCATTTATGAAAAGGTCACCCAATATGTTTACAAAACACGCATTTAAGTTTTCTGGGTCGACCGGTGTATAATATGGTATCAAACGAACTCCGATTGGCGCCAAATTTGAGCTATGGACATTTCAACCCGAGTTTTAAGCCATTTCTAAAAAGGTCACCAAATATTTTTACAAAACATGTCTTTTAGCTTTCTGGGTGTTCTAGTGTATAATATGGTATCAAACGAAATCCGATTGACATCAAATTGGAGCTATGGACATTTCAACTCTGGTAGAATACTTCCACAAGTTTTGAGCCATTTATGAAAAGGTCAACCAATATTTTTACAAAACACGTCTTTACGTTTTCTGGGTCGACCAGTCTAAAATATGGTATCATCAGAACTCCGATTGGCACCAAATTTTAGCTATAGACATTTCAACCCTGGTAGAAGACTTCCACAAGTTTTGAGCCATTTCTGAAAAGGTCACCCAATATTTTTACAAAACATGTATTTAATAAGTATTTTGGGACTTCTAGTCCAAAATATGGTATCAAACGAATTTTAATTGTCACCAAATTTGAGCTATTGTCATTTCAACCCTAGTAGAAGACTTCCACAAATTTCGAGCCATTTCAAAAAAGGTCACCAAATATTTTTTCAAAACACGCCTTTAAGTTGCCTGGGTGTTCCGGTGTATAATATGGTATCAAACGAATTCCGATTGGCACCAAATTTGAGCTATGTACATTTCAACCCTGGTAGAAGACTTCCACAAGTTTTGAGCTATTACTGAAAAGGTCACACAATATTTTTACTAAACACGTCTTTAAGTATTTTGGGACTCCTGTCTAAAATATGGTATCAAACAAATTTTAATTGGCACCAAATTTGAGCTATGGACATTCCAACCCTGGTAGAAGACATCTACAAGTTTTGAGACTTTTCTAAAAAGGTCACCAATATTTTTACAAAACACGACTTTAAGTTTTTTGGGTCGACCGGTATAAAATATGGTATCAAACGAACTCCGATTGACACCAAATTTAATCTAGGGACATTTTAACCCAGGTAGAAGACTTCGACAAGTTTTGAGTCATTTCTGAAAAGGTCACCAAATATTTTACAAAAACACGACATTAAGTTTTCTAGGTCTTCCGGTATAAAATATGGTATCTAACGAACTCCGATTGGCACCAAATTTGAGATATAAATATTTCAGCCCTGGTTGAAGACATCTACAAGTTTTTAGCCATTTCTGAAAAGGTCACCAAATATTTTTACAAAACACGTCCTTAAGGTTTTTAGGTCTTCCGGTGTATAATATGGTATCAAACGAACTCCGATTAGCACCAAATTTGAACCTTGGACATTTTAACACTAGTAGAAGACTTCCATAAGTTTTGAGCCATTTCTGGAAAGGTTACGAAATATTTTTACAAAACACACCTTTAAGTTGCCTGGGTGGTATAATATGGTATCAAACGAACTTCGATTGCCATTAAATTTGAGCGATGGACATTTCAACCCTGATAGAAGACTTCCACAAGTTTTGAGCCATTTCTGAAAAGTTAACCCAATATATTTAAAAAACACGTCTTCGATTTATCTCTTTGTAAACTTCTCTACTGAGTGTAGAAAGAGTGTAGCTACGGAGTAACTAGAGAGAGTGAAAAACCCTGGTTGAGTGTAGTTTGTGCGTAGCACTCGGTGTAAAGGGCTGAGTAACAAGGGGAGCTTGTGAAAACCCTGTGAGAGTGTAGCTTTGTGCGTAGTTCTCCTGGTGTAGGAGTACAGCTTGGTGCGAAGTACTCGGGAAGGCGGAGTAACAAGAGGAGCTTGCAAAAAACCTTGGAGGAGTGTAGCTTTGTGCGAAACACTCGGAGAAGTGTCGGTGGACACTTATCACTATTGTATCTGGGTGATCGAAGAATAGTGAATTTCCTCCTTGAAGTGAAAGGAGAAGAGTGGACTAGGAGAATTACACCATCTCTGAACCACTATAAATCTCTCTCTCTATTTACTTACTGCTCATATATTTTGTGCATGCTTATTCTAACTGCGAACTAACCCGATTACGATTTATCGCATATCTTTATCTGTCTGGGTTTGATAGTTCTCACGTTTGCATGCGAGCCAAACTTTACGTACATCATCCTTGAACCATATCAAGTGTTTTTAACGTGTTGCATGTTTAGAATCTCTCTTTGTGCACCGCACTATTAAGCATAACACTTTACCGCTACCTATTCCGCTGCACACTCTAAGTTGTTTATCTTGTTGATGCTTGTTACTTAGAGTTGAAATTACCAAAGTGTTATTTGATGTGTGTGTTTTGCAAAAGAAGTAAAAAGTTAGAGAAGGCTATTCACCCCCCCCCCCCCCCCCCTTTAGACTTCTCACCACCCTTTCGGGACCAACAAGTGGTATCAGAGCGGTTGTCTATTTGAGTCAATTTTGACTGCTAGACAGATCTCAAAATCTTCAAGATGAAGAGAGATATGGTTCTTGCTCAAAATCTGCTTTTCTCACTTAATAAATTTGATGATTGGAAAATTCGAATGCAGGTGCACTTATATGCTCTAAATGATGAAATGTGGGAAGTCATCATAAATGGTCCTATCAATATCATGGAAGTTAACACCGCCGCCGCACTAAATCCAGATGCTCCAAAATATATTCCAAAGCCAAGAATGGAGTGGACAAGTGATGATAAAGGGCGAAATAATTTGGACAACATTGCCAAAGATATTTTGTTCAAAACGGTCGATGACACCATATTCCCAAAGATTCGAAAGTGCACCACAGCAAAAGAAATATGAGATACACTTTTCAGTATCGGTGAAGGCGACGAACAAGAAAAAGACAACAAACTAACCATCGCCATGAAGAGGTTCGAAGATTTCAAAATGCTACCGAACGAAAACATCACCGACATGGAAGCTCGATTAATCAAAATAGTTGGAGAAATCACGGATCTGGGAAAGACCATTACCCAGAATGAAATATCACTCAAAGTGTTACGCGGACTACCTACAGATTGGGACATGAAGGTGACCGCAATGCGCGAATATAGAGATCTAAGGACATTATCTACGGATAAACTCTTTAGTGCTCTTAAGGCGTATGAATTCGAAATGAAGACACGAGTCGAGGAAGAACGCGATGAACGAATATCCGCATTAATGGCCGAGCAACCTTCAACATCAAGGTAGTAGGAAATAATGATTTTTTATCTGACGAACAATTTTCTCTATTTGTCAGAAAATTCAGGAAGTTTATGCGAAAGAACAAAGGATCACCACAAGGAAATTCTTTTCGGGAGAATAGAAGATCAAGAAGAGAATCTACAGAAGAAAACACAAATGTGTGTTACAATTGTAGAAAGCCTGGACACTTTATGGCCGAATGTCCATACCCCAAGGTGAACAAAAATTCGAATACTTCTAACTCTCCACAGGTTGAGTACAAGTCAAAAGAGAAGAAGTTCAAAGAGGACAAACGGAAGGCACTAATAAGCGATCCATTAGAAGCAAGTGGATCCGAAGAATCATCTAGCGACGAGAGTGATTCATCACAAGAAGATACGGCGCTACTATGCTTAGTAAGCAATACATCCGAACAAGAGGAATGCTATATGGCGCGTGAAACCGACGAAGAGGTATCTTCTAGTTCTTTTAGTTCTTTTAGTTCTGTTGACACTTCTTTCGAGACTCAAGAATCTTTTCAAAGTCTTATGAAAGATTGTCAAAAGGTCATGGCCACTCATACTCAAATCAAAGAGCGCAATAATACGTTAATTCTTGAAAAAGAAGAAATGTCACAAAAATTGCAAAATGCTCTAAATGAACTGAGTAATTTGAAAGCCGAAAATGTTCGACTTCAAGAAGAGTGCAAAGCTAGAGAGGTTCGAGAACATAACCTTCGGGAAGTAATCGCATCATTTACAAATTCATCCAAAATAATGGATAAAATGGTAAACATGCAAAAACCCGCTGGAGATAAAGCCGGATTAGGCTACGATCCATCATGTTCTCAAACCCCTGTGAAACTGACTAATTCTACTACTACTTTAATTAATAAAGTTCCAGTGGTAAAATTTGTGAAAAGTCAGTATAGCACAATGAGACAAGGAGTTGGTAATCAAATAAATGCCCAGAAAAATATTGCAAGGCCGAATCAAAAATTTAATATCTCGGATAGGCAACAAAATTTTAAAAGGCAAAAATTTGTATCTCCAAAGAGAGCCAACGAGTCTAGTGCAACAAAACCTCATAGGAATATGGGAAGAATTCTGAGAATTGGGGCTGGGAGATTATATCCCTCAGAACAAGATTGGTCGCTTGATGACAAACCATGGACCAAGTCCAGATTTGCTCTTTTTCATAGGATCAAGCAACTATCTGATTCCCAACCCGCACCAAAGCATTATTCGCAAGTGCGTTATGATTATAAAGTCTTTAATGGTTACAAATCACCTACTCTTGCAGGAAGTTTGGTATTTCGATAGCAGATGCTCTCGACATATGACCGGCAATAAAGCTAGTCTAGTTGAGTTCAAAAGTATCGAAGGATCAAAAGTAGTTTTTGGTGGAAACGATCGATATGGAATGACAAAAGGAATCGGTGCAATTGTGAAAAATGGTTTACGAATTGATGATGTATCTTATGTCGAAGGATTAAAATTCAACTTGTTTAGTACAAGTCAATTTTGCGACAAAGGATATCTCGTAGAATTTTACAAAGGCAAATGCCAAGTCAAGGACGAATCTACGAATGAAGTCGCACTCGCCGGATCAAGAAAGAAAAACATGTATGTTGTAGATTGGAGTACAACAAAAGATTCTGTATGCTTGATGGCAAATAATTCGAACGAAGCTAGTTGGGAATGGCATAGAAGGGTAAATCATTTGAAATTCAAAACCATCAACAAGCTTGCCAAAAATAAGTTAATCGAAGGACTACCCAATATTGTGTTCAAGAAAGATCAAATATGTGACGCATGCCAGAAAGGAAAACAAATCAAAGCATCATTCAAAGCCAAAGCTCAAGAGTCAACATCAAGACCTTTAAGTCTACTGCACATGAATTTATTTGGTCCAGTAGATCCAGTAAGTATAAGTGGTAAGAAATATACTTTGGTTGTTGTTGATGATTTTCCCAGGTACACATGGACAATATTCATCAAGAAAAAGGATGAAGTCTTATCAAAGTTGCCAGAGCTATTGAAGCTACTGCAAGTCGAAAAAGACATGAAGATTGCAACAATACGAACCGATCGAGGAACAGAGTGATTCAATCTTACTGCAATTCACAAGGAATCTTACATCAATTATCTGCCGCACGAACGCCGCAACATAATGGCGTAGCTGAAAGAAGAAATCGGACACTCAAGGAAGCCGCACGAGTCATGATATCAGCCGCCGGACTACCAAAAAGATTTTTGGCAGAAGCAATCAATACGACGTGCTACACTCAAAATCGCAGTCTAATCCACAAGTCCTATAACAAAACACCATATGAATTATGGAAAGTGAGAAAACCCAATCTGACCTATTTTCATACATTTGGTTGTAAATGTTTTGTACTTGTTAATGGAAAGTCTCAATTAAAGACTTTTGACGAGCGAGCGGACGAAGGAACATTCTTGGGATATTCAATCACCAGTAAGGCATATAGAATTTTCAACAAATCAACCATGGTGGTAGAAGAATCGATTCACGTTGTGTTCGATGAAAATCACGACAAAAATGGCAAAGATAGTGAAGGTAATCGTGATTTAATTATTTCTAATGACAATTTCGAAGATAATGTGTTGCAGGAAGTAGAAGAATCAAGTGATATGGGTACTCATCAAATTGAGGCAATATCCAATGTGATACCCAAAATATCACGCACACCTACAACCGAAATTGTACCCAGAATTCAACAAGAAGAAATTCCAGTAGATGAACCCGAAGATGCACCCGTCAATAATACACAACAAGTGGAATCACAACAAGAAGGAAACTCTGAGAATCCAACAAGTTTCCAACCAAATCGTAAATGGCTAAGGAGTCATACACATGACTTAGTCATCGGAAATCCAAGGGACGGAGTGAAGAAGCGATCATCTACTAGGAACCAACAACAAGATGCAATGTTCTTATGTTTTCTATCACAACTGCAACCAACAACAAGATGCAACGTCGAACAACCACCCGGTTTTGAGGTAAAAGACGTTGGTGATCAAGTCTACAAATTAAAGATGGCATTGTATGGGTTAAAACAAGCCCCACGAGCTTGGTACGACACCTTGTCAATGTTCTTAATTAGTTGTGGATTCACCAAAGGTCTAGTCGATAAAACCCTCTTTAGAATTCAAGAAAATAATCACATTTTATTAGTACAAATTTATGTTGATGATATTATCTTTGGAAGTACTGATAAATCTTTATGTGAGAAATTTTCTAAGCTCATGCAGAACAGGTTCGAGATGAGTATGATGGGAGAATTAAATTACTTTTTGGGACTGCAAGTCAAGCAACTTGAAGAAGGAATTTTCATAAATAAAGCCAAGTACACAAGAGATCTCATCAAGAAATTTGGCATAGATGGAAAATCCTCAGTCAAAGTTCCCATGAGTACATCTCAAAAATTCGATAAAGATGATGAAGGAAAAGATGTCGATCAAACGATATATCGAGGGATGATTGGATCGTTACTATACTTAACCGCAAGCAGACCGGACATATCCTACTCGGTTGGCGTATGTGCAAGATTCCAATCAAAGCCCAAAGAAAGTCATCTGATTGCAACCAAGAAGATAATTCGATATCTCAAAGGAACAATCAATGTGGGATTATGGTATCCCAAAGAAGGAGATTTTACACTAACTGTTTGTATCGTAAAATTTAATGTGTGACTAAATGTGTCAAAATTTTATAGTTTGCATACATGTGTTTGTAATTTATTAATGTGATACGTATGTCTATTTATTTTGTCACGTTTTAGGATATTTAATTTGTGTAATTTATTTGCCTAGTTTGCTTATTTGATTTAATTTAAGCATAGTATGCAATTTAGGGGGATCAAATCTATGTTGGGTTAATTTGGTAGAAAAGGCATATATTAAGGGGGAATTTAGAAATTTGCATGTCAATTGGGTTTATATGTAAGGGAGTATATTCTGATAAATGCTTGCCCAAAATTTGGAGTATCAAATGTCAAAAAGGTTAGGCCCATATATAGAAAGTCAAATGTTTTAAATGTTTTGGGAACTTTAAGCCCTTTTCAGATATTAGGTATCTGTCTGTCCAATTTATTTTTATCAGATCTCTTTTCAGAAAATATATAAGCTTTATAGAAATATGAAATTGAGATAATAATATTTATCTAGAATATATTTATTGGTCTAACAGATTATTTTCGAGATTTTTTTATCTGATTTCCTCCAGGTTGGCGGTTATTTGAAGCACAATTTTTGGCGCCATGTACTCACAAATAGAGTATATAAATCTGAGTTGGCAAATTTAAATCATGTGGAAGGTCGAATTTATCCTCAAGGAGATCAATACTCTCTCTCTACCCACTAGAGGGCAAAGGAGTAATTTCGCACATGTTTTTCCCTCAATTCTAACGGGTAGAAGAGGAGACCCAAAAAGAACACAATTCTTCTCCTTCTTCCTCTCGCCGGCCGGATTTCTCGAACAAGAAGAAGCCAAATACCTTCCAATGCTTCTATACCCATCCTAAACCTTCTACATAAAACTCTTCTACACACAAAAACCCATCACCCAAACCCAAAATCTCTCCCAAATATCATCTAAATCCAAATACCCATACCCATCACCCTTTTTCGGACATCACCACCGAAATAGCCCAAAATTCACCCAAATTTCCAAAACTCAAAGTTCTACTCAATGGAGGTTGATCAAGTGGAGATGGAGACAATCACTACCGGAGGAACAAGGAAGTCTAGCCGTGTGCTTAGTGGAATGATACTCGACGTCACCGATTTCAACAAACAACTGGAGGACAAAGCCTTAGGGGTAAAAATTATCAACTCTCTTGAATCTTGTGGGTTGTTAAATTTTTGCACCTTTAGATATGTTGGATTTTACAAAGATGAGGTGATCGAGTTATATATCCATGCTAGAGTTGAAAATGGTTCAATTATTTCTATGGTCAAAGGAGTTGATGTAGAAATAAAAATCGATGATTTTCAGAGAATTTTCAATCTTGTTGAAACAAACTTACGGGTAGAAAATCATGTGTACGATGTTAATGCCACTTGGGCCGAGATACGCGATGCAAACGCACCGCTAACTCCTAGGATAAACGGCAACAAAAAGGATTTGAAGAAGGACTACGGACTCTTGTTGGATATTATACACAAATGTGTTGAGTCCCGGTACCATTGCCGTGACAAGTTGTCGGGAGATAAATTGTTGATTATGGATATTATCTTGAACAATGTTTTGTTGATTGGGGTGCATTTATGTTTGGGAGATTGTGTGAGTCCTTGAAGAAGGCAAAACCTTTGGTAGATGGATGGTTTCAACAGGAAATCGGTTACGGGTTTGCAATTGGTGAAATTTTAAGGACAAAGAATGTGACCCTTTCCAAAGCCAAACACATCACAAATCACAGTTACCTCTTTCGGCCACCAAACACAACCGAACCAAAAAATCCCACCATACCCACAATACCCAAGCCTACCCGAAAGAGGAAATTATCAAACCCTTCCCAAGCCCTTAGACAGTTCATTCGAGAGCCAAGCAATGAAGGATCAAACACCCCTGCCGTTCGATCCAATGAAGAACAATCAAGCCACCCAATAACAAGACCCTTACCCTTTCCAAACCCGAACCCCCTTGTCCTAGACAGTTACAAGATAGTTGAAGGAGCAAATAGAATGGAAGTTGATGTTGTTGAGTGTGACCAAGTTGAAGTTGAGAGTGTTGAGAACATACCAACAATTGGGGCGGATAGTGTACTTTTGGAGGAATTTAAGCGTGCACTTGATTGGAGAGCTTGGAGGTTAGGAGATCACAATAGGTTGGCCGAAACAATTGGGCCACATACTTTGGAAAGAGAGGAACTAGTCTTGAGTTGGCTAGGCACACGTGATCTTGCCCGAGCCACCCGTCTTTCGGTAATCAATTCATGTTTTTTGACTAAGCTTGCAAAGAAGAAGAGGACCGAGAAAAGTGTCATGGTTGAAGCCGCATCCGAAGTGCCAATAGGTGAATTTGATCCTAATGAAATTCGCCGGGCAACTATTATTTATTTGGAGGATAGCCGAAGGGGACCCGGAGAGGGATCTTTGGCACGGATTGATGATGTAGGACTGCCGGATATTGACCCGTATCCTGCCACTGTTGGGGATGAGAACTTAAGCTATGAGTTTTGTTTTCCCCATCCCGCAACGGAGATTACGGGGTCTATTCATGATGATGTGAGTGCACCGAGTCAACAAATCTCTTTGAATTTGGATGAGGCACGGAACTTGCCAACCTTGCCAACCACTTGTGAATTCTATGATCAAGACCACCCGAGAAACCGTACTACATTGTTTCTTTGCTACAATAATGAGGAAGCCGAACCCAATCTTGCCGAAACAATGATACTCCTCAAGATGATTTTGCTTATCCATTGCCGAATCCAACACCACCAATACATGGTGAAACAATGTTCAATGTTCAAATCTTAAGGGAAGAAATTGTTGGGGATGTCAAGGCAATTCTTCAAGAGTCTACGGGAGGATTGAACACCAAAATGGATGCAATGGACAACAAACTTGACGGCTATCACAAAAAGATGGTGGACTATGCTTTGCAACTATTTAATAGGCAAGGCCTATTAAAAAATGAGATTGATATGGCAAAGGACGAGTTGAAGAATGATGTGATGAAGTTGTTTAATGAAATGGGAAGATTTGGGTCCGAAACAACTTCAAGGCTCAAACTTTTGGAGCAACAAGTGAATGGCCTTCTACAACAATCCCGCATCAACTTGGACCTACTTGAAGGAGTTCGTGACAAGCAAAATTCTTCCTCGGAAAGTTTTCAAAAGTTCATGAATGCTGCCGAAAAGGGGGAAGGATTAGCACGTCATTTTGTGCCGCAAGCCTATGCATATGCACAGCCGAGAGCTCCAAGAGGACCATTAGTTGAACTTGTTCGACCGACACCAACTCCAAGAGGTCAAAGTTGACAAAGCCGAGGGAGCATGCTTGAATATCTAAGAGGTACATGTCCTAGCTCGAGTTCAACCCCTCACGATGTGTTGCCACCTACGCCAATTGCACCAATGCCAAAGCCAATTGCCACAAGGATACAAAAATTGCAAGAGCTTCAAACTGAGTTCCGACATCGAAGTGAACAAATGAGTGATGGCCGTACGTTCGATGAGTGCATCTTTTGGCATGAAGCAGGTGTGTTGAAAGGAGACAATATAAGAGAAACTTATGGCAACTACGTCACCGGACAAGTAGCAGCACCTTTTCAACACAAGGGCCTCGAGAAGGACTTCAAGAAATTGAGAGAACACATCAATGCCAAGTTGAGAGGGAGGTAAAAATTTGATTGACAAACTCAATATTTTTGGTGCATAATTTATTTTAGCTAGCACATTATCTTTTGATACTATATCTATGCTAAGCTAAAATGGGTTAAAAATGCATGACAAACAATTCGTACCATACTAATGTGTCTTAGTTATTTTATTTATTTGTGCTTAGTATGTTACAAGATTTTAATTTGGACTTAGAATTAATGTTGTAACACGTATAAAATGAGAATATAAAATTTAGGGGGAAGAAAAATTCAAGCTAAAAAGAAAAATGAACACCCCACGATCAAAGTCTCATATATACGTTTAAGTTGTCCAAATTGAAAAATCTCTAAGTCTCAAATTTTTGTTAAACCCGTCAATTGGCTAGTCGAAATAAAAGCAATTAAAAAGGAAATTATTTTTCAAAATAGACAAAGCCAAAATGACTTGGGTATAAGTTTTGGCATCATCAAAAAGGGGGAAATTGTTAGGAATATATTGTAAATTTTGATGAGCCGAATGTATTTTTGAAAAATCAAGTAGTCCCCATTTTTATTCTATTTTGAGTCAGTTTGAGTCTACAGAATATGGTGCACCAATATCATGCAACCCATGTACAAGTCTGGAAGATCATAATTTATTTGAAGAAGTTAAGCGGGATTATAGCTTAACACAATTATGATGCGGATAAGTTATCAAGAACCATGCTAGAGGAGTTGGATGATATGTGTGTGAACTATGCCAAATGATCCTAAGTTTGAATCTCAAGTGAAGCATTTTTACCTTGCTTGGAGACTAGCTAATGACGTATGGGAGACTAGCTCAACCGTATGGGAGACTAACCTCCATCGTATGAGAGACTAGCTCATACCGTATGGGAGACTAGCTAAAGTGTATTGGAGACTAACTAACAAGGAGACTAGCTAAGCTTGGAGACTAACCTACTTGGGAGACTAAGTAAATTGGAGAGTAACCAAGGGGAATGCACAAGTCTCACAAGAGCCATGCACCAGATAAAGAAACACACCAAGTATGGTGGACCAAGCACAAAAACGAAAACAGAGCATCTCACCATGAACAACTATGAAGTTTTTACAGAGGTTCCAATATATTATTTTACAATGATCATGAAGGAGAAAATATCTGATATATTTTCATCTGAACATCAACTTTTTACGGTGGAACCGGAGACGCTCGAAGGAGGCTGATTTACGGAGAAATTGTTTTATACTCAAGCAAGAATCAGCAGATAAATTATTTGATCAACTTGACATGTCAGAGCATTTATGAAGGACAAGAAATATCAAGCTTGCCGCGCCGAACTTATTCTAATTTTGGAGGCTACAAAGTTCAAGACACGGCAACGGGCAAAATATTCAAATCATCTGACAAAAGGAGAAGAGACTTCTACCTAATATTTCAGATCAAGTTGACAATATTATTTGATCAACTACAATTCAAAATGGACGATCGAGATCGAAAGTTGATCAACGGGCAAATGGCTTTCATTGGCTATAAATTGCCCAAGCAGACTTAAAGACAAACAAGCACTTGAACAAGAGCAGTATACGAATTCTACAGCAAAGAATATCTAATCAATCATCAAGTGATATATTGAGCTATACACGATAGAATTCAAGTCCGAGTGAGAGAAAAATTTTATCTCTTTGTAAACCTCTCTACTGAGTGTAGAAAGAGGGCGGAGTAACTAGAGAGAGTGAAAAACCCTAGTTGAGTGTAGCTTTGTGCGTAGCACTCGGTGTAAAGGGTAGAGTAACAAGAGGAGCTTGTGAAAACCCTGTGAGAGCGTAGCTTTGTGCGTAGTTCTCGTGGTGTAGGAGTACAGCTTGGTAACCGAAGTACTCGGGAAAGCGGAGTAACAAGAGGAGCTTGCGAAAAACCTTGGAGGAGTATAGCTTTGTGCGAAACACTCGGAGAAGTGTCGGTGGACACTTATTCACTATTGTATCTGGGTGATCGAAGAATAGTGAATTTCCTCCTTGAAGTGCACTAGGAGAATTACACCATCTCTGAACCACTATAAATCTCTCTCTCTCTATTTGCTTACTGCTCATATATTTTGTGCATGCTTATTCTAACTGCGAACTAACCCGATTACGATTTATCGCATATCTTTATTTGTCTGGGTTTGATAGTTCCCAGGTTTGCATGCGAGCCAAACTTTACGTACATCATCCTTGAACCATATCAAGTGTTTCTAACGTGTTGCATGTTTAGAATCTCTCTTTGTGCACCGCACTATTAAGCATAACACTTTACCGCTACCTATTCCGCTGCACACTCTAAGTTGTTTATCTTGTTGATGCTTGTTACTTAGAGTTGAAATTACCAAAGTGTTATTTGTTGTGTGTGTTTTGCAAAAGAAGTAAAAAGTTAGAGAAGTCTATTCACCCCCCCCCCCCCCCCCCTCTAGACTTCTCACCACCCTTTTGGGACCAACAAGCATTCAATTATCTAAGCATGAACAATTTCAATATAATCTTGTCTTGATATACTTTAAGTTTTCTGTGTCGACCGGTCTAAAATATGGTATCAAACAAACTCTGATGGGCACCAAATTTGAGCTATGGACATTTCAACCCTGGTAGAAGACTTCCACAAGTTTTGAGCCATTTCTGAAAAGGTAACCAAATATTTTTTTCAAAACACGCCTTTAAGTTGCCTGGGTATTCCGGTGTATAATATGGTATTAAACGAACTCCGATTGGCACCAAATTTGAGCTATGGACATTTCAACCCTTGTAGAAGACTTCTACACGTTTTGAGCTATTTTTGAAAAGGTCACCCAATATTTTTACTAAACATGTCTTTTAGTATTTTGGGACTTCTATCTAAAATATGGTATCGAACGAATTTTAATTGTCACCAAATTTGAGCTATGGACATTCCAACCCTGGTAGAAGACATCTACAAGTTTTGAGCTTTTTCTGAAAAGGTCACCCAATATTTTTACAAAACACGTCTTTAAGTTTTCTGGGTCGACCGGTATAAAATATGGTATCAAACGAACTCCGATTGACACCAAATTTAATCTAGGGACATTTAAACCCTGGTACAAGACTTCCACAAGTTTTGAGCCATTTCTGAAAAGGTCACCAAATATTTTACAAAAACACGACATTATGTTTTGTGGATCGTCCGGCATAAAATATGGTATCAAACGAACTCCGATTGGCACCAAATTTGATATATAGACATATCAGCCCTGGTGGAAGACTTCCACAAGTTTTTAGCCATTTTTGAATATGTCACCAAATATTTTTACAAAATACGTCCTTAAGGTTTTTAGGTCTTTCGGTGTATAATATGTTATCAAACGAACTCTAATTGACACCAAATTTGAGCTATAGATATTTCAACACTGGTAGAAGACTTCCACAAGTTTTGAGCCATTTCTGAAAAGTTTACGAAATATTTTTACAAAACACGCATTTAAGTTGCCTGGGTGTTCCGGTGTATAATATGGTATCACACGAACTTCGATTGGCATTAAATTTGAGCGATGGACATTTCAACCCAGGTAGAAGACTTCCACAAGTTTTGAGCCATTTCTGAAAACTTAACCCAATATATTTAAAAAACACATCTTTAAGTTTTCTAGGTCGACCAGTCTAAATTATGGTATCAATCGATCTCTGATTGACACCAAATTTCAACCCTGGTAGAAGACTTCCACAAGTTTTTTCTAGTGTGTTTGTTTAATTGCTTTAAAGTCTCAAGATTTTAAATTGAACCTAGCTCTACATCTAATGCGTATAATTGAGAAAATAAAATTAAAAGTGGGAAGAAAAATTAAAAGATAAAAATCAATATGCAAACCCCGCGTCTTAGTCTCAATATACGTTTAGGATCGTCCAAAATTAAAATCTCTAAGTCTTAAATGTGTTAAACCCGTCAAATGGCTAGTCGCAATAAAATTGGACAAAAAGATTATTTTTCAAAAGTGAAGCTATGGTTATACAGGAAGAGATATCTAGCTATGGTGAAGTGATATCCCGAATTATTAACGGGAAGAGATATGACATCATCAGACAGGCTATGACATCATCTCTAGCAATGCTACAATTTTTTAGACAAAATGTCGTTTTGCGAAGAACGACGGAGGAGACGAAGAAGCTGATTCACGAAGGAGATCTCTTCAATACTCAAGCAAGAATCAGCAGACAAATTATTTGATCAACTTGGCATATCAGATTAATAATTCAACAAAAGTCAAGATTGAGATTAATTCAAATTTGGAGGCTACACACTCCAAGAAAAGTTTTGTCAGATTAATGAAGAGCAACGACAAGATTATTCAAATCTTCTGACAGACGGCGAAATGACTTTGCAGACCAAGTTGACACAATTATTTGATCAACTACAATTCAAAATGGACGATCGAGATCGAAAGTTGATCAACGGACAAATAGCTTTCATTGGTTATAAATTGTCCAAGCAGACTTGAAGACAATGGAAGATACGGTGAAAACGGCGAGATTCACGGCTAACAACAAGAGATTTACAAAGAGAAAGGCAAGCAATTTTTTTAGCCAGTGAAGGGGGAAATAGATTAGAAAAATTCAAGTCTGAAAGAAGAAATCATTGTATTTCATTGTAAACATTTCTATTGAGTGTAGAAAAGGGGTAGAGTAACTAGAGAGAGTGAAAAACCCAGTTTGAGTGTAGCTTTGTGCGTAGCACTCGTTGTAAATGACAAAGTAACAAGAGGAGCTTGTGAAAACCATGTGAGAGCGTAGCTTGGTGCGTAGTTGTCGTGGTGTAGGAGTACAGCTTGGTGCGAAGTACTCGGGAAGGCGGAGTAACAAGAGGAGCTTGCGAAAAACCTTGGTGGAGTGTAGCTTTGTGCGAAGCACTCAAAGAAGTGTTGGTGGACACTTATTTACTATTGTATCTGGGTGATCGAAGAATAGTGAATTTACTCCTTGGAGTGAAAGGAGAAGAGTGGAGTAGGAGAATTACACCATCTCCGAACCACTATAAATCTCTCTCTCTCTTTACTTACTGCTCATTACATATCATGCATGCTTTTATTAACTGTGAACTAACCCATTACGATTTATCGCATATCTTTATCAGTCTGGGTTTGATAGTTCCCACGTTTGCATGGAAATGAATCTTTACATACATCATCCTTAATTTATATCAAGTGTTTCTAACGTGTTACATGTTTAGAATCTCTCTTTGAGCACCACACAATCGAGCATAACGCTTTATCGTTACATATTCCGCTGTGCACACTCTAAGTTGTTTAACTTGTTTATGCTTGTTACTTAGAGTTGAAAATTACCACAATGTTGTGTGCTTAAGAAAAGTTTGAAATGTTAGAGAAGTCTATTCACCCCCCCCCCCCCCCTCTAGACTTCTCGACATCCTTTCGAGACCAACAAGTGGTATCAGAGCAGTTGTCTATTTGAGTCATTTCTTGACTGCTAGGCAGATTTCAAATCTTAAAGATGAAGAGAGATATGGTTCTTGCAAAACTTGCTTTTCTCAATTGATAAATTTGATGATTGGAAAATACCTAAGCAGGTGCACTTATCTGCTTTAAATGATGAAATGTGGGAAGTCATCACTACTGGTCCTATCAAGATCATGGAAGTTAACACCGCCGCCGCACTAACTCTAAATGCTCCACGATATATTCCAAAGCCAAAAATGGAGTGCACTAGTGAAGACAGATGGCGAAATAACTTGGACAACATTGCCAAGGACATTTTGTTCAAAGCGGTCGATGACACCATATTCCCAAAGATTCGAAAGTGCACCACGGCAAAAGAAATATGGGATACTCTCATAAGCATCGGTGAAGGCGACGAACAAGAAAAGGACAACAAGCTAACCATCACCATGAAAAGATTTAAAGATTTCAAAATGCTTTCGAAAGTATTACCGATATGGAAGCTCGCTTAATCAAGATTCTTGGAGAAATAAGTGATATTGGCAAAACCATTTCCCAGAAGAAAATATCACTCAAAGTATTGCATGGACTACCTTCTAATTGGGATATGAAAGTAACCGCGATGCGAGATCATAGAGATCTAAGGACATTATCTACGGATAAACTCTTTAGTGATCTTAAGGCATACGAGTTCGAGATGAAGACACGAATCGAAGAAGAACTCGATGAACGAACATCCGCACTAATAGCCGATCAACCGTCTACATCAAGGTCAGTGGGAAATTAAATTTAACATAAATGCATTTTAATTAACTAAAATAACTACATTTTAATTATGTGACTTCATTTCAATGATGAGCATGTTCAATAAGCCTTCTAGGACCTTCTTCTTCATATTTTTTGACCTTTTGTTTTCTTTATTTCTATGTCCCTAGTTTAAGGGAGATGAATGTTCTTTAATACCTTGTAAATAGTCTTCTATAAAAAGGAGGCATCATCTTGTAAGAGAATTTTGGAGATTGAATCAAAAGAAAATGTTTAGGCATTTTGTTGTCTCTCTTGTGTTTTGAGAGATGTTCTTTTAGGCTTATCAAGATAATACCAATCTTGTGTTGCCACCCATTCCTTATCACCTAAGGCCAAGGAGTGACGGAAATATCCTTATGCAAAAATACAAAAATAATCCCAAATTCAGCCCCTACATCAACCAATTCCATCTCCATCACCCTCAAACAGTAATTGTTGTTCCTTCTTTTTTGGTGAGGAAAAGATCGGGAAACTAGAGGACGCTTTGGTGAATTACTCTCGAGTTCATCCATGAAAGATCCACATCAGTTTGGTATCAGAGCTTTCGGTTCATTCCTCACGCAAAAAAGGTTAACACTCTACCAATCACTTCTTGTTTCATTTGTTTCTGCTGAAAATTTTCACCGTGCGTCTTTAGAAAGAAAAATTTCAAAAAAATACTTCTAAATATCCAATTGTGTTGAAATATTTTCTGGAAGTACCCAACCTATCAATCTAATGTTTCATTAAAGTTTTGTGTTAAAATCATACTCCTAGAAACACAGAAAATTCTCTAAAGTCAACACAACTGTAAGATTCTACCCAGAAATTTTTCTTCCTGTCCAGTCCAAAAGAAAATTTTGGGAAACATACTTCCACATACCTTTTTGCCCTGAAAATTTTTATGGTTGAATACAAACCATAGTTCTTGCTAACCATAAAAAAATATGGGTCAAAATATCATCCATAGCATTCCAGAAAATTCTTCAAAGTCACTCTTAAAATCTGTCCAGATTTAGTGTTCACTGCTTTTCATTAGCTATGGAGTCTTTTGAGTTAAATACACTTCAACAAGGATCACTCAGTGTGGAAGAATTCTATAACAAGTTAAAAGATTTGATGATTCGAGATGGAGTCGTTGAGCCAACAAGAATTACTATGAATCGATTCATTTGGGGTCTTAGGAAGGAAATTGCATGTGTCGTTCTCAAAAACTGGCACAAGAGCTTGAAGTCCATGCTACAACATTCTCAGAAGGTTGAGGAACAAAAAGAGCTTTGGGAAGCTGAAGAGGTGGAAGAAATATTATGCTTACCTGTGGAAGAAGAAGGAGAGTGTTTGCCCGTGCAAGAAAAGGAAATAGAATGCTTACATGTGCAAGAAGAAAGTCAAGTGACAATTGATTTATCTAACCAAACTCTTTCTAGCTTTGTTTATGCATTACAAGTAAAAACACATTTACCATTGATCCCTCAAGGGGAAGTGCTTGAATTTGAAGAGAATCCATTTATTGCTTTGCAAGATGGAGAAGCCATTCAAAATCCAAAACAAAATTTTGAAGAATGGAAGCTTAAATCATATGTTGTAAAGACAAGTTATAAGCTGGAAAAACATGAAGTGTTGATACTTGTTTTACATTGGAAAACACAATTCGTTCATCAAGTTGAGGATATTCAAGTCATACGGTGGAAAATTTACTCATTTCCGTTTGACCGAGGCAAGTTTGATTCGAGGATGAATCTTCTCGAAGAGTGAGGGAATGATGAGGACACGACCCAAGTAAATTAAAATATCACTATCTCGGTCAAAAAATATGAAGAAGAAGGTCCTAGAAGGCTTATTGAACATGCTCATCATTGAAATGAAGTCATATAATTAAAATGTAGTTATTTTAGTAAATTAAAATGCATTTATGTTAAATTTAATTAGTGACCTTTTGTTTTCTTTATTTCTATGTTACTAGTTTAAGAGAGATGAATGTTCTTTAGTACCTTGTAAATATTCTTCTATAAAAAAGGAGGCAAAAACATCATCTTGTAAGAGAATTTTGGAGATTGAATCAAAAGAAAATGTTTCGGCATTTTGTTGTCTCTCTTGTGTTTTGGGAGATGTTCTTTTAGGCTTATCAAGATAATACCAATCTTGTAGTGCCACCCATTCCTTATTACCTAAGGCCAAGGTGTGTGATATGAACTTAGTCCAAGATTCAAATAAGATGGAGTATTGTCCCAAGAATGCTCTCAAAATAAAGATAGAGATGGATCAAAATACCTTAAACCTCACGAGAAACCCTTTGTCTCGAATCCTCAAAGACTTGGAAGAATCCCATTGTAGCTTCAAGTACCTCGATGTTGCAATCTTCAATCAACTAGAGTCGGATCTAGTTTCCTTCGATTCAAGAACGAGTCCACGAAGCTAAATCTAAGGTTGAAGAAAGTAAGATTGATTCGAGTCCACGAATCAATTTGCTAGTCGAGTCCACGACTAGCCACTAATTGAGTCCACAATTAGCCATAAGGTTTCTTACACAAGTGTAAAGAAAAACTTAAGAATTTTATTGAATTAAAGCCTTTTTTCAAAACTGATATTGATGTGCCCTATATATAGGTATAGGGGCAGCATCCTAAATACAATAGGAAAAAGAGTCCTAAACCTAATCTAGAAAACAAGTAAATAGAGTCCTATTTAGAAAGGGGTTTAAGGAATCCTTTCTAAATACTAACTAGTGTTTTCTTTTTAAAATATTGATGACCACAAATAATAAAGCTGATTTGGGCCTTGGATCTTGTGATTGGCCCAATTTGTACTCTTAATGGATCTTCATTATGTTGGGCCGCATCATTTGGACTTGGGCCTTGTGATTGGCCCAATTGGTACTCTTGATGGATCTTCATTATGTTGGGCCGCATTAGTGTGGCGGAAATATCCTTATACCAAAATACAAAAATAATCCCAAATCCAGCCCCTACATCAACCAATTCCATCTCCATCACCCTCAAACAGTAATTATTGTTCCTGCTTTTTTGGTGAGGAAAAGATCAGAAAACTAGAGGACGCTTTGGTGAATTACTCTTGAGTTCATCCCCGAAAGATCCACTTCAGATCTTAAGGCATACGAGTTCGAGATGAAGACACGAATCGAAGAAGAACGCGATGAACTAACATCCGCACTAATAGCCAATCAACCGTCTACATCAAGGTCAGTAGGAAATAATAATTTTTATCTGACGAACAATTTTCCTTATTTGTTAGGAAATTCAAAAAGTTCATGCGAAAGAACAAATTCAAGAGTTCACCACAAGGAAGCTCGTTTAGAAGACCAAGGAAAGAACCGGTCGAAGATAACACAAATGTGTGTTATAATTGTAGAAAGCCTGGACACTTTATGGCCGAATGTCCACATCCAAAGGTAAGCAAAAATTCGAATGCTTCTAATCATTCGCAGGAAGAATACAAATCCAAAGAAAAGAGATTCAAGAAGGATAAACGAAAGGCATTGATAAGCGATCCGCTAGAGGCAAGCGAATCAAAAGAATCATCCAGTGACGAGAGTGATTCATCACAAGAAGACACGGCATTGCTATGTTTAGTAAGTCAAACATCCAAGCATGAAGAATGCCTAATGGTGTACGAAAATGGAGAAGAGGTATCTTCTAGTTCTTTTAGTTCCTTTAGTTCCGTTGACACCTCTTCCGAGACTCAAGAATCATTTCAAAGTCTTATGGAAGATTGTCAAAAATTCATGGTCACTCATACTCAAATCAAAGAGCGCAATAATACGTTAATCTTTGAAAAGGAAGAAATGACACAAAAATTGCAAAATGCTCTAAATGAAATGAGTAATTTGAAAGCCGAAAATGTTTGACTTCAAGAAGAGTGCAAAGCTAGAGAGGTTCGAGAACATAACCTTCGGGAAGTAATCGTATCATTACGAATTCATCCAAAATAATGGATAAAATGGTAAACATGCAAAAACCCGCTGGAGATAAAGCCGGACTAGGCTACGATCCATCAAGTTCTAAAACCCCTCAAAAGTTGACTAATTATACTACTACTTTAATCAATAAAGTTCTAGTGGTAAAATTTGTGAAATGTCAGCATAGCACAATGAGACAAGGAGTTAGAAACAATGCCCATAAAAATGTTGCAAGGCCGAATCAAAATAATAATATCTCGGCAAGACAACAAAATTTTAAAAGGCAAAAATTTGTATCTCAAAGGAGAACCAATGAGTCAAGTGCAATAAAACCTCATAGGAATATGGGAAGAATTCCGAGAATTGGGGCTGGGAGATTATATCCCTCAGAAGAAGATTGGTCGCTTGAAAATAAACCATGGACCAAGTCCAGATTTGCTCTATTTCATAGAATCAAGCAACTATCAGCTTCCCAACCCGCACCAAAGCATTATTTGCAAGTGTGTTATGATTATAAAGTTTTTAATGGTTACAAATCACCTATTCTTAGATCAATGGGATCTAGGTGGATTTGGATGCCAAAAATTACTAACACAAAAGGACCCAAACAAGTGTGGGTACCTAAAAAAAATTAATTTTATTGCAGGAAACTTGGCATTTCGATAGCGGATGCTCTCGACATATAACCGGCAATAAAGCTAGTCTAATTGAGTTAAAAGTATCGAAGGACCAAAAGTAGTTTTTGGAGGAAACGATCGATATGGAACAACAAAAGGCACAGGAACAATTGTGAAGAATGGCTTACGAATTGAAGATGTATCATTTGTCGAAGGATTAAAGTTCAATTTGTTTAGCACAAGTCAATTTTGTGACAAAGGCTATCTCGTAAAATTTTTCAAAGATAAATGTCAAGTCAAAGAGGAATCTACGAAGGAAATTGTACTAGCCGGACCGAGAAAGAAAAATATGTATGTTGTTGATTGGAGTAGAACGAAGGACTCTGTGTGTTTGATCGCAAGCAATTCAAATGAGGCAAGTTGGGAAGGCTAAATCATCTAAATTTCAAAACCATCAATAAGCTTGCATGAAATAAGCTAGTCGATGGATTGCCCAACATTGCATTAAAAAAGGATCAAATTTGCGATGCATGCCAGAAAGGAAAACAAATCAAAGAATCATTCAAATCCAAAGCTAAAGAATCAACATCAAGACCTCTAAGTCCACTGCACATGGATTTATTTGGTCCAGCAGACCCAGTAAGTATAAGCGGTAAGAAATATACTTTGGTTGTTGTTGATGATTTTTCCAGGTACACATGGATGCTATTCTTAAAGAAAAAGAATGAAGTTGAATCGAAGTTGCCGGAGCTACTAAAACAACTACAAGTCGAAAAAGACATGAAGATTGCAACAATTCGAACCGATCGAGGAACCGAATTTGTGAATGGTGTGATTCAATCATATTGCAATTCACAAGGGATTCTACACCAACTATCTGCCGCACGAACGCCGCAACAAAATGGAGTAGCTGAAAGAAGAAACAGGACACTCAAAGAAGCTCGACGTGTCATGATATCAGTCGCCGATCTACCAAAGAGATTTTGGGCAGAAGCTATCAATACGACGTGCTATACTCAAAATCGCAGTCTAATCCACAAGTCATATAACAAAACACCATACGAATTATGGAAAGGGAGGAAACCCAACCTCACTTATTTTCATACATTTGGGTGTAAATGTTTTGTACTTGTTAATGGAAAGTCTTATTTAAAGACTTTTGACGAACGTGCGAACGAAGGAATATTCTTAGGATATTCATCTACTAGTAAGGCGTACAGAATATTCAACAAATCAACAGTGGTGGTAGAAGAATCGATTCATGTTGTGTTCGATGAAAGCAACGAAAAAGAAATCAAAGATAAAGGAGGTAACTCTAATTTAAATAATTCTAACAATATCTTTGAGAAAAATGTGTTGCAGGATATAAAAGAAACAAGTAACATGGGTACTCATCAATTTGAGTCAATACCCAACGTGGCACGTGAAGTACCAACTGTGACCGCACCCGAAGTTCCAATGGAAGAAATCCCAGTAGATGAACCCGAAGAAATACCTGTCAACAATTTACAACAAGAGGAAATCCAACAAATAGTGTTTCAACAAGAAGGAAATTATGAGAATCCAATAAGTTTTCAACCAAATCGAAAGTGGCTAAAAAGTCACCCACATGACTTAGTTATTGGAAATCTGAGAGACGGAGTTAGAACACGATCATCTATAAGGGACCAACAAGATGTATCAACAAGGGATGCAATGTTCTCATGTTTTCTATCGCAATTGAAACCAAAAGAAATTGTTGAAGCACTAGCCGATCCAAGTTGGATAGATGCAATGCAAGAAGAATTGGACCAATTCAAGCGCAACGACGTATGGAAACTTGTTCCAAGACCAAAGCATCAAAATGTAATTGAAACCAAATGGGTCTTTAGGAACAAAGCAAATGAAAACGGCGTCATTGTTAGGAATAAAGCAAGATTAGTAGCAAAGGGCTACTCACAAGAAGAAGGCATAGATTTTGATGAGACATTTGCCCCCGTCGCACGACTCGAAGCAATAAGAATTTTCCTAGCATATGCAGTCTACAAAAATTTCATAGTATATCAAATGGACGTAAAAAGCGCATTCTTAAATGGCTACTTAAAGAAGAAGTTTACGTCGAGCAACCACCCGGATTTGAGGTAAAAGGCATCGGTGATCAAGTCTATAAACTCAAAAAGATGTTGTATGGGTTGAAACAAGCTCCGCGAGCTTGGTACGATACCTTGTCAACATTCCTAATTGGTTGTGGATTCACCAAGGGCCTAGTCGATAAAACCCTCTTTAGAATTCAAGAAAATGGTCATATTTTATTAGTGCAAATTTATGTTGAAGATATTATTTTTGGAAGCACTAATATTTCTTTGTGTGAGAAATTCTCTAAGGTTATGCAGAAAAGATTCGAAAGGAGCATGATGGGAGAATTAAACTACTTTTTGGGACTACAAGTCAAACAGCTCAAAGAAGGAATTTTTGTGAATCAAGCCAAATATACAAAAGATCTTATAAAGAAATTTGGGCTCGATGGAAAATCCTCAGTCAAAATTCCCATGAGTACTTCTCAAAAATTGGACAAAGATGACGAAGGCAAAGACGTTGATCAAACAATGTATCAAGGAATGATTGGATCATTGCTATATCTAACCACGAGTAGACCGGACATATCTTACTCAGTTGGAGTATGCGCGAGATTTCAATCGAAGCCGAAAGAGAGTCATCTAATTGCAACCAAGAAGATAATTCGATATTTAAAGGGAACAATCAACGTGGGATTATGGTATCCCAAAGAAGGAGATTTTACACTAACTGGTTATTCAGATGCAAATTTTGCAGGGTGTAAAATAGCTCGTAAAAGTACCTCAGGGACATGCCAGTTCTTAGGGGGAAGATTGGTCTCTTGGTTCAGCAAAAAATAAAACTCCATAGCTACAAGCATTGCCGAAGCCGAATATATTGCAGCTGGGAGTTGTTGTGCACAAATTTTATGGATGAAGCAACAATTATTGGACAATGGGATTAAATGCGAAAATGTTAGTATTTTATGTGATAATACTAGCGCGATTGCAATAACCCAAAATCCAGTACTTCACTTACGAACCAAACATATTGACGTCCGACATCACTTCATACTCCCACGTCGAGAAGAAGGATTTAAAGATCGATCATGTTCCCACAGAAAATCAAATTGCCGACATTCTCACAAAACCGTTGTGTGAATCTCGATTTGCAACTCTAAGGCAAGAAATGGGAATGATCGAAATGAGCTAAGTATTTCGAAACTCTTAAAATTGAAAATGTGTGTACGTGATTTGCATGAAATTTGTTACCTATGTGTTTTACGTTATTTAATTTGAGTAATGTGCTACAATTTATTTGTGTACATGTTTGTAATTTTATCTTACGAGATTTGGGTACGTAAAATTTGATTGTTTGTTTTTACTTATGTAAAAGGTATAATAGTTAGGGGGAACTAACATGATAGTTGAATAAATGCATGCATATGGTTTAGGGGGAATCAGCATGATATTGGATCAAATAGTTGCAAGTTGAATATGATGCACTGTATGCAATCTAAAGATAAAATTGAATTATGTGCTTAACAGCTTTATTTTAATTTTGACTTGCTTAAAAGTCAAATTGATGTGATTTTACTCAGAAATTAGAAATATATCTGGCATCAATTTTAATTGGAACTTGCACCTATCTGCCTGATTTTATTTATTTGTCGCTTAGAAAATTTTGTCAAAATTTATCAAATCTTAATCTAAAATTGTTGGCATGAATATATTTATTGCACTAACAATTATGTGTCGAAGAAAATTTTGCTCCATAAACATCTACATGTGGCAGTTATTTGAAGCTTAATTTTTGACGCCATGTACCTACAAATGGAGTATTAAAATCTGAGTTGGCAAATTTAAATCAGTGAAAGTTCAAAGTTGCCCTCAATTGTTCTACAATCTCTTTCTATTCACTAAAGGGCAAGATGATAATTTTACCTAGGCATTTATTTTGCCTCCAACGGCTAGAAGAGGAAGAAAGAAGTCTAGCCTCCATCTTCCTCAATCTCACCGCCGCCGAAAACAAGAAGAAGGAAGGGAAACTCTAAAATCTTCTAAACCTACCCAACCCATCTCAAATCTTCCACACATTTCTCTTCTACACATAAATACCCATCACCCATCCTCACCTTTAACTTTAAAACCTTTCACAACCAAAAACCCATCCCTCTCAACCCAAATTTTGGACTACCGAAATCATTACCAAAAACCCACATCAAAAATCCCTAATTTGTGTTCTAATTCAAGATGGAAGGAGCTCCCAATCAAATTGAAGTCGAAGGATCAAGGAAATCTACACGGGTGATTTGCGGGATGATCTTAGACCTTGAGGATTACAACAAGCATGTTCAATCGAAAGACTTGGGGGTAAAAATTTTAAACTCTCTTGAATCTTGTGGGTTGTTAAATTTTTGCTCTTTCAAGTATGATGGTTTCTACAAGAATGAAGTGATAGATTTTTATAAGCATGCATATGTCGAACTATCAATT
Organism: Ipomoea nil; assembly: GCF_001879475.1. NCBI lineage: Eukaryota > Viridiplantae > Streptophyta > Magnoliopsida > Solanales > Convolvulaceae > Ipomoea > Ipomoea nil. Next base: position 2,049,059 of record NW_017616619.1, on the reverse strand, counting down.
GGGTTAGATGATGTTCGAACCAAGTATAATTTATTGGAGAAAGGTTGCCTTTTGGAGTGAAATACGGCACGATACCGCACCGGTCGGGACTTGCACCGGTCGGGACTTGCAATCATGGAAATAAAGTGATGTTAAAGCATGAGTATGGAATGTTACTAGATATTGTGCATAATATTATTGAATGCAAGTATGCTAATAGGAATTATTTTACTAAGGAGAAATTGGGTTTGATGCATATTATCTTGAACAATGTTGCTGTGGATTGGGGAGTTTTTGTGTTTGTTCGAATGATTCAAAAGGTTGGATGTGCGAAACCATTGGTTAATGGTTGGTTTCCTAATGATCTTGGGTAAGGCTTTGTTATTGGAGAGTTATTGAAAACCGAAGGAGTTGCCCTGTCTAAGTCTAGACCTATCCAAAACCAAAACTACATCTTTAGAACACCAACTCCAGTCGAACCTACACAAAAGCCACCCGAAAGTGAAATCCGGCAAACCCACCCAACATATCCTTAACCAAGAAATCCCTTGTCATTCGAGAGCCTAGTCTTGGAGAATCCAACACCCATGGGAGAGCTAGTGATGATGCTTGTAGCCATCCTTTTGTTACCCTACCCGCACCCATCATCAACTCCTTGAACCCGAATGAAAATGAAGTGGGAGTTCTAGGTAAGATTGGGAGTGTGGATGACATTCCTACATATGGGGCGGACCGTGTTTTGTTGGAGGAGCTTAACCGTGTCAAGTTTTGGAGATCTTGGAGATTGAGTGATCATCATTCGGTTGCTACAACCATAGGGCCGAATACACTTGAGTTGGAGGAGTTTGCTCTTGCATGGTTAGGTACACGAGACCTTGCTATTGCTACGAGGCTATCGGTGATCAATGAATGCTTTATGAGGAAAGTTGCCAATAGTCGAGGAAAGGAAGTTGCACAAGTTGTTACCGAAGTTACCGTTGAGACAGTTGATGGCTTTGCTCGTGATGATACTGCTCGTGCTATGATTATTTCGAGGAAGGAAGCACACGGACCACCGGGAGAAGCATCAATTTTGAAGGAAACCGATGGTGGAAGCCTAAATGATTTGGATGCATTTCCTTCGACTTATGGAGGAGATAATCTTAGCTTTGATGCTCTTTCTCCACACACGGCTACGGATGTGACAAAATCAGTGAATGAAGAGAGTTTGGATAATAATCAAGTCACACTCAATCCTACCTCTTTGATGAATGAAGGAAATATTGGTGATATGAATGAGTGTGAAACCCGTGAGAATGCACAAGAAGGAGTGATGCAAGTTGTATCGTCTACTCCGTTACTTTTATGTTCTACCGAGCGGTTGATCCTACCATTGCCAAGCCATTACATCTTGAGAACACACCTCACGTGGATGCACCGGAGCCGGTAGATTCCACCTTGCCGAGACCACAACCTACGGCACACACCGAGGTACATTCCCATTCTATTGATGTTGAAGCTTTAAGGCAAAATATTGTTGGAGATTGATATGAACCTAATCCAAGGTTCAAATAAAGATGGAATATTGTCCCAAGAATGCTCTCAATGTAAAGATAGAGATGGATCAAAATACCTTAAACCTCACGAGAAACCCTTTGTCTCGAATCCTCAAAGACTTGGAAGAATCCCATTGTAGCTTCAAGTACCTCGATGATGCAATCTTCAATCAACTAGAGTCGGATCTAGTTTCCTTCGATTCAAGAACGAGTCCACGACCCTAAATCTAAGGCTGAAGAAAGGAAGATTGATTCGAGTCCACGAATCAATTTGCTAGTCGAGTCCACGACTAGCCACTAATTGAGTCCACAATTAGCCATAAGGTTTCTTACACAAGTGTAAAGAAAAACTTAAGAATTTTATTGAATTAAAGCCTGTTTAAAACTGATATGGATGTGCCCTATTTATAGGTATAGGGCAGCATTGTAATCTAAATACAATGGGAAAAAGAGTCCTAAACCTAATCTAGAAAACAAGTAAATAGAGTTTTATTTAGAAAAGGATTTAAGGAATCCTTTCTAAATACAACTAGTGTTTTCTCTTTTATGCCAAACAATTTAAATTAATGATGACCAAAAATAATAGGGCTGATTTGGGCCTAATTTAATCACCAAAATCAGCACTTAAACAATTATAAAAAAGCCTTGAGTTCTTCTTCATTTTTTGCAAATGGGCTTGACTTGGATTTCCACCATCTTTGAACATCACCAATGAAGAGTTGCCTTAATTGTTTGGACTTGGGCCTTGTGATTGGCCCAATTAGTACTCTTAATGGATCTTCATATGTTGGGCCGCATCAGAGATGTACGCAGGGAAATACAAGAAATGAAGGGAGATATTTGATATGAACCTAGTCCAAGATTCAAATAATATGGAATATTGTCCCAAGATTACTCTCAATGTAAAGATAGAGATGGATCAAAATACCTTAAACCTCACGAGAAACCCTTTGTCTCGAATCCTCAAAGACTTGGAAGAATCCCATTGTAGCTTCAAGTACCTCGATGATGCAATCTTCAATCAACTAGAGTCGGATCTAGTTTCCTTCGATTCAAGAACGAGTCCAAGAACCTAAATCTAAGGTTGAAGAAAGTAAGATTGATTCGAGTCCACGAATCAATTTGCTAGTCGAGTCCACGACTAGCCACTAATTGAGTCCACAATTAGCCATAAGGTTTCTTACACAAGTGTAAAGAAAAACTTAAGAATTTTATTGAATTAAAGCCTCCCTGAAACTGATATGGATGTGCCCTATTTATAGGTATAGGGGCAGCATTATAATTCTAAATACAACGGAAAAAAAGAGTCCTAAACCTAATCTAGAAAACAAGTAAATAGAGTTTTATTTAGAAAAGGATTTAAGGAATCCTTTCTAAATACAACTAGTGTTTTCTCTTTAATTCCAAACAATTTAAATTAACGATGACCAAAAATAATAGGGCTGATTTGGGCCTAATTTAATCACCAAAATCAGCACTTAAACAATTATAAAAAAGCCTTGAGTTCTTCTTCATATTTTGCAAATGGGCTTGACTTGGATTTCCACCATCTCTGAACATCACCAATGAAGAGTTGCCTTAATTGTTTGTACTTGGGCCTTGTGATTGGCCCAATTAGTACTCTTAATGGATCTTCATATGTTGGGCCGCATCAATATTTCTCAAGAGTTCAGAAATGTTCATCACCGAATTGGCAATCTGGATACCAAATTGGATGATTTTCACAAAGGCTTGTATGAAAGGGCCGAATCATTGCTACTCGGCCAAGGTCAATGAAAGGTGATATGGCTATGATGACTAACAAGCAAGAAGAACACAACCGGGAAGTCTTGAAAATGTTCCTTGAATTGGGAAAGAAAGGTATCGATTGTGAGTCGAGACTACGGTTGGTGGAAAATCAGTTCAAGGCATTACTTCATCAAACCAGTGTGAACAACGATCTACTAGTTGGAGTTCAGGAAAGCCAACTCGATGCTTCGGCAAGCTTTCAAAGTTATGTTGCTGCTGCCGAAAAGGGGGAAAGGGCTAGAGGAGCACCAAGTCATTTGGTAAATCACTTAATTGGACTGTTATCACAACGTCCACTTGTTGAACTTGTTCGACCTCCAGGAGTACCACGAGGACTCTCTCCTATGCCAAAGAGTCAAGGTCGAGGTCGAGGAGGAAAAATCATGGAGTACCTTGTGAAAGCTCAAAGTTCAAGTCCACGTCAAGAATGGCGGAGTCCACAATAATGCCCAAGATCATCACCTTCGAGATCAATCTATGATGAAACCAAGATGAAGATGGTACGTGCGTTGGAGACATTTTTTCGGGCACTCAAGCAACGAGATGGTAGATGGAAGATCATTCGAAGAATGCATTGCTTGGTACCAAGTCGGAGTGTTGCGAGGTGACAATATTCAAGAGGCGTATGAGAATTATGTAACCGAGCAAGTCACCACACCATACCAACTCAAGGAAGGAGAAAATGACTTCAAGAAGCTAAGGGCACACGTGAATGCCTTGATTGGCAAGAGGTAAAATGAAGTCTCTTATTCTTTTTGGTGTATATAAACCTAGCTAGCTTGTTCGAATTATATCCCTTTTGGTACGCAATATAAGTTGCTAGATTATGGCTTACTTAAGTTTTTTTTTTTGTCTATTGTGTTTGTTTAATTGCTTTAAAGTCTCAAGATTTTAAATTGGACCTAGCTCTACATGTAATGCGTATAATTGAGAAAATAAAATTAAAAGGGGGAAGAAAAATTAAAAGATAAAAATCAATACGCAAACCCCGCGTCTTAGTCTCAATATACGTTTAGGATCGTCCAAAATTAAAATCTCTAAGTCATAAATGTGTTAAACCCGTCAAATGGCTAGTCACAATAAAATTGGACAAAAAGATTATTTTTCAAAATTTGACATAGCCAAATGACTTGGGTATAAGTTTCGGCATCATCAAAAAGGGGAAAATTGTTAGGAATATATTGTATAAGTTTTGGTGAGCCAAATGTATTTTGTAGCCCCCAATTTTATTTTATTTGAGTCAGTTCTGGTTCACAACGTATGATGCAACCCTGCCATGAAGCCTACGTGAACACCTTATTGAAGGAAGAATAAATGTAAGCGAGATCATAGCTCAACACATTTATGAAGCGTTGGAATCATTAAAGGATGAGATGGAAGAAGACTTGTTGAAGTATATTTGATACTTGATGATTTATGATTCAATTCCCATTGAGAGCATTTTTTCTTTGACAAGCTATGCCTGTTATACAGGAAGAGATATCAAGCTATGGTGAAGTATTAACAGGAAGTGATATCAAGCTATGGTGAAGTATTAACGGGAAGTGATATCAAGCCAAGACATGAAGTGGTGATATCAAGCTATGGTGAAGTATTAACGGGAAGTGATATCAAGCCAAGACATGAAGTGCTATCAAGCCAAAGTTTTTAACATGATATTCCTCTTAGACTGGTGATGACGTCACAACATGATATGTTTTAGACGGGTTATGGAACCCATGTGAAGAGAAGAGACTAAAGGAATTTAAGTCATGATATGTAAGAAAGGTTTAACTAGTTGAGTTGGAATGAACTTTGCAAAGCAATTAAGTGATACATGGTTTGACTCTCACTTGAAGCAATTTTCTTGAAGTACATGATACATCATCATATGGGCTATGACATCATCTCTAGCAATGCTATAATTTTTTAGACAGAATGTCTTTTTGGAACCCGCCAATTTTGGGAAGAAAGACAGAGGAGTCGAAGAAGCTTATTCACGAAGGAGATCTCTTCAATACTCAAGCAAGAATCAGCACACAAATTATTTGATCAACTTGGCATATCAGATCAATAATTCAACAAAAGTCAAGCCTGAGATTAATTCAAATTTGGAGGCTACACACTCCAAGAAATGTTTTGCCAGATTAATGAAGAGCAACGACAAGATTATTCAAATGGCGAAATGACTTTGCAGACCAAGTTGACACAATTATTTGATCAACTACAATTCAAAATGGACGATCGAGATCGAAAGTTGATCAACGGACAAATAGCTTTCATTGGCTATAAATTGTCCAAGCAGACTTGAAGACAATGGGAGATACGGTGAAAACGGCGAGATTCACGGCTAACAACAAGAGATTTACAAAGAGAAAAGCAAGCAATATTTTTAGCAAGTGAAGGGGGAAATAGATTAGAAAAATTCAAGTCTGAAAGAAGAAATTATTGTATTTCATTGTAAACACTTCTACTGAATGTAGAAAAGGGGTAGGGCAACTAGGGAGAGTGAAAAACCCAGTTTAAGTGTAGCTTTGTGCGTAGCACTTGTTGTAAAGGGAAGAGTAACAAGAGGAGCTTGTGAAAACCCTGTGAGAGCGTAACTTGGTGCGTAGTTGTCGTGGTGTAGGAGTACAGCTTGGTGCGAAGTACTCGGGAAGGCGGAGTAACAAGAGGAGCTTGCGAAAAACCTTAGTGGAGTGTAGCTTTGTGCGAAGCACTCAAAGAAGTGTCGGTGGACACTTTTTCACTATTGTATCTGGGTGATCGAAGAATAGTGAATTTCCTCCTTGGAGTGAAAGGAGAAGAGTGGAGTAGGAGAATTACACCATCTCCAAACCACTATAGATCTCTCTTTCTCTCTTTGGTTACTGCTCATTACATATCGTGCATGCTTTTATTAATTGTGAACTAACCCGCTACGATTTATCGCATATCTTTATCAGTCTGGGTTTGATAGTTCCCACGTTTGCATGCAAATGAACCTTTACATACATCATCCTTAATCTATATCAAGTGTTTCTAACATGTTGCATGTTTAGAATCACTCTTTAAGCACCGCACAATCGAGCATATCGCTTTACCGTTACATATTCCGCTGTGCACACTCTATGTTGTTTAACTTGTTTGTGCTTGTTACTTAGAAATTACCAAAGTGTTGTGTGCTTAAGAAAAGTTTGAAAAGTTAGAGAAGTCTATTCACCCCTCCCCCCCCCCCCCCTCTCTTGACTTCTCGCCACCCTTTCGGGACCAACAGATTGACACCAAACTTTAGCTATGGACATTTCAACCCTGGTAGAAGACTTCACAACTTTTGAGCCATTTCTGAAAACGTCACCCAATATTTTTACAAAACACGTATTTAAGTGTTTTGGGACTTCTAGTTTAAAATATGGTATCAAACGAATTTTAATTGGAACCAAATTTAAGCTATGGACATTTCAACCCTGGTAGAAGACTTCTATAAGTTTTGAGCCTTTTTCTGAAAAGGTCACCCAATATTTTTACAAAACACGTCTTTAAGTTTTCTGGGACGACCGGCATAAAATATGGTATCAAACGAACTCCAATTGACACCAAATTTAATCTACGGACATTTTAACCCTGGTAGAAGACTTCCACAAGTTTTGAGCCATTTCTGAAAAGGTCACCAAATATATTACCAAAACACAACATTAAGTTTTCTGGGTCGTCCGGTCAAAAATATGGTATCAAACGAACTCTGATTGGCACAAAATTTGAGATATGGACATTTCAACCCTGGATGAAGACTTCCACAAGTTTTTAGCCATTTCTGAAAAGGTCACCAAATATTTTTACAAAACATGTCATAAGGTTTTTAGGTCTTTCGATGTATAATATTGTATCAAACGAACTCCGATTGGCACCAAATTTGAGCTATGGACATTTCAACCCTGGTATAAGACTTCCACAAGTTTTGAGCCATTTCTAAAAAGGTCACCCAATATTTTTACAAAACACGTCTTTAAGTATTTTGGGACTTCTGGTATAAAATATGGTATCAAACGAATTCTGATTGACACCAAATTTGAGCTATGGACATTCCATCCCTGGTAGAAGACTTCCGTAAGTTTTGAGCCATTTTTGAAAAGGTCATTCAATATTTTTACAAAACACATCTTCAAGTTATCTGGGTCAACCAGTCTAAAATATGGTATCAAATGAACTCCGATTGGGCCGTTGAAGCCCTCTGCGATAAAATGCAGAGCTCTATACGTACGAGGGTGACCTGGGTTCCAAGGGTGGGTGGAGGCGAGAACCATTGCTCATGTGGCGGACTATTCACGGTCCCCCCAGATAAAAATGCAGAGATCTGTACCGGAGGGGATCTGTCCAACGCATGGGGTGGTAGGGTTTTTGGAGGCTGGTTTCATTGCTTCTATGGATGGTCACATAGGTCCCCTCGGATAAAAATGCAGAGCTCTGTACCGCGGGGGATCGACCTGACGCTTGAGGGTGAAACTAGTCCTTTTTGGCTTTGGAGCACCGTTTCCACCCTTTGTGTAGGGCATGACACCCAGGAATTGTCCAGCTTTGCATATGGTGCAGGTGGTTCGCAGTATGGGTGTTGGGCCCACTTTGTGGTGTAGAGTTTATCTCCTTTACTAGTTAGCCTTAGGCATCTTACCATTATCCATTTATCTCTTTGTAGCCTTGGTCACTTTTGGGCCTTGGCAAGACGTTTTGGTTTTTAATAAGAGTTCCTCTTTTTTTTTAAAAAAAAAAAATGAACTCCGATTGGCACCAAATTTGAGCTATGGACATCTCAACCCGGGTAGAAGACTACCACAAGTTTTGAGCCATATGGTATCAAACGAACTCCGATTAACACCAAATTTTATCTACAAATATTTTAACAAAACACGACTATAAGTTTTCTGGGTCGACTGGTCTAAAATATGGTATCAAACGAACTCCCACTGACACCAAATTTGAGCTTTGGAGATTTCAACCCTGGTAGAAGACTTCCAAAATTTTCAAGCCACTTCTGAAAAGCAAACCAAATATTTTTACAAAACACGACTTTATATTTTTTTGGGTCGATCGTTCTAAAATATGGTATCAAACTAACACGGATTGGCACAAAATTTGAGGTATAGACATTTCAACCCTGGTTGAAGACTTCCACATCTTTTGAGCCATTTCTGAAATGGTCACCAAATATTTTAACAAAACACGACTTTAAGTTTTCTTGGTCGACCAGTCTAAAATATGGTATCAAACGATCTCCGATGGGCACCAAATTTGAGCTATGGACATTTCAACCCTGGTAGAAGACTTCCACAAGTTTTAAGCCATTTCTGAAAAGGTAACCAAATATTTTTACAAAACACGCCTTTAAGTTGTCTGGGTGTTCCAGTGTATAATATGGTATCAAACGAACTTCGATTAACATTAAATTTGACCTATGGACATTTCAACCATGGTAGAAGACTTCCACTAGTTTTGACCTATTTCTGAAAAGGTCACCCAGTATTTTTACAAAACACGTCTTTTAGTTTTCTGGGTCGACCAGTCTAAAATATGATGTCAATCGAACTCCGATTGCGCCAAAATTTGAGCTATGGACATTTCAACCCTGGTAAAAGACTTCCACTAGTCTTTAGACATTTCTGAAAAGGTCACTAAATATTTTTACAAAACACGTCTTTAAGTTTTCTGGGTCGACCAGTCTAAAATATGGTATCAAACCAATTCTGATTGGCACCAAATTTGAGCTATGGACATTTCAACCCTGGTAGAAGACGTCCACAAGTTTTGACCCATTTCTGAAAAGGTCACCCAATATATTTGCAAAACGCGTCTTTAAGTATTTTGGAACATCTGGTCTAAAATATGGTATTAAATGAATTATAATTGGCACCAAATTAGAGCTATGGACATTCCAAGCCCGGTAGAAGACTTCCAAAAGTTTTGAGCCATTTCTGAAAAGCTCACCCAATATTTTTACAAAATACGTCTTTAAGTTTTCTAGGTCGACCGGTATAAAATATTGTATCAAACGAACTTCGATTGACACCAAATTTAATCTTTGGACATTTTAACCCTGGTAGAAGACTTCCACACGTTTTGAGCCCTTTCTGAAAAGGTCACTAAATGTTTTAACAAAACACAACTTTAAGTTTTCTGGTTCGACCGGTCTAAAATATGGTATCAAACGAACTCCCATTGACACCAAATTTGAGCGATGGACATTTCAACCCTGGTAGAAGACTTCCACAAGTTTTGAGCCATTTCTGAAAAGTTCACCCAATATTTTTACAAAACACGTCTTTAAGTTTTCTCGGTCGACCAGTATAAACTATGGTATCAATTGAACTCCAATTGGCACCAAATTTGAGCTATGGACATTTCAACTCGGGTAGAAGACTTCCACAAGTTTTGAGCCATTTCTGAAAAGGTCACCCAATATGTTTACAAAACATGCATTTAAGTTTTCTGGGTCGACCGGTGTATAATATGGTATCAAACGAACTCCGATTGGCACCAAATTTGAGCTATGGACATTTCATGTAACACCCTCCCAAAACAAGCTATAGAAAAGCCTTAACGCATGCAGATATCAAAACAAAACACTAGCACAGCGGAAGAAAAGATAACTGGATAACAAAGAATCCAAACAGGGGTGTTATGCCACGCTTAACAACACGTCAAGCGCTACGGCCAAAATCTGCATGGTAAACATCTATCCAAGAGTTCATAAGTCTAAAAACAACCAAACCGGCTCACAAGCCGTACAACAAGGGAAAGGTACTACTCTATCAGGCACTAGACATCGCGCTCAACTAGACATCACCTGTAGAAACACAAAGATAAACATGAGATGACGCCCGGTCAGCGAATAATGCTGGTAACCCACCAATACCGTTAAGTATCATACATAGATATGATATATATATACAAAAATCATTTTTGAAACGGAATACATATATATAAGTGAAAAACCAAGAGTAAACACCAACTCAAGACTCATCACTCTCAACCAACAACACGGGAACACATCCCAAGACCACAAGCACAACACGACTCACAAAAGAGTCAAGGCTCGATCTATCATCACTCAATAGACCGCAACCCGACAAGTACAACGCGAAAGAACAAGACACACACACACAACCGGCAACACATGCGAAGGCTACACCTGCCTTTGTGACTACACACGTCACAAGATAAGATCACACAACACTGGCTACAATAGCCCTCGCGACATCACCCATCACGAGTTGGTCTGCCTGCCTTATGCCCTGTTCCAACCTTATGGCTACCCCCAATCTTGTATCTTCTTTCCAACCATTACCTCCGGGACCCCTGTACTTCTTAGTCCAACCTTTTACTTCCGGAACCGTCGTCCCGCACCAACAAGCCACCAACAAAACCACCAATTTCATAGTACACAAGGTACCGTACACACATACGGCAACACATGCCTTCCCAAGAAATACGTGGACACATCACTCAGGCCACAACTCCATAATCACGTCACGGCCACTACGAGGACCGCTGCAATACCTTGGTGACTAGTGTCCCATACCACTAATCGTGCAATCCAGGTAAAGCCACACACACCACACCTCAACAGGAATCAATCAACGAATTGCAACGAAGGTATGAAACTTGCTCAATCAAGGAATGGGTCACATCCCAATAACAACAATGATGAATAACACAAGTTATCATCAACCAATCTGAAGGTACGAACAACACACACGCTAGTATTTAGACACCGAACTAACATGCTTATCAACGGAGAAACCAAAGATAGTTCCGAGGAACACACAAGACACTTCACGGTCCAACGAACACAATGTTGAATACTTAGCACGATTCAAGACACCAAAGTCCTATATGGATACCTACCATATAGTTCTAGACATACGAAACATCAAGAAGACACTCAAATAGTTCCACAAAAGAACATCGGAAAGTCAAAGGACCAAATACCGAGTCAAAAGAATCACGGGGAACAAATCCCGCACAAACGCCAACATGTACCCCGCGGGTGGACACATGGGTAGGCCCCTACCCGTGGTCCTACCCGCGGGTACCAACACCCACAAGCCTCGTTCCCGGGGGTGGGGCGGCGGGTAGGGCTCTCCCTGTCGTTCCGCCTGCGGGTACGTCTCTGGGTCCAAAATAATCCCTTATGGGATTTTCATCTCCAATCTCAAATCAAGTCCTAAACATGCCAAATCTCACCCAATACAACAAAATGATTTGAATCATAGGAAATGCCAAGCAATGGCACAAAAGTACCCTAAACACAAGCTCTAGATATGCATTTTCACAAGACAAATGCATAAACCCTCACATTTCATAGCAAAGCACAAGTAGAATCCAAGAAATCACATATAGGTAAGCAAAATAGGTTTTATAGAGCATGGGTTACCTCTTGTAGACCAAAAGACTTCACTTTACATCTCAACAAGCTCTCCACGAGGCTTACTTTCCAAACCCACTTCAAGATTAAACCAAAAGATCATAAAGATCCTACTTTTAAGAAAAAGACATCTTAGATGGAACCAAAAACACAAGATGGACTTAGATCTTACCCTCCTAGATGCCCAAATAGGTGAAAGGTTGAATCTTGGAATCTTGACAAGGTTTCAACTTAGCTTGGAGGAAAAGCTACTCACCTTTCTAGAGAGAAGGTAGAGCTAATATTTTAGGAAGTGTAAGGAATGAAATGAAGAAGTCTTATAGGTTAGGTTACAATACTAACTCTTGGTGAAAAGTCAAGAATACCCTTACTAACCTTTAGAAAGTGTAAGGAACAATGGAACTCCCCTCAAAGCTCAAGGTACAACATAACTTTGAAGTTGACTAGTCAAATACTAGTCCTTGAGTATTAAAAATCAGGATTTTAGGAATTAATTGCTCAAATGAAATAGGATTAATTACTCAATTAATCCATGGATTGAATGTGGATTTTCGGGGTGTCACATCCTCTCCCCCTTCAAAGAAGCTTCGTCCCCGAAGCTTGGGTATGACGAAATAGAAACAAACGGTGACAGGAAACAACATTGTGACAAGAGGTTCAAGAATAAGCTCATTTGGTCAAAGCTCAAAAGATTCTACAAGGATTCCCAACAAGAAGGAAGGCATAACAATGAAGAATTGGCAAGAACTTAACAAGAAATAGATTGAGCATCACAAACTCTAGTCTTAACATTAACATCTACTTCTACCAAATACTAAGAGCAAGACAACCAACACAAGACACCCACTACTACTACGAAGCTAATTAAGCCACAAGGCTACAAGCAAAACAAGCACGCAAAGCAAACAACAAATGACCAAACAACGGCAACAACGGCAAAAGAAAAGCAACCACAAGGAAAAAGACGAACAAGGTAGCCACAACTTCTAGAAAGACTCGCTCTCCGACTCCTTGGACTCTTCCTCGCCTTCTCCTCTACGACTCGAGCTGGCTTCGATCTAGTCTAGCCGATGGTGCACAGCGACAAACTGCGTCTTCATGAAGGCAAAGCCCTCCTCTATCAAGCGGTTCTGCTGACGAAGCAAGGCAACAACACGCTCTTCGTGCGACATGGGGTCGTGCTCCCTCTTGGTGCGAGCTTCTCTTCTTTGTCGGTTCTCTTCACTCTCCGAGTCGCTTTCTTCAGCTTCAACGGCTTCTGGCGCTCCCACCACATCCTCATGATCGACTTCATCTTCGGCTTCCTCATCACCTCCCAAGCTCTGAACAACGAGGCTCAACTTTCCGACGTGGATTCCAAGCTCAGCTGCTAACTCCGCCCGTTCATCGGGTGCTTTCCTTGCCACTTCCTCAAGCGTGATGTACTCACCATCATCCAACTGAAACAGATTACAACTCCGAAGGTTGGTGACATCCAACACTAGCTTCCCCACAGCCTTAGGAAGACAACCATCCACACTGACGCCCTTCCTAACCAAGATCCAGCTCAACACCATCCCGTAAGGCAAACTCTTCTGATTGTGATCCCGGCAAAGCACCATGTATTGCAACATCAAAGCAGGCAAGTTGAACTTAACCATGTTCTTCAGACAAAAAGCAAAGGTGCACTCTAGCTTGCCCAACAACTTGCTGTTGTTATTGTTTGGCAACAAACAGTCCGACACCAACATCACCAAAATCCTTTACTCCGCAGTCAACCACTTCTTCTCCGGCCTAGAGGCTTGAGTGAAACCACTCGTACGGCCTAACAAGTAGCTCAAGTAGTCACGGTACCCCATGGTATCCGTACTAATCCAAGAATGACCACTGTACTGAGCCACTCCGGTAGCAGACAAACTCAACAATTGAGCCAACCTCTTCTCAGAAAGCAAAACATTCACACCTCTCACCTTAGGGGTGATTTCAAGCCTTTCACCCTCCTACGTCACAACCGTGTGACGGTAAAACTCTTTCACCAAACTCGGGTAAGTCTCGGCCCTTATGGCAAGAAACCCATCCAACAAGCCTTGATACCTAAGCATATCCAACAAGGAACTAGAAAAAGATTCCGGATCAAAAGCTTTACCTTCAAGAACGAGGTAGTGGGTATCCACCCATTCCGCTTTTCTTGCCAAGCTTGACCTTCTAGGCATGGTAGGAGATGACTTAAAGCTCAACAAACAAAACCCACAACATCTTCCTCTCACTCACGCTGCCTCACGCTCTCTCTGTAACACCCCAAAATTTTTCAACTTTTTAAGACTTATATAATAAAGGTAAATCCTCATAGAATTCCAAAACATAACATAAGAGTACGGGGTGCTATGCCACACCTAAGCTGGAGAACTTAGGTGCACAGGCTACTAACTAAGATCCTCAATAATGTCAATACATAAGCATGGCACGCAGGCCGAAAGGGAAACTATCTACTCTACGCTTCAAGTCTCTAGCGCGCTCCAGTGTCTACTCATCTGTGCCTGAAAGCCAAATATATATGTTCAGCGAGAGATGCTGGTAACCCACTCCAACGCGTTGAAATACATTATATATAGATATATATATATATATATATATATATATATATATATATATATATATATATATATATATATATATATATATATATATATATATATATATATATATATATATATATATATACGAAAACCATTTTGAAGCAGGAAGATATATACTTAAGAGACACTAGTTTTAAAATCAGGAATAGACTCAGCAGTTAGGGATAAGCACATCAAATAACAGTCAGCAGTTAAGTAGAGATAACATCATAAGGAATACACATCTCAGGTCTCTGATCACTTTCCAACTCCAAACACATCATCATCCAATCATCATTCATGTCACATCATCATTAAATCACCATTCATATCACATCATCATTGAATCACCATTCATATCGAATCACCATTCGTTGATATCATCATCAATGGCGCCACGGGACCAATCGCATGCCCCGAACATGAGGGTCAATGCATAGCTATGAAAATAGGTTTTGTTGAGACATGGGTTACCTCTTAGCCTTAATTAATTCCTTGGCTATGAAGGGTCTTTCTTTAAGCTTTCTTCTTTCTTGTTTTCTCCTAGGGGGATTCTTGGAACTTCTTGTGTGGTGAGAGATTATTGTGGTGTGAGATCTAGGTGCCTCCTATGTCCCTATTTATATACCTAAGAGTCCTAATTAGGGTCTAAGTGGTATGGGTTTGTTAAATTCTAATTCCTATGGGACTAGGGATTTGGTTTTAGGGCTAAGGGCCCATTATCCATAGTGGACCCCTCTTTAGCTACTTAATGGATCTTAATTATCTTTTTGGGGTGGGTGATAATTAAATTAGTTCTAATTTAGGGGTCGTAACACGAGGTGTTACACTCTCCCCCCCCCCCCCCCCCTTACAAGAGGCTTCGTCCCCAAAGCGGGTGCGTGGACCCATTCTTTCACCCCAAGACGTCACATATTTTGGCCTCCTGATTAGGAGATGTGGCTCCACGTGTTGTCCTTGTTGGGGTAGACTGGATTTTTGGTGAAGTGGCGGTTTGGAGGGTTCGGGTCTACCTTGGTTTCCTGCTCCTGAGCTGGATGCTCCGCGAGTGCCCAACATGACCTCGATAGTTGCCACCCTTTGGTCCAAAGCGCGTGTTGCGCGGATTAGGGACGAGAATCCTTCGTCCATGATTTGGTTCTGCCGGGTGAGCTGAGTGAGGATGCGCTCATTGACGGATTCTTCGTTTTGGCCCCTCCTTGGACTTCCCCTTGCTTTTGCGGGCGCTGGTGGATTAGGCTCGCTATCTTCTTCTTGTTCCTCGTTTCCCCCTGGTTCCCCACATTCTTGCATTGCCCGCTTAAGTTTCTTGTTGGAGATGTCCAGTTGATCAACCAATTCCCTTCGTTCCCCCTCGGGCTTAAGGCAAATCTCCTCGAGGGTGATGTATTGTCCCCCTTCAATGTAGTAGATATCATTGCGACGGAGATTCTGAGCATTGAAAACCATGCCGTTTGTAGTCTTGACCTCAGTGTGGCTCAGATCCACCCCCTTTTTCTCCATGATCCAACTTAGGATCATCCCGTAGGGCAGGCTAAGCCGGTTGCTAGTTTTGCAAAATTCCATGTGTTTTAACATGAGGGCCGGTAGGTTGAACTTGATTTTGTGTTTCAAGAGATAGGCGAAAGCGCACTCTAAACTCCCCACGTCCTTGCTTTTATTGTTTGTGGGCAAAAGGCTGTCAGTCACAATCATAACTAATATCTTTTGCTCCGCGGTTAGCCACTTCCTATTTGGTCGTGTGGCCGAGGTGAAACCTTCTTCTTTTCCGAGTAGGTATCCGAGGTAGTCTTTGTACCCCGTATTTTGGGTAACAATCCACCCTTTTCGGTCATAGTTTGACACCCCTTTGGTGGTCAATTTCAAGAGTTTGGCCAAGCGGCCTTCGGAAAGTATGATTTCCTTGCCTCGGACCTTGGTGGTGATTTCTATTTTATCACCTCGCTTTATGGCCACCAAATGTTGGTAGAATTCCTTCACCAGTTCGGGATACGTATCCCCTTTAATGGTGAGATAGGTATCCAATAGCCCTTGGTGATTAAGCATATCGACCATTTCCGGAGAGAATTGATTGGGTTCAAGGGCTTTACCTCCGATCACGGTGTAGTCGGCATTGCTCCATTCCGGGGTGCGGATTCCGAGGGGTTTCTTTGGCATTGTGAAGCTTTTCTTGGTGGCGAGGATTTCCGGTGAACTTCTGGTGGGATTCCGGCGAGACTCCGGCGACGGGTCCGGCAGTGGGTGGTGTTTCGGTTGGGTTCGAACGGTGAGAAGGGGAGAGGTGGCGCACGGTGGTGGTGGTTGGGCGTGCTGTCGGCGCTGCTGGCAGTGGGTCGCGGCCGGGCGCGACGTGGGCGGCCTCCGGGGCGACGGCTGAGCGGTGGTCGACGGCGTGGAGTGGTCCGGCGACGACCGGCTGGTGGCGGCGGTGTGTGGCCGGTGGGTCTTTGTGGGGGTGTTCGCCGGTTTTGGGGTGGGGTGCGAAGAGGGAAAGGGTGAGGGTGAGAGTGGGAGGGTGTGAGGAAGAAGAAGGGTTTTTGATTTGGGGGTTTTGGGATTTTTAGGGATTTGTGGGGGTTTAAGAGGGGAGTGTTCCCTTGGGGTTTTAAGAAACTCTCATGGCTTAGTGGTTAAAAGCTTGGGTTTGTAAGTGTGAGCTCTAGAGTTCAATTCCCATTAGTGACATTAGCTTTCTTTGTGTAGTCCTTGATTTTTTCCTTCTTTTGTCTTCTAGTGGTGGGGGAATTTTATTGGTCCCTTTCGTTGTTTTGTTGTTGTTTAGCTTCCTTTACGCTAGAATATCTTTAAATTTTATTAGAAAGAAAAGATTCCAAGGTAGCTAAGCTAAACAAGTAGTTGGCTACAAGGGTGGTTACAAGGGGTTCCTTAGTTTATCCTAAACAGAATTCTTCTTGGTTTTCTTCTGGTGCATTCGCGTGCTCTTCGTCTTCCGGGGTCATGTTTTCTTCGTTGGGTTTGTCCTCGTTTCCTAGCTCCGCTTGTGTGCGGCTCATGATGAATACTTTTCCGGGAGCACCATGATTCCCTTGGTTGTTGGTGCTTCTGTTTTGCCCCATATTCATGGGGTGCGAGCTCGAGGGTTGTGAACACTGGAAGACCTTGTGTCCGTCCTTCCCGCAGTTGAAGCACCGCAAGGGGTTTCCCATGCAGTCTCTGCCTCTATGGCTTTGATTGCACCTTGGGCAAGGGAAGCCTCCTGTATTGGCTTCGTTGTTCCTCGGGGGGTGGTCTTGCTCCTGTTAGGTTGTTTGGCCTCGCGCTGGTGTCAACTCTCGTTCTCTTTGTTGGGGTGCTCCTCCCCCTGTGTTCCTTTTCCGAATCTGATCTTGAACCCCGCGTTGCAACAATTGGATTCAGTAGAGGTTGGCAGCACTGGAGTAAGCCTCGTTGAGGGTCCGGGGTCCGCTTACTATTAGTGCCTTCCGGGCTTCGAAGTTGAGGCCCGATATGAACCTTGCTATTTTAGTTGATTCTGTGGGAACTAATTCTGGCGCGAAGCGTGCCAGTTCGAGAAATCGCTTATGGTATTCTGTGATGGTGGCCGTTCCTTGCTTTAGGTGGAGGAACTCTTCGTGCATAGAGGCTTTTATGTGTGTTGGGTAGAATCGTTCTCGCATGCGTGCTTTCAGATTTTCCCAGTTGAATCCTGGTTCTTGTCTATAAGTGGGTCCTTCGTGGATCCACCAAAGGTCCGCTTCGTGTCCGAAGTAGAACGAGGCTATTTCTACACGACGTTCTTCTGGGCATTCTACCAATCCTAGGATTTTGTCGAAGGTCCGTATCCATTCCTCGAGGATGGCAGGATCTTCTTCTCCCGAGAAAGTGGGCCTATGGTTTGAGACCTGTCGGGCGACCTCTGAGTTTGTGTTTGGCGGTGGGCGGTTGTTGTGGAGAGCTACGTCGCTTAGTGTTTGGGTGACTTGGATTAGTTGTTTTAGGGTCTGAGTTAGGGGATCGTATGCGGCGGGTTCCGGAGTCCTTGATCGCCTTCTGTTTGGTGCCATGTTGTTGATCTAAAGAACCAATGTTTACACTAATTTAGAGGGTTGTTCCCTTACCTTGGTGTGATAAGCGAAGAGGAGTTCTTTTAAGTTAATGAGGGATAGGGTGGTGGGATGTCATGTGATGGCGATGGGTAGGCTCACAATCTCACCGCGCGTCCTAAGATTCCTGAGTCTTATGTTCCTGAATACCTAGAGTTCAAGTCTAGTGTCCTAAAGTCTGGTCTTAAGAGTCTTATCCTAGGGTCAAACTTAGGCTCTGATACCAACTGTAACACCCCGAAATTTTTCAACTTTTTAAGACTTATATAATAAAGGTAAATCCTCATAGAATTCCAAAACATAACATAAGAGTACGGGGTGCTATGCCACACCTAACCCGGAGAACTTAGGTGCACAGGCTACTAACTAAGATCCTCAATAATGTCAATACATAAGCATGGCACGCAGGCCGAAAGGGAAACTATCTACTCTACGCTTCAAGTCTCTAGCGCGCTCTAGTGTCTACTCATCTGTGCTTGAAAGCCAAATATATCTGTTCAGCGAGAGATGCTGGTAACCCACTCCAACGATATATATATATATATATATATATATATATATATATATATATATATATATATATATATACGAAAACCATTTTGAAGCAGGAAGATATATACTTAAGAGACACTAGTTTTAAAATCAGGAATAGACTCAGCAGTTAGGGATAAGCACATCAAATAACAGTCAGCAGTTAAGTAGAGATAACATCATAAGGAATACACATCTCAGGTCTCTGATCACTTTCCAACTCCAAACACATCATCATCCAATCATCATTCATGTCACATCATCATTAAATCACCATTCATATCACATCATCATTGAATCACCATTCATATCGAATCACCATTCGTATCATATCATCATCGATGGCGCCATAGGACCAATCGCATGCCCCGAACATGAGGGTCAATGCATATAGCATAACACGGCCCCGCAGCACCCTACCTCAATACCGCGGTACGAGGGGAGTTGATCGCAACCAACCCTTTGAGAACCGTTGACGAACTCAACGTCGGACCACGATCCTACCCACCGTTGACGCACCCAGTCGGTGGACCGCGATCCCCTTTTCAAGGGGGGACTTACGACCCTACACACCGACGATGGGTACGCCGGTGGACCATAGCGGATCAAGCCCGACACACCGCGGAGCTATACTCAGTTGGTGGGCGAAGATCCTCGGAGACTATGCCCTACACATCGTCATCCCATCGCTCGGTGGGTCGCAGCCAGCCGTAGCCCTACACACCGCCCCGATTACTCGGATCGGTGGACTACAGCCTTCCTCGGCTTATTGGCCCTACACACCGTCCTGGCGCGTTCAGGTCCGGTGGGTCATAGCACCGAGGCCCATGTAGACCGCAGTCCAAGAAGTGAATCACTCACCGCAGCCAGGAGAATGAACCGCAGCTCATAAGTAATTATCAGTGGACCGCAGCCCTATATAATATTTATATACCTGACCGATCGCAACCGGCCTGGTTAACAGCTAGTATGGTTCTCAACCCATCCAACTGCCCGTATAGCCAACTTGATCGCAACCAAATTGGGGAATCATGCATCACATAACACATTAGAGCACATAGTAGCACATTAGGAATGGGAGACATATAATTAAGCTTACATGTGATCATTCACATACTAAGAATTGTCCTTAGGATTTCATACGACTTCCACCTAGGTCAACGGGCTACCAATTCAACTAGCATGCAACAACTAAGGTTCACCTATCCTGCGAACGGTATCCGAAACATAAAACTAGACATAGGCACGACAAGCGGGGTCCGTTGGGACGCCACGGGGAATAGGGAACATCAAACGGGGAAGCCGGGGGCCCGGGATGGGTCACGAACCAGCGGGTGGCCGGTGGGTGAGGTATCACCCGCCGGCTACCCGCCGGAGATTACTGCCCGGCAGCGGGTTGCCGGCGGGCGGACGCCTGCCCGTTGCCCGGCGGTGATCTTCGGGCAGCGGGTAGGTGGCGGGTACCCCTACCCCCACCTACCCCCCACTGACTCATTCATCAATATTTCATCTCGGGAACCTCTGTGGAACCCGAAGTCATGCTTAGACACTTTTAAACGCAATTAACGACACCACGTAGTCAAATAACGGATCAAAAACAAGGATCACATACGACTCATCTTATCACGACTTCTAAATATAAACATCACCCGAACATGCGAATTCCCACCCAAATATAAATCAAGAACATCACAATACAATTTCCCAATCCAACCTAGGGCTCTAATCCCACCCAAATCAGCAAGAACATATTCCATCTTTAACATCAAGAAATATCAAGATTCAGCAAGAATCATCATATCAAAATCAAGAACTCCTTTTCAACATCAAGATCATCAAGATTATCAAGAAAGCATATAAATTATCTCATCAATCACCAAGATCATAACACAAATACCATAGAAGAATTCATCAAGACACGAGAATATAGAGGGAGGCCAAGGAAGGAGATTATAGCGAAGAAAATAGGTTTTGTTGAGACATGGGTTACCTCTTAGCCTTAATTAAATTCCTTGGCTATGAAGGGTCTTTCTTTAAGCTTTCTTCTTTCTTGATTTCTCCTATGGGGATTCTTGGAACTTCTTGTGTGGTGAGAGATTATTATGGTGTGAGATCTAGGTGCCTCCTATGTCCCTATTTATATACCTAAGAGTCCTAATTAGGGTCTAAGTGGTATGGGTTTGTTAAATTCTAATTCCTATGGGACTAGGGATTTGGTTTTAGGGCTAAGGGCCCATGATCCATAGTGGACCCCTCTTTAGCTACTTAATGGATCTTAATTATCTTTTTGGGGTGGGTGATAATTAAATTAGTTCTAATTTAGGGGTCGTAACACGAGGTGTTACACTCTCTCTCGAGCTCTCTCTCTCTCTCTCTCGCGGCTGCTCTCAGCGACGGTTCCGGCGAACAGCAACGACGGTGTGGCGGTGGTTCGGCGGTGGTGGGGCGACGGGTTAGTGGTGGTGATGAAGCTACGGGTGAGGGTGGGGTAAGGTGCTCTCACGGGTGGAGAAGAGAAGAAGAAGAAGAAGAAGAAGAAGAAGAAAAGGGATTTTGGGATTTTAGGGATTTGGGAGAAATTGGGGAAAAAGATGATTAAATTTGGGGATTTCGGATAAAGTGGGAATTTATGGTTTAGATGGAATTAAAATTGGGTAAGTTACAAGAAAGAGAATTAGCTTAAGTGGTTTAGAATTTGGGTTGACAAAAATTAGGCTTGGGTTTGAAACTCAAGGGTTACAATTAAACATTAAGTTTGTTTTTTAAGATACACAAGAAGGAATTTTGGCAAGAATTGGCTATCTCCAAATTAAAAGAATACTTGGAAAATTTAGGAAGCTTACAAAGGAATTGTTGTAAGAATAACCAAGTGTGGGGATTGTGGAACTACTTCACAACAAGACTAGACTTAGGTGCCAACTAAAGAAGTCATTTAGCAAGAAAGACAACTACGAAACGCAAGATAACACTCAAAGCACAAAGAACACGATACTCATGGGAAAACAAGGATAGGCTAGAAGAAAGGGTTACTCAGGGAAAAGAGGCTCACAAGAAGAGATTCGGTTCAATGGAAAAGGTTAGAGTGAAGGGTTTAGGTATTCAAGGACACGACGGTTAGAAAGGAAAGGAGAATGAGAGTTTGGGTTCCAAACTTGAGACAACGTCAATTAGGAATAGGGTCAAATAATCAAAGTTGCAACTTAGGAAATAAGGTTGCCACCTTGCACAGAATCGATTGGAAGGAAGGATCAAGAATGAGGTTTGAAAGAATTGAAAGGATTTCCTAACGAAGGGTACTAGATTTAGGCTCCAGGATAGCATAGATTAGAAAGGAAATCAAGATTGTCAAGGTTACAACTTAGGAAAACGAGCTTGTCATCTTGTATGGAATCAAATTAAGAAGGAAACAAGAACGAGGTTTAAAAAGGATAAATAAGGATTTCCCAATAAAAGGCTTTTGGGTCCATCAAGGTAAAGAGACGAAAATGGCTTAAAGAGGGTTAGGGATTAGACAAGGGTAAGAGAAGAAGATCGGTTGCACGAGGTGAACGGGTTCACGACTTCTGGCGAAACTTCGGCTTGAAGCTGATGAAGGTTCTGAGAGAGCTGCTCGTTGGACGGGTCTCCGGGGTGCGTGCGCGAGGACGAGGAGGCATCGCAACTTCTACAACAACAACACGATTACGAAAAGAAAAGCAACAAACAAAGAACATAAAGCAACACACAGCTCACCGCGCAACCTAGAGTCCTAAGCATAACACTTAGCTTGTTAAGGTCGCTTAAGGGTCTCAAAACACACATAACCACTTAGAAAGTCTAGACTTAACCCTTCCTAGGCTCAAACCTAGGCTCTGATACCAACTGTAACACCCCCCCCCCCCCCCAAAACAAGCTATAGAAAAGCCTTAACGCATGCAGATATCAAAACAAAACACTAGCACAGCGGAAGAAAAGATAACTGGATAACAAAGAATCCAAACGGGGGTGTTATGCCACGCTTAACAACACGTCAAGCGCTACGGCCAAAATCTGCATGGTAAACATCTATCCAAGAGTTCATAAGTCTAAAAACAACCAAAACCGGCTCACAGGCCATACAACAAGGGAAAGGTACTACTCTATCGGGCACTAGACATCGCGCTCGACTAGACATCACCTGTAGAAACACAAAGATAAACATGGGACGACGCCCAGTCAGCGAATAATGCTGGTAACCCACCAATACCGTTAAGTATCATACATAGATATAGTATATATATATATATATATATATATATATATATATATATATATATATAAATCATTTTCGAAATGGAATACATATATATAAGTGAAAAACCAAGAGTAAACACCAACTCAAGACTCATCACTCTCAACCAACAACACGGGAACACATCCCAAGACCACAAGCACAACACGACTCACAAAAGAGTCAAGGCACAATCTATCATCACTCAATAGACCGCAACCCGACAAGTACAACGCGAAAGAACAAGACACACACACAACCGGCAACACATGCCAAGGCCACACCTGCCTTTGTGACTACACACGTCACAAGATAAGATCACACAACACTGGCTACAATAGCCCTCGCGACATCACCCATCACGAGTTGGTATGCCTTCCTTATGCCCTGTCCCAACCTTATGGCTACCCCCAACCTTGTATCTTCTTTCCAACCATTACCTCCAGGACCCCTGTACTTCATAGTCCAACCTTTTACCTCCGGGACCGTCGTCCCCCACCAACAAGCCACCAACAAATCCGCCAATTTCATAGTACACAAGGTACCGTACACACATACGGCAACACATGCCTTCTCAAGAAATACGTGGACCCATCACTCAGGCCACAACTCCATAATCACGTCACGGCCACCACGAGGACCGCTGCAATACCTTGGTGACTAGTGTCCCATACCACTAATCGTGCAATCCAGGTAAAGCCACACACACCACACCTCAACAGGAATCAATCAACAGATTGCAACGAAGGTATGAAACATACTCAATCAAGGAATGGGTCACAGTCCAACAACAAAAATGATAAATAACACAAGTTATCATCAACCAATCGAAAGGTACGAACAACACACACGCTAGCATTTAGACACCGAACTAGCATGCTTATCAACGGAAAAACCAAAGATAGTTCCGAGGAACACACAAGACACTTCACGGTCCAACGAACACAATGTTGAACACTTAGCACGATTCAAGACACCAAAGTCCTACATGGATACCTACCATATAGTTCTAGACATACGAAACATCAAGAAGACACTCAAATAGTTCCACAAAAGAACATCGGGAAGTCAAAGGACCAAATACCGAGTCAAAAGAATCACGGGGAACAAATCCCGAACAAACGCCAACATGTACCCCACGGGTGGACACACGGGTAGGCCCCTACCCGTGGTCCTGCCCGCGGGTATCAACACCCACAAGCCTCGTTCCCGCGGGTGGGGCGGCAGGTAGGGCTCTCCCCGTCGTTCCGCCCGCGGGTACGTCCCTAGGTCCAAAATAATCCCTTCGGGGATTTTCAACTCCAATCTCAAATCAAGTCCAAAACATGCCAAATCTCACCCAATACAACAAAATGATTTGAATCATAGGAAATGTCAAGCAATGGCACAAAAGTACCCTAAACACAACTCTAGATATGCATTTTCACAAGACAAATGCATAAACCCCTCCCATTTCATAGCAAATCACAAGTAGAATCCAAGAAATCACATACAGGTAAGCAAAATAGGTTTTGTAGAGCATGGGTTACCTCTTGTAGACCAAAAGACTTCACTTTACACCTCAACAAGCTCCCCACGAGGCTTACTTTCCAAACCCACTTCAAGATTAAACCAAAAGATCATAAAGATCCTACTTTTAAGAAAAAGACATCGAAGATGGAACAAAAAACACAAGATGGACTTAGATCTTACCCTCCTAGATGCCCAAATAGGTGAAAGGTTGAATCTTGGAAGCAAATCTTGGAATCTTGACAAGGTTTCAACTTAGCTTGGAGGAAAAGCTACTCACCTTTCTAGAGAGAAGGTAGAGCTAATATTTTAGGAAGTGTAAGGAATGAAATGAAGAAGTCTTATAGGTTAGGTTACAATACTAACTCTTGGTGAAAAGTCAAGAATACCCTTACTAACCTTTAGAAAGTGTAAGGAAGAACGGAACTCCCCTCAAAGCTCAAGGTACAACATAACTTTGAAGTTGACTAGTCAAATACTAGTCCTTAAGTATTAAAAATCAGGATTTTAGGAATTAATTGCTCAAATGAAATAAGATTAATTACTCAATTAATCTATGGATTGAATGTGGATTTTCGGGGTGTCACATCCTCTCCCCCTTCAAAGAAGCTTCATCCCCGAAGCTTGGGTACGACGAAATAGAAACAAACGGTGATAGGAAACAACATTGTGACAAGAGGTTCAAGAATAAGCTCATTTGGTCAAAGATCAAAAGATTCTACAAGGATTCCCAACAAGAAGGAAGGCATAACAATCAAGAATTGGCAAAAACTTAACAAAGACGTTTACTGTACAAGGTAACAGCTCTAATACCACTTGTTGATCCCGGTAGGGTCAGAGAGAGTCTAGAGGGGGGGGGGGTGAATAGACTCTAATCGATTCGTTTTTTTCGATTTTTCTCCGTTCGGAGATATGCGCAGCGGAAATATTGTTTCAAGTTAAGTTTTCTTTTCACTCTTTCGTGTTTATAAAAAATAACTCGTTTGGTCGATATGGTATGATATGCAGAGCACGAAAGTAATGGCGATAAGTAAAGAGAGGGAGACAAAGAGATTTTGATAGTGGTTCGGCCAACTGTGCCTACTCCACTCTTCTTTCACAACTCGTGAAAGGGTTTGCACTATCACTCCTAGTACAAACTACTTCAAGCTGGCTTCCTTGATCACTAAGCCGGACAGCCACTTGAAAGGTTTTTCAACTTCTAGAGTTTACTCCACCTCTATCAACTACTTCCTGAGTTGAGATGTTGGAAAAGAGATTTTGATGTGAACCTAGTCCAAGGTTCAAATAAGATGGAATATTGTCCCAAGAATGCTCTCAAAACTAAAGATAGAGATGGATCAAAATACCTTAAACCTCACGAGAAAACCCTTTGTCTCGAATCCTCAAAGACTTGGAAGAATCCCATGTAGCTTCAAGTACCTCGATGTTGCAATCTTCAATCAACTAGAGTCGGATCTAGTTTCCTTCGATTCAAGAACGAGTCCACGAACCTAAATCTAAGGTTGAAGAAAGTAAGATTGATTCGAGTCCACGAATCAATTTGCTAGTCGAGTCCACGACTAGCCACTAATTGAGTCCACAATTAGCCATAAGGTTTCTTACACAAGTGTAAAGAAAGACTTAAGAATTTTATTGAATTAAAGCCTGTCTAAAACTGATATGTATGTGCCCTATTTATAGGTATAGGGCAGCATTGTAATCTAAATACAATAGGAAAAAGAGTCCTAAACCTAATCTAGAAAACAAGTAAATAGAGTTTTATTTAGAAAAGGATTTAAGGAATCCTTTCTAAATACAACTAGTGTTTTCTCTTTTATGCCAAACAATTTAAATTAATGATGACCAAAAATAATAGGGCTGATTTGGGCCTAATTTAATCACCAAAATCAGCACTTAAACAATTATAAAAAAACCTTGAGTTCTTCTTCATATTTTGCAAATAGGCTTGACTTGGATTTCCACCATCTTTGAACATCACCAATGAAGAGTTGCCTTAATTGTTTGGACTTGGGCCTTGTGATTGGCCCAATTAGTACTCTTAATGGATCTTCATATGTTAGGCCGCACCATCCTCCCCTTCTTGAAAATGATTCGACCCCGAATCTTGTAAGCATTGTCTTCGATCCATGATATCACTTGAAATTGACCACTATAATATTTTCCTCTATCGAATGGACTTATTATTGGTCTTTGTTGTTTCTTCCACCAATGATGTTTTAAGGTCGTAGTTATGGTCCTTGTGATGAGCCCACTATTTACCCTTATTGGATTCCATGTGTACTGGTTCCTATTATTCTCCCATTCTTGAAAAGGATTTGTCCTCGAATCCAAATCTTCAGTGAAAGACAAAGTAGCAAGCTCACTTTCTGTTTTATCACGCTCATGGAACTTTTTCTTGGGATGCTTGACACGAGTCGTTCCAATCATCATCCTATAATCAACAAGTAAGGCAATTAAGTCTAATGACACATCATGAAATTTAAACATTCTGGACGGTAATAATTCATCAAAATGAGACATATTAAATTTAGGCATCTTGTTTGAATTGTCAACAAGCACAAAATCTTTCCTCCTAGAGCTTAAGGGTAAACCAAACACAAAATCCATGGAAATATCAAGTAATGATTTAGATGCATTGTGGTGGTAAGCAGCACAATTATGAACATAAGATTCTACATCTTTTTTCTTCTTTGGCCAATGAAAATATCCATGCAAAACATCATCACTCTTTGGAAAACCATTGCTCAAATCCAAGCAAAAAAAGCCAATCCCATTGACTTTGAACGAAAACCCTTGAGCAAGTAGTATTTCACATAAGAAGATTTCAAATGTGCCTTATAACTTCCTAGTGGTTCCTTATCTCTATAAAATAAAGTTTTAGTAAAATCAAAATTAAGGAATCTTGGATGTATGGAGGCAAACAAATTTCTAACACATCTAGCAAGTAGCTCATTAATAGAAACATGACAAACAAATCTAGAGAATTTTAATGCATGCTTTTGAAATAAAAATGAGTAAATAGTTACTCCCCTTCTTTTCTCTCGCTTACTATCCTTTTTTGTTACCAAGCGAGGCTGCACTTTGATAGGTATGGCTGGTTCTTTGCACTGTACCACTGATAGCGGTTCCTTTGTTTGGCTACAAACTAAGTTAGAGGACTGGAGTGGTGACTCCAATTGTAAACGTGGAGGTTCCAGTTTGCTCTCTTTGATTTCTTCTTTCTTCAAGGCTGGTTTGAGAGCTTGCTTCGATCTCTGTTGAATTTCTTCTACTTGTTTTGGAAGTAGAGGCTTAAGCACATGTATAAATCTATTATAGGTGACATTGCATGTGTTTTTGAGTGCATTATAATAAAAATGTCTATCATGTTGCCATGACCTTCCAAGTGAAACATGTGCAGTACGCATTGGCACAATATCACATAGAACCTCATCATAATGCTTGCCAATACAAAAAGGAATAAAAGCTTGTTTAGTCACTCTCACATCCCCTGAATCAATAAGATTATACGGTTGGGGGTGATTGATAAGAGGTAACTTAAGGTAGTCCACCATGGCTGTACTAGCTAAATTCATACATCGATCCGAATTGATAACGATAATGCATCCCTTTCCATGAATGTTTCCCCTAGTATAGAGTGGCGGTTGCACTTGCTTAGGGTGTTGCTCTAGATTAGTCATTCGAGTGCTTAAACCTTTCATGGCAAAGGCTAGAGCATCTATTTTCTGCCCTAACCTCCTACGTGTGTTTGGAACCTCTTCAGTCATCTGTAGATGAGAAACAAAATCTAAAAACAAGAAGATATGTGAGTATTCATGTTAGTGAAACCAAAAAGTTGGCTCGCTCCCTCACTATTCTCAGCTCGCAGGTAAGAGGTGGATTATATAGCTATGGGGGTGCACTACACACTCTTACAAACACACACTCCACTCGTGTATCGCTCGAGGTGGCAGATACTCTCACAAGCCTTTTTCAAAAAGGAAAATTCTAGTCCAGTACTCAAGTTGATATGGATTCAACCTCAAAGTTTAAGAAAACGTACCTTGGAAGACTTCACAAGCCTTTGAGAGTAAGGGTGTATCGCGAGATAGGTAATAAAGTTGAGAGCAAGAAGCAAAAGAAAAAGGACAATACGAGCAAAGAAACTAAATAAGATTTGAAAGAAAAAGGAAACCAAAGAAGGAAGTATGACAGAAAGATGTGCAAGACCAATATCAAAAGATAGAGACCAATTAGGAATCTATCAATAACTCCTTCCAACCTTATACTTTTCCCCTTCCTTGTCCCTCCAAAATTCTCCTACCAGCCAAATTCTTTCCCCAACCTTATTCTTCTTCTTTATTGCTTTTTTTTTTTTCAACTTTCTTGAATTTTTTTTTTGATTTTTTTGATAAATATCCTCCAAATAATTACTGTAAATATCACCAAAAATTTCAGACCTAGTGGTTCCACACAAGCACTTCAAAACAGAATCAAGAATTTCAAGAATCACCCAGAAAAACAGAAACGCTGCCCTTACTTCGAAGATCAATATCTCAATGACCGTAAGGAATTAGCAAGTGTATAATATATCAATAGAACGCCCCAGAAGATATCTACAACATATCCAAATTTCAGATAAAATTAACCAGTGGATCTCGAGATATAGGTAATTCTTTGAAACTGGTCACAGCTCGCGAAAATCTGGACAGGGTGTGATTGAGACGTGATTGCGCGTAAATGCGCTTTGGATATAGGTAAGGGTAAGATGGGGTTGTTTTCTTGACAGAATATGTGGTAATATGGTGCTTAGGAGGTGTGAGGTCTCATTGATATTGGACGGGAAAAAGGGAAAACACTTTCGGGATTGTTTTTCAAGAAACTGGAGAACATGTATCAAGATTCAAGAACACAATCAAGAATGCAAAAGAAAATTTTTTTTGGGGTTTTTTTAATGAATAAGACACGAATAAATGTAGTATGTAAGATAAGAACGAGATAAACCTAGGAAACCAAAGAAACCAAATTTCCAATGATAACGAGACAAACCTAGGCTCTGAATACCAAATTGATATGAACCTAGTCCAAGGTTCAAATAAGATGGAATATTGTCCCAAGAATGCTCTCAAAACTAAAGATAGAGATGGATCAAAATACCTTAAACCTCACGAGAAAACCCTTTGTCTCGAATCCTCAAAGACTTGGAAGAATCCCATGTAGCTTCAAGTACCTCGATGTTGCAATCTTCAATCAACTAGAGTCGGATCTAGTTTCCTTCGATTCAAGAACGAGTCCACGAACCTAAATCTAAGGTTGAAGAAAGTAAGATTGATTCGAGTCCACGAATCAATTTGCTAGTCGAGTCCACGACTAGCCACTAATTGAGTCCACAATTAGCCATAAGGTTTCTTACACAAGTGTAAAGAAAGACTTAAGAATTTTATTGAATTGAAGCCTGTCTAAAACTGATATGTATGTGCCCTATTTATAGGTATAGGGCAGCATTGTAATCTAAATACAATAGGAAAAAGAGTCCTAAACCTAATCTAGAAAACAAGTAAATAGAGTTTTATTTAGAAAAGGATTTAAGGAATCCTTTCTAAATACAACTAGTGTTTTCTCTTTTATGCCAAACAATTTAAATTAATGATGACCAAAAATAATAGGGCTGATTTGGGCGTAATTTAATCACCAAAATCAGCACTTAAACAATTATAAAAAAGCCTTGAGTTCTTCTTCATATTTTGCAAATAGGCTTGACTTGGATTTCCACCATCTTTGAACATCACCAATGAAGAGTTGCCTTAATTGTTTGGACTTGGGCCTTGTGATTGGCCCAATTAGTACTCTTAATGGATCTTCATATGTTGGGCCGCATCATCCTCCCCTTCTTGAAAATGATTCGACCCCGAATCTTGTAAGCATTGTCTTCGATCCATGATATCACTTGAAATTGACCACTATAATATTTTCCTCTATCGAATGGACTTATTATTGGTCTTTGTTGTTTCTTCCACCAATGATGTTTTAAGGTCGTAGTTATGGGCCTTGTGATGAGCCCACTATTTACCCTTACTGGATTCCATGTGTACTGGTTCCTATTAGATTTGATGTTTCTCCAATGGATTGAAGCTTGTCTTTATGTCTGAGTAGATCTTCACTTGAGAAAAGAACAGGACAACTTCAGGTTGTGAAGTATGAAGATGGATATGCCTTTGAAAAACTTCACAACAAACACTGGTTATAAAAAGCTAAGGGGATGGAACTGTTTTGAAATGCTTTTCTTAGATTGAGAGAGTGAGTTAACCAGCACCTACTTCAATGGTGAAGTGAGGTATTTATAGGTGAGAAAATTCATCCGTTGGAGGGAGATGAAAATTTCAAACCTAATAACCAGTGTGTATTACTCAGTGGGCATTGGGCATTAAATGCACTTGTACTGTATAGCCGTTGGAACAAAAAGCATTATGACTTTTGTCCTTGTTCTCTGACAAAATAGTACATGTCTTTTAATGCTCGTTGTCTTTAGTGAAAATCATTCATAGGACACCTTTTGTCCGAATGATTTGCCCAACTGATTAATAGACAACATTTTCATTGTTTCCTTTAAAGAGAGTTGTCTTATAACAAGTCTGTCCTTGACTTGTTTGTTTAGGACCGAAGGATTGGCCTTATCTTTCGTCCTTTCTTTTTTAGACGAAAGTTCCTTTTGTCGAAGCCGTCTTATCCGAGACTTGCTTTAGTCCTTCTTTCGTTTGCAAGCATCTTTCGATCATCTTCGAGTCTTCATGTAGACCTATTCTACTGGTCTCGTGCATGGTTTGACATTCCATGCCTATATCACACGAGACTTTATAATAAACGAAAAATTGGGGTCTACATCCTAAGACAATTTGGTATCATCAAAATCTAAATACATTTGTTCCTAACAAGAACAACAACTAAATACATATAGAAATCTTCAGATTTAGAAAGGACATTACTTTGGAACGTGGTGATGGGCACGATCCAACCAATGATTTTGGTGACTGGAGTATCGACACAGTAGATAGATCTGACTGTAAAGTCGCCAAGTTCACCACCCGCCACCCTCTTTCACGCCCAAATTTTCTAATATAAAAAATCAAGCAATAAATAACAATAATAAATTTCTAATATATTTATCTTATAAAGAAGAAAGCACAATTCAAAATCAGGAGCAAAAACATCACCATCTACCCGATAATCTTCTAACATTTCTCATCAAGTTTCATGTTTTGTAATACAATTTTGAAGATCTAGAAATCTAACAACTATGGTAAATAAGCAAAAACTATCAAAACAAACATCAATCAACAGAGACGATCGAAAAAAAAAAACCAACAAAAAAGTACCTGGTTGTGGTTTGTGGAGACTGCCGACTGGAGTATGCTCTGAGGAACGTCAGCGGGTCAGCAACAGCACCTCTCAGTGGACTTGGAGCCTGGCGGTGGTCTGTGGACTCTGACGATCTCTTTTGTGGGTTTTCCGGCGTGGTGGCGAGAGGGATCCGAAGGTTGGCAGCGACGTTGGATCCTCCTCAGCCAGCACCTCTCATCTCTCCGGTAGCAGCATCAAATAGATCAGAAAATGAAAGAAATGTAAAGTGGAGAAGGAGTGGGTGTGAAAGTCTGAAAGAGAAGGAAAATGGAGGGTGGTAGGTGGCAGTAAAGGCTGGCATTAAAGTGGAGAAGAGGAAAAGAAAGAAGAAAATAAGAAAGGAAAAAGGAAAAAAAAAGCTTGGTTGGAGTCGATGCATGGTCTACTACTGTTCACGCGTGATTTCAACTTTTGAAAATAACTTTTTCTTTGTTCCTAATTTCTTGAAAAAATAGAGAATAATTCTCTATTTTGGAAATGGAAAAAGAAAATAGTAAACACTTAGATTGTTTTCTATTTTCAATTTTCGAAAATTCTCAAAAATTTCTTGTTAGTAAACGACGTCTGTCTCGATTAGCTTTTAAAATCCCTTTTTTGGGTCAGCTTATGCCCAATATAGTAGTCCAATACCCGGCAATGCAATGAAAGGAAAGAAGTTAACGCAGTCGCCAATCTCCATTAAGCAATGTGGACGACGAGCTTCATATTTGCAATTCTGTCCTCAACTGAAAAGTGTGCTGTACGCCTGTACTTCGCGGAGTTATTATTATTATTATAACTTAATAAGCAAAGAGAAGGATGAAATTGTCCACGAAAATATCGTCCGTGCAACGAAAAATCCACAAGGTCCCACTGCAATTGCTGGTCCACTATAAAACATTCTTTTTTGACCGCTGTTTTCGTCCCTTCCTTCCATCCATCCATCCATCGCTGCTGTTGGGTTCTCTCCCAATCTAATCTAGGGTTTCCACTCTCTTTCCGACCAAAAATGGCTGAAGAGGCACAGTACGCATCGGAAGCGGGGTCCAACAAGAGGAAGTACGAGGAGCCAACCTCCCCTTCTCCGGTGTCGCGCAGGCCCACCGGATTCTCTGCCCCAATCTCTTCACTGTCTCCACCCGACGGTTCCGCCGCTGGCGCTGGCGCTCCTCCTCCTTCTTACAATAATGTTCCGCCTCCGATGGACGACTTCCAGCTCGCGAAGCAGAGGGCTCAGGAGATCGCTGCTCGGCTAATCAACAACTCGGATCCAAAGAAGCCCAGGGTTGACAACGGTGGTGGCGCTGCTGCATTTGAATCAAGAGAACGTAAGGTTTTCTGCTCCATTCGTATACGTGATTGGACCTTTGATTTTCCCTATGAATTATGTACTGTTGCTTATACTTTTATAGATTTGTTTGTCTCTTATGCTTCTGTAGTTTGTATATCTATAATTCTTTCATTGCTTATTCTTTTATAATTTTGTTTGTCTCTTATGCTTCTGTTGTTTGTATATCAGTAAGCTACTTGTTTGTGTGCAATAGGAATTAAGGAGAGGAAGTAAGTGTTATTGTTTTCTGACTGAATGAAATCTGAGGATTTATCTTTTATTGTTCAGATATATATTCCTGACCTCAGTATTTATTGTTTTCTGACTGCATTGTTTCAATTGTGCTTTTATTCATTGTTTGCCTATTTGTCCTGTTTCATGTTGTGCATTTATGAGCTTCCTGTTTATACTTTGTCACATTACTTAAGGGTTTTCCAGTACATACTGTGTAAGATATGGAATTCTGTTTACTGCAGCCCAGAAGCCAATGGGATCTACTTTTCTTCCTCCAGCAAGTAATTCATATGGTTACCCTGGTCCAAGCAAGAAAATAGAGATTCCAAATGGCAGAGTAGGTGTAATCATAGGCAAGGGTGGGGAAACCATTAGGTATCTTCAACTCCAATCTGGAGCAAAGATACAAGTTACCAGAGACATGGATGCTGACCCGAATTCTCAAACTAGAGGGGTTGAACTTATGGGCACTCCAGAGCAGATAGCCAAAGCTGAGCAGCTTATTCAAGATGTTCTTTCTGAGGTAGAATATTTGACTTCTCTATACCCCTATCTATTTGTATCATGGCTATAACTTCTTCACCATTATCCTATCCTCAGGGGACCATTTAAGTAGTTGCTGTTAAGTTGTGCTATATCAGTGTATGGTGATTTATTGTTACTAATATTCTTTAACTGGAATAGGCTGATTCAGGTGGGTCTGGTATAATTTCACGAAGGTTAACTGGACAACAGAGTGGAGCTGAACAATTTGTAATGAAAGTCCCAAACAACAAGGTATATGCCTTTAAAATTGGTTTGGCATTTGGTGATATACTTCTATATGCAATCTATTATCAACTACTGTGTCTATAGGTTGGCCTTGTTATTGGCAAAGGTGGAGAAACCATTAAAAACATGCAAGCAAGTACAGGAGCCCGTATTCAGGTACGCTTGGGTCCTTTTGAGCACAATATTTTATTTCTAATTTATTTAGTATTTAATCCTTTAATTGTTCACGTCAAGTTTTAGT
Organism: Ipomoea nil; assembly: GCF_001879475.1. Classification (NCBI taxonomy): domain Eukaryota; kingdom Viridiplantae; phylum Streptophyta; class Magnoliopsida; order Solanales; family Convolvulaceae; genus Ipomoea; species Ipomoea nil. The sequence continues at coordinate 2,014,498 of NW_017616619.1, read as the reverse complement.
TTTATTTGTAATTTGACAACTTTTTTGCAGGTGATACCTTTGCATTTGCCACCTGGTGACACCTCAACTGAGAGGACAGTACAGATTGATGGAACAAGTGATCAAATTGAGCATGCAAAACAACTTGTCAATGAAGTTATTAGTGAGGTATGTAAGCTGTGCATAATGATGTGGATTTATTCTTGCATTCCTGTGCCTGAACTGGGATTCAAATATTGTGTTTAGTTGTGTGTTCAGTTTTTTTTTGTTTTCTTCTTGTTCATGTAGAGAGAATAGCCTACACAGTAATGCAAATTTAGGGTGTATGCGTATATATATTTTGCCATTTCTCTTTGGATGTACAGCCAGGCTGATTGAGATTCTGTAGTTCGGTGTTGAATGTCCCTGGATGGAGGTAATGTGGCTTTATGCAGTGCCCTTAGTTGCAAACTAGGAATTTGTTAGCCAATGGTATTCTACTTCTAGTACACCACGATCCATTGCTATCCATTCTTGATAAGGGTGCATTATAAATGGAATGCTAGTAAAGTGATATTTATGCATACTTTTCTCTTGTTGTTTTCCTAGGGTATTGTTTGAAACTGCATATACAAGTTAAATTTATAAAGGTCTTAAGTCAATTTTAACATCCAAGTTCATAATGCCTTTTGAGGTGCTAAGTTATGTCAGTTCCTATTTTAAATTGTTGGATGTTTTATTGGACTTGGATATCTGATTTCATGTGAGGCAGGTCTTACCAAAGCCCATTTCACTGAGGTATGAAGGCAGTTTATAAGTTTCCCTATTATAGTGGATGTATTTTAATCGAGTTTTTCAACTGAACTTTCTAGTAAATAGTGTTTGGGGTGTCACATTAATTTTTTTCTGGTAAGTTTCATATCTGATGTTTTGTTGTCATTTGGGCCTAATGGCCTATTCTAGAGTTAGTTTTTTAATGGAAAGTTGGTGACACCAAACATTGGACCATTTAATGTTGGGTCTTCATCAGGATTGTTCGCCCTGTTCGGGTATGTTTTCAAACTAAATAGTAGATAATTGTCCTCTCATAATGGATAAATGAATGTCTGCCCAGTATGAAAATGCTCCATTCATTTCTAATCTGACTGCAAGGCACAAAGTATCTTTTAAAATTTGCAAGATATGGTGATGTTAAATTTATAGGTTGGCATAACTAATGAGACTGTAAGTAATTGATGAGAATTATATCCGTGTATGCTGTGTAAATAGAACCCATTTATTAATGCTACTATTGGCTTTACATTAAGTTCATGACCCTTCAATGACTACACTCCTGCATTATTGTGTTTGTAAATGTGGAGAGCTGGAGAGGATTGCACTCTCTTGTATGATTCTGATATTGATAAATGGAACTATTAGATGCTAGTGCTGCCGAATTCTTTATTGAATGGTTTTTTATAAGGTTATCTTCTGCGTTTTAAAAATATTCTTGCTTAGTACAGGACTGGGCATATCTGTATGCATTTGATTTGTGTTATGTATGATTACTTTTTGCTCCTTTTATATTTCTCTCTCTCTCTCTCTATATATATATATATATGTGTGTGTGTGTGTGTGTGTGTGTGTGTGTGTGTGTGTGTCAAGATCAGCATTTTGTGGGAGTAAGTATTCAGTATCATATCAGTAAATAATTATATTTGTTTGATTCATTGTTGTCAATATAAATGTTGAGAGAAAGTCTATGGAATAAAGGAAAAAGTAAAGTTCCACTTTCAATTGAAATGGATAACTGTTAAGTGGAAAAAAATTGAAAAAACACAAAAGACTATATTAATACTTTAATAGTAATATAATATATAATAATAATAATATATTGATATATTGATACTCTGTAATCCGTATTGATAATTAATTTTAGTTATTAATATTAAAAATAATATAGGACGTGGAGAATTATTTGTGTTGAATGCTCTACTTAGTCTTGCTAATCAATTAGTATTTTTTCTGTATTGACATGCAAGAATGGGGTTCCATAAATACAATTATCCCGATTTTACAACTACATTGGCAAACATTTTGGAACTTGTTTTTTTTTTTTTTTTTTTTGCCATATGTTATTGCACTTATCACTTCAATTAGGGTGAGGATGGGCCTCTGCAGAAGTTTGTGTCCCAAACAAAGAGGTACGGTATGTTGGTGTCTAATCTTTGCCTTAATGAGACTGTAATTTGCTTATCTAGAATAATAGTGGTTTATTTTAGATTAATTGTGTTGATTGTTGCATTTATATCTTGCTGTTTATTTGGTAAATATTTTATTTTATGTATACCAATCATATTTTACTTCAGTGTCTACCAAATGTGCTGTGGATTAGTTTTTCGTGGTTCATTTTAGATAACAACTTTGTGCAGAATCGTGTTAGAAATCCAGCAATGACTGGAGCATATCCTCAGCAAGGATATCAGGCACGGCCACCAACTAGCTGGGCCCCTCCTGGAGGACAAATGCAGCAACCTGGTTATGGATATATGCAACCTGGAACATACCCTGGTCCATCACCCCAATATAGCATGCCTCAACCACAATACCCTGGTTACCCCCCTCAACCAACATCTGCTGGATATGGCACTGGCTGGGATCAATCAAATCCGAATCAACAGACAGCTCCTGGAGGTGGTTATGATTACTACAGCCAGGTGCCACCACAGCAGCAGCAACCAACTCCTGGAGGTCCTGGTGCTGCTCCTACTGATAGTAGTAGTGCCTATGGCTACAATCAACAACCATCCTCTGGTTACAGTCAAGGACAAAGTTATTCCCAAGATGGCTACAGTGGATATCATCCACCTGCTCCTCAATCTGGCTATCCAAATCCTGTTCCTGGATATGATCATCAACAAGGTTATAATTCTACTACTGGCTACAGTAATACCTCCAACCCAGCAGCTGATGGCAACACGCCTTCATATGGGACACAGAGTGATACAAGTCAAGCACCTCCAAATCAATCAGCGGGCAGCCAACCTGGCTACCATGCTTCCCAGCCTGGGTATGGCATCCCAACTTCTCAAGGTGGATACGGGACACAGCCACCTGCCTATGGCAACAACTATGGACAACCCCCATCTCAAAAGCCTCCAACAAGTCAACCAGCTTACGGGCAGCCACAACAGTCGCCTACTGCCCAGGGAGGTTATGCACAGCCCACTCAGGTATATCCACACTCTCAGCCTGATTCTGGTTCCCAGCATGCTCCCTCTACTGGATATGGTGCCCCGGCAAGTCAACCGGGTTATGGCCCCCCACCCTATGGGGCGCCACAGATGACTCAATCAGGAGTGCCATACAATAGTGGTTATGGTGGTAGTGGTTATTCCCAGGCTTCAGCATACTCCACTGATGGAAGTGCTGGTGGTGGTGCACGGGCGAGCTATGATACAGCACCAACTTCTCAGTCTTCCCAGCCCACTGGGTCAGCTAAAACCTCTCCACAGAGTTGATTTCTTTTATTTAAAAAATAGTGGTTATGAATTTTGCATGTATTTTGTTTTTGCTGAGCATGTTTAGTTTCCGGATCTTTGATTGAATGCAGAATTAATTTGCTGCGGCATCTGTTTTGTTATCTTAACTGTAATTCCAGTATGAATTTATGTTCCAAAATTCATGGTGCTTATTTTGTGTTTTCTGAGGTAGTTCAGTCTTTTTAGGGCTTCATTTCTCCTCTGCTTGCCATAAAATCTTATAGTGATTTGTAATGTGATAATTTTTTGTAATTAGGTAGTGTGATTCTTGTAATGGAAAAATAACATTTTTTTGGGTAAGACTAAACAAACTTATAATTTTAGTGATTAAGAAGATTGAAAAAAAATTGAATTATGTGTTGTGTTATTGAAGTTCATTATTATTTTAGTTTCAACTTCAGTATTCAAATATAATAAATTCAAGTTTGGTAAGAGGGGAATAAGGAAAATACCCAATTAAACTTGTGGAAAATGTATGATAGGATGAAACTTATGGAATAACTTCACATCAGATGAATAGTAACTGAAATAATAATTTTCAGCATAATATTGGAGTTGTAATGAAGTTATTCACTTTTATTCTCTATCGGTAAAAAAAAATACTCCGTAATAATCTTTTTATATAAAAAAAACTAACATAAAATAGCATTTATATACTTTAATTAAAAATTAAATGTGTTGTACTATTATTAGTATTATGATTATGATTATGTTTTATGAATAAAAAACTAGCTTGGTGGCGTATGTGGCCGTGCACTCGTCTCCTTAACGGAAGTCAGGAGTTTGAACCTCCTCTCGTATAGAATAACTAATATGGACAGCACTTTGCCCTTGGAAGGTTATGCTGTGCAACCGTGTGCATCATGCAAGGTGCACACGGTTCCAATTCATAATTTCTATACTGCAGATTCATAATATCTGTACTGTAGATTCATAATTTCTAAATTATATAGTTATCAAATTATGAATATATAGTTATGTGATTTAGATTCATAATTTCTATACTGCAGAATCATAATATCTGTATTGTAGATTTATAATTTCTGTACTGTAAATTCATAATTTCTAAGGTGTATAGTTATCAAATTATGAACATATAGCTCTGTGATTTGTGAATACAGAAATTGGGAATATGAACATCGAAAATTATGAATAGTTCTTTAATTGTGAATATAGAGTTAAATAATTATGAATATAAAGTTCAAAAATTATGAATATATAACTTTATAATTATGAACATATAGTTCAATAATATGAACATAGAACAGTGTGCACCATGCATGGTGCACACGGTTGCACAACATAATTTGCCTTTGCCCTTTAATTGGGCTGGCCCGGTGCGAACATGGATTAGTTTGAGTATGGTACGGGCTTAACGGGATTAAAGGAGCTTGTTCAAGACACCTCGTGGTCTGACAAAAAAAAAAGATTTATGAATAAAAACAAAATGAACTTTTTAGTGCACAATTTATTATGTATCCGAATGTAATAATGTTTCTGATGGACCTATTAGAGATGGACCCGGAACAAAACGACTCAGTGGAGCAGAGTAAGACGGGTTCGGTTGGACCTGGGGTCGAGTCTCGTGCTCGCCCTTGGGTGCCAAAACCAAGCCCATGGCTCAACCCCATGCCGCCTAGGTCAAGCCCCGCGCTCCGCAAATTATGCCCTGGAAACGTGTTCACCATGAATGGTGAACACGGATCCAAACGGTGTCGTTTTTACGAAGAAAAAAAAAATTAGTTAATGTGCTGTTAACGGCGTGCGTTTGTTCAGATTATGAATTTTCAGTTATGAGATTATGAATGTACTGTACATTCATAATCTCATAACATAAAATTCATAATCGCATAAAAGAAAAACATTTATTAAATTATGTATTTTCTGTTATGAGATTATTAATTTACAGTTATGTAATTATGAATTTTCTGTAAATTCATAATCTCATAACAGAAAATTCATAATTTCATAACAGAAAATTCATAATCTCATAACAGAAAATTCATTATCTCATAACAGAAAATTCATAATCTCATAAAAGAAAATTCATAATTTCATAACTGCATATTCATAAATCCATGCCTGCAAATTCATAATTTATGAATGTTGAAGAAACTTGTTCGAAGAGGAAGTGAAATCGCGAAATGTGAAAATAAAGAAGAAAAGTCGCGCACTTAATTAAGAACAAAAAGAAAAAAAAAAAAAAAAAGATAACAGTGCACCGTTACCGTTAGGACTGTGTTCACCATGGATGGTGAACACAGCTCCATGGCATAACGATTGCCCGCGCTCGGCTTAGGCCTAGGCCTTAGCCCCCAGGCTGCCAAGGTCGAGCCCCATGCTTGACCACGGCCTGGGCCTTGGTCCCCAGGCTATCGATGCTCGGCCTCGGTCAAGTAACCCTAACTTGGTCAAGTTTCTTTATAACTAATTTTTCCTCCTTTTTTTTTTTTTTTTTTTTTCTTTTTTTTTTTGTGGGGCTATTAGGGGACTTATTAGTACAAATAGGAGTGTAATTGTCTTGTTAAGACATCCTGAACTCACTTGTAATACTATTGCATTGCTCCTAAGTACAATATCCTTATCTTTCCAATATCATTCTTGTCCATTTCTATAACATTCTTATCTTTTACTATTATCTTTTATCCACTTATCTATCCTTTAATTATTGGGTTTGTTCATTCGGGCCACCTGAGTGAATTAAATCCATCATTTGTGCTTTCATTGAGAGCTCGACATACAAGTTCGAGCGTGCTACCTACTAGCATCCGACTCTCGAAATTCGCACGACTCACGCAACACCCGTGTCTCCCCGAGTGGAAGCGACCTCAATGGGACTGCCAAGCCAACAAACCCTCTCCGTGATGTTGGTGGGGGACGTACGGATCAACTAAACAACAACTGCCACGACGAGTCGGCTCCCATCGCCGCCCCCCCCCCCCCCCCCCAACCACCCTTCGGCCCGAGCCTTCAAGAGGAGCTAGTCGTGATCCAACAAGCTGCCACCTTATTAACCCACCTCGTGGAAGGGCTCCAATGAGGTTTATGAGCCACTCCCACCCCCCTCAAGGGGCGTCGACCTTCTCCCTGCCATCGAAGGGGCACGGTGGGCCGAGCACCTAGCATCCCGGAGCCCTAGGAGCTTAAGTTGAAGGGGAGGTCAACTCACCCCGACCATCAAACAGGCAAGGAGGAGGTGATGCTAGTCAAGAGAGGTAGGGGTATCAAGGAGCTGGTATGGGGTGACTAATCCAAACCAAGCCTGCCTTGGAGCAGTTGGGCGCCCATGTGTCGGCCCTAGATCGCCTAGGGACGTGGCCGACCACGAACGATCCCCCGGTGGAGGAGTCATTTTCACGAAATCGCCAAGCCACAGGCTTCGAGCCCCGTCGCGACGAGAGCAAACCTCCCGAGTGGAACGTTTGAGGTAAACTAGTGATCGAGTTGGGAGCTCTCAATGTGATGAGGTCGAGCAGCTTCGGAAGCGAATGGACGAGCTCTAAAGGAAGATAGATGTGCAAGACGAGTCCCCGAAACCCCAGGAGGAGCTGTCCACCCTTTTCACTAAGGAGGTCATGGCCGAGCTCCTCCTAAGAGTTCCGTTTTCCCACAATCAAGGCCTACACATGAGCATCAGACCCTAAGACTCACCTCACCCGTTATCGAGCAGCTATGATGATAACACGAGTAAATGATGCTATCATGTGCCGATGCTTCTTCTCCACCTTGGATGGTCAAGCCCATGAGTGATTTGGATATCTACCAGAGGGGTCGATTGTAGCTTTAGCCGACCTCACTAAGCAATTCTTGTCTTACTTCGCGGGTAGCATCTAGAAGAAGAAGCTGATGGTTTTAATTGATCCGGCATATATACGAATCGATCAACTACCGTATGAAATATTAGGAAAATGTATGAATTGTATAGAGTGTGTATATAAAAATATATGAGAAGAGGAAAATATTGGCTTTGGTTAGCTATTGAATAGATTGTTCTGTCTATCTTGAATCTCCCAAGATCAAAAGAACAATTGTTAAATAATAGAAAAAAGATCAGAGATGTGAGTAAATTTTTCTTGAGTGTTGTATTAAGTGTGTCTTCCCCGTCCCCCTTGTGCTAAAGGGTTAGGGCCCTTATATAGGTGCATGCCTTGATCTTTCAAGAATAAAATATTTTTCAAGGGACACTCGATCCTGATTCGAGCAGATGCACCGAATGTATATGGAGGTATACCCGGGGAATATTCCCTATCATAAGCAATTCGTCCATTTGTGTTATGTTAAATAAAAGAGCTCGGAGACCCTGTCTGAGTTCTTGAGTAAGTGGAAAAGAGAGGTGATGGGGGTCTCGAACTTTGAATGAAGGTAAAATCGCCATTCCGATTTTCCCTTGAGATTAGGTCCTTTCAATCGAGACCTCAACCAATACCCGCCCAAGAACTACTTCAAGCTAATGGGTCGGGCGACTAGGTTCTCAGATGCTGAGTACGTCGAAAAAAAAAGAAGAGAGAGGCTGGCCTCCATGCGTTACCTCACCCCGTTGACACAACTCGTAAGCACCATATTGGACCATGTTGTGGGCATTCGTAAGCACCATATTGGACCATGCCGAGGGCCTAGGGATCATGGAATACCCTATAACCGAAAAACTAAAAAATCAAAATATCGACCGTAACTTTTTACCGCTATAATAGACCAAAAGTAATACTATAACCGACTGAAAAATTGACCATCGATTTGGATCGGTAATTGAAAAACCGATGTAGCATTTCTAATTTTTTTCTCAAGAGCTCACGGATACCCGTGCCTAAATTTCTTTGAGATTTTTACACTGTTTCAGGATGACTTCGAGTTGTAAATTTTACTTTGGCAGTTCACTGATGATTAAAGAGCACGGAAGAAGAACGATTAAAGAGTGTTGTACACTCTTTTCAATTTAACTCTGGCAGTTCACACTCTTTTCAATTTTAGTTTTAATCATTCTTCTTCCCTTCTCTTTAATCATCCACAAGCTAATCTGTGTAGCATATTGTTTTGGGTTCATGTTGTAGTCTTGTAGATGAACTCACCTTTAGCATTCCTGGGCAATAGTTATGCTGTGCAACCGAATGTACCATGCGCATGGTGCATACGGTTCAAAACGACGTCGTTTTGATTAAAAACGCGCGTCCCACTTTAAAAAAAAAATCAGGTTCGACTCTCAACAATAGCATTATTGTGGATATATAGTTATGAAATTGTGGATATATAGTTATGAAATTGTGGTTATATAGTTATGAATTTATGGATATTTAGTTCATTCGTTGTGGATATTTAGTTCAATCATATATTGTAGATATTTAGTTCATTCATTGTGGATTTTTACTTCATTCATTCATTTATTGTGGATTTTTTACTTCATTCATTCACTGTGGATATATAGTTATGAAATTGTGGATATATAGTTATGAAATTGTGGTTATATAGTTATGAATTTATGGATATTTAGTTCATTCATTGTGGATATTTAGTTCAATGATATATTGTGGATATTTAGTTCATTCATTGTGGATTTTTACTTCATTCATTCATTCATTGTGGATTTTTACTTCATTCATTCATTCATAGTGGATTTTTACTTCATTCATTCACTGTGGATATATAGTTATGAAATTGTGGATATATAAAAATGCTATTGCCGGGAATCGAACCTGATTTCTTCTTTAAGTGGGACGCGCGTTTTTTTAACCAAAACGGCGCCGTTTTGCAACCGTATGCACCTTGCAAGGTGCATTCGGTTGCACAGCATAATTTGCGATTCCTGGACGGCTGGACTCATAGTGCGATCAGAAGCCGCCATACCTCCAATCTAGTTTCTGTGCCAAGCCAGGCATTAGAAAAATACGCAAATTATGCCCTGGAAACGTGTTCACCGTGAATGGTGAACACAAGTCCAAACGAGGTCGTTTTTACGCGAAAAAAATAAAATTCGCGGATGTGGAGTTAACGGCGCGCGTCTGATCAAATTATGAATTTTCTGTTATGAGATTATGAATGTAATGTAAATTCATAATCTCATAACAGAAAATTCATAATCGCATAAAAGTAAAATATTTATTAAATTATGAATTTTCTGTTATGAGATTATAAATATAATGTAAATTCATAATCTCATACCAGAAAATTCATAATCTCATAACAGAAAATAATCTCATGGTTCCAAAGTGAATGTGTAGGCATGGTCTCAAAGTGAATGTGCAGGCATGGATTCATAATTTGTGATTTCGGACAGGAATGTGTAGGCATGGTTCCAAAGTGAATGTGCAGGCATGAATTCATAATTTATGAATGTCCAAAATCATTGCTCACCTCAAATTAAAGTGAAACCGCGAAATGTGAAAATAAAGAAGAAAAGTCACGCAATTAATTAAGAAAAGAAAAGAAAAAAAAAATAACGGTGTACTAACACCGTGTTCACCATGAATGGTGAACACGGTTCCATGGCATAACGATTGAGAAAAATAGGTCTAGGCCTGTTATAGAAATCTTAGGCCTGGACCTGACTCATTTTTAAACTCAAGCCTGAGCATACAATAGGCCTGGCCTGGCCTAAAGCCTTTTTAAAAGCCTTTCTAATATGTAGGCCATTAAAAAGGCTTCATGCCTAGGCCTGTTATCAAATTTGTTAGAGACATTTCAGAAAGAGTTTTTTCTCAAAATGGTCCCTCGACTATCGCTCATTCTCAGTTTTGCATTTCGACTTTTAATTGCACCAGTCCCTTGACTTTTAAAAACTCCCCCAAATTGGTCCTTCGTTAGAAATTCCGTCTATTGAGTGTTAAAATGAATGGCATTTTTGTCCGTTTACCTATTATATGCCTAATATACTCTGAAAAATAGTTGAGGGACCATTTTGGGAATAATCGAGGGACCATTTTGGGAAAAATTCATTTATTTACTTCCATTTTTTTAAGACTATCATATTAGAATTTCTATAGATTTTTTTTTTCTTACAAATATAAATAGTTTTTAAACTTTCTCTACAATTTTTTCTTTCTGTCTAAACATACAAATTTTTCCTCTATCCCTATCAAGTTTTACAATAAGTTTCGTACTTTGGTAAACAAGTTTAACTTTCAAATTTAAGTTTATTAATATTCATATATAAAATACAAACAAACTTCAAAATGACAAGAACTTGTAATATTGAAAAATGATGAGGCTTTAGGTTTAGAATTGCTTGTTTTGTGTTAATTATTCTTGCATTTGGTTTATTTTACTTGTCCTTTAACACATAAAATTGATAGCCATAGTTGTAGACTCTCTTTAGCATGATGTACTTCTTGGTAAATAGGCATTTTGAAATGGTAGTTATGATTTGTACTAACTTTGGAATGAAACTAATGGCCTTGCAAGTTAAGTTAAGCCAACTTTTCAAAAATATTTTCTAAGATTTTGTCATTCACCGAGAAGTAATGCGTACTTCTCAGTTCCAAGAAGTGCTAGAAGCATAGCGATTGATTGTAAAAATAATAATTTTATTTTCAAAGGCATACTAACCGAGAAATGAAGCGTACATTTTGGGTGTCTACACTGATAAAAATAGTAATGTTATTTTTATTGGTAAAAATAATATTTAATGTGATACATAGTGATTGATTGTCTATTGAAGTGTGTGTGTGTATAAATGTAAACATAAAAAGTATATGAGTATTATATTTTTGAAACTTACAGAACTTATTGTAAAACTTGATGGGAATAGAGGGAAGTTGATATGTTTAGATAGAAGGAAAAAATTTGTAGAGAAAGTTTAAAATTTTGACTTTTGATTGTGGATTTTAACTATTTATATTTGTAAGAAAAAAAATGTATAGAAATTCTAATTTGATAGTCTTAAAAAAATGGAAATAAACAAAAATGAAATAAATAAATGAGTTTTTCCCAAAATGATCCCTCGACTATTCTCAAAATGGTCCCTCGACTATTTTTCAAAGTATATTAGGCATATAATAGGTAAACGGACGAAAATACCTTTCATTTTAACATTCAATAGACGGAATTTCTAACGGAGGACCGATTTGTGGGAATTTTTAAAAGTCAAGGGACCACATTGGGTGCAATTAAAAGTCGAAATGTAAAATTGAAAATGAACGATAGTCAAGGGACCATTTTGGGGAAAAACTCTTTCAGAAACTAAAAGCAAATTAAAACTAACTGTAATCGAAAAAGTCATATATATCATTGTAATGCTCTTACATTTTCTTTGACCATAATAAGTAATTGATTAAAAAAAGAAGCTACCACTACCACTTGGGAAAAAGCACCATACGAACTCAACTGGATATAATTAATTTATCGATTATTTGAACAAAATTACTTGTGTTTAAATTATAAACAATTATAAATTATATAAAGCCGCATAATGATTAGCTTCTCCAGTTTGCAATAGCTGCTGGAAATGGTGAAGATTTTGAATTTTAACCGAAGTGGCACCAGGTACCAATACTTCTCCAGTCTTTGCATCCTCAACAATTGGGATGTTTATCTTTTCAGGAGCAAGAAAATCTTGTATGGATTCCATGTACAACTGATTGAACAATGAGAATTTCAGTTAACAAAAATTTGATACAGTACAACAAAAAATATTCTCATTCACCATAATCTTCATTGTTACGAGTTGATTTCAATTACCTGAAGATCGGAAATTTCCACACTGTCAATCTCAAGAGATGTATTGACAATTATGTCTTACAATGCTCAAGCCATGATGCCACGCTTAGTCACATCATCTTTAGCCATTACTGTCCCATTATACCCATCCAACACACTCTGCAAAAGCATATCAAATTGCTTTTAATTTCTGAATATTTATGCTAGCACAACCAAGATTATATATTCAATACAGGTTTGTAATCCACATTTATGTACTGCCATCTAGGTACTAAAACAAATGTATACTCCTGAAAGTATAATGAACAGCACTAGACCCAAAGTTTTAATTTATAAGCCCTTGAGAAGTAAGCAAAATGCTCACGATCAGACTTCAATAAGCAACGAAGCTGCAAAATTGGAAGTCATTAACAATTGTGACACCCCGAAAATCCACATTTTAATCCATGGATTAATTGAGTAATTAATCCTATTTCTTTTGAGGAATTAATTTCTAAAATCCTGATTTTTAATACTCAAGGACTAGTATTTGACTAGTCAACCTTTAAGTTGTGTTGTACCTTGTGCTTTGAGAGGAGTTCCCTTGTTCCTTACACTTTCTAAAGGTTAGTAAGGGTATTCTTGTCCTTTCACCAAGAGTTAGTATTGTAATCTAACCTAGAAGACTTCTTCATTTCATTCCTTACAATTCTTAGAAATTAGCTCTACCTTCTCTCTAGAAAAGAAGTGTAGCTTATTCTCCAAGCCAAGTTGAGACCCTTGTCAAGATTTCAAGTTTTTCTTCCAAGATTCAACCTTTCACCTATTTGGGCATCTAGGAGGGTAAGATCCAAGTTTATCTTGTCTTTTTGGTTCCATCTTAGTTGTCTTTTTCTTAAAGGTAGGATCTTTATGATCTTTTGGTTTGATCTTGAAGTGGGTTTGGAAAGTAAGCCTTGTGGGAGCTTGTTGGGGTGTAAAGTGAAGTCTTTTGGTCTACAAGAGGTAACCCATGCTCTAAAAAAATCTATTTTGCTTACCTATATGTGATTTCTTGGATTCTACTTGTGTTTTGCTATGAAATGTGAGGGTTTATGCATTTATCTTGTGATATTGCATATCTAGAGCTTGTGTTTAAGGTTCCTTTGTGCCATTGCTTGGCATTTTCATGGTTCAAGTCATTTTGTTGTATTGGGTGAGATTTGACATGTTTTGGACTTGAATTTGTGTTTGGAGAAGAAAATCCCCGAAGGGATTTGTTGTGGAACAGGAATGTTCCCGCGGGCGGGGCACCACCCGTCGGCCTACCCGCGGGTACAAAGCCCTGTGGGAATGTGTTCCCGCGGGCGGAACCACGGGTGGGGCACTACCCGTGGGTCCACCCGCGGGTACATGATGGTGTTTGTTCGGGATTTGTTCCCCGTGATTCGGTTGTCTCGTTATGTGATCTTTTGACTTCCCGTTGTTCTTTTGTGGAACTATTTGAGCGTCTTCTTGATGTTTCGTATGTCTAGAACTATATGGTAGGTATCCATGTAGGACTTTGGTGTCTTGAATCGTGCTAAGTGTTCAACATTGTGTTTGGTTGAACCAAGAGGTGTCTTGTGTGTTCCTCGGAACTATCTTAAGTTTCTCCGTTGTTAAGCATGCTAGTTTATTGTCTTAATGCTAGCGTGTGTGTTGTTTGTACCTTCCGTTTGGTTGATGATAACTTGTGTTATACATCGTTGTTGTCGTTGGGTTGTGACCCATTCCTTGATTGAGTATGGTTTCATACCTTCGTTGTAATCCGTTGTTTGACTCGTGTGAGTTGTGGTGCGTGTGTGGCTTTACCTGGATTGCACGATTAGTGGTATGGGACACTAGTCACCAAGGTATTGCAGCGGTGCTCATGGTGGCCGTGACGTGATTATGGAGATGTGTTCCTTCGAGTAAGGTTCACGTGATTGGGGGATAACATGTGTTATCTGGGCATGTATTTCGCCGTGTACGGTACCTTGTGTACTATGAATTGGTGGTCTTGTTGGTGGTTTGTTGGTGGGGGACGACGGTCCCAGGAGGGAAAAGGTTGGACTAAGAAGTACAGGGGTCCTGGAGGTAATGGTTGGCATGAAGGTAGCCATAAGGTTGGAACAGGGCATAAGGAAGACATATCAACTCGTGATGGGTGATGTCACGAGGGCTTGTGTAGCCGTTGTGGTAAGTTCTCTTTCTTGTGACGTGTGTAGTCACAAGGGCATGTGTTGCCATGGGTGAGTCTTATTCCTTTGTGTTGTGGTTAACCTTTGTGGTTTGGGATGTGTTCCCGTGTTATCTTTGAGAGTGATGAGTCTTGTGTTGTCTGTTGATCTTGGCTTTTGACTTATATACTTATGTATTCCGTTCCGAAAATGGTTTTATGACTTATATCTACCTATATATGATACTTAACGGTATTGGTGCGTTACCAGCATTATCGCTGACCGGGCGTCGTCCCAATGTTTATCTTTGTATCTTTCAGGTGATGTTTAGACGAGCGCGATGTCTAGAGCCTGGTAGCTTAGCACCTTTATCCTTGTGTTTGTGGCCTGTGCGCCAATGTAGTTAAACTGATGTTTTGGGATAGATGTATACACTTGCAGATTGTTCGCTTTAGTGTTTACCGAGTTTGGTAGACGTGGCATAACACCCCATTGGATTTCTTTTTATCCAGTTTTCGTTTTATCTTCCGCTGTGCTAGTTTTGTTGTTTAATCTGCATGTGTTAGGGCTTTTATTTGGGCCTTGTTTGGGGGGGGGGGGGGGGGGGGATGTGACAACAATTCAGTTAGGCTAATCTATCTTCATCCTCTCCAGATGATCTACGCAAAAATAGAATAGTTAACAATTAAATCTACATACGCCAGAATGCAAAACAAAGAGTCAAAGATCCAAAACACACCAAAATTACCAATAAAATTACAGTGAAAAAAATTAAATAGTCACTAAAATTTTAACCAATAAATAATGTGAATTTTTATTTGTGCTCTAAGATCAGAACAGAAAACTAAAGCCACAAGAGAAGTAATTACTAAGATAATCTACAAGGATTCTTTCGTTGCAGAAGCGGCCAGTAGGTTGTCGACTTGGCGAGTGTCGAAATCCCATCCGTAAGAAAGCCCGTCGGCTGAACGAACTTGCGAAGAAAAAGTGTGGTTTCCATAGTCGACAAAGGAGTCTCCAATCACGAACAAAGCCGGAACAAGCAGCGGAGAAGGACTGTTCGGAGACAGAGCAGGAGCATCGTTGATGAAACCTTGAACGTATCTGTAGGCTTGGTCCGTTTGGAGCAGACGGAAGGAAAGGGGAGGGGAAGGGAGGGGATCTGTAGTAATGCAACCCAAACAACTGAATATCCATTAAGAGTACCAGTTGGGCCAATCACAAGGTCTAAGTCCAAACAATTAAGACAACTCTTTATTGGTTATGTTCAAAAATGGTGGAAATCCAATTCAAGCCCAATTGCAAATGATGGCGAAGAACTCAAGGCTTTTTATAATTGTTTAAGTGCTGATTTTGGTGATTAAATTAGGCCCAAATCAGCCCTATTATTTTTGGTCATCATTAATTTAAATTGTTTGGCATAAAAGAGAAAACACTAGTTGTATTTAGAAAGGATTTCTTAAATCCTTTTCTAAATAAAACTCTATTTACTTGTTTTCTATATTAGGTTTAGGACTCTTTTTCCCATTGTATTTAGATTACAATGCTACCCTATACCTATAAATAAGGCACATCCATATCAGTTTTGAGCAGGCTTTAATTCAATAAAATTCTTAAGTTTTTCTTTACACTTGTGTAAGAAACCTTATGGCTAATTGTGGACTCAATTAGTGGCTAGTCGTGGACTCGACTAGCAAATTGATTCGTGGACTCGAATCAATCTTACTTTCTTCAACCTTAGATTTAGGTTCGTGGACTCGTTCTTGAATCGAAGGAAACTAGATCCGAATCTAGTTGATTGAAGATTGCAACATCGAGGTACTTGAAGCTACATGGGATTCTTCCAAGTCTTTGAGGATTCGAGACAAAGGGTTTCTCGTGAGGTTTAAGGTATTTTGATCCATCTCTATCTTTGCATTGAGAGTAATCTTGGGACAATAATCCATTTTATTTGAGCCTTGGACTAGGTTCATATCAATTTGGTATTCAGAGCCTAGGTTTGTCTCATTATCATTGGAAATTTGGTTTCTTTGGTTCCCTAGGTTTATCTCGCTCTTATCTTACATACTACTTTTTTTCGTGTCTTATTCATTTAAAAAACCCCAAAAAAATTTTCTTTTGCATTCTTGATTGTGTTCTTGAATCTTGATACATGTTCTCCAGTTTCTTGAAAAACAATCCCGAAAGTGTTTTCCCTTTTTCCCGTCCAATATCAACGAGACCTCACACATCCTAAGCACCATATTATCACACATTCTGTCAGGAAAACAACCCCATATCACCCTTACCTATATCCAAAGCGCATTTACGCGCAATCACGTCGCAATCACACCCTGTCCAGATTTCCGCGTTCTGTGACTAGTTTCAAAGAATGACCTATATCTCGAGATCCACCGATTAGTTTTATCTGAAATTAGGATATGTTGTAGATCTCTTATGGGGCGTTCTTTTGATATATTATACACTGTCTAATTCCTTCTGGTTAGTGAGATATTGATTTTCAAAGTCAGGGCATTGTTTTTGTTTTTCTAGGCGATTCTTGAAATTCTTGATTCTGTTTTGAAGGGGTTGTGTGGATCCTCTTGGTCCGAAATTTTTGTTGATATTTACAGTATTTATTTGGAGGTTATTTATCAAAAAAAAAAAAAGAGAAAGCAAAAGAAGAAGAAGAAGAATAAGGTTGGGGAAAGAATAAGGTTGGTAGGAGAATCTTGGTGGGAAAAGGAAGGGGAAAAGTATAAGGTTGGAAGGAGTTCTTGATAGATTCCTATTTAGTTGTGGTATACTTGAACCCCTCTTACGTTCTATTTGTCTCTATCTATTGATATTGGTCTTGCATATCTTTCTGCCATACATCCTTCTTTGGTTTCCTTTTTCTTTCAAATCTTATTTAGTTTCTTTGCTCGTATTGTCCTTTTTCTTTGTTTCTTGCTCTCAATTTTATTACCTACCTCACGATACACCCTTACTCTCAAAGGCTTGTGAAGTCTTCCAAGGTACGTTTTCTTGAACTTTGAGGTTGAATCCATATCAATTTGAGTACCGGACTAGAATTTTCCTTTTTGGAAAAAGGCTGGTGAGAGTATCTGCCACCTTGAGCGATACATGAGTGGAGTGTGTGTTTGTAAGAGTGTGTAGTGCACCCCCAGAGCTATATAATCCACCTCTTACCTGCGAGCTGAGAATAGTGAGGGAGCGAGCCAACTTTTTGGTTTCACTAACGTGTCTACTCACACATCTTTTTGTTTAGAATTTTTTTTTTCCTCTACAGATGGATGAACAAGTTCCAAACCCACCCCAGACATTGGAAGAAAAAATAGATGCTCTAACCTTCGCCATGGACGGGTTACTCACACGAATGACTAATCTGGAGCAACGCTCACAGCAAGTGCAACCACCACACAATGATGAGCGACACCTGCCACCAGCAGGGAGAGTGGATCCTAGATGTCAAAGGATCCAACAGCCTAATGAGGAGTTAGGAAACATTAAACTTGAAATTCCTAACTTCTCTGGTGAGAAGGAGCAACAGAGTATATAGAATGGGAGAATGTTGTTGAAACACTTTTTAATTTAAAGCACTATTCTGATGTTACAAAAATTAGGCTAGTTGCTACATCTTTTAAGGGGTATGCAGTATCTTGGTGGAGAAAAAGAAATAGGGAGAGAGTTGCTGATTTTATTCCCTATGAATCTTGGGTTCAAGTAAGGGAAGATATGCGCCTAACCTTTCGCCCTAAATCTTTTTTCTATGATCTTGAAAGAAAATTGCAGGGAACTGTTCAGGGATCAATGTCGGTTGATGACTATCACCGAACAATCAATATTTTGCTTGAGCAAGGGGACATACATGAAGAGGCAAGAACTATTGCTCGTTTCTTACATGGATTGAACAAAGAAATCCGGTGGGGAATGAGTACACAAAGATATGACACCCTTGATGATGCCTTGTATGCTGCACGCGAATCTGAAGTAAAAATCAAAGAGATGAAGATGTACAAGCCCAACAATGGTGCATCAAGATGGAACAACACTCGTTCTACCCCTCAAAGGCGTGATGAACGCCCTCTTCCAAGAGATGATTCACGAGACAAAGGTAAGGAAAAGGTAAGTGAGGCAGTGAGGCCTCAACGTGATAGAGAATTGATTTGTTATAGATGTAATGGAAGAGGCCATATGGCTCGTGATTGTCCTAACAAGAGGGTAGTTAAGATAACAAAACAATGTGAAAAGTTTGCCTCTTGTCTTGAATATGAGTCTGAGGATGAGGTTAGTGACCATTTGGAAACCCCCAATGAGCATGTTGAGGAGGAACCACCTTTACCTTTAGATTTTGATTATGAATATGCTGATAGTGAGTCTATTCATACTCTTGTTGTTAAGAAGGTTTTGAATGTTCATCCTTTAAAAGAAGATGAGTCTCAAAGAGAAAATATATTTTATGCTAAAGGGTCAATTAGAGGGAATGCTTGTACTGTGATAATAGATTCTGGAAGTTGCACAAATGTGGCTAGTGCTGCTATGGTTAAATTTCTTCAATTACCTTTGCTTGATCACCCAAATCCATATCGTTTGCAATGGTTAACCGATGCAAGAGAAGTTAGAGTAACAAAGCAGGCTTTTATTCCTTTATCTATTAACAGTTACTCTGATGAAATTTTGTGTGATATTGTCCCAATGCAGGCTGCTCATGTGCTGTTAGGTATACCGTGGCAATTTGATAGAAAAATCACTTTTGATGGAATGATGAACACTTATGTGTTTCACATGGATGGAGTTAGATATGTCTTGTCTCCTTTGACTCCTAAACAGGTGGAAGAAATACTATTGAAATCAAGGAAGGCATCAAAAGAGGCGAAATCAGTGCCATATTCCCCCTATCCAAAATCAAAGCCTCCACCTCCTCCAATATCCCTTTCCACGCCATTTTCATCTCAAAACCCAGCAAAGGAATCACCACATCAGCCCTCTCTTCTTGCAACAAAAAATGACATTAAGAAGGCAATAAGAAGGGGAGACACGTTTAACTTACTTTTCATTCATAAGCTTACCACTGATCTTGATTCTTCTCTTGTGTTACACTCTAAATCTTGTTTTCGTAATGCCTCTATTGATGAATTGCTTGTTGATTTTTCAGATTTATTCCCTAAAGAGATGCCAAAAGGATTGCCACCACTTAGAGGGATTGAGCATCAAATCGACTTTGTCCCTGGATCTACCTTGCCAAACCGACCAGCCTACAAGACCAATCCCATGAAAGCAAAGGAAATCCAGAAACAGGTTGAAGAGCTTCTTGAAATTGGACATATTCGAGAAAGCTTGAGTCCGTGTGTCGTTCCAGTGCTCATTGTCCCAAAAAAAAAAGACGGTACATGGAGAATGTGTGTTGATTGTCGTGCAATCAACAATATAACTATTAAGTATAGATTTCCTATTCCTCGACTTGATGATATGCTTGATGAACTTTATGGAGCTAAGTACTTTAGCAAGGTGGATTTGAAACGAGGATATCATCAAATCAGGATGAAAGAAGTTGATGAGTGGAAAACAGCCTTTAAAACAAAGCATGGTTTATATGAGTGGTTAGTCATGCCTTTTGGCTTAACTAATGCCCCTAGCACATTCATGAGGCTTATGAACCATGTTTTGAGGAAATTTATTGGTAATTTTGTTGTTGTTTACTTTGATGATATTCTGATTTATAGCAAGTCACAAGAAAAACACTTGAAACACCTTCGATTAGTTTTTCTTGAACTTAGGGCTGCACAGTTGTATGTCAATCTTGAGAAGTGTTCTTTTATGTCTGAGAGTGTTGAGTTTTTAGGATTTCATGTTAGTATAGAAGGTGTGACCATGGATTCAAAAAAGGTTGAAGCTATCACAAGTTGGCCAAAGCCAACTAATGTATCTAACTTGCGTAGTTTTCTTGGACTGGCAGGTTTCTACAGAAAGTTTGTTCGTGATTTCAGCTCCATAGCAGCCCCTATGCATGAGTTGATTAAGAAAGACACCATCTTCAAATGGGGGCCTAAACAGGAACAAGCTTTTGCTACATTGAAAGAGAAACTCACCACCGCTCCTGTTCTAGTTTTGCCTTGTTTTGATAAAACTTTTGAACTAGAATGTGATGCTTCTGGCATTGGAATTGGTGCTGTAATGATGCAGGATAAACGCCCCATTGCCTATTTTAGTGAGAAGTTGGGTGGCGCAACACTCAACTATCCCACATATGATAAAGAACTTTATGCCATTATAAGAGCCTTGGAAACTTGGCAACATTATTTATGGTTTAAAGACTTTATTTTACACACTGATCATGAAGCCTTAAAACATTTGAAAGGCCAAGGTAAGTTGAATAAGAGACATGCTAAATGGCTCGAGTTCATTGAAGCTTTTCCTTATAAAATTGCCTACAAGAAAGGTACGGAAAACAAAGTGGCTGATGCTTTATCTAGGAGATATACTTTACTTGCTACTTTACATGCTAAGTTTCTTGGTTTTGATTTCATTAAGTCTCTCTATGCTAGTGATTCAGTGTTTGGCGAGATCTACACCTCTTGTGTACGATCTCCTTTGGGAAAGTTTTACTTGTCAGATGGGTTTTTGTTTAAGGAAAATAAAGTGTGCATTCCTAATTGTTCCTTGCGTGTGAGTTTGATCACTGAATCACATGGAGGTGGTCTTATGGGACACTTCGGTATTTCTAAAACCTATGATGTGTTGCATGAATACTTTTATTGGCCTAGAATGAAAAAAGACGTTGAGACTTTTGTGAATAATTATACTACATGTCACCATGCTAAGTCCAAATCACTTCCCCAAGGGCTTTACACACCACTTTCTGTTCCTAGCGGCCCGTGGCTTGATATTTCTATGGATTTTGTTCTAGGGTTACCTATGAGTTCTAAGAGAAAAGATTCTATTTTTGTTGTAGTTGATCGTTTTAGTAAGATGGCTAGATTTATTGCTTGCACCAAAACTGATGATGCAACTCATATTGCTAATCTTTTCTTTGCTGAGATTGTTAAATTGCATGGCATCCCTAAGACTATTGTTTCTGATAGAGATTCTAAATTTCTTAGCCACTTTTGGCGTGTTCTGTGAGCTAAAATTGGGACTAAGTTGCTATTTTCTACTACTTGTCATCCTCAAACTGATGGACAAACAGAAGTAGTTAATAGAACCTTATCCCAATTACTTAGAAGTGTGATCTCTAAAAATCTAAAATCATGGGAAGAATGTTTGCCTCATGTTGAATTCGCTTATAATCGTGCAATACATTCAACCACTAACATGTCTCCTTTTGAAGTTGTGTATGGTTTCAATCCGTTATCTCCCATAGACTTACTTGCTTTGCCTTACAATCTGCAGGATAGCTTAGATGGAGAAGAACGTGCCAAGAAGATCAAGGAGATGCATGTTAAAGTCAAAGAACAAATTGAGAAAAGGAACGAACAAATAGCTGCTCGAGTGAACAAGACAAGGAAAAAGATCACATTCGAGCCTGGAGATTGGGTGTGGATTCACTTGCGCAAAGACCGTTTTCCCCGCGAAAGAAAGTCAAAGCTTAACCAACGTGGAGATGGCCCATTTCAAGTTATATCACGGATTGGAGATAATGCATATAAGGTTGATCTTAGAGGAGAATACAATGTCTCTTCTACTTTCAATGTTTCAGACATATGGACTCAATTAGTGGCTAGTCGTGGACTCGACTAGCAAATTGATTCGTGGACTCGAATCAATCTTACTTTCTTCAACCTTAGATTTAGGTTCGTGGACTCGTTCTTGAATCGAAGGAAACTAGATCCGACTCTAGTTGATTGAAGATTGCAACATCGAGGTACTTGAAGCTACAGGGGATTCTTCCAAGTCTTTGAGGATTCGAGACAAAGGGTTTCTCGTGAGGTTTAAGATATTTTGATCCATCTATATCTTTGCATTGAGAGTAATCTTGGGACAATAATCCATTTTATTTGAGCCTTGGACTAGGTTCATATCATGTAGGCTTGGTCTGCTTAAAGCAGACGGAAGTAGGTGCACTTGTAAGTGATTTTACTTGCACTTCGATGTTCAATTATTTACGAAAATATCACCATGTTTTTTTTAAAGTTATTAGATCTGGACACGTGCCGCACGCTGATTTGTTCGTATATTCCTTCCTGGGCACTTATTCGCACCTGAGTGCATATATATATATATATATATATATATATATATATATATATATATATATATATATATATATATATATATATATATATATATATATATATATATATATATATATATATATTAGTATTTTTATGCGTACATATATTTTTATATGCGATGCGCAAAAAATAGGTGCCCAATATTAATACATCGTATTAAAATTTTAAATTTATTTAGATTTTAGATATTTAAATTATTCTAAATAATAATAATAATAATAATAATAATAATAATAATAATAATAATAATAATGTAAATCATTTTTATAAATTTGATATTTATATTTATGTAATAATTAACATATAACACTAAATATTTAATGTGTATATATTATTATTAATTACCAGGACTATGTGGTCTAATAGTATCCGGGTTGGACTTCCATTTGGAAGGTTATGAGTTCGAGTTGGCTCTTTGTGTTTCAGTAGGTTGGGAACGTATATTAATAGATACTAAATTGTAATAGAGCTAGTAGCATTCAAAAAACAAATATTATTATTAATGAAGAAAATAAGAAAATATATTTTGGATGTATGTGCATGATAACAATAGTGGAAAAGATAACGGAAGTTATAATGGTAGGGGTATGTTTGTCCAAAATATTTTAAAGTAGACGGAAGGAAAGGTGAAGGGAGCGATGGTTTATAGAGTTATATAAAAACATGTAGGTAAAAAAGTATATATATATATATATATATATATATATATATATATATATATATATATATATATATATATATATATAAACAGGCCTGGCCTGCGGGCTCACAGGCCAGACCTTATTTATATAGGCCTAGGCCTATTTAGTAAATAATCTTAAATTGGGCCTAAGCTTGACGTATTTATTAAATAGGCCAGGCCCTAAACAGGCCAGGCCATAGGCTCCTACAAAGGGGCCTGGCCTATTCTCCCCTCTGTGCATACCAATTGTGAACAATGTCACATTGGTGTCTATACATTGTTGTGTAGTTTTGATATCACACACACACACACGCACACACACACACACACACACATATACGATCGCGTTCTGCCCGCCTAGGAGAGTACTGAGAACCATTTAGGACGTTATAACTAGGTGTGTTTATAATTATAAGTAGGTCCATCTAGGTGCATGAATGTTAACTAGGTGCATCTTTAGTTATAAGTAGTTGCATTTTGGTGCATGAATGTTAATAAGGTAAAATTACATGCACTTGTATGTGAAAGTAGGCGCACTCGTAAGTGTTTTACCGGAACTTTTTACTTGCAAACGTGCACCAACTACTTGCATATATTGCACATTTACGAGCACCAAAGGACACGTGGTGCGCGCTGGATCGTTCTCACTTCTCTCTTGGGCGTCCGTTCGCATGAGAGTGCGTTCATATATATATATATATATATATATATATAATTACGTTCAAATGCGGTTGGTGCGCCCATGTGCAGTTGTGGGGTGAGAGGTGAGCATTTGATTTTGATTAAATCAACGTCCATGATTACCAAAATAAAAAAAAAAAAGCGGTGGAAATTTGGTAATTTTTGCATCTAGGTCAAATTTAAGGTGCGTGAGTTTTGTGCTTAAGGTGCGTGTGTTTTGTCCTTAAGCGTTCGTTCGCATAAGAGTGCGCTCATACATACATACATACATACATACATATATACATATATATATATATATATATATATATATATATATATATATATATATATATATATATATATATATATATATATATATATATATATGTTCAAATGCGGTTGGTGCGCCCAGGTGCAGTTGTGCAGTGAGAGCTGAGCCATTGACTTTGATTAAACATCAACGTCCATGATTACCAAAATTAAAAAAAAAAAGCGGTGGCAATTTGGTAATTTTTGCATCTAGGTCAAATTTAAGGTGAGTGACTTTTGTGCTTAAGGTGCGTGAGTTTTGTGCTTAAGGTGCGTGGGTTCTTGATGTGAGTAGTTTCGGGGACTGGCGTCCTCTCACAGGTCAGCTGGTCACACTCCAGGAGCTTGCTGATCTTTTGGGTGCAGAGGAGTTTCTTTCCGGCGGGCATGGAGGCTTTTCGCCGACAGCGTTTTGGGCTAGTTGTGGTGGTAACCAGAATGGCCGAGGAGGTTAGTCACATGGTGGATGAGGTTGGAATTCCAGTCAGAACAGTGAAAATTCCGGTCAATCATGCGGTGGTGGCGGTTCCTGGAATAGTGGTGGCATACGTCAAGGTGGATGTCGAAACGAAACCCAAATGCCAATTGTGTTCGACCCTTGGTGTAACACCCCACTTTTTCTATCTGTTAATCGCAACTCTAATCTAGACATTAACATAAACTAAGCAGTGGAATTAACACTAAAACGATAACTAGTGGGAATGTCGCTGCCACAACCATCACTCCGTGGTGATTGCACAGGGGTGAAACTAGAAATAACATAAATATCTAACATCCATAATAAATACTGAAAACATAAGGGGGAATAACGTCACCCCAAAAGTGTACATCATCCTCAAAACATAACATCAATCATGAGTCTAAAATCCATAACAAAGTCATAAATAACTAGAGTTTAGACATCTCAAACTACGAGACTAATCTAACTCGATCTCTTCTCACTGTTGGGCCCACCTGAAAGGGGTTTTGCAAGCAACACATAGAAAAATAGGAAAGCACCCGTTAGGTTAGTCACGTGGTAGAGGAGGTTGGAATTCCAGTCAGAACAGTGAAAATTCCGGTCAATCATGCGGTGGTGGCGGTTCCTGGAATAGTGGTGGCGGACGTCAAGGTGGAGGTTGAAACGGAAATTGGCAACCGAAATGCCAATTGTGTTCGACCCTTGGTGTAACACGCCACTTTTTCTATCTCTTAATCACAACTCAAATCTAGACATTAACATAAACTAAGCAGCGGAATTAACACTAAAACGATAACTAGTGGGAATGTCACCGCCGCAACCATCATTCCGTGGTGATTGCACATGAGTGAAACAAGAAATAACATAAATATCTAACATCCATAATAAATACTGAAAACATAAGGGGGAATAACGTCACCCCAAAAGACTACATCATCCTCAAAACATAACATCAATCATGAGTCTAAAATCCATAACAAAGTCATAAATAACTAGAGTTTAGACATCTCAAACTACGAGACTAATCTAACTCGATCGCTTCTCACTGCTGGGCTAATAGGAACCAGCACACATGGAATCCAATAAGGGTCTATAGTGGGCTCATCACAAGGCCAAAAAGTACATCCTTAAAGCATCATTGGTGGAAAAATCAAGGAATTCCAATAATAATTCCATTCGATAGAGGAAAGTATTATAGTGGCCCGTTTCAAGTGATGTCACGGATCGAAGACAATGTTTATAAGATTCGAGGTCGAATCATTTTTCAAGAAGGGGAGGATGATGCGGCCCAACATAATGAAGATCCATTAATATTACAAATTGGGCCAATCACAAGATCCGAGGCCCAAATCAGCTTTATTATTTGTGGTCATCATTTATTTTAAATTGTTTAGAATTAAAGAGAAAACACTAGTTGTATTTAGAAAGGATTCCTTAAATCCTTTTCTAAATAAAACTCTATTTACTTGTTTTCTAGATTAGGTTTAGGACTCTTTTTCCCATTGTATTTAGATTACAATGCTGCCCTATACCTATAAATAGGGCACATCCATATCAGTTTTGGGGAGACTTTAATTCAATAAAATTCTTAAGTTTTTCTTTACACTTGTGTAAGAAACCTTATAGCTAATTGTGGACTCAATTAGTGACTAGTCGTGGACTCGACTAGCAAATTGATTCGTGGACTCGAATCAATCTTACTTTCTTCAACCTTAGATTTAGGTTCGTGGACTCGTTCTTGAATCGAAGGAAACTAGATCCGACTCTAGTTGATTGAAGATTGCATCATCGAGGTACTTAAAGCTACAATGGGATTCTTCCAAGTCTTTGAGGATTCGAGACAAAGGGTTTCTCGTGATGTTTAAGGTATTTCGATCCATCTCTATCTTTAGTTTTGAGAGCATTCTTGGGACAATATTCCATATTTATTTGAACCTTGGACTAGGTTCATATCCATGGATTTTGTGTTTGGTTTAGCCTTAAGCTCTAGAAGGAAAGATGTTGAGCTTGTTGAAAATTCAAACAAGATGGCTAAATTTAATATGTCTCGTTTTGCTGATCTATTACTATCCAGAATGTTTAAATTCCATGATGTGTCATTAGACTTAATTGCCTTACTTGTTGATTGTAGGATGATGATTGGAGCGACTCGTGTCAAGCATCCCAAGAAAAATTTCCATGAGCGTGATAAAACAGAAAGTGAGCTTGCTACTTTGTCTTTCATTGAAGATTTGGATTCGAGGACGAATCCTTTTCAAGAATGGGAGAATAATAGGAACCAGCACACATGGAATCCAATAAGGGTCTATAGTGGGCTCATCACAAGGCCAAAAAGTACATCCTTAAAGCATCATTGGTGGAAAAATCAAGGAATTCCAATAATAATTCCATTCGATAGAGGAAAGTATTATAGTGGCCCGTTTCAAGTGATGTCACGGATCGAAGACAATGTTTATAAGATTCGAGGTCGAATCATTTTCAAGAAGGGGAGGATGATGCGGCCCAACATAATGAAGATCCATTAATATTACAAATTGGGCCAATCACAAGATCCGAGGCCCAAATCAGCTTTATTATTTGTGGTCATCATTTATTTTAAATTGTTTAGAATTAAAGAGAAAACACTAGTTGTATTTAGAAAGGTGATGTGGATTCCACCGGCTTGATATTGGATTTAAAGGCCTAGAACTCCACAGCTCAAGTCACGATCCGCTTTCTCAATTTCTGTGTACTGATTTTGAAGTGTAGGGGTTGTTTTTGTGGATTGTGGTTGATGTGGGGTATGGGAAATGGTTGAGGACGTGTATGGATGAATTGGGAAGCCGCCACACCGGGTTGAAGGGTGATAAGGCCAATTGAGACGCCACAAGGAGGGTAATATCCTTGATAAGTCAGAAATTCTTCCTAGAATGCTAGAAAGGAAATGGAAGTGCAAAGCACATATCCAAATGAATTCAACTTCAATAATCTACCCAAAAATGAGTTCTTTAGCCCTTTAAAAAGGGCTATACACGTTCAAAGAAGATGCATTTACTCCTTAGCTTGTAACATAAAAATACTTAAATTCAGAAATTACTACTATTGAATTTTGAAGTAAATGACACTTAATTCTTCCATGTGACTTGAGTTTAGCTCCTTTTGTCTTCTCCTAAGCTTAAGCCACGAAATTGGACCACTCTTAAAGGATTTCCCCACTTATTTTATGCCCAACTTATTGTTTCAATTCAGCACAACCAGCTTGGCACATTTCTTCAACAATTTGGTCTTCAAATTCTAGTTGGGCCTTGATTCTTTGTTGGTATTTAAATGGCAGCTTCTAAGGCCTCCAAATGCAAGGTTAAGATATTGACCCACTTGGTATCTTCCATGTTAAGTCCATCAAGTATCTTGGTGCCATCTTCTTGCCAAAGTGTATGGATCAGTCCATTCATGGCCTCTTGCAAGTTTTTGGCTCTTGAACGAGTAATTGGACCTTCTCTTATTTGAAGTGGGTCTCCAAGCCTTTGGTTGTCCACAACATTTCTCCCCTCTTCAAAAGGATTCGCCCACGAATCTTCATCACCAACATCAAAGGGAGACAAATCAGCTACGTTGAATGTTGTGCTCACATTATACTCACCGGGTAACTCTAGGACATATGCATTGTCATTCACTCTTGAAAGCACTTGAAAGCACTTAGACTTCCTTTGGGCAGGAAAACGTTCTTTTCTCAAATGCACCCAAACCCAATCTCCAGGTTTAAAGATCATTGGTTTACGCCCCTTATTGACAAACTTTGCAATTTGCTCATTTTTCCTTGCAATTTGGCGTGTCACTTTTTCATGGGTTGTCTTGACTGCCTCCGCCCTCTTTGCTCCATCTGTATTCAACACTTCCTTAATAGGCAAAGGAATTAAATCCAATGGGGTTAGTGGTTGAAATCCATAAACAATTTCAAAAGGAGATAACCCAGTGGTGCTATTAACATGGCGATTGTAAGCAAATTCAGCAAATGGCAAGCAATTTTCCCAAGTCTTTAAATTTTTCTTAACTAAAACCCTTAGTAAGGTTCCTAAAGTCCTATTTACTACTTCAGTTTGCCCATCAGTTTGAGGGTGACTAGTAGTAGAAAATAAGAGTTTAGTTCCTAGTTTTCCCCATAGGGTTTTCCAAAAGTAGCTAAGAAACTTCACATCACGATCTGAAACAATTGACTTAGGCATGCCATGCAAACGCACAATTTCTCTAAAGAAAATATCAGCCACATATTTAGCATCATCAGTTTTATGGCAAGGAACAAAGTGTGCCATTTTTGAAAAGCGGTCCACCACAACATATATAGAATCATGTCCCTTTTGTGTTCTAGGCAGCCCAAGGACAAAATCCATTGAGATATCAATCCAAGGATGTTCAGCCACAGGTAAGGGTTGATAAAGTCCATGAGGCATGCTTTTAGACTTAGCTTGCCTACACACTATGCATCTAGAACAAACCCTATGAACGTCTCGTTTCATTTTAGGCCAATAAAAATGTTCACATAAGACATCATAAGTCTTATGGATCCCATAATGCCCCATAAGGCCTCCTCCATGGGCTTCCTTGACTAGCAATTCCCTTAAAGAGCACATAGGAATGCATAGTCTATCAGCCTTAAACAAAACCCTTCATGCACATAGAATTTGTCATGAGAACTATTTTTGCATGCATGAAAGATATTGGCAAAGTAATGATCATTTGCATACAAGTCTTTAATATGCTCAAAACCCAGAAATCGTGTATGCAAAGAGGTAAGTAAGGAGTATCTACGGGAAAGTGCATCAGCAACCACATTATCCCTACCATGCTTATATTGGATCACATAAGGAAAAGATTCAATATATTCAACCCACTTAGCATGGTGCCTATTGAGTTTGCCTTGACCTCGCAAATATTTCAAAGACTCATGGTCAGTATGAATGACAAACTCTTTAGGTTTCAAATAGTGCTCCCAATGTTCCAATGCTCTAACTAGAGCAAGGAACTCCTTATCATAAGTTGGATAATTTAGGCTTGCCCCATTTAGTTTTTCACTAAAATAGGCAATTGGTTTGCCACCTTGCATGAGGACGGCCCCAATACCAACTCCGGAAGCATCACAATCAATCTCAAAGGCTGCTTCAAAATTTGGAAGAGCAAGAATAGGAGAAGAACTCAATTTTTCTTTTAAAATTTTAAAAGCTTCATCTTGCCTCTCTCCCCAAATAAACCCAACATTCTTTTTTATCACCTCAGTTAGTGGAGCAGCAATAGTACTAAAGTCTTTCACAAAACGACGATAGAAACTAGCTAGGCCGTGAAAGCTTCGTACCTCACTAACTGTCCTCGGTGTTGGCCATTCAAGGATAGCCTTAACTTTAGCTCCATCAACCTCAATTCCATTTGCACTCACAATATAGCCAAGAAAGTGAATTGAAGATGTACAAAATTCACACTTTTCAAGGTTGGCATATAGTTTATGCTTCCTTAAAATGGTGAATATTTTGTGCAAGTGTGTGACATGTTCATTCAAATCATGGCTGTAAATAAGAATATCATCAAAGTAAACCACCACAAACTCACCAATATACTCCCGTAGCACATGATTCATGAGCCTCATGAAAGTGCTAGGAGCATTTGTGAGTCCAAATGGCATGACACGGGCAATGGTGCTTTGTGGATCCTCCTCCAAACCCAGCTTTGTCATCAACTTCTCATTTTCATGGTCATATTCAGCTACGGACAGCCTCCCTTGCACCAAATCTTGGAGTTGTTGATAGAGCTCACGGTAGTACCAAGTTGGAATGAACTTCTTGCGCATGGCTATCTTCATTTCTCTCCATGATTCAATAGGACGGTCTCCACTTCTTCTCCTTGTCAACACTAACTTATCCCACCATAAAGTGGCATAATCAGTGAATTCCAAGGATGCCAATTTCACCTTCTTCCTCTCCGAATAATTGTGACAATCAAACACCCTCTCTACCTTACTCTCCCACTCTAGATAGGCATCTGGATCACTCTTCTCCTGGAAATTAGGCATACTCATTTTAATGTTGCCCAAATCATCGTCTACATCCCTTCTTGCTGCCCTTCTTCTCTGATGAGGTCATGACGACAACAATTTAAAAGATCATTATGTTGGTCCAAAAATGATGAAGAAGAAGGTCCTAGAAGGCTCATTGAACATATTCATCATTGAAATGAAGTCATGTAGTTATTTTAGTTATTTAAAATGCATTTATGTTAAAATTTAATATTAGGAGACTCTTAACTCTTTGTTTTCCATTTGAAAGTTATGTATTAGCCTATATAAAGGCTAAACACAACCAGAATTTTAGGGATAGAGATGAATGAAGTTGAATGAAAGAAATGCTTAGGCATTTTGTTGTCTCTCTTGTGTGTTGAGAGATGTTATTCTAGGCTTATCAAGATAATACCAATCTTGTGGTGCCATCCATTCCTTATCACCTAGGACCAAGGTGTGGCGGAAATATCTTTATAGAAAAACACAAAAATAATCCCCCAAACCAACCCCTACATCAACCAATTCCATCTCCAACACCCTCAAACCGTAATTATTGTTCCTGCTATTTTGGTGAGGAAAAGATCGGGCAACCGGAGGAATCTTTGGTGAATCAAATCTTGAGTTCATCCCCCAAAGATCCACATCAAGATTTAACTGATGTGGATCTTTGGGGGATGAACTCAAGATTCGATTCACCAAAGATCCACATCAGTTTGGTATCAGAGCTTTGGGTTCATTCCTCACACAAAAAAGGTTAACACTCTACCAATCAATTCTTGTTTCTTGTTTCTGCAGAAAATTTTCAGCCTGCGTCTTCAGAAAGAAAAATTCCAAAAAAATACTTCCACATATCCAATTGTGTTGAAATTTTTTCTGGAAGTATCCAACCTATTACTCTAATGTTTGATGAAAGTTTTTTGTTAAAATCATACTCCTAGAAACACAGAAAATTATCTAAAGTCAACACAACCGTAAGATTCTACCCAGAAATTTTTCTTCCTGTCCAGTCCAAAAGAAAATTTTGGGAGAAATACTTCCACATACCCTTTTGCCCTTAAAATTTTTATGGTTGAATACAACCCATAGTTCTTGCTAACCATAAAAAAAATTTGGTCAAAATATCATCCATAAAATTCCAGAAAATTCATCAAAGTCACTCTTAAAGTCTGTCCAGATTTGTGTTGCCATTCCTTGTGTTTTCTAGTTTAAAGTTCATTGCTTCATATCATCCATGGAGTCTTTTGAGTTAAATACACTTCAACAAGGATCTCTTATGTGGAAGAATTCTACAATAAGTTAAGAGATTTGATGATCCGTGATGGCGTGATTGAACTCGCTGTTATTACCAAGAATAGATTTGTGTATGGTATTAGAAAAGAAATTGCACGGTTGCTTCCTCATCGGTGCAAGTGCTTGTTTACTTTACTATTCCATGCCAAACAAATTGAAGAGAAATTGCAGCAAAAAGATGTCGAGAATTCGATACCTTTTTCCTTGTCATACGTGGAGGGCTCAAAAGAAATGAATGAGGATGTAAACATGTGTGAAAAAAAATGTGAAAACAAAGATGAGGAATATTTAAGTGAAAAAGAAGGAGAGATTGAGAAAAAAACTGAAGATGAGGAAGAAGAATTGTCTTATAAACTTTGTGAGAAAAAGAATGAGGGAGAAGATTTTGAGAACTCCATAACCTTTGATTTAAGTTCTTTGCAGGTTAATGGATGTGATTCTAGGGTTGAAAATCAGTTGGAAGGAATGGTATTGTTGTGCCATGATCTACAAAGCGCGAGATCACTCCCTCTCCTTGGTGAAGGTATTAAAGTCATTTGGTCGGATAATTACTCATTTCCATTTGATCGAGGAAAGTGTGATTCGAGGACGAATCATCTCAAAGAGTGAGGGAATGATGAGGTCATGACGACAACAATTTAAAAGATTTGATGATCCGAGATGAGGTGATTGAACCAACTACAATTACCAAGAACAGATTTGTGTATGGTGTTAGAAAGGAAATTGCACGATTGCTTCCTCAAGGGTGCAAGTGTTTGTTTACTTTACTATACCATGCCAAAATAATTGAAGAAAAATTGCAGCAAAAAGAGGTCAAGAATTCAGCATCTATTTCCTTGTCATATGATGAGAGCTCAAAAGAAATGAGTGACAATGTAAAAATAAGTGAAGAAGAGTGTGAAAACAAAGATGAGAAATATTTGGATGAAAAGATAGAGATGAATGAAGTTGAATGAAAGAAATGCTAAGGCATTTTGTTTTCTCTCATGTGATTTGGGAGATGTTCTTTTAGGCTTATCAAGATAATACCAATCTTGTGGTGCCATCCATTCCTTATCACCTAGGACCAAGGTGTGGCGGAAATATCTTTATAGAAAAACACAAAAATAATCCCCCAAACCAACCCCTACATCAACCAATTCCATCTCCAACACCCTCAAACCGTAATTGTTGTTCCTGCTGTTTTGGTGAGGAAAAGATCGGGCAACCGGAGGAATCTTTGGTGAATCGAATCTTGAGTTCATCCCCCAAAGATGCACATCAGTTTGCTTCATTTGAATTGTCCCAATGCAGCCACGAAAATTTGGACCATTTAGATTAATTCCTCACTTATTTTTGGCAAATTACATGGATTAATCCATTTACAACCCGTTGCAATTTCTTAGCTTTTGATGAGGACAACCAAAGGCTCAAAGATCAACATACAAATACGAGAAGTCACAATTACAAGTTCAAAAGCTAAGAAATTGCAAGGGTTGTAAATGGATTAATCCATGTAATTTGCCAAAAATAAGTGAGGAATTAATCTAAATGGTCCAAATTTTCGTGGCTGCATTGGGACAATTCAAATGAAGCTAAACTCAATCCATTAAGGCATTTTGTTTTCTCTCATGTGATTTGGGAGATGTTCTTTTAGGCTTATCAAGATAATACCAATCTTGTGGTGCCATCCATTCCTTATCACCTAGGACCAAGGTGTGGCGGAAATATCTTTATAGAAAAACACAAAAATAATCCCCCAAACCAACCCCTACATCAACCAATTCCATCTCCAACACCCTCAAACCGTAATTGTTGTTCCTGCTGTTTTGGTGAGGAAAAGATCGGGCAACCGGAGGAATCTTTGGTGAATCGAATCTTGAGTTCATCCCCCAAAGATCCACATCATTCTCCCTCTTTCTCTCCTTCCCATTTCTATCTCACTATCCTCAATCTCCTCACTATCATAGCCCGTAGAAGACTCAACTCCCTCTCTCACATTCCCTTGGGCTCTCAAATTATTTCTCCTCCGTTCTCCCTCATTCCCTTGTGCCCTTTGATCATTTCCTCCCTCATTTCTATTTTGTTCCCTCTCCAATTCTAACCTCTCCAAACGGTCAGCCAGCCCACTCATTAGATTACCAAGCCTAGTAAACTCCCCTTTCATAGCATCCACCATAAACTTGGTATTTGGACTCATGCTTGACTCATTATTAGATTGGCCAGACCCCGACATATTGAGCTGCAATAGAAACAAAAGTGCAACAACAAGATAAAAGATTAAGTTGGACCTCACTTCTCTCCCTCACACTCACTCTTTTTAGGGGGTGATCACTCAAATTTTACCACTCGTGTATGAACACTCTATTATGCTCACAAGTTCAAATCACACACAAGTTGAATTCAAGGACCTTTCTTGGAATTCTAAGAACAATTTCAACTCAAACAAGGAGATACCACACACAAAGACGTAGGATGACAAGAATAAGAAAGGATATGAATGAAAAATAGAGGATATACAAAGTATATTTTATGTGTGGCAAGAAAAAAAAAATGAACAAAACTCAAAAGACAGAACTAGAAGATGATAATCCCCAGAAAACAAGATTCTGCCAGTGTATTTCTCAGAATTTTCTGTGTTTGTGTATGGATTATTTCGGCAAAATTTTTTTGTGGAAGGGAATATTGATGAGTTATCTATTACCACAAAAAAATTCAGATCAAATAAACAAGAGGAACTATTTTTTCAGATTTTTTTTTCTAGCAGCACAAATAGGAAAATCCTGGCAGATTTAGACTATAGGATGGTTTGATGTGACTTTCAGTGTCTATCAACATATATGGCTCTTTTTGAATGAGTTTAGACACCTAAAAGACATATAGGGGAAGCAATATATATATAGAAAAATTGACAACAAACCATGAAAAGAAAGTTTTTCATGCAAACTTGCATTCAATTCACAGATTTTGACATGGAACAAATTGACACAAGAAACTAAAGAGAACAAGTATTTCGTGACCTGATTTTGATGAGGATGACAACCAAGGCTCTGATACCAAGATGATGTGGATTCCACCGGCTTGATATTGGATTTAAAGGCCTAGAACTCCACAGCTCAAGTCACGATCCGCTTTCTCAATTTCTGTGTACTGATTTTGAAGTGTAGGGGTTGTTTTTGTGGATTGTGGTTGATGTGGGGTATGGGAAATGGTTGAGGACGTGTATGGATGAATTGGGAAGCCGCCACACCGGGTTGAAGGGTGATAAGGCCAATTGAGACGCCACAAGGAGGGTAATATCCTTGATAAGTCAGAAATTCTTCCTAGAATGCTAGAAAGGAAATGGAAGTGCAAAGCACATATCCAAATGAATTCAACTTCAATAATCTACCCAAAAATGAGTTCTTTAGCCCTTTAAAAAGGGCTATACACGTTCAAAGAAGATGCATTTACTCCTTAGCTTGTAACATAAAAATACTTAAATTCAGAAATTACTACTATTGAATTTTGAAGTAAATGACACTTAATTCTTCCATGTGACTTGAGTTTAGCTCCTTTTGTCTTCTCCTAAGCTTAAGCCACGAAATTGGACCACTCTTAAAGGATTTCCCCACTTATTTTATGCCCAACTTATTGTTTCAATTCAGCACAACCAGCTTGGCACATTTCTTCAACAATTTGGTCTTCAAATTCTAGTTGGGCCTTGATTCTTTGTTGGTATTTAAATGGCAGCTTCTAAGGCCTCCAAATGCAAGGTTAAGATATTGACCCACTTGGTATCTTTCATGTTAAGTCCATCAAGTATCTTGGTGCCATCTTCTTGCCAAAGTGTATGGATCAGTCCATTCATGGCCTCTTGCAAGTTTTTGGCTCTTGAACGAGTAATTGGACCTTCTCTTATTTGAAGTGGGTCTCCAAGCCTTTGGTTGTCCACAACAAAAGGATTCCTTAAATCCTTTTCTAAATAAAACTCTATTTACTTGTTTTCTAGATTAGGTTTAGGACTCTTTTTCCCATTGTATTTAGATTACAATGCTGCCCTATACCTATAAATAGGGCACATCCATATCAGTTTTGGGGAGACTTTAATTCAATAAAATTCTTAAAGTTTTTCTTTACACTTGTGTAAGAAACCTTATAGCTAATTGTGGACTCAATTAGTGACTAGTCGTGGACTCGACTAGCAAATTGATTCGTGGACTCGAATCAATCTTACTTTCTTCAACCTTAGATTTAGGTTCGTGGACTCGTTCTTGAATCGAAGGAAACTAGATCCGACTCTAGTTGATTGAAGATTGCATCATCGAGGTACTTAAAGCTACAATGGGATTCTTCCAAGTCTTTGAGGATTCGAGACAAAGGGTTTCTCGTGATGTTTAAGGTATTTCGATCCATCTCTATCTTTAGTTTTGAGAGCATTCTTGGGACAATATTCCATATTTATTTGAACCTTGGACTAGGTTCATATCATGGGCCCACCTGAATGAGGTTTTGCAAGCAAGACATAAACAAATAGGAAAGCACCCGTTAGCACGAAACTAAGTATAACCACACTCAACCCTGTGAAGTACTATAGATATACTTTGAAAACATTTGGTTTCTCTTGTAAACAACAAACTCATCTTTAAATCTATCAAATACTTTCTAGATGCTTGCAACCTATAATTGAATTGGCATGCTTTTTTATATATATATATATATATATATATATATATATATATATATATATATATATATATATATATATATATATATGTAAGACTGAACACATAGATAATTCAACATATAAACTTCTCAATTAACTTAACACACAACTCATGCTTGTAGTTAGGATCATGCTAATAAACCATATAACAGACATTCTCATGCTCTCACATTCTCATCACATAAGCGCTATATACAAGGCTTCAAATATAACAAAATAATCATGCTCGATGAACAATATTAAATCAACATTTTCGTCATATAATCTCATGCGAGATTCTACTCAAATGCAATCTTATGCCACATTAATCATCATAATCATATGCAATCTCGTGTAATATTATAGTCATACTCATATGCAATCTCGTGTAATACTATAATCATACTCATGCAATCTCGTGCAATACTATAATCATACTCATATGCAATCCCGTGCAATACTATAATCATACTCACATGCAATCTCGTGCAATACTATAAATATATACTCATGTACACTCGTTGTAAAAATAGAGTACTTTCGGTGGAGGTCTCTTTCTTTCTTTCTTTCTTTCTTTCTTTCTTTCTTTAAGTCTCTCTTGACTCACTTACTTTCTCTTGAGTCTTTCTTGACTCGCTTTCTTTCTCTTGAGTCTCTCTTGACTCACTTTCTTTCTCTTGAGTCTCTCTTGACTCGATTTCTTTTCTCTTGAGTCTCTATTGACCCGCTTTCTTTTCTTTTCGCCCGTAGATGGCTCAAGGTTTCACCGTAGCATGAATTGCCCCATCGAGAACGGCCTAAGTCCGACCCATTATCTCCTACCCTCTACAGAACCAATCTCGTGGTTCACGCACTGTGAAATAAGGTATCGAACTTTCAGTGTGCACACCCCCTACCAGGATTCCAAGCCTGGCAAGTACTTTCCAACCTCGTAACGTGGGAATATGCCGCGTTTCATATACTGGGACTGCAATGTCCATAAAATCATCCGAGAGGACATAGTCCAAACGGGATCCTCCAAAACCTCACTGATATAGATAATACATAAATATATCTCTCATGCATCAATCTCATGCATGCAACAACTCATCAACTTCTCAATGCATCAAAGAATGATATATCGCATGTTTATGATTTTTGAAAGTATTACTTGGACTCATGTTGGCCCTTTATGCATTTTTGAAATATGACATATGTGAGATGCCAAAATACTCTATAACATGCTTCTAACCCATGTACAAAAATAACATGAAGTACTCAAGAATATAGTATCATGGTCGGTTTGCAACATAGCAAATTCTATACATTTCACTCAACAAATATGTTTCTATTCTCATTGATCAAATAACACAATTTAATCATAATAAATCATATTCTCAATGAAAGCATGCTTCTATACTCAATAAAAACATCATCAGATCACATAGTTAAATAATTCTCCATACATAGTAAACTAGCAAATTTATACTCTGTGTAACAATTCTTCAATAATTCCTTCATAACATACTCGTTTTTGATCCAAATTCAACGAAATCAAAGCCAAAATGATCCCGAAGAGCCGAGCCACAAGAGCCCATAACACTCGGCCCGAAACGACATGTAGCTGAGCCACAAGGGCCCGGCCACTGCACAAAAACCTTCTCAGAACAAACTTAGGGACCTGGGGCGGGACTCCTCATGGTCCGCCCCATGAGCCCCGTTAAATCATTGGGACTAAGCGGTGGCCCTCCTCTAGGGTCGTGCCCTAGTCCCGTGTGACCACGACTCTAGTCGGCGGCCCTCCTGATGGGCCGCAGCTAGGGCCGCTGGTCTGATCTGGTGCACCCGGTGTGTGCACTAGATAGCTTTCTCTCCTGCAAATTCAATCCAAACAAGTCCAAAACATTCTCAACAACTCACAAACATATACTAGATCACTTCTAAGCATAAACACAACAAAATCTCATAGTTTCTACTCATTTCTACTCAATAACAAGGCTTCACAGAGCCAAATTTCAAGAAGGAATTCATGGGGTTATACCTCTTGTAGCTTCTTCTTCTTGTATGGAATCCCCCCTCTTCCCAAGCTAGCTTCACCCTCCTTCACCTCCTAGATACCTCAACAATCATCCATTAACATATTATCAAGTTCTCAGAGAAGAAATGAGCTTAAGGAAATGAAAGGCTAGGGTTGAATGAGGAAGGTTGAAGAAGCTTAATGTGTGTTGTCTTGCAAAGCTGATAAATGGGAAGCAAGGAGTGGAATCAAAGAGGCCAAGGCTGCTAAGAGGTCTATTTATAGGAGCACAAAACCCTAGGTTGATCCCATATGATTGGTTGATGGCAAAAATATAATTTCCCTTGGCTAGAAATTGAATCAGGCAAGTGTCTTTGGATATCTAGTGGTCCACCATGCTCCATGGGCCAAGACTAAAAATGCTAACTTTAAATACTGGGGGGTTGAAAATGAATTTTCTCAAAAAGTTATTTAGATGAACACTTGTTTAAAGTCTTTTTGAATCCTCCCGGTTTCACTCAGATAAATTTCTCGATTTAAATCTTGGTACGCGAAGTACCCGAAAATTTTAGAAATTTCGAATAAAATTGATTTTGGTGTCGAACTAATTTAAAATGTGACGAAAATAATTTATTCAAACACCAATTGATCGCAATTTTTTTTTATTTAATGGAGTGAAAAATGGTTATTTTGGAATTTCTGAATACCAGATTTATAAAATGAAATTTTGGGTTGTTACACTTGGTCATACGACAGTTACGTGCAATCTACGGTACGCAAAGGACCCTTAGGCTAATGTTGTTTATCAAGACTCTCCTTTGGACTCTACTCAGGGTTCTCAGCTTTGGTTCCTAGACACGAGTGCAACCAATCATGCCACACCAGATATAGCTGCCCTTTCCACCTCAGAGGAGTATAATGGTAATGACACTTTGCGTGTCGGTGATGGTACGTGTTTATCAATTAGTCGTGTTGGTCATGTTTCTTTTAATACCCCTTCTAGGTCGTTTCAATTGTCGAATATTCTTCATGTTCCTTCATTATCTACCCCTTTATTATATGTTTAGAAATTTGCGTCAGATAATAAAGTGTTTTTCTTTTTTTTTTTTTAATAGTTTCACCCCTCATTTTTTGTTGTGATGGATATCAACTGCAGCTATACACACTGCCAGTATGAAGTTCGTCTCCTTCCGCGTTTCTTTCCGCCCATGCATTGGCTTCAGTTTGGCATAGTCGTCTGGGTCATCCACATCAACGTGTTCTTCAGTCTTGTTCAGTTAGTGGGTCTAGTAGTACTATTCGTTGTAATTCTAGTTTGTGCAGTGCATGTCAATTAGGGAAATCTGCATGTTTTCCTTTATCTCGTGTTGAGTCTTCTAGTTCGAATGTTCTTGATTTAATATACAATGATATTTCGGGTCCAGCTCTCTTGTTGTCTGTTGATGGTTTTTGTTACATTGTTATCTTTGTGGATGTTCACTCTCGTTGCACGTGGTACTATCCTATGAAACAAAAATTTGACATCTATGTAATAAATTTTGTGTCCTGGTTGAACAATTGTTTAATCGCAAGATTAAGGCCATTGAATCTCATTTAGGGGTTGAGTACAAAAAATTACACACTTCATTTGTCCAAATAGGGTTTAATCATAGACAACCATGTGCCTACATGTAACAACCCAAAATTTCATTTTATAAATTCGGTATTAAGAAATTTCAAAACAGCCATTTTCACTCCATTAATTTTTTTTTTTTTGCAATCAATTGGTGTTTGAATAAAATATTTTTGTCACATTTTAAATTAATTCAACACCAAAATGGATTCTATTAGAAAATTCCTAAGTTTCGGGTACTTTGCGTAACAAGATTTAAATCGAGAAATTTATCTGAG
Organism: Ipomoea nil; assembly: GCF_001879475.1. NCBI lineage: Eukaryota > Viridiplantae > Streptophyta > Magnoliopsida > Solanales > Convolvulaceae > Ipomoea > Ipomoea nil. The sequence continues at coordinate 1,974,026 of NW_017616619.1, read as the reverse complement.
TGAGACCGGGAGAATTCAAAGAGATTTTAAACAAGTGTTCAACCAAATATCTTTTTGAGAAAATTCATCTTCAACCCCAAAGTATTTAAAGTTAGCATTTCTAGCCTTGGTCCATGATACAAGGTGGACCATTTCATTCCAAAAGACTTTGCGGAGAAACACATTCTATGCAAGCTTTTAACATTTTGCCCTCAACTAATCATTGGCCTTCTACCTAGGGTTTTGGAGCATATATAAACTCCACTATTCCATTTTGATTCCTTGATCTCTTTCTTTGCCTCTCCACACTTTTTGTCTACCAAGAGAAAGGGAGAAAACAACATCACAGTAAACTCATCTCCTTCTTCAATCCTAGCCTTCATTTCTCTTCTTGTTCCTTTTAATCTTTGAGGTTCTAGGCTAAGATTGTATGGTGTGTTTGGGAAGTATATGTGGTGAAGGAGGCACTAGCCAGATAGAGATGAAGAAGAGATCCAAGCTAGAAGAAGAACTACAAAAGGTATAACCCCATGGATTCCTCTTTGAAATTTGGCTCGGTGAAGCCTTTATATTGAGTAGAAATGAGTAGAAACTATGAGATTTTGTTGTGTTTATGCTTAGAAGTGATCTAGTATTTGTTTGTGAGTTGTTGAGATTGTTTTGGACTTGTTTGGTTGAGTTTTGCAGATGAGAAAACCTTCTGGTGCACACACAGTGTGCACCAGATTAGACTAACGACCCTAGCCGCGGCCCATTAGGAGGCCGCTGCCTAGTCCTTATAACACCCCGTGTTACAGCCCCTAAATCAAATTAATTAAATTATCATCCACCCTAAAAAGGGAATTAAAATCCATTAATTAGCTAAAAAGGGGTCCACCATAGTCCATGGGCCTTTATCCCTAAAGCCAATCCCTTAGTCCTATAAGAAATAGAATTAGTAAATCCATGCCACTTAGACCCTAATTAGGACTCTTAATTATATAAATAGGGACATAGGAGGCACCTAGAATTTACACCACAAATAATCTCTCACCACACAAAAAGTTCCAAGAATCCCTTTGGAGGAATCAAGAAAGAAGAAATCTTAAAGAAAGACCCTTCATAGCCAAGGAAATTAATTAAGGCTAAGAGGTAACCCATGTCTCAACAAAACCTATTTTCTTCGCTATAATCTCCTTCCTTGGCCTTCCTCTATATTCTTGTGTCTTGATGAATTCCTCTATGATTAATTGTGATATGTTCTTGATGATTGATAAGATGATTTATGTGCATTCTTGATAATCTTGGTGATCTTGATGTTGAAAAGAAGTTCTTGATTTTGATGTGATGATTCTTGTCGAATCTTGATATTTCTTGATGTTAAAGATAAAATATGATCTTGATGATTTGGGTGGGATTAGAGCCCTAGGTTGGATTGGGAATTTGTATTGTGATGTTCTTGATTTATATTTGGGTGGGAATTCGCATGTTCGGGTGTTGTTTATGGCAGAAGTCATAGTAGGATGAGTTATGCGTGATTCTTGCTTTTGATCTATTAATTGCCTATGTGGTGTCGTTATTTGCGTTTAAAAGTGTCTAAGCATGATTTCGGGTTCCACAAAGGATCCCGGGATGAAATTGTGAGAAAAGAGTCAGTGGGGGGTAGGTGGGGATAGGGGAACCCACCACCTACCCGCTGCCCGAAGAACACCGCCAGGCAGCGGGCAGCCACCAGGCAGCCGCCTGCCCGCTGACAACCCGCTGCCCGGAACAGTGTTCTCAGGCGGGTGGCCCTCCACCCACTGGCTACCCGCTGGTTTGTACCCCACCCCGGGTCTTTGGCTCCACCGTTTGATGTTCCACGCTCCCCCATGGTGTCCCAATGGACCTCGTTTGTCGTGCTTGAGTTTGGTTTGATATTTTGGGTACCGTTCGTAGGTTAAAAGAGTCTTAGGAATTGCATGCTAGTTGAATCGGTAACCCGTTGACCTAGGTGGAAGTTGTATGAACCCCTTAGGACTATTCTTAGTATGTGAATGATCACACGTAAGTTTATTTATATGTCTTTCCCCTCCCAATATGCTACTACGTGCTCCTATGTGTTATGTGTTGCATGATCCCCCTTTTGGTTAAAGACCAAATTGGGTGTTCTCGTACTAAGGTTCGGAAGTCGGCGGAAGTTCGAATGGATTGTTCCCGGACTAAGGTTCGGAAGTTGGCTGTAGGCCAAATGGATTGTTCCTGAGCTGAGGTTCAGAAGTTGGCTAAAGGCCGAATTGATTCACTTCTTGGGCTGCGGTCCACATGGGCCTCGGTGCTATGACCCACCGACCTGGACGCGCTAGGCGGTGTGTAGGGCCAATAAGCCGAGAAAGGCTGTAGTCCATCAACCTGAGTAATCAGGCGGTGTGTAGGGCTACGGCTGGCTGCGATCCACCGAGTGATGGGACAGTGGTGTGTAGGGCCGTAGTCTCCGAGGATCTTCGCCCACCGACTGAGTCCCTCAGCGGTGTATCGGGCTTGATCCGCTACGGTCCACCGACTGTACGCATCAACGGTGTGTAGGGTCGTAAGTCCCCCCTTGTAAAGGGGATCGCGGTCCACCGACTATGCGCGTCAGCGGTGTGTCGGATCGTGGTCCGACGTTGAGTTCGTCAGCGGTTCTCAAAGGGTTAGTTGCGATCAACTCCTCTCAAACCACGGTTCTTAGGTAGGGTGCTGCGGGGCCGTGTTAATTCTATAAGCATTAACCCTCATGTTTGGGGCATGCGATTGGTCCCGTGGCGCCATCAATGATTATGTGATATGAATGATATCTTAATGATGATGTGTTTGAATAGAAAAGTAATCTGTGACCTAAGATGCGTATTCCTTATGATGTTATCTCTAGTTAACTATTTATCATTGATTAATGTGCTTGTCCCTAATTGCTGAGTCTATTCCTGGTTTTAAAGCTAGAGTCTCCTAAGTATATATCTTCCTGCTTCAAAATGATTTTCCTATATATATATATATATATACCTATATTGTATTTCAACGCGTTTATGTGATATGAATGATACCTTAATGATGATGTGTTTGAATAGAAAAGTAATCTGTGACCTAAGATGCGTATTCCTTATGATGTTATCTCTAGTTAACTATTTATCATTGATTAATGTGCTTGTCCCTAATTGCTGAGTCTATTCCTGGTTTTAAAGCTAGAGTCTCCTAAGTATATATCTTCCTGCTTCAAAATGATTTTCCTATATATATATATATATATATATATATATATATATATATATATATATATATATACACCTATATTGTATTTCAACGCGTTGGAGTGGGTTACCAGCATCTCTCGCTAAACAGATATATTTGGCTTTCAGGCACAGATGAGTAGATCCCAGAGCGTGCTAGAGATCCGAGGTGTAGAGTAGCTAGTTCCCATTCGGCCTGCGTGCCATGCTTATGTATTGACATTATTTGAGGATTTTAGTTAGTTAGCCTGTGCACCTGAGTTTTCTAGCTCAGGTGTGGCATAGCACCCCATACTCTTATGTTTGATTTCGGGATTTAATGAGGAATTACCTTTATTATATAAGTTTTAAAAGTATCGAAATTTCGGGGTGTTACAGTCCCGGTGGAGTAGCGGGGTACATGGCGTGGACCATGAGGAATCCCGCCCAGGTCCCTGCCTTTGATTCTGAGAAGAATCTGTGCAGTGGCCGGGTTCTTGTGGCTTAGCTACGTTTTGTTTTGGACCGAGTGTTACGGGCCCTTGTAGCTCGGCTCTTCGGGATCGTCTCGACGCACGTTTTGGCTTTGATTTTGTTGAATTTGGATTAAAAACGAGTATGTTATGAAAGAATTTGTGAAGAATTGCTACACAAGAGTATATATTTGCTAAGTTACTGTGATCTGATGATGTTTTTATTGAGTAAAGAAGCATGATCATTTGAGAATATGATTTATTATGAAAGCATGACTAGATTATATTTGATCAATGAGAATTGAAGCATATTTTGTTGATAGAATGTATAGAATTTGCTATGTTGCAAACTGAGCATGACATTATATTCTTAAGTGTTCAATGTTATTTTATACATGGTTTAGAAGCATGTTATAGAGCATTTTGACATTTCACATGTGTCATATTTCAAAAATGCATAAGGGGCCAACGTGAGCCCAAGAATACTTTCAAAAACCATAAGCATGTGGTATACCATTCTTTGATGCATTGAGAAGTAGTAGAATTGTTGCATGCATGAGATTGATGCATGAGAGATATATTTATGTATTATATATATCAGTGAGGTTTTGGAGGATACCGTTTGGACTATGTCCTCTCGGGAGATATTTATAGACATTGCGGTCCCAGTATATGTAACACGGTGTATTCCCACGTTACGAGGTTGGAAACTTCCCGCCAGGCTTGGAATCCTGGTTAGGAGGTGTGCACACTAATAGTTCGATACCTGATTCCACAGAGATAGAACCACTAGATTGGTTCCGTAGACTGTAGGACATATTGGGTCGGATTTATGCTATTCCCGATGGGGTAATTCACGCATCGGTGAAACCCTAAGCCGTCTATGAGTAATAGAAAGAAGAGAGTTAAAAGAAACCCAAGAAAGAGAGTCAAAAGAGACTCAAGAGAAAGAAAGAGGGTCAAAAGAGACTCAAGAGAAAGAAAGAGAGTCAAAAGAGACTCAAGAGAAAGAAAGAGAGTCAAGAGAGACTCAAGAAAGTAAGAAAGAGACCTCCACAGAAAGTACTCTATTTTATAAAGAGTGTATGAGTATATATATATATATATATATATATATATATATATATATATATATATATGCTATCTCGTGCAATACTATAATCATACGCAATATCGTGCAACAATATATATATATATATATATATATATATATATATATATATATATATATATATATATATATATATATATATATATATATATATATATATATTGTTGCACGATATTGCATAAGAGTATGATTATAGTATGGCACGAGATTGCATATTAATTAGTATGTATATAGTATTGCACGAGATTGCATATTAGTATGTATATAGTATTGCACGAGATAGCATATGAGTATGAGTATATTGTTGCACGAGATTGCATATGAGTATGAGTATATTGTTGCACGAGATTGCATAAGAGTATGATTATAGTATGGCACGAGATTGCATATTAGTGTGTGTGTAGTATTGCACGAGATTACATATGAGTATGATCTATAAGTGTTGCACGAGATTGCACATGAGTATGATTATATAATTGCACGAGATTGCATTTGAGTAAAGTATCGCATGAGAGTACATAATGAGAGTGTTGATTTATAATCATTTTGTTGTATTAGAAGTCTTGTTTATCGAATTATGAGATGAGAATATGAAAGCATGAGAATACATGTTTTATGGTTTATTAGCATTATCCTACCTGTAAGCATGATTTGCTTGTCAAGTTATTTGAGAAGTTTATATACTGATGAATTTAAATGATCAGTCTTATATATATATGAGCATGCCAGTTGATATAATAGGGTGCCAGCTTCTAGAAAGTATGTGTTAGATCTAACGATGATTCAGAGGAGTTTATTGTTTATAAAGAAATCAAATGTTTTCAAAGTAAATGCTAGAGTGCTTTACAGGGTTGAGTGTGGTTATACTTAGCTTCGTGCTATGGGTGTTTTCCTATTTGTCTATGTGTTGCTTGCAAAAGCCCTTTCAGGTGGGCCCAAAAATGAGAAGAGATTGAGTTAGATTAGTCTCTTAGTTTGAGATGTCTAAACTCTAGTTTCATTGATGATCATGTTATGGATTTTAGACTTTTTGACTCTATGTTTTTTAGGATGATGTAGACTATTGGGGTGGCGTTTTTCCCCCTTACGTTTCCAGTATTTTATTTGGATGCCAGTCTTTTTACCATATTTCTAGTTTTACCCCTTAGCCTATGCAATCACCACGGAGTGGTGGTTGTGGCGGAGACACTCCCACTAATTATCTTGTTAGTTGTTATTTCCGCTGCTTAGTTCATGTTAATGACTGTTTAGAGTTGTAATTAAGAGTTAGAAAAGTGGGGTGTTACAAATTGGTATCAGAGCGGTACGAACTGCGGGAGACTTAGGAAGTTTTTATTTATTTATTTATTTATTTTTTAAGAGGAATCTCTTATTAAAAACCAAAACTTGCCAAGGCCCAAAAGTGACCAGAGCTACAAAGATACAAATGAATTAAGAAAAATGGCCTAAGGCTAAACAAAAACGGAGGTAAGCTCTAAACCACCAAGTGGGCCCTACACCCATACTGCAGATTACCTGCACCACATGCAAAGCTGGACAATTCCTGGGCGTCATGCCCTACACAAAGGGTGGGAACGGTGCTCCAAAGCCAAAAAGGACTAATTTCACCCTTAAGCGTCAAGTCAATCCCCCAAAGAGTGGACCGCAGCCCAAGAGTGTAAATCTGACCATAGCCAGCTTCTGAACCGCAGCCCAGGAATTACCAATCCGATCGCAACCGAATTGGGGTATCATGCACATATAACACATAGCAAGCACATGCAACCCACATTAACACATTGGGAAGGGGGAAAAACGTATAACAAAACCTATGCGTGATCCTTCACATACTAGGAATAATCCTAAGGGGTTCATACTTCTTTCACCTAGGTCAACGGGATACCAATTCATCTAGCATACAATATATATAAGACTCATACAACCTACGAACGGTACCCGAAATATCAAACTAGACATAGGCACGATAGACGGAGTCCGTTGGGACACCACGGGGGTCGGGGGAACATCAAACGGGGAAGCCAAAATCCCAAGGTGGGGTACAAACCAGCGGGTAGCCGGTAGGTGGCGGGTCCCCTACCCCCACCTATCCCCCACTGACTCTTTTTCACCAAAAATGCCCCGGGAACCTTTGTGGAACCCGAAACCATGCTTAGACACTTTCAAACGCAATTGATAATACACGTAGACAATTAACGGATCAAAATCAAGAAACTTATGGCACGTAACCTATCATGCTTTTCTAAATATAATCAACGCCCAATCATGTGAATTCCCACCCAATATACCAAGAATAATACCATACAATTTCCACGATATAACCTAGGGATTCTAATTATTTTTAAATCAACAAGAACACAATTCATCTTCCAAAATCAAGATTCGGTAGGAATATCAAAGAAATATCAAGAACCTCATATAATCATTAAGAACATCAAGAACACCATATAATCATCAAGAACGTCATATAATCATCAAGAACACCATAATTATCAAGAACCTTTCATCATCAAGATCACCCATGGAATCATCCCACCAATCATCAATAATAATATCACAAATCATCAATACACCATAATATGGGTAAATCCTAAGAGGGGAATCATAGCTATGAAAATAGGTTTTGTTGAGACATGGGTTACCTCTTAGCCTTAATTGATTCCTTGGCTATGAAGGGTCTTTCTTTAAGCTTTCTTCTTTCTTGATTTCTCCTAGGGGAATTCTTGGAATTCTTGGTGTGGTGAGAGATTATTGTGGTGGGAGTTCCAGGTACCTCCTTATGTTCCCTATTTATATATCTAAGAGTCTTACTTAGGGCCTAATTACTATAGGTTTGATAACTCTATTCCTTTTAGGACTAAGGATTGGGTTTAGGGATAAGGGCCCACGGACTATGGTGGGCCTTTCCTAATTAATTATTGTGATTTAATTCTTTCTTTTGGGTAATTGGTTTAATGATTAATTGGTTTTAGGGATCGTAACACGGGGTGTTACACTCTCCCCCCCTTAACAGGAAGCTTCGTCCCCGAAGCTTGGTCCTTGTCGAGTGACTTCTTCTTAGTTACCTGGTGTGAAAAGTTCGGGGTAGCGTTCCTTCATTGTGTCCTTGAGTTCCCATGTCGCTTCCTCAGTCCCTTGGTTGGTCCAGAGGACTTTCACCATTTCTATGGCTCGACGTCGGGTGGTTCTTGTCTTGGTGTCCAGGATTCTCACGGGTTTTTCTTCGTATACTAGTGACTCGTCGAGGTCCACGACCTCGGGTTGAAGCACGTGGCTTGGGTCGTGCACGTATTTCTTTAGCTGGGATATGTGGAATACGTTGTGTACTCGTTCTAGTTCAACGGGTAGAGCGAGGCGATAGGCTAGGTTCCCAACTCTTTCTTTGATTTCATAGGGGCCGATAAATCGTGGGCTGAGTTTCCCTTTTCTTCTGAATCTCATCACCCCCCGTGTGGGCGAGATTCTCAACCAGACCTTGTCCCCGGTGTTGAATTCGGCTTGTTTCATCCTTAGGTCGGCGTAGGACTTCTGGCGGTCCTGGGCAGCCTTCATCCTTTTCTGGATGTGCTTGACCTTGGTTATGGTATCTTGTAGGTATTGGGGCCCTAGTGCTACTGGGTCGACCATATCTTCCCAACATAAGGGGGTTCTACACTTTTGTCCGTATAAAGCTTCGTAGGGCGCCATACGAATGCTTGCGTGGTAGCTGTTGTTGTATGAGAATTCAATCATGTCTAGGTGTTCCTCCCATGTCCCTTGAAAGTCTAACACACAGGCTCTTAACATGTCTTCGAGAGTCTGAATGGTTCTCTCGGTTTGGCTGTCAGTGGTGGGGTGGAAGGCGGTGCTCAGTTTTAGTTGTGTCCCCAAGGCTAATTGCAGCGATCTCCAGAATTGTGAGAGAAATCGGGAGTCTCTATCGGACACGATGTTCCGGGGGACTCCGTGGTACTTCACTACTCGGCTCAAGTAGGCTTGGTCCAGTTGTGTCATTGTCCATGTTTCCTTCATGGCAATGAATTGCGCCGTTTTGGTTAGTCGGTACACTATGACCCAAATTTTATCCTTGCCGGTTTTTGTTGGGGGTAACCCTCCGACGAAATCCATAGATATGGAATCCCACTTTCCTTGTGGTATCTCAAGGGGTTGTACGAGTCCCTTGGGTTTGCATCGTTCGGCCTTCACCCTTTGGCAATTCAGGCATTTGGCCACGAAATCTGCGATTTCCTTTTTCATGTTGGGCCACCAAAACGACCTTTTCACATCTTGGTATAGTTTGTCACCCCCCGGGTGAACTAAGTATGGGAAGTTGTGCCCTTCCTCCAAGATCTGTTGTTTCAGGTGGGGGTGCGTCGAGGGCACGCACCACCTACCTTGGTAACGGAGACTGCCGTCTTCTTGTATTTCGAAGGGCCCTTCTGTCCCCTGGGTTAGGACGAGACAGATTTTATCTAGTTTCGGGTCCTGCTGTTGTCCTATTTTGATTTCCTCGAAGAGTGTAGGTATGATTTGCGTGTTGAATAAGTGGACGTCGGGGTGGATTTGATCTTGCTCTATTATTTCCAAATTCAGTCTTTGGAAGTCCTTGTACAGCTGGTCCGGTAGGATCCAGGTGGTGTTGAGGGAGTGGTTAGTCTTTCTGCTTAGGGCGTCTGCCACAATGTTAGCTTTCCCCCGTGGTATTGGATGTCTAGATCGTAGTCTTTTATGAGTTCTAGCCACCTTCGTTGTCTCATGTTTAGGTCTTTCTGGGTGAAGATGTACTTTAGGCTCTTATGGTCCGTGTAAATCTTGCATTGCACCCAATATAAGTAATGCCTCCAAATTTTTAGTGCGAACACGATAGCGGCTAGTTCGAAGTCGTGGGTGGGGTAATTCTCTTCGTGGGTTTTGAGTTGCCTGGATGCGTATGCTATTACCCTGCCTTTTTGCATTAGCACGCACCCCAATCCCTTTTTGGACGCGTCACTGAAGACCTCGAACCCTCCCTCCCTGGAGGGGATGGCGAGCACGGGTGCTGTGGTCAGCTTATCCTTCAATTCTTGAAAGGCCGAGATGCAGTCGTTGTCCCATCGGAAGGGGGTTTCCTTTTTCATGAGTTTGCTGAGGGGTTGAGCTATCCTGGTGAAGTCGGGTACAAATCTCCTGTAGTAGCCAGCCAAGCCTAGGAAGCTTCGGACTTATGAGAGTGAGCTCGGTGTGGTCCATTCCTTAACGGCACTGATTTTGGCGGGGTCCACCTTAATTCCTTCCTTGGCTATCACGTGGCCTAGGAAGGCCACACTGTCTTTCCAGAATTCGCATTTAGTGAACTTGGCGTATAGTTGGTGCTCTCTTAGAGTTTGCATGGTTATTCGGAGATGTCTTTCATGTTCTTCCTTGTTTCAGGAGTAGACTAGGATGTCGTCAATGAATACAATGACGAAGTCATCCAAGTGGGGTCGGAATACTCGGTTCATGAGGTCCATGAATATGGCGGGTGCGTTGGTGAGTCCGAAGGGCATTACTGTGAACTCATAGTGGCCGTAACGTGTCCGGAAGGCCGTTTTCTGAATGTCCGGTTTGGCCACTTGTATTTGGTGATATCCGGACCTTAGGTCAATTTTTGAGAATACCCCTGCCCCTTTTAGTTGGTCGAACAAGTCATCGATCCGGGGAAGGGGGTACCTATTCTTTATTGTGACTTGGTTAAGTTCCCGGTAGTCGATGCACAGGCGCATGCTTCCATCCTTCTTTTTAACAAATAGTACTGGTGCCCCCCATGGGGAGGTGTTGGGGCGGATGTACCCTTTATCTAGCAATTCCTGTAGTTGCGTTTTCAATTCCTTCATTTCTTTTGGTGCCAACCTGTAGGGTGGTTTAGAGATCGGGGCAGCGCCAGGTATGAGGTCTATGGTGAACTCGACTTCTCTGGCTGGGGGTGCCCAGGGGATTTCGTCCGGAAAGACGTCGGTGAATTCGTTTACCACTGGAATGGTTCGTGGTTTGGGGGTTTTGGTGTTGAGGTCCTCGACCGAGCATAGGAAGGCCTCGCTTCCCTTGTTTAGGTATTTCTTCATTTTCATCATGTTCACCAATTTGATCCCTGATTCCTGGTGGGTCCCGCGGTGTGATACCCTTTTACCGTTTGGTCCCCGTAGGACCACTTTTTGTTCTCCGCATAGGATTTGTGCTTGGAATTTCCCTTGCCAGTCCATGCCCAAGATCACTTGTACCCCATCCAGTTTGAATTGTATTAAGTTGCTGGGAAATTCCACCCCTTGGATGGTAATCATTACGTTCTCGTACATGCGGTCGCATTTTATGATTTCGCCGGAGGCCACCTTGACCTGTGGTCGGACCTTGGTGCTGGTGTTGAGGCCGAGCTGAGTGGAAAACTCTTTCGGGATTGTTTTTCAAGAAACTGGAAAACATGTATCAAGATTCAAGAACACAATCAAGAATGCAAAGGAAATTTTTTTTAGGGTTTTTAATGAATAAGACACGAACAAAAGCAGTATGTAAGATAAGAACGAGATAAACCTAGGGAACCAAAAAAAAAAACCAAATTTCTAACGATAATGAGATAAACCTAGGCTCTGAATACCAAATTGATATGAATCTAGTCCAAGGTTCAAATAAAATGGAGTATTGTCCCAAGAATGCTCTCAAAACTAAAGATAGAGATGGATCAAAATACCTTAAACCTCACGAGAAACCCTTTGTCTCGAATCCTCAAAGACTTGGAAGAATCCCATTGTAGCTTCAAGTACCTCGATGATGCAATCTTCAATCAACTAGAGTCGGATCTAGTTCCCTTCGATTCAAGAACGAGTCCACGAACCTAAATCTAAGGTTGAAGAAAGTAAGATTGATTCGAGTCCACGAATCAATTTGCTAGTCGAGTCCACGACTAGCCACTAATTGAGTCCACAATTAGCCATAAGGTTTCTTACACAAGTGTAAAGAAAAACTTAAGAATTTGATTGAATTAAAGCCTCCCTGAGACTGATATGGATGTGCCCTATTTATAGGTATAGGGCAGCATTGTAATCTAAATACAATGGGAAAAAGAGTCCTAAACCTAATCTAAAAAACAAGTAAACAGAGTTTTATTTAGAAAAGGATTTAAGAAATCCTTTCTAAATACAACTAGTGTTTTCTCTTTTATGCCAAACAATTTAATTTAATGATGACTAAAAATAATAGGGCTGATTTGGGCCTAATTTAATCACCAAAATCAGCACTTAAACAATTATAAAAAGCCTTGAAATCTTCTTCTTCTTTTGCAAATGGGCTTGACTTGGATTTCCACCATCTTTGAATATCACCAATGAAGAGTTGTCTTAATCGTTTGGACTTGGGCCTTGTGATTGGCCCAATTGGTACTCTTGATGGATCTTCATTATGTTGGGCCGCATCATCCTCACCTTCTTGAAAATGATTCGACCTCGAATCTTGTAAGCATTGTCTTCGATCCATGATATCACTTGAAATGGGCCACTATAATATTTTCCTTTATCGAATGGAATTATTATTGGGACTTCTTGTTTCTTCCACCAATGATTCTTTAAGGATGTAGTTATGGGCCTTGTGATGAGCCCACTATAGACCCTTATTGGATTCCATGTGTACTGGTTCTTATTATTCTCCCCTTCTTGAAAAGGATTCGTCCTCGAATCCAAATATTGAATGAAAGACAAAGTAGGAAGCTCACTTTCTGTTTTATCACGCTCATGGAACTTTTTCTTGGGATGCTTGACACGAGTCGCTCCAATCATCATCCTACAATCAATAAGTAAGGCAATTAAGTCTAATGACACATCATGAAATTTAAACATTCTGGACGGTAATAATTCAACAAAATGAGACATATTAAATTTAGGCATCTTGTTTGAATTGTCAACAAGCACAAAATCTTTCCTCCTAGAGCTTAAGGGTAAACCAAACACAAAATCCATGGAAATATCAAGTAATGATTTAGATGCATTGTGGTGGTAAGCAGCACAATTATGAACATAAGATTCTATATCTTTTTTCTTCTTTGGCCAATGAAAATATCCATGCAAAACATCATCACTCTTTGGAACACCAAAGTGTCCTTTATGTGAATCAACAATTAAACCATTGCCCAAAACAAAGCAAAAAGTGTCAATCCCATTGACTTTGAACCAAAACCCCTTGAGCAAGTAGTATTTGCCATAAGAAGTTTTCAAAAGTGCCTTATAACTTCCAAGTGATTCCTTATCTCTATCAAATAAAGTTTTAGTAAAATCAAAATTAAGGAATCTTGGATGTATGGAGGCAAACAAATTTCTAACACATCTAGCAAGTAGGTCATTAATAGAAACATGGCAAACAAATCTAGAGAATTTTAATGCATGCTTTTGAAATAAAAGTGAGTAAATAGTTACTCCCCTTCTTTTTTCTTGCTTATTATCCTTTTTTGTTAGCAAGCGAGGCTGCACTTTGATAGCTCTGGCTGGTTCTTTCCACTGTACCACTGATAGCGGTTCCTTTGTTTGGCTACAATCTAAGTTAGAAGACTGGAGTGGTGACTCCAATTCTAAACATGGAGGTTCCACTTTTCTCTCTTTGATTTCTACCTTCATTGAGGCTAGTTTGAGAGCTTGCATCAATGTCAATTGAATTTCTTCTACTTGTTCAGGATACAAACGAGGCAAGACATATGTAACTCCATTCATGTGAAACACACAAGTGTTCCTCATTCCATAAGAACTTATTTTTCTGTCAAATTGCCATGGTCTACCTAACAAGATATGAGCAACCTGCATTCGAATATTATCACACAAGATTTCATCAGAGAAACTGTTAATAGATAAAGGAATAAGAGCCTGATTGGTTATTCTAGCTTCTCCTGCATGAGTTAACCATTGAAAACGATAGGGAGTTGGGTGATCAAACAAAGGTAGCTGAACAAATTTGACCATAGCTGCACTAGCCACATTACAAGCATTCCCTTTAATTGAACCTTTAGCAAAAAATATATTTTCTCTTTGAGACTCATCTTCTTTTAAAGGGTGAACATTCAAAACCTCCTTAACAACAACAGTATGACTAGACTCACTATCAGCATACTTAGAATCAGATTTTAAAGGTATAAATGGTTCCCCCTCAACATGTTCATTGGGGGTTTCAAAATGGTCACAAACCTCTTCCTCAGATTTATATTCAAGACAAGAAGTAAAATTTTCAGATTGTATTGTTATCTTAACTACCCTCTTGATAGGGCAATCACGAGCTATGTGGCCTCCCCCATTACATCTATAACAAATCAATTCTCTATAATGTTGAGGCCTCACTGCCTCAGTTACCTTTTCCTTACCTTTGTCTCGTGAATCATCTCTTGGAGGAGGATGTTCATCACGCCTTTGAGGGGTGGAACAAGTGTTGTTCCATCCTGATGCACCATTGTTGGACTTGTACCTTTTCACCTCTTTGATTTTTGCCTCAGATTCACGTGCAGCATACAAGGCATCATAAAGGGTGTCATATCTCTGAAAACTCATTCCACATCGAATTTCTAAGTTTAATCCATGTACGAAACGAGTAACAGTTTTTGTCTCTTCTTCATGTATGTCTCTCTGTTTAAGCAAAATATTTATAGTTTGGTGGTACTCATCAACTGACTTTGTTCCTGCACCGTTCCCTGCAATTTTCTTTCAAGATCATACAAAAATGATTTAGGGCGAAAAGTTAGGCGCATATCTTCCCTCACTTGAACCCAAGATTCATAGGGAATAAAATTAGCAACTCTTTCTATATTTCTTTTTCGCCACCAAGATAATGCATACCCCTTAAAAGATGTAGCAACTATCCTAATTTTTGTAAGATCAGAATATTGCTTTAAATAAAAAAGAGTTTCAACAGCATTCTCCCATTCTATGTATTCGGTAGGTCCTTTCTCACCGGTGAAGTTAGGAATTTCATGTTTAATGTTTCCCAACTCCGCATTACGCTGCTGGATCCTTTGACATATAGGATCCACTCTTCCTACTGGTGGCAGGTGTCGCTCATCATTGTGTGGTGGTTGCACTTGCTGTGAGCGTTGCTCCAAATTATTCATTCGTTTGAGTAACCTGTCTATCTTTTGTTCTAATGTCTGGGGAAAGTTTGGAACTTGATCAGCCATCTGTATAGGAAAAAAAATATCTAAAAAAAAACAAGAAGATGTGTGAGTAATCACGTTAGTGAAGCCAAAAAGTTGGCTCGCTCCCTCACTATTCTCAGCTCGCAGGTAAGAGGTGGATTATATGGCTCTGGGGGTGCACTACACACTCTTACAAACACACACTCCACTCGTGTATCGCTCAAGGTGGCAGATACTCTCACAAGCCTTTTTCCAAAAAGGAAAATTCTAGTCCGGAACTCAAGTTGGTATGGATTCAACCTCAAAGTTCAAGAAAACGTACCTTGGAAAACTTCACAAGCCTTTGAGAGTAAGGTGTATCGCGATGTAGGTAATAAAATTGAGAGCAAGAAGCAAAGTAAAAGGACAATACAAGCAAAGAAACTAAGCAAGATTTGAAAGAAAAAAAGGGAAGCAAAGAAAGAAGTATGGCAGAAAGATATGCAAGACCAATATCAGAAGATAGACACAAATAGAATGTAGTAGGGGTTCAAGTGTACCACAACCAAATAGGAATATATCAAGAACTCCTTCCAACCTTATACTTTTCCCCTTCCTTGTCCCTCCAAAATTCTCCTACCAGCCAAATTCTTTCCCCAACCTTATTCTTCTTCTTTATTGCTTTCTCTTTTTTTGCTTTTTTTTTTTTTTCAACTATCTTGATTTTTTTTTGATTTTTTTGATAAATAACCTCCAAATAACTACTGTAAATATCAACAAAAATTTCGGACCAAGATGATCCACACATCCCCTTCAAAACAGAACCAAGAATTTCAAGAATCACCCAGAAAAGCAGAAACGCTGCCCTTAATTCGAAGATCAATATCTCAATGACCGTAAGGAATTAGAAAGTGTATAATATATCAATAGAACGCCCCAGAAGATATATAAAACATATCAAATTTCAGATCAAACTAACCAATGGATCTCGAGATATAAGTCATTCTTTGAAACTGGTCACAGAACGCGGAAATCTGGACAGGGTGTGATTGCGACGTGATTGCGCGTAAATGCGCTTTGGATATAGGTAAGGGTGATATGGGGTTATTTTCTAGACTGAAATTGTGGTAATATGGTGCTTAGGGGGTGTGAGGTCTCGTTGATATTGGACGGGAAAACGGGAAAACTCTTTCGGGATTGTTTTTCAAGAAACTGGAAAACATGTATCAAGATTCAAGAACACAATCAAGAATGCAAAGGAAATTTTTTTTAGGGTTTTTAATGAATAAGACACGAACAAAAGCAGTATGTAAGATAAGAACGAGATAAACCTAGGGAACCAAAAAAAAAAAACCAAATTTCTAACGATAATGAGATAAACCTAGGCTCTGAATACCAAATTGATATGAATCTAGTCCAAGGTTCAAATAAAATGGAGTATTGTCCCAAGAATGCTCTCAAAACTAAAGATAGAGATGGATCAAAATACCTTAAACCTCACGAGAAACCCTTTGTCTCGAATCCTCAAAGACTTGGAAGAATCCCATTGTAGCTTCAAGTACCTCGATGATGCAATCTTCAATCAACTAGAGTCGGATCTAGTTCCCTTCGATTCAAGAACGAGTCCACGAACCTAAATCTAAGGTTGAAGAAAGTAAGATTGATTCGAGTCCACGAATCAATTTGCTAGTCGAGTCCACGACTAGCCACTAATTGAGTCCACAATTAGCCATAAGGTTTCTTACACAAGTGTAAAGAAAAACTTAAGAATTTGATTGAATTAAAGCCTCCCTGAGACTGATATGGATGTGCCCTATTTATAGGTATAGGGCAGCATTGTAATCTAAATACAATGGGAAAAAGAGTCCTAAACCTAATCTAAAAAACAAGTAAACAGAGTTTTATTTAGAAAAGGATTTAAGAAATCCTTTCTAAATACAACTAGTGTTTTCTCTTTTATGCCAAACAATTTAATTTAATGATGACTAAAAATAATAGGGCTGATTTGGGCCTAATTTAATCACCAAAATCAGCACTTAAACAATTATAAAAAGCCTTGAAATCTTCTTCTTCTTTTGCAAATGGGCTTGACTTGGATTTCCACCATCTTTGAATATCACCAATGAAGAGTTGTCTTAATCGTTTGGACTTGGGCCTTGTGATTGGCCCAATTGGTACTCTTGATGGATCTTCATTATGTTGGGCCGCATCATCCTCACCTTCTTGAAAATGATTCGACCTCGAATCTTGTAAGCATTGTCTTCGATCCATGATATCACTTGAAATGGGCCACTATAATATTTTCCTTTATCGAATGGAATTATTATTGGGACTTCTTGTTTCTTCCACCAATGATTCTTTAAGGATGTAGTTATGGGCCTTGTGATGAGCCCACTATAGACCCTTATTGGATTCCATGTGTACTGGTTCTTATTATTCTCCCCTTCTTGAAAAGGATTCGTCCTCGAATCCAAATATTGAATGAAAGACAAAGTAGGAAGCTCACTTTCTGTTTTATCACGCTCATGGAACTTTTTCTTGGGATGCTTGACACGAGTCGCTCCAATCATCATCCTACAATCAATAAGTAAGGCAATTAAGTCTAATGACACATCATGAAATTTAAACATTCTGGACGGTAATAATTCAACAAAATGAGACATATTAAATTTAGGCATCTTGTTTGAGTTGTCAACAAGCACAAAATCTTTCCTCCTAGAGCTTAAGGGTAAACCAAACACAAAATCCATGGAAATATCAAGTAATGATTTAGATGCATTGTGGTGGTAAGCAGCACAATTATGAACATAAGATTCTATATCTTTTTTCTTCTTTGGCCAATGAAAATATCCATGCAAAACATCATCACTCTTTGGAACACCAAAGTGTCCTTTATGTGAATCAACAATTAAACCATTGCCCAAAACAAAGCAAAAAGTGCCAATCCCATTGACTTTGAACCAAAACCCCTTGAGCAAGTAGTATTTGCCATAAGAAGTTTTCAAAAGTGCCTTATAACTTCCAAGTGATTCCTTATCTCTATCAAATAAAGTTTTAGTAAAATCAAAATTAAGGAATCTTGGATGTATGGAGGCAAACAAATTTCTAACACATCTAGCAAGTAGGTCATTAATAGAAACATGGCAAACAAATCTAGAGAATTTTAATGCATGCTTTTGAAATAAAAGTGAGTAAATAGTTACTCCCCTTCTTTTTTCTTGCTTATTATCCTTTTTTGTTAGCAAGCGAGGCTGCACTTTGATAGCTCTGGCTGGTTCTTTCCACTGTACCACTGATAGCGGTTCCTTTGTTTGGCTACAATCTAAGTTAGAGGACTGGAGTGGTGACTCCAATTCTAAACATGGAGGTTCCACTTTTCTCTCTTTGATTTCTACCTTCATTGAGGCTAGTTTGAGAGCTTGCATCAATGTCAATTGAATTTCTTCTACTTGTTCAGGATACAAACGAGGCAAGACATATGTAACTCCATTCATGTGAAACACACAAGTGTTCCTCATTCCATAAGAACTTATTTTTCTGTCAAATTGCCATGGTCTACCTAACAAGATATGAGCAACCTGCATTCGAATATTATCACACAAGATTTCATCAGAGAAACTGTTAATAGATAAAGGAATAAGAGCCTGATTGGTTATTCTAGCTTCTCCTGCATGAGTTAACCATTGAAAACGATAGGGAGTTGGGTGATCAAACAAAGGTAGCTGAACAAATTTGACCATAGCTGCACTAGCCACATTACAAGCATTCCCTTTAATTGAACCTTTAGCAAAAAATATATTTTCTCTTTGAGACTCATCTTCTTTTAAAGGGTGAACATTCAAAACCTCCTTAACAACAACAGTATGACTAGACTCACTATCAGCATACTTAGAATCAGATTTTAAAGGTATAAATGGTTTCCCCTCAACATGTTCATTGGGGGTTTCAAAATGGTCACAAACCTCTTCCTCAGATTTATATTCAAGACAAGAAGTAAAATTTTCAGATTGTGTTGTTATCTTAACTACCCTCTTGATAGGGCAATCACGAGCTATGTGGCCTCCCCCATTACATCTATAACAAATCAATTCTCTATAATGTTGAGGCCTCACTGCCTCAGTTACCTTTTCCTTACCTTTGTCTCGTGAATCATCTCTTGGAGGAGGATGTTCATCACGCCTTTGAGGGGTGGAACAAGTGTTGTTCCATCCTGATGCACCATTGTTGGACTTGTACCTTTTCACCTCTTTGATTTTTGCCTCAGATTCACGTGCAGCATACAAGGCATCATAAAGGGTGTCATATCTCTGAAAACTCATTCCACATCGAATTTCTAAGTTTAATCCATGTACGAAACGAGTAACAGTTTTTGTCTCTTCTTCATGTATGTCTCTCTGTTTAAGCAAAATATTTATAGTTTGGTGGTACTCATCAACTGACTTTGTTCCTGCACCGTTCCCTGCAATTTTCTTTCAAGATCATACAAAAATGATTTAGGGCGAAAAGTTAGGCGCATATCTTCCCTCACTTGAACCCAAGATTCATAGGGAATAAAATTAGCAACTCTTTCTATATTTCTTTTTCGCCACCAAGATAATGCATACCCCTTAAAAGATGTAGCAACTATCCTAATTTTTGTAAGATCAGAATATTGCTTTAAATAAAAAAGAGTTTCAATAGCATTCTCCCATTCTATGTATTCGGTAGGTCCTTTCTCACCGGTGAAGTTAGGAATTTCATGTTTAATGTTTCCCAACTCCGCATTACGCTGCTGGATCCTTTGACATATAGGATCCACTCTTCCTACTGGTGGCAGGTGTCGCTCATCATTGTGTGGTGGTTGCACTTGCTGTGAGCGTTGCTCCAAATTATTCATTCGTTTGAGTAACCTGTCTATCTTTTGTTCTAATGTCTGGGGAAAGTTTGGAACTTGATCAGCCATCTGTATAGGAAAAAAAATATCTAAAAAAAAAACAAGAAGATGTGTGAGTAATCACGTTAGTGAAGCCAAAAAGTTGGCTCGCTCCCTCACTATTCTCAGCTCGCAGGTAAGAGGTGGATTATATGGCTCTGGGGGTGCACTACACACTCTTACAAACACACACTCCACTCGTGTATCGCTCAAGGTGGCAGATACTCTCACAAGCCTTTTTCCAAAAAGGAAAATTCTAGTCCGGAACTCAAGTTGGTATGGATTCAACCTCAAAGTTCAAGAAAACGTACCTTGGAAAACTTCACAAGCCTTTGAGAGTAAGGTGTATCGCGATGTAGGTAATAAAATTGAGAGCAAGAAGCAAAGTAAAAGGACAATACAAGCAAAGAAACTAAGCAAGATTTGAAAGAAAAAAAAGGGAAGCAAAGAAAGAAGTATGGCAGAAAGATATGCAAGACCAATATCAGAAGATAGACACAAATAGAATGTAGTAGGGGTTCAAGTGTACCACAACCAAATAGGAATATATCAAGAACTCCTTCCAACCTTATACTTTTCCCCTTCCTTGTCCCTCCAAAATTCTCCTACCAGCCAAATTCTTTCCCCAACCTTATTCTTCTTCTTTATTGCTTTCTCTTTTTTTGCTTTTTTTTTTTTTTTCAACTATCTTGATTTTTTTTTTGATTTTTTTGATAAATAACCTCCAAATAACTACTGTAAATATCAACAAAAATTTCGGACCAAGATGATCCACACATCCCCTTCAAAACAGAACCAAGAATTTCAAGAATCACCCAGAAAAACAGAAACGCTGCCCTTAATTCGAAGATCAATATCTCAATGACCGTAAGGAATTAGAAAGTGTATAATATATCAATAGAACGCCCCAGAAGATATATAAAACATATCAAATTTTAGATCAAACTAACCAATGGATCTCGAGATATAAGTCATTCTTTGAAACTGGTCACAGAACGCGGAAATCTGGACAGGGTGTGATTGCGACGTGATTGCGCGTAAATGCGCTTTGGATATAGGTAAGGGTGATATGGGGTTATTTTCTAGACTGAATTTGTGGTAATATGGTGCTTAGGGGGTGTGAGGTCTCGTTGATATTGGACGGGAAAACGGGAAAACTCTTTCGGGATTGTTTTTCAAGAAACTGGAAAACATGTATCAAGATTCAAGAACACAATCAAGAATGCAAAGGAAATTTTTTTTAGGGTTTTTAATGAATAAGACACGAACAAAAGCAGTATGTAAGATAAGAACGAGATAAACCTAGGGAACCAAAAAAAAAACCAAATTTCTAACGATAATGAGATAAACCTAGGCTCTGAATACCAAATTGATATGAATCTAGTCCAAGGTTCAAATAAAATGGAGTATTGTCCCAAGAATGCTCTCAAAACTAAAGATAGAGATGGATCAAAATACCTTAAACCTCACGAGAAACCCTTTGTCTCGAATCCTCAAAGACTTGGAAGAATCCCATTGTAGCTTCAAGTACCTCGATGATGCAATCTTCAATCAACTAGAGTCGGATCTAGTTCCCTTCGATTCAAGAACGAGTCCACGAACCTAAATCTAAGGTTGAAGAAAGTAAGATTGATTCGAGTCCACGAATCAATTTGCTAGTCGAGTCCACGACTAGCCACTAATTGAGTCCACAATTAGCCATAAGGTTTCTTACACAAGTGTAAAGAAAAACTTAAGAATTTGATTGAATTAAAGCCTCCCTGAGACTGATATGGATGTGCCCTATTTATAGGTATAGGGCAGCATTGTAATCTAAATACAATGGGAAAAAGAGTCCTAAACCTAATCTAGAAAACAAGTAAACAGAGTTTTATTTAGAAAAGGATTTAAGAAATCCTTTCTAAATACAACTAGTGTTTTCTCTTTTATGCCAAACAATTTAATTTAATGATGACTAAAAATAATAGGGCTGATTTGGGCCTAATTTAATCACCAAAATCAGCACTTAAACAATTATAAAAAGCCTTGAAATCTTCTTCTTCTTTTGCAAATGGGCTTGACTTGGATTTCCACCATCTTTGAATATCACCAATGAAGAGTTGTCTTAATCGTTTGGACTTGGGCCTTGTGATTGGCCCAATTGGTACTCTTGATGGATCTTCATTATGTTGGGCCGCATCATCCTCACCTTCTTGAAAATGATTCGACCTCGAATCTTGTAAGCATTGTCTTCGATCCATGATATCACTTGAAATGGGCCACTATAATATTTTCCTTTATCGAATGGAATTATTATTGGGACTTCTTGTTTCTTCCACCAATGTTTCTCGTAGTCGTGTTTTTAGGGTTTCCCAGTTAAATTCGTGGTTTTGTTCACATGCGGGTCCCTCGTGGCCCACCAGGCATCGGCCTCGTGCCTGAAGTAGAAGGAGGCTATTCTGACTTGGTGGTCTTCTGGGCATTCGGTTGCCAGGAATATCTTGTCAAAAGTTCCGATCCATTCCTCGAGGACCGTGGGGTCTTCGTTCCCCGAGAAGGTGGGTGGTTGATGCGCCGAGACTTGGTGGTGGATTTCCAAGTTCTCGTTTGTTGGTAAGGGTTGGGGAATGGTAGTACTCAGTGCCTGGGTAATTTGGGCCAGGCGTTGTAGATTCTGTGTCAAGAATTCCTGAGTGGGGAGTTTCGGTGTTCCTATCTGTCTTCTTTTCGGTGCCATCCTGGTGTTCATAGGTCGATGTTATTTTGTATTCTTACCTTGATGCAATAAGTGAAGGGGGGGTTTCTTTAAGTCAGAGAGGGATTAAGTGAGGGGGTTATGTGTAGGCTTCACAATCTCACCGCGCGTCCTACGATTCCTAAATCTTATGTTCCTAAGTACCTAGAGTTTAAGCGTAATGTCCTAAAGTCTGGTCTTAAGAATCTTATCCTAGGGTCAAACTTAGGCTCTGATACCAACTGTAACACCCCAGATTTTCAAGACTTTTAAAACTTATATAATAAAGATAGAATCTCATTAAATCCCAAAATACGATATAAAGAGTACGGGGTGCTATGCCACACCCGAGCTAGAGAACTCAGGTGCACAGGCAAAATTCTAAAACCTCAATCAGTATCAATACTAAATCATGGCACGCAGGCCGAAAGGGAAAACTATCTAAGCTACGCCCCAAGCTTCTAGCGCGCTCCAGTGATCTACTCGTCTGTGCCTGAAAGCCAAATATATCTGTTCAGCGAGAGATGCTGGTAACCCACTCCAACGCGTTGAAATACAATACATATAGAGATATATATAGATATACGAAAACCATTTTGAACATGAAGATATATCCTACGAACTCTAGCTTTTAAAACAGGGGTAGACTCGACAGATAGAGCTAAGCACAGACAACAGTTACACCAAGCATATATAGTATACAAACAGGCAAGACAGATAAAGGTAAGCACAATTAATAATCATAACCCAACATATACGATTCCCAGTATAAGTCCCATAGTCTCATCCCCAAGACACTCGTAACAACAACTCATCCATACTTCATCACATAGCACACTTTGTTGGCGCCACAGGATCAATCGCATGCCCATACATGAGGATCAGCGCATATAGCTTTGACACGACCCCGCAGCGCCCTGCCCCGTATCGCAACACGGAGGGGTTGATCGGAACCGACCGACGAGAAACCCTTTGTCTCGAATCCTCAAAGGCTTAGAAGAATCCCTTGTAGCTTCATGTACCTCGATGTTGCAATCTTCAATCAACAAGAGTCGGATCTAGTTTCCTTCGATTCAAGAACAAGTCCACGAACCTAAATCTAAGGTTGAAGAAAGTAAGATTGATTTGAGTCCACGAATCAATTTGTTAGTCGAGTCCACGACTAGCCACTATTTGAGTCCACAATTAGCCATAAGGTTTCTAACACAAGTGTAAAGAAAAACTTAAGAATTTTATTGAATTATAACGTGCTTAAAACTGATATGGATCCGCACTTTTGATAGGTATAGGGCATCATTGTAATCCTATATACAAAGGGAAAAAAGAGTCCTAAACCTAATCTAGAAAGCTTGTAAATAAAGTCATTTTTATAAAGGGATTTTAGGAATTCTTTCTAAATACAAACTAGTGTTTTCTTTTTAATGCCAAACAATTAAAAGTAATGATCACTAAAAATAATAAGACTTATTTGGGCCTAATTTAATCTCCCAAATCAACACTTAAACAATTATAAAAATCCTTGAATTCTTCTTCATCTTTTGCAAATGGGCTTGACTTGGATTTCCACCATGTTTGAATATCACAAATGAAGAGTTGTCTTAATTGTTTGGACTTGGATCTTGTGATTGCCCCAATAGGTACTCCTGATGGATCTTCATTGTGTTGGGCCGCATCAACCTCCTCTTCTAGTAAATGATTCGACCTCTAATCTTGTAAACATTCTCTTCGATCCATGAGATCACTTGAATTGGGCCACTATAAAACTTTCCTCTACCGATTGGAATTATTATTGGAATTCCGTGATTTTTCCACGAATGATGCTTTAAGGATGTACTTTTTGGCCTTGTGATGAGCCCACTATACACCCTTATTGGATTCCATGTGTTCTGGTTCGTATTATTCTCCAAGGTTCATATCAATTTGGAATATTGTCCCAAGAATGCTCTCAAAAGTAAAGAGAGAGACAAATAAATACCTTAGACCTCACGAGAAACCCTTTGTCTCGAATCCTCAAAGACTTAGAAGAATCCCATGTAGCTTCAAGTACCTCGATGTTGCAATCTTCAATCAACAAGAGTCGGATCTAGTTTCCTTCGATTCAAGAACAAGTCCACGAACCTAAATCTAAGGTTGAAGAAAGTAAGATTGATTCGAGTCCACGAATCAATTTGTTAGTCGAGTCCACGACTAGCCACTAATTGAGTCCACAATTAGCCATAAGGTTTCTAACACAAGTGTAAAGAAAAACTTAAGAATTTTATTGAATTAAAACATGCTTAAAACTGATATGGATCTGCCCTTTTGATAGGTATAGGGCAGCATTTTAATCCTAAATACAAAGGGAAAAAAGAGTCCTAAACCTAATCTAGAAAGCTTTTAAATATAGTCCTCTTTAGAAAAGGATTTTAGGAATCCTTTCTAAATACAAACTAGTGTTTTCTCTTTAATGCCAAACAATTAAAAATAATGATGACTAAAAATTATAAGACTTATTAGGGCCTAATTTAATCTCCCAAATCAACACTTAAACAATTATAAAAATCCTTGAATTCTTCTTCATCTTTTGCAAATGGGCTTGACTTGGATTTCCACCATGTTTGAATATCACTAATGAAGAGTTGTCTTAATTGTTTGGACTTGGATCTTGTGATTGCCCCAATAGGTACTCCTGATGGATCTTCATTGTGTTGGGCCGCATCAACCTCCTCTTCTAGTAAATGATTCGACCTCTAATCTTGTAAACATTCTCTTCGATCCATGATATCACTTGAATTGGGCCACTATAAAACTTTCCTCTATCGAATGGAATTATTATTGGAATTCCGTGATTTTTCCACGAATGATGCTTTAAGGATGTACTTTTTGGCCTTGTGATGAGCCCACTATACACCCTTATTGGATTCCATGTGTTCTGGTTCGTATTATTCTCCAAGGTTCATATCAATTTGGAATATTGTCCCAAGAATGCTCTCAAAAGTAAAGAGAGAGACAAATAAATACCTTAGACCTCACGAGAAACCCTTTGTCTCGAATCCTCAAAGACTTAGAAGAATCCCATGTAGCTTCAAGTACCTCGATGTTGCAATCTTCAATCAACAAGAGTCGGATCTAGTTTCCTTCGATTCAAGAACAAGTCCACGAACCTAAATCTAAGGTTGAAGAAAGTAAGATTGATTCGAGTCCACGAATCAATTTGTTAGTCGAGTCCACGACTAGCCACTAATTGAGTCCACAATTAGCCATAAGGTTTCTAACACAAGTGTAAAGAAAAACTTAAGAATTTTATTGAATTAAAACATGCTTAAAACTGATATGGATCTGCCCTTTTGATAGGTATAGGGCAGCATTTTAATCCTAAATACAAAGGGAAAAAAGAGTCCTAAACCTAATCTAGAAAGCTTGTAAATATAGTCCTCTTTAGAAAGGGATTTTAGGAATCCTTTCTAAATACAAACTAGTGTTTTCTCTTTAATGCCAAACAATTAAAAATAATGATGACTAAAAATTATAAGACTTATTTGGGCCTAATTTAATCTCCCAAATCAACACTTAAACAATTATAAAAATCCTTGAATTCTTCTTCATCTTTTGCAAATGGGCTTGACTTGGATTTCCACCATGTTTGAATATCACTAATGAAGAGTTGTCTTAATTGTTTGGACTTAGATCTTGTGATTGCCCCTATCGGTACTCTTGATGGATCTTCATTATGTTGGGCCGCATCATCCTCCTCTTCTAGAAAATGATTCGACCTATAAACTTGTAAACATTCTCTTCGATCCATGATATCACTTGAATTGGGCCACTATAAAACTTTCCTCTATCGAATGGAATTATTATTGGAATTCCGTGATTTTTTCACGAATGATGCTTTAAGGATGTACTTTTTGGCCTTGTGATGAGCCCACTATACACCCTTATTGGATTCCATGTGTTCTGGTTCGTATTATTCTCCAAGGTTCATATCAATTTGGAATATTGTCCCAAGAATGCTCTCAAAAGTAAAGAGAGAGACAAATAAATACCTTAGACCTCACGAGAAACCCTTTGTCTCGAATCCTCAAAGACTTAGAAGAATCCCATGTAGCTTCAAGTACCTCGATGTTGCAATCTTCAATCAACAAGAGTCGGATCTAGTTTCCTTCGATTCAAGAACAAGTCCACGAACCTAAATCTAAGGTTGAAGAAAGTAAGATTGATTCGAGTCCACGAATCAATTTGTTAGTCGAGTCCACGACTAGCCACTAATTGAGTCCACAATTAGCCATAAGGTTTCTAACACAAGTGTAAAGAAAAACTTAAGAATTTTATTGAATTAAAACATGCTTAAAACTGATATGGATCTGCCCTTTTGATAGGTATAGGGCAGCATTTTAATCCTAAATACAAAGGGAAAAAAGAGTCCTAAACCTAATCTAGAAAGCTTGTAAATATAGTCCTCTTTAGAAAGGGATTTTAGGAATCCTTTCTAAATACAAACTAGTGTTTTCTCTTTAATGCCAAACAATTAAAAATAATGATGACTAAAAATTATAAGACTTATTAGGGCCTAATTTAATCTCCCAAATCAACACTTAAACAATTATAAAAATCCTTGAATTCTTCTTCATCTTTTGCAAATGGGCTTGACTTGGATTTCCACCATGTTTGAATATCACTAATGAAGAGTTGTCTTAATTGTTTGGACTTGGATCTTGTGATTGCCCCAATAGGTACTCCTGATGGATCTTCATTGTGTTGGGCCGCATCATCCTCCTCTTCTAGTAAATGATTCGACCTATAAACTTGTAAACATTCTCTTCGATCCATGATATCACTTGAATTGGGCCACTATAAAACTTTCCTCTATCGAATGGAATTATTATTGGAATTCCGTGATTTTTTCACGAATGATGCTTTAAGGATGTACTTTTTGGCCTTGTGATGAGCCCACTATACACCCTTATTGGATTCCATGTGTTCTGGTTCGTATTATTCTCCAAGGTTCATATCAATTTGGAATATTGTCCCAAGAATGCTCTCAAAAGTAAAGAGAGAGACAAATAAATACCTTAGACCTCACGAGAAACCCTTTGTCTCGAATCCTCAAAGACTTAGAAGAATCCCATGTAGCTTCAAGTACCTCGATGTTGCAATCTTCAATCAACAAGAGTCGGATCTAGTTTCCTTCGATTCAAGAACAAGTCCACGAACCTAAATCTAAGGTTGAAGAAAGTAAGATTGATTCGAGTCCACGAATCAATTTGTTAGTCGAGTCCACGACTAGCCACTAATTGAGTCCACAATTAGCCATAAGGTTTCTAACACAAGTGTAAAGAAAAAACTTAAGAATTTTATTGAATTAAAACATGCTTAAAACTGATATGGATCTGCCCTTTTGATAGGTATAGGGCAGCATTTTAATCCTAAATACAAAGGGAAAAAAGAGTCCTAAACCTAATCTAGAAAGCTTGTAAATATAGTCCTCTTTAGAAAGGGATTTTAGGAATCCTTTCTAAATACAAACTAGTGTTTTCTCTTTAATGCCAAACAATTAAAAATAATGATGACTAAAAATTATAAGACTTATTAGGGCCTAATTTAATCTCCCAAATCAACACTTAAACAATTATAAAAATCCTTGAATTCTTCTTCATCTTTTGCAAATGGGCTTGACTTGGATTTCCACCATGTTTGAATATCACTAATGAAGAGTTGTCTTAATTGTTTGGACTTGGATCTTGTGATTGCCCCAATAGGTACTCCTGATGGATCTTCATTGTGTTGGGCCGCATCATCCTCCTCTTCTAGTAAATGATTCGACCTATAAACTTGTAAACATTCTCTTCGATCCATGATATCACTTGAATTGGGCCACTATAAAACTTTCCTCTATCGAATGGAATTATTATTGGAATTCCGTGATTTTTTCACGAATGATGCTTTAAGGATGTACTTTTTGGCCTTGTGATGAGCCCACTATACACCCTTATTGGATTCCATGTGTTCTGGTTCGTATTATTCTCCAAGGTTCATATCAATTTGGAATATTGTCCCAAGAATGCTCTCAAAAGTAAAGAGAGAGACAAATAAATACCTTAGACCTCACGAGAAACCCTTTGTCTCGAATCCTCAAAGACTTAGAAGAATCCCATGT
The DNA here is from genome assembly GCF_001879475.1 of Ipomoea nil. Classification (NCBI taxonomy): domain Eukaryota; kingdom Viridiplantae; phylum Streptophyta; class Magnoliopsida; order Solanales; family Convolvulaceae; genus Ipomoea; species Ipomoea nil. Next base: position 1,945,433 of record NW_017616619.1, on the reverse strand, counting down.
AGCTTCAAGTACCTCGATGTTGCAATCTTCAATCAACAAGAGTCGGATCTAGTTTCCTTCGATTCAAGAACAAGTCCACGAACCTAAATCTAAGGTTGAAGAAAGTAAGATTGATTCGAGTCCACGAATCAATTTGTTAGTCGAGTCCACGACTAGCCACTAATTGAGTCCACAATTAGCCATAAGGTTTCTAACACAAGTGTAAAGAAAAAACTTAAGAATTTTATTGAATTAAAACATGCTTAAAACTGATATGGATCTGCCCTTTTGATAGGTATAGGGCAGCATTTTAATCCTAAATACAAAGGGAAAAAAGAGTCCTAAACCTAATCTAGAAAGCTTGTAAATATAGTCCTCTTTAGAAAGGGATTTTAGGAATCCTTTCTAAATACAAACTAGTGTTTTCTCTTTAATGCCAAACAATTAAAAATAATGATGACTAAAAATTATAAGACTTATTAGGGCCTAATTTAATCTCCCAAATCAACACTTAAACAATTATAAAAATCCTTGAATTCTTCTTCATCTTTTGCAAATGGGCTTGACTTGGATTTCCACCATGTTTGAATATCACTAATGAAGAGTTGTCTTAATTGTTTGGACTTGGATCTTGTGATTGCCCCAATAGGTACTCCTGATGGATCTTCATTGTGTTGGGCCGCATCATCCTCCTCTTCTAGTAAATGATTCGACCTATAAACTTGTAAACATTCTCTTCGATCCATGATATCACTTGAATTGGGCCACTATAAAACTTTCCTCTATCGAATGGAATTATTATTGGAATTCCGTGATTTTTTCACGAATGATGCTTTAAGGATGTACTTTTTGGCCTTGTGATGAGCCCACTATACACCCTTATTGGATTCCATGTGTTCTGGTTCGTATTATTCTCCAAGGTTCATATCAATTTGGAATATTGTCCCAAGAATGCTCTCAAAAGTAAAGAGAGAGACAAATAAATACCTTAGACCTCACGAGAAACCCTTTGTCTCGAATCCTCAAAGACTTAGAAGAATCCCATGTAGCTTCAAGTACCTCGATGTTGCAATCTTCAATCAACAAGAGTCGGATCTAGTTTCCTTCGATTCAAGAACAAGTCCACGAACCTAAATCTAAGGTTGAAGAAAGTAAGATTGATTCGAGTCCACGAATCAATTTGTTAGTCGAGTCCACGACTAGCCACTAATTGAGTCCACAATTAGCCATAAGGTTTCTAACACAAGTGTAAAGAAAAACTTAAGAATTTTATTGAATTAAAACATGCTTAAAACTGATATGGATCTGCCCTTTTGATAGGTATAGGGCAGCATTTTAATCCTAAATACAAAGGGAAAAAAGAGTCCTAAACCTAATCTAGAAAGCTTTTAAATATAGTCCTCTTTAGAAAAGGATTTTAGGAATCCTTTCTAAATACAAACTAGTGTTTTCTCTTTAATGCCAAACAATTAAAAATAATGATGACTAAAAATTATAAGACTTATTAGGGCCTAATTTAATCTCCCAAATCAACACTTAAACAATTATAAAAATCCTTGAATTCTTCTTCATCTTTTGCAAATGGGCTTGACTTGGATTTCCACCATGTTTGAATATCACTAATGAAGAGTTGTCTTAATTGTTTGGACTTGGATCTTGTGATTGCCCCAATAGGTACTCCTGATGGATCTTCATTGTGTTGGGCCGCATCAACCTCCTCTTCTAGTAAATGATTCGACCTCTAATCTTGTAAACATTCTCTTCGATCCATGATATCACTTGAATTGGGCCACTATAAAACTTTCCTCTATCGAATGGAATTATTATTGGAATTCCGTGATTTTTCCACGAATGATGCTTTAAGGATGTACTTTTTGGCCTTGTGATGAGCCCACTATACACCCTTATTGGATTCCATGTGTTCTGGTTCGTATTATTCTCCAAGGTTCATATCAATTTGGAATATTGTCCCAAGAATGCTCTCAAAAGTAAAGAGAGAGACAAATAAATACCTTAGACCTCACGAGAAACCCTTTGTCTCGAATCCTCAAAGACTTAGAAGAATCCCATGTAGCTTCAAGTACCTCGATGTTGCAATCTTCAATCAACAAGAGTCGGATCTAGTTTCCTTCGATTCAAGAACAAGTCCACGAACCTAAATCTAAGGTTGAAGAAAGTAAGATTGATTCGAGTCCACGAATCAATTTGTTAGTCGAGTCCACGACTAGCCACTAATTGAGTCCACAATTAGCCATAAGGTTTCTAACACAAGTGTAAAGAAAAACTTAAGAATTTTATTGAATTAAAACATGCTTAAAACTGATATGGATCTGCCCTTTTGATAGGTATAGGGCAGCATTTTAATCCTAAATACAAAGGGAAAAAAGAGTCCTAAACCTAATCTAGAAAGCTTGTAAATATAGTCCTCTTTAGAAAGGGATTTTAGGAATCCTTTCTAAATACAAACTAGTGTTTTCTCTTTAATGCCAAACAATTAAAAATAATGATGACTAAAAATTATAAGACTTATTAGGGCCTAATTTAATCTCCCAAATCAACACTTAAACAATTATAAAAATCCTTGAATTCTTCTTCATCTTTTGCAAATGGGCTTGACTTGGATTTCCACCATGTTTGAATATCACTAATGAAGAGTTGTCTTAATTGTTTGGACTTGGATCTTGTGATTGCCCCAATAGGTTCTCCTGATGGATCTTCATTGTGTTGGGCCGCATCAACCTCATCTTCTAGTAAATGATTCGACCTCTAATCTTGTAAACATTCTCTTCGATCCATGATATCACTTGAATTGGGCCACTATAAAACTTTCCTCTATCGAATGGAATTATTATTGGAATTCCGTGATTTTTCCACGAATGATGCTTTAAGGATGTACTTTTTGGCCTTGTGATGAGCCCACTATACACCCTTATTGGATTCCATGTGTTCTGGTTCGTATTATTCTCCAAGGTTCATATCAATTTGGAATATTGTCCCAAGAATGCTCTCAAAAGTAAAGAGAGAGACAAATAAATACCTTAGACCTCACGAGAAACCCTTTGTCTCGAATCCTCAAAGACTTAGAAGAATCCCATGTAGCTTCAAGTACCTCGATGTTGCAATCTTCAATCAACAAGAGTCGGATCTAGTTTCCTTCGATTCAAGAACAAGTCCACGAACCTAAATCTAAGGTTGAAGAAAGTAAGATTGATTCGAGTCCACGAATCAATTTGTTAGTCGAGTCCACGACTAGCCACTAATTGAGTCCACAATTAGCCATAAGGTTTCTAACACAAGTGTAAAGAAAAACTTAAGAATTTTATTGAATTAAAACATGCTTAAAACTGATATGGATCTGCCCTTTTGATAGGTATAGGGCAGCATTTTAATCCTAAATACAAAGGGAAAAAAGAGTCCTAAACCTAATCTAGAAAGCTTGTAAATATAGTCCTCTTTAGAAAGGGATTTTAGGAATCCTTTCTAAATACAAACTAGTGTTTTCTCTTTAATGCCAAACAATTAAAAATAATGATGACTAAAAATTATAAGACTTATTAGGGCCTAATTTAATCTCCCAAATCAACACTTAAACAATTATAAAAATCCTTGAATTCTTCTTCATCTTTTGCAAATGGGCTTGACTTGGATTTCCACCATGTTTGAATATCACTAATGAAGAGTTGTCTTAATTGTTTGGACTTGGATCTTGTGATTGCCCCAATAGGTACTCCTGATGGATCTTCATTGTGTTGGGCCGCATCAACCTCCTCTTCTAGTAAATGATTCGACCTCTAATCTTGTAAACATTCTCTTCGATCCATGATATCACTTGAATTGGGCCACTATAAAACTTTCCTCTATCGAATGGAATTATTATTGGAATTCCGTGATTTTTCCACGAATGATGCTTTAAGGATGTACTTTTTGGCCTTGTGATGAGCCCACTATACACCCTTATTGGATTCCATGTGTTCTGGTTCGTATTATTCTCCAAGGTTCATATCAATTTGGAATATTGTCCCAAGAATGCTCTCAAAAGTAAAGAGAGAGACAAATAAATACCTTAGACCTCACGAGAAACCCTTTGTCTCGAATCCTCAAAGACTTAGAAGAATCCCATGTAGCTTCAAGTACCTCGATGTTGCAATCTTCAATCAACAAGAGTCGGATCTAGTTTCCTTCGATTCAAGAACAAGTCCACGAACCTAAATCTAAGGTTGAAGAAAGTAAGATTGATTCGAGTCCACGAATCAATTTGTTAGTCGAGTCCACGACTAGCCACTAATTGAGTCCACAATTAGCCATAAGGTTTCTAACACAAGTGTAAAGAAAAACTTAAGAATTTTATTGAATTAAAACATGCTTAAAACTGATATGGATCTGCCCTTTTGATAGGTATAGGGCAGCATTTTAATCCTAAATACAAAGGGAAAAAAGAGTCCTAAACCTAATCTAGAAAGCTTGTAAATATAGTCCTCTTTAGAAAGGGATTTTAGGAATCCTTTCTAAATACAAACTAGTGTTTTCTCTTTAATGCCAAACAATTAAAAATAATGATGACTAAAAATTATAAGACTTATTTGGGCCTAATTTAATCTCCCAAATCAACACTTAAACAATTATAAAAATCCTTGAATTCTTCTTCATCTTTTGCAAATGGGCTTGACTTGGATTTCCACCATGTTTGAATATCACTAATGAAGAGTTGTCTTAATTGTTTGGACTTAGATCTTGTGATTGCCCCTATCGGTACTCTTGATGGATCTTCATTATGTTGGGCCGCATCATCCTCCTCTTCTAGAAAATGATTCGACCTATAAACTTGTAAACATTCTCTTCGATCCATGATATCACTTGAATTGGGCCACTATAAAACTTTCCTCTATCGAATGGAATTATTATTGGAATTCCGTGATTTTTTCACGAATGATGCTTTAAGGATGTACTTTTTGGCCTTGTGATGAGCCCACTATACACCCTTATTGGATTCCATGTGTTCTGGTTCGTATTATTCTCCAAGGTTCATATCAATTTGGAATATTGTCCCAAGAATGCTCTCAAAAGTAAAGAGAGAGACAAATAAATACCTTAGACCTCACGAGAAACCCTTTGTCTCGAATCCTCAAAGACTTAGAAGAATCCCATGTAGCTTCAAGTACCTCGATGTTGCAATCTTCAATCAACAAGAGTCGGATCTAGTTTCCTTCGATTCAAGAACAAGTCCACGAACCTAAATCTAAGGTTGAAGAAAGTAAGATTGATTCGAGTCCACGAATCAATTTGTTAGTCGAGTCCACGACTAGTCACTAATTGAGTCCACAATTAGCCATAAGGTTTCTAACACAAGTGTAAAGAAAAACTTAAGAATTTTATTGAATTAAAACATGCTTAAAACTGATATGGATCTGCCCTTTTGATAGGTATAGGGCAGCATTGTAATCCTAAATACAAAGGGAAAAAAGAGTCCTAAACCTAATCTAGAAAGCTTGTAAATATAGTCCTCTTTAGAAAGGGATTTTAGGAATCCTTTCTAAATACAAACTAGTGTTTTCTCTTTAATGCCAAACAATTAAAAATAATGATGACTAAAAATTATAAGACTTATTTGGGCCTAATTTAATCTCCCAAATCAACACTTAAACAATTATAAAAATCCATGAATTCTCATTTTTGCAAATGGGCTTGACTTGGATTTCCACCTTGTTTGAATATCACTATTTGATATGAACCTAGTCCAAGATTCAAATTAGATGAGTATATGGTCCCAAGAATGCTCTCACAACTAAAGATAGAGATGGTTAAAAATACCTTAAACCTCACGAGAAACCCTTTGTCTTGAATCCTCAAAGACTTGGAAGAATCCCATGTAGCTTCAAGTACCTCGATGTTGCAATCTTCAATCAACTAGAGTCGGATCTAGTTTCCTTCGATCAAGAACGAGTCCACGAACCTAAATCTAAGGTTGAAGAAAGTAAGATTGATTCGAGTCCACGAATCAATTTGCTAGTCGAGTCCACGACTAGCCACTAATTGAGTCCACAATTAGCCATAAGGTTCTTACACAAGTGTAAAGAAAAACTTAAAGAGTTTTATTGAATTAAAGCCTCCCCGAAACTGATATTGTTGTGCCCTATTTATAGGTATAGGGGCAGTATCCTAAATACAATAGGAAAAAGAGTCCTAAACCTAATCTAGAAAACAAGTAAATAGAGTCCTATTTAGAAAGGGGTTTAAGGAATCCTTTCTAAATACTAACAAGTGTTTTCTCTTTAATTCCAAACAATTTAAAATAATGATGACCACAAATAATAAAGCTGATTTGGGCCTTGGATCTTGTGATTGGCCCAATTTGTACTCTTAATGGATCTTCATTATGTTGGGCCGCATCATTTGGACTTGGGGCCTTGTGATTATCCCAATTGTTACTCTGATGGATCTTCATTATGTTGGGCCGCATCACTAATGAAGAGTTGTCTTAATTGTTTGGACTTGGATCTTGTGATTGCCCCAATAGGTACTATTGATGGATCTTCATTATGTTGGGCCGCATCAGCCTCCTCATCTAGAAAATGATTCGACCTCTAATCTTGTAAACATTCTCTTCGATCCATGATATCACTTGAATTGGGCCACTATAAAACTTTCCTCTATCGAATGGAATTATTATTGGAATTCCGTGATTTTTCCACGAATGATGCTTTAAGGATGTAATTTTTGGCCTTGTGATGAGCCCACTATACACCCTTATTGGATTCCATGTGTTCTGGTTCGTATTATTCTCCAAGGTTCATATCAATTTGGAATATTGTCCCAAGAATGCTCTCAAAAGTAAAGAGAGAGACAAATAAATACCTTAGACCTCACGAGAAACCCTTTGTCTCGAATCCTCAAAGACTTGAAGAATCCCATGTAGCTTCAAGTACCTCGATGTTGCCAATCTTCAATCAACAAGAGTCGGATCTAGTTTCCTTCGATTCAAGAACAAGTCCACGAACCTAAATCTAAGGTTGAAGAAAGTAAGATTGATTCGAGTCCACGAATCAATTTGTTAGTCGAGTCCACGACTAGCCACTAATTGAGTCCACAATTAGCCATAAGGTTTCTAACACAAGTGTAAAGAAAAACTTAAGAATTTTATTGAATTAAAACATGCTTAAAACTGATATGGATCTGCCCTTTTGATAGGTATAGGGCAGCATTTTAATCCTAAATACAAAGGGAAAAAAGAGTCCTAAACCTAATCTAGAAAGCTTGTAAATATAGTCCTCTTTAGAAAGGGATTTTAGGAATCCTTTCTAAATACAAACTAGTGTTTTCTCTTTAATGCCAAACAATTAAAAGTAATGATGACTAAAAATAATAAGACTTATTTGGGCCTAATTTAATCTCCCAAATCAACACTTAAACAATTATAAAAATCCTTGAATTCTTCTTCATCTTTTGCAAATGGGCTTGACTTGGATTTCCACCATGTTTGAATATCACTAATGAAGAGTTGTCTTAATTGTTTGGACTTGGATCTTGTGATTGCCCCTATCGGTACTCTTGATGGATCTTCATTATGTTGGGCCGCATCATCCTCCTCTTCTAGAAAATGATTCGACCTATAAACTTGTAAACATTCTCTTCGATCCATGATATCACTTGAATTGGGCCACTATAAAACTTTCCTCTATCGAATGGAATTATTATTGGAATTCCGTGATTTTTTCACGAATGATGCTTTAAGGATGTACTTTTTGGCCTTGTGATGAGCCCACTATACACCCTTATTGGATTCCATGTGTTCTGGTTCGTATTATTCTCCAAGGTTCATATCAATTTGGAATATTGTCCCAAGAATGCTCTCAAAAAGTAAAGAGAGAGACAAATAAATACCTTAGACCTCACGAGAAACCCTTTGTCTCGAATCCTCAAAGACTTAGAAGAATCCCATGTAGCTTCAAGTACCTCGATGTTGCAATCTTCAATCAACAAGAGTCGGATCTAGTTTCCTTCGATTCAAGAACAAGTCCACGAACCTAAATCTAAGGTTGAAGAAAGTAAGATTGATTCGAGTCCACGAATCAATTTGTTAGTCGAGTCCACGACTAGCCACTAATTGAGTCCACAATTAGCCATAAGGTTTCTAACACAAGTGTAAAGAAAAACTTAAGAATTTTATTGAATTAAACCATGCTTAAAACTGATATGGATCTGCCCTTTTGATAGGTATAGGGCAGCATTTTAATCCTAAATACAAAGGGAAAAAAGAGTCCTAAACCTAATCTAGAAAGCTTGTAAATAAAGTCATTTTTATAAAGGGATTTTAGGAATTCTTTCTAAATACAAACTAGTGTTTTCTTTTTAATGCCAAACAATTAAAAGTAATGATGACTAAAAATAATAAGACTTATTAGGGCCTAATTTAATCTCCCAAATCAACACTTAAACAATTATAAAAATCCTTGAATTCTTCTTCATCTTTTGCAAATGGGCTTGACTTGGATTTCCACCATGTTTGAATATCACTAATGAAGACTTGTCTTAATTGTTTGGACTTGGATCTTGTGATTGCCCCTATCGGTACTCTTGATGGATCTTCATTATGTTGGGCCGCATCATCCTCCTCTTCTAGAAAATGATTCGACCTATAAACTTGTAAACATTCTCTTCGATCCATGATATCACTTGAATTGGGCCACTATAAAACTTTCCTCTATCGAATGGAATTATTAGTGGAATTCCGTGATTTTTTCACGAATGATGCTTTAAGGATGTACTTTTTGGCCTTGTGATGAGCCCACTATACACCCTTATTGGATTCCATGTGTTCTGGTTCGTATTATTCTCCAAGGTTCATATCAATTTGGAATATTGTCCCAAGAATGCTCTCAAAAGTAAAGAGAGAGACAAATAAATACCTTAGACCTCACGAGAAACCCTTTGTCTCGAATCCTCAAAGACTTAGAAGAATCCCATGTAGCTTCAAGTACCTCGATGTTGCAATCTTCAATCAACAAGAGTCGGATCTAGTTTCCTTCGATTCAAGAACAAGTCCACGAACCTAAATCTAAGGTTGAAGAAAGTAAGATTGATTCGAGTCCACGAATCAATTTGTTAGTCGAGTCCACGACTAGCCACTAATTGAGTCCACAATTAGCCATAAGGTTTCTAACACAAGTGTAAAGAAAAACTTAAGAATTTTATTGAATTAAAACATGCTTAAAACTGATATGGATCTGCCCTTTTGATAGGTATAGGGGAGCATTTTAATCCTAAATACAAAGGGAAAAAAGAGTCCTAAACCTAATCTAGAAAGCTTGTAAATATAGTCCTCTTTAGAAAGGGATTTTAGGAATCCTTTCTAAATACAAACTAGTGTTTTCTCTTTAATGCCAAACAATTAAAAGTAATGATGACTAAAAATAATAAGACTTATTTGGGCCTAATTTAATCTCCCAAATCAACACTTAAACAATTATAAAAATCCTTGAATTCTTCTTCATCTTTTGCAAATGGGCTTGACTTGGATTTCCACCATGTTTGAATATCACTAATGAAGAGTTGTCTTAATTGTTTGGACTTGGATCTTGTGATTGCCCCTATCGGTACTCTTGATGGATCTTCATTATGTTGGGCCGCATCATCCTCCTCTTCTAGAAAATGATTCGACCTATAAACTTGTAAACATTCTCTTCGATCCATGATATCACTTGAATTGGGCCACTATAAAACTTTCCTCTATCGAATGGAATTATTAGTGGAATTCCGTGATTTTTTCACGAATGATGCTTTAAGGATGTACTTTTTGGCCTTGTGATGAGCCCACTATACACCCTTATTGGATTCCATGTGTTCTGGTTCGTATTATTCTCCAAGGTTCATATCAGTTTGGAATATTGTCCCAAGAATGCTCTCAAAAGTAAAGAGAGAGACAAATAAATACCTTAGACCTCACGAGAAACCCTTTGTCTCGAATCCTCAAAGACTTAGAAGAATCCCATGTAGCTTCAAGTACCTCGATGTTGCAATCTTCAATCAACAAGAGTCGGATCTAGTTTCCTTCGATTCAAGAACAAGTCCACGAACCTAAATCTAAGGTTGAAGAAAGTAAGATTGATTCGAGTCCACGAATCAATTTGTTAGTCGAGTCCACGACTAGCCACTAATTGAGTCCACAATTAGCCATAAGGTTTCTAACACAAGTGTAAAGAAAAACTTAAGAATTTTATTGAATTAAAACATGCTTAAAACTGATATGGATCTGCCCTTTTGATAGGTATAGGGCAGCATTTTAATCCTAAATACAAAGGGAAAAAAGAGTCCTAAACCTAATCTAGAAAGCTTGTAAATATAATCCTATTTAGAAAGGGATTTTAGGAATCCTTTCTAAATACAAACTAGTGTTTTCTCTTTAATGCCAAACAATTAAAAATAATGATGACTAAAAATTATAAGACTTATTTGGGCCTAATTTAATCTCCCAAATCAACACTTAAACAATTATAAAAATCCTTAATTCTTCTTCATCTTTTGCAAATGGGCTTGACTTGGATTTCCACCATGTTTGAATATCACTAATGAAGAGTTGTCTTAATTGTTTGGACTTGGATCTTGTGATTGCCCCTATCGGTACTCTTGATGGATCTTCATTATGTTGGGCCGCATCATCCTCCTCTTCTAGAAAATGATTCGACCTATAAACTTGTAAACATTCTCTTTGATCCATGATATCACTTGAATTGGGCCACTATAAAACTTTCCTCTATCGATTGGAATTATTAGTGGAATTCCGTGATTTTTTCACGAATGATGCTTTAAGGATGTACTTTTTGGCCTTGTGATGAGCCCACTATACACCCTTATTGGATTCCATGTGTTCTGGTTCGTATTATTCTCCAAGGTTCATATCAATTTGGAATATTGTCCCAAGAATGCTCTCAAAAGTAAAGAGAGAGACAAATAAATACCTTAGACCTCACGAGAAACCCTTTGTCTCGAATCCTCAAAGACTTAGAAGAATCCCATGTAGCTTCAAGTACCTCGATGTTGCAATCTTCAATCAACAAGAGTCGGATCTAGTTTCCTTCGATTCAAGAACAAGTCCACGAACCTAAATCTAAGGTTGAAGAAAGTAAGATTGATTCGAGTCCACGAATCAATTTGTTAGTCGAGTCCACGACTAGCCACTAATTGAGTCCACAATTAGCCATAAGGTTTCTAACACAAGTGTAAAGAAAAACTTAAGAATTTTATTGAATTAAAACATGCTTAAAACTGATATGGATCTGCCCTTTTGATAGGTATAGGGAGCATTTTAATCCTAAATACAAAGGGAAAAAAGAGTCCTAAACCTAATCTAGAAAGCTTGTAAATATAGTCCTCTTTAGAAAGGGATTTTAGGAATCCTTTCTAAATACAAACTAGTGTTTTCTCTTTAATGCCAAACAATTAAAAGTAATGATGACTAAAAATAATAAGACTTATTTTGGCCTAATTTAATCTCCCAAATCAACACTTAAACAATTATAAAAATCCTTGAATTCTTCTTCATCTTTTGCAAATGGGCTTGACTTGGATTTCCACCATGTTTGAATATCACTAATGAAGAGTTGTCTTAATTGTTTGGACTTGGATCTTGTGATTGCCCCTATCGGTACTCTTGATGGATCTTCATTATGTTGGGCCGCATCATCCTCCTCTTCTAGAAAATGATTCGACCTATAAACTTGTAAACATTCTCTTCGATCCATGATATCACTTGAATTGGGCCACTATAAAACTTTCCTCTATCGAATGGAATTATTATTGGAATTCCGTGATTTTTTCACGAATGATGCTTTAAGGATGTACTTTTTGGCCTTGTGATGAGCCCACTATACACCCTTATTGGATTCCATGTGTTCTGGTTCGTATTATTCTCCAAGGTTCATATCAATTTGGAATATTGTCCCAAGAATGCTCTCAAAAGTAAAGAGAGAGACAAATAAATACCTTAGACCTCACGAGAAACCCTTTGTCTCGAATCCTCAAAGACTTAGAAGAATCCCATGTAGCTTCAAGTACCTCGATGTTGCAATCTTCAATCAACAAGAGTCGGATCTAGTTTCCTTCGATTCAAGAACAAGTCCACGAACCTAAATCTAAGGTTGAAGAAAGTAAGATTGATTCGAGTCCACGAATCAATTTGTTAGTCGAGTCCACGACTAGCCACTAATTGAGTCCACAATTAGCCATAAGGTTTCTAACACAAGTGTAAAGAAAAACTTAAGAATTTTATTGAATTAAACCATGCTTAAAACTGATATGGATCTGCCCTTTTGATAGGTATAGGGCAGCATTTAATCCTAAATACAAAGGGAAAAAAGAGTCCTAAACCTAATCTAGAAAGCTTGTAAATAAAGTCATTTTTATAAAGGGATTTTAGGAATTCTTTCTAAATACAAACTAGTGTTTTCTTTTTAATGCCAAACAATTAAAAGTAATGATGACTAAAAATAATAAGACTTATTAGGGCCTAATTTAATCTCCCAAATCAACACTTAAACAATTATAAAAATCCTTGAATTCTTCTTCATCTTTTGCAAATGGGCTTGACTTGGATTTCCACCATGTTTGAATATCACTAATGAAGACTTGTCTTAATTGTTTGGACTTGGATCTTGTGATTGCCCCTATCGGTACTCTTGATGGATCTTCATTATGTTGGGCCGCATCATCCTCCTCTTCTAGAAAATGATTCGACCTATAAACTTGTAAACATTCTCTTCGATCCATGATATCACTTGAATTGGGCCACTATAAAACTTTCCTCTATCGAATGGAATTATTATTGGAATTCCGTGATTTTTTCACGAATGATGCTTTAAGGATGTACTTTTTGGCCTTGTGATGAGCCCACTATACACCCTTATTGGATTCCATGTGTTCTGGTTCGTATTATTCTCCAAGGTTCATATCAATTTGGAATATTGTCCCAAGAATGCTCTCAAAAGTAAAGAGAGAGACAAATAAATACCTTAGACCTCACGAGAAACCCTTTGTCTCGAATCCTCAAAGACTTAGAAGAATCCCATGTAGCTTCAAGTACCTCGATGTTGCAATCTTCAATCAACAAGAGTCGGATCTAGTTTCCTTCGATTCAAGAACAAGTCCACGAACCTAAATCTAAGGTTGAAAAAAGTAAGATTGATTCGAGTCCACGAATCAATTTGTTAGTCGAGTCCACGACTAGCCACTAATTGAGTCCACAATTAGCCATAAGGTTTCTAACACAACTGTAAAGAAAAACTTAAGAATTTTATTGAATTAAAACATGCTTAAAACTGATATGGATCTGCCCTTTTGATAGGTATAGGGCAGCATTGTAATCCTAAATACAATGGGAAAAAAGAGTCCTAAACCTAATCTAGAAAGCTTGTAAATAAAGTCATTTTTATAAAGGGATTTTAGGAATTCTTTCTAAATACAAACTAGTGTTTTCTTTTTAATGCCAAACAATTAAAAGTAATGATGACTAAAAGTAATAAGACTTATTAGGGCCTAATTTAATCTCCCAAATCAACACTTAAACAATTATAAAAATCCTTGAATTCTTCTTCATCTTTTGCAAATGGGCTTGACTTGGATTTCCACCATGTTTGAATATCACTAATGAAGACTTGTCTTAATTGTTTGGACTTGGATCTTGTGATTGCCCCTATCGGTACTCTTGATGGATCTTCATTATGTTGGGCCGCATCATCCTCCTCTTCTAGAAAATGATTCGACCTATAAACTTGTAAACATTCTCTTCGATCCATGATATCACTTGAATTGGGCCACTATAAAACTTTCCTCTATCGAATGGAATTATTATTGGAATTCCGTGATTTTTTCACGAATGATGCTTTAAGGATGTACTTTTTGGCCTTGTGATGAGCCCACTATACACCCTTATTGGATTCCATGTGTTCTGGTTCGTATTATTCTCCAAGGTTCATATCAATTTGGAATATTGTCCCAAGAATGCTCTCAAAAGTAAAGAGAGAGACAAATAAATACCTTAGACCTCACGAGAAACCCTTTGTCTCGAATCCTCAAAGACTTAGAAGAATCCCATGTAGCTTCAAGTACCTCGATGTTGCAATCTTCAATCAACAAGAGTCGGATCTAGTTTCCTTCGATTCAAGAACAAGTCCACGAACCTAAATCTAAGGTTGAAGAAAGTAAGATTGATTCGAGTCCACGAATCAATTTGTTAGTCGAGTCCACGACTAGCCACTAATTGAGTCCACAATTAGCCATAAGGTTTCTAACACAAGTGTAAAGAAAAACTTAAGAATTTTATTGAATTAAAACATGCTTAAAACTGATATGGATCTGCCCTTTTAATTGGTATAGGGCAGCATTTTAATCCTAAATACAAAGGGAAAAAAGAGTCCTAAACCTAATCTAGAAAGCTTGTAAATATAGTCCTCTTTAGAAAGGGATTTTAGAAATCCTTTCTAAATACAAACTAGTGTTTTCTCTTTAATGCCAAACAATTAAAAATAATGATGACTAAAAATTATAAGACTTATTTGGGCCTAATTTAATCTCCCAAATCAACACTTAAACAATTATAAAAATCCTTGAATTCTTCTTCATCTTTTGCAAATGGGCTTGACTTGGATTTCCACCATGTTTGAATAACACTAATGAAGAGTTGTCTTAATTGTTTGGACTTGGATCTTGTGATTGCCCCTATCGGTACTCTTGATGGATCTTCATTATGTTGGGCCGCATCATCCTCCTCTTCTAGAAAATGATTCGACCTATAAACTTGTAAACATTCTCTTCGATCCATGATATCACTTGAATTGGGCCACTATAAAACTTTCCTCTATCGAATGGAATTATTATTGGAATTCCGTGATTTTTTCACGAATGATGCTTTAAGGATGTACTTTTTGGCCTTGTGATGAGCCCACTATACACCCTTATTGGATTCCATGTGTTCTGGTTCGTATTATTCTCCAAGGTTCATATCAATTTGGAATATTGTCCCAAGAATGCTCTCAAAAGTAAAGAGAGAGACAAATAAATACCTTAGACCTCACGAGAAACCCTTTGTCTCGAATCCTCAAAGACTTAGAAGAATCCCATGTAGCTTCAAGTACCTCGATGTTGCAATCTTCAATCAACAAGAGTCGGATCTAGTTTCCTTCGATTCAAGAACAAGTCCACGAACCTAAATCTAAGGTTGAAGAAAGTAAGATTGATTCGAGTCCACGAATCAATTTGTTAGTCGAGTCCACGACTAGCCACTAATTGAGTCCACAATTAGCCATAAGGTTTCTAACACAAGTGTAAAGAAAAACTTAAGAATTTTATTGAATTAAAACATGCTTAAAACTGATATGGATCTGCCCTTTTGATAGGTATAGGGCAGCATTTTAATCCTAAATACAATGGGAAAAAAGAGTCCTAAACCTAATCTAGAAAGCTTGTAAATAAAGTCATTTTTATAAAGGGATTTTAGGAATTCTTTCTAAATACAAACTAGTGTTTTCTTTTTAATGCCAAACAATTAAAAGTAATGATGACTAAAAATAATAAGACTTATTAGGGCCTAATTTAATCTCCCAAATCAACACTTAAACAATTATAAAAATCCTTGAATTCTTCTTCATCTTTTGCAAATGGGCTTGACTTGGATTTCCACCATGTTTGAATATCACTAATGAAGACTTGTCTTAATTGTTTGGACTTGGATCTTGTGATTGCCCCTATCGGTACTCTTGATGGATCTTCATTATGTTGGGCCGCATCATCCTCCTCTTCTAGAAAATGATTCGACCTATAAACTTGTAAACATTCTCTTCGATCCATGATATCACTTGAATTGGGCCACTATAAAACTTTCCTCTATCGAATGGAATTATTATTGGAATTCCGTGATTTTTTCACGAATGATGCTTTAAGGATGTACTTTTTGGCCTTGTGATGAGCCCACTATACACCCTTATTGGATTCCATGTGTTCTGGTTCGTATTATTCTCCAAGGTTCATATCAATTTGGAATATTGTCCCAAGAATGCTCTCAAAAGTAAAGAGAGAGACAAATAAATACCTTAGACCTCACGAGAAACCCTTTGTCTCGAATCCTCAAAGACTTAGAAGAATCCCATGTAGCTTCAAGTACCTCGATGTTGCAATCTTCAATCAACAAGAGTCGGATCTAGTTTCCTTCGATTCAAGAACAAGTCCACGAACCTAAATCTAAGGTTGAAGAAAGTAAGATTGATTCGAGTCCACGAATCAATTTGTTAGTCGAGTCCACGACTAGCCACTAATTGAGTCCACAATTAGCCATAAGGTTTCTAACACAAGTGTAAAGAAAAACTTAAGAATTTTATTGAATTAAAACATGCTTAAAACTGATATGGATCTGCCCTTTTGATAGGTATAGGGCAGCATTTTAATCCTAAATACAAAGGGAAAAAAGAGTCCTAAACCTAATCTAGAAAGCTTGTAAATATAGTCCTCTTTAGAAAGGGATTTTAGGAATCCTTTCTAAATACAAACTAGTGTTTTCTCTTTAATGCCAAACAATTAAAAATAATGATGACTAAAAATTATAAGACTTATTTGGGCCTAATTTAATCTCCCAAATCAACACTTAAACAATTATAAAAATCCTTGAATTCTTCTTCATCTTTTGCAAATGGGCTTGACTTGGATTTCCACCATGTTTGAATATCACTAATGAAGAGTTGTCTTAATTGTTTGGACTTGGATCTTGTGATTGCCCCTATCGGTACTCTTGATGGATCTTCATTATGTTGGGCCGCATCATCCTCCTCTTCTAGAAAATGATTCGACCTATAAACTTGTAAACATTCTCTTCGATCCATGATATCACTTGAATTGGGCCACTATAAAACTTTCCTCTATCGAATGGAATTATTATTGGAATTCCGTGATTTTTTCACGAATGATGCTTTAAGGATGTACTTTTTGGCCTTGTGATGAGCCCACTATACACCCTTATTGGATTCCATGTGTTCTGGTTCGTATTATTCTCCAAGGTTCATATCAATTTGGAATATTGTCCCAAGAATGCTCTCAAAAGTAAAGAGAGAGACAAATAAATACCTTAGACCTCACGAGAAACCCTTTGTCTCGAATCCTCAAAGACTTAGAAGAATCCCATGTAGCTTCAAGTACCTCGATGTTGCAATCTTCAATCAACAAGAGTCGGATCTAGTTTCCTTCGATTCAAGAACAAGTCCACGAACCTAAATCTAAGGTTGAAGAAAGTAAGATTGATTCGAGTCCACGAATCAATTTGTTAGTCGAGTCCACGACTAGCCACTAATTGAGTCCACAATTAGCCATAAGGTTTCTAACACAACTGTAAAGAAAAACTTAAGAATTTTATTGAATTAAAACATGCTTAAAACTGATATGGATCTGCCCTTTTGATAGGTATAGGGCAGCATTGTAATCCTAAATACAATGGGAAAAAAGAGTCCTAAACCTAATCTAGAAAGCTTGTAAATAAAGTCATTTTTATAAAGGGATTTTAGGAATTCTTTCTAAATACAAACTAGTGTTTTCTTTTTAATGCCAAACAATTAAAAGTAATGATGACTAAAAATAATAAGACTTATTAGGGCCTAATTTAATCTCCCAAATCAACACTTAAACAATTATAAAAATCCTTGAATTCTTCTTCATCTTTTGCAAATGGGCTTGACTTGGATTTCCACCATGTTTGAATATCACTAATGAAGACTTGTCTTAATTGTTTGGACTTGGATCTTGTGATTGCCCCTATCGGTACTCTTGATGGATCTTCATTATGTTGGGCCGCATCATCCTCCTCTTCTAGAAAATGATTCGACCTATAAACTTGTAAACATTCTCTTCGATCCATGATATCACTTGAATTGGGCCACTATAAAACTTTCCTCTATCGAATGGAATTATTATTGGAATTCCGTGATTTTTTCACGAATGATGCTTTAAGGATGTACTTTTTGGCCTTGTGATGAGCCCACTATACACCCTTATTGGATTCCATGTGTTCTGGTTCGTATTATTCTCCAAGGTTCATATCAATTTGGAATATTGTCACAAGAATGCTCTCAAAAGTAAAGAGAGAGACAAATAAATACCTTAGACCTCACGAGAAACCCTTTGTGTCGAATCCTCAAAGACTTAGAAGAATCCCATGTAGCTTCAAGTACCTCGATGTTGCAATCTTCAATCAACAAGAGTCGGATCTAGTTTCCTTCGATTCAAGAACAAGTCCACGAACCTAAATCTAAGGTTGAAGGAAGTAAGATTGATTTGAGTCCACGAATCAATTTGTTAGTCGAGTCCACTGTAACTCCCCGTGTTACGATCCCTAAAACCAATTAATCATTTAACAAATTAACCAAAAGAAAGAATTAAACCACAATAATTAATTAGGAAAGGCCCACCATATTCTTGGGCCCTTATCCTTAAACCCAATCCTTAGTCACAAAAGGAATAGAATTAGCAAGCCTATAATATTAGTTCATAATTAGGACTCCTAAATATATAAATAGGGGACTTAAGAGGCACCTAGAACCCCCACCACGATAATCCCTCACCACACAAGAAGTTCCAAGAATTCCCCTAGGAGAAATCAAGAAAGAAGAAAGCTTCAAGAAAGACCCTTCATAGCCAAGGAATTAATTACGGCTAAAAGGTAACCCATGTCTCAACAAAACCTATTTTCATAGCTATGATTTCCCTCTTAGGATTTCCCCCTCTTATTGTGTATTGATGATTTGTGATATTATTATTGATGATTGATGGGATGATTCCATGGGTGATCTTGATGATGAAAGGTTATTGATAATTATGGTGTTCTTGATGATTATATGACGTTCTTGATGATTATATGATGTCCTTGATGTTTGTAGGATGTTCTCAATGTTTACCGAATCTTGATATTATAAGATGAATTGTGTCCTTGTTGATTTAAAAATGATTAGAAACCCTAGGTTGTATCGTATGAATTATTCTTGGTATATTGGGTGGGAATTCGCATGATTGGGTGATTGATTATGTTTAGAAAAGAATGATAGGTTATGTGCCATATGTTTCTCGATCTTTGATCCGTTAATTGTCTACGTGCGTTATCAATTGCGTTTGAAAGTGTCTAAGCATGATTTCGGGTTCCACAAAGGTTCCCGGGGCGTTCATGATGAAAAAGAGTCAGTGGGGGGTAGGTGGGGGTAGGGGACCCGCCACCTACCCGCGGCCTTCTTGTGCAACGCCGGCAGGCGGGCAGCTGCCCGGATTAGCTGCCGCCGGCGGGCAGCCGACGGGTGATCCTTCACCCACCGGCTACCCGCTGGTTTGAACCCCAATTTGGGATTTTGGCTTCCCCGTTTGATGTTCCCCCAACCCCCGTGGTGTCCCAACGGACTCCGTCTATCGTGCCTATGTCTAGTTTGATATTTCGGGTACCGTTCGTAGGTTGTATGAGTCTTATATATTGTATGCTAGTTGAATTGGTATCCCGTTGACCTAAGTGAAAGAAGTATGAACCCCTTAGGATTATTCTTAGTATGTGAAGGGTCACGCATAGGTTTTGTTATACGTTTTCTCCCCCTTCCCAATGTGATTATGTGGGTTGCATGTGCTTGCTATGTGTTATGTGTGCATGATACCCCAATTCGGTTGCGATCAGATTAGTTATTCCTGAGCTGCGGTTCAGAAGCTGGCAGCGGTCAGATTTACACTCTCGGGCTGCGGTCCACCGTTTGGTTGCGATCAAACGTTTCTACATGAGCTGCGGTTCATATTTCCTGGCTGCGGTCAAATGACATACTCTTGGGCTGCGGTCCACTGTTTGGTTGCGATCAAACTATGATGAGCTGCGGTTCATCGGTCGGTTGCGATCGACCCCTCCGTGTTGCAATACGGGGCAGGTTGCTGCGGGGCCGTGTTAGAGCTATATGCGCTGACCCTCATATATGGGCATGCGATTGGTCCTATGGCGCCAACATAGTGTGCTATGTGGTGAGACATGGATGAGTTTTTGTTATGAGTACCTTTGGGATGTAACTATGGGATTTATACTGGGAATCGAATAGGTTGATTTATAATTGTGCTTATCTTACCTGTCTTGCCTGTTGTAAACTGTATATGTTTGGTATAACTGCTGTCTGTGCTTAGCCCTATCTGTTGAGTCGATCCCGATTTTAAAAGCTAGAGTCTCGTAGGATATATCTTCATGCTTCAAAATGGTTATCGTATATCTATATATATGTCTATATGTATTGTATTTCGACGAGTTGGAGTGGGTTACCAGCATCTCTCGCTGAACAGATATATTTGGCTTTCAGGCACAGACGAGTAGATCACTGGAGCGCGTTAGAAGCTTGGGGCGTAGCTTAGATAATTTTCCCTTTCGGCCTGCGTGCCATGATTTAGTATTGCTACTGATTGAGGTTTTAGAATTTAGCCTGTGCACCCGAGTTCTCTAGCTCGGGTGTGGCATAGCACCCCGTACTCTTTGTATCGTATTTTGGGACTTAATGAGGTTCTATCTTTATTATATAAGTTTTAAAAGTCTTGAAAATCTGGGGTGTTACAACCATGACTAGCCACTAATTGAGTCCACAATTAGTTATAAGGTTTCTAACACAAGTGTAAAGAAAAACTTAAGAATTTTATTGAATTAAAACATGCTTAAAACTGATATGGATCTGCCCTTTTTATAGGTATAGGGCAGCATTGTAATCCTAAATACAAAGGGAAAAAAGAGTCCTAAACCTAATCTAGAAAGCTTGTAAATATAGTCCTCTTTAGAAAGGGATTTTAGGAATCCTTTCTAAATACAAACTAGTGTTTTCTCTTTAATGCCAAACAATTAAAAATAATGATGACTAAAAATTATAAGATTTATTTGGGCCTAATTTAATCTCCCAAATCAACAATTAAACAATTATAAAAATCCTTGAATTCTTCTTCATCTTTTGCAAATGGGCTTGACATGGATTTCCTCCATCTTTGAATATCACCAATGAATAGTTGTCTTAATTCTTTGAACTTGGGCCTTGTGATATTGCCCCAATTGGTACTCTTGATGAATCTTCATTATGTTGGGCCGGATCATCTTCCTTTTCTTGAAAATGATTCAACCTCGAATCATGTAAACATTTTGTTCGATCCATGATATCACTTGAATTGGGCCACTATAATACTTTCCTCTTTCGAATGGAATTATTATTGGAATTCCTTGATTTTTCCACCAATGATGCTTTAAGGATGTACTTTTTCGCCTTGCGATGAGCCAACTATAGACCCTTATTGGATTCCATGTGTTCTGGTTCTTATGATTCTCCAAGGTTCATATCAATTTGGTATATTGTCCCAAGAATGCTCTCAAAAGTAAAGATAGAGATAAATCAAAATACCTTAGACCTCACGAGAAACCCTTTGTCTCGAATCCTCAAAGACTTAGAAGAATCCCAACTAGCTTCAAGTTGATGCGGCCCAACATATGAAGATCCATTAAGAGTACTAATTGGGCCAATCACAAGGCCCAAGTCCAAACAATTAAGGCAACTCTTCATTGGTGATGTTCAAAGATGGTGGAAATCCAAGTCAAGCCCATTTGCAAAATATGAAGAATAACTCAAGGCTTTTTTATAATTGTTTAAGTGCTGATTTTGGTGATTAAATTAGGCCCAAATCAGCCCTATTATTTTTGGTCATCATTAATTTAAATTGTTTGGCATAAAAGAGAAAACACTAGTTGTATTTAGAAAGGATTCCTTAAATCCTTTTCTAAATAAAACTCTATTTACTTGTTTACTAGATTAGGTTTAGGACTCTTTTTCCCATTGTATTTAGATTACAATGCTGCCCTATACCTATAAATAGGGCACATCCATATCAGTTTTAGACAGGCTTCAATTCAATAAAACTCTTAAGTTTTTCTTTACACTTGTGTAAGAAACCTTATGGCTAATTGTGGACTCAATTAGTGGCTAGTCGTGGACTCGACTAGCAAATTGATTCGTGGACTCGAATCAATCTTACTTTCTTCAACCTTAGATTTAGGTTCGTGGACTCGTTCTTGAATCGAAGGAAACTAGATCCGACTCTAGTTGATTGAAGATTGCAACATCGAGGTACTTGAAGCTACATGGGATTCTTCCAAGTCTTTGAGGATTCGAGACAAAGGGTTTCTCGTGAGGTTTAAGGTATTTTGATCCATCTCTATCTTTAGTTTTGAGAGCATTCTTGGGACAATATTCCATCTTATTTGAATCTTGGACTAGGTTCATATCAATTTGGTATCAGAGCCTAGGTTTGTCTCGTTATCATTGGAAATTTGGTTTCTTTGGTTCCCTATGTTTATCTCGTTCTTATCTTACATACTACATTTATTCGTGTCTTATTCATTAAAAAAACCCCCAAAAAAATTTTCTTTTGCATTCTTGATTGTGTTCTTGAATCTTGATACATGTTCTCCAGTTTCTTGAAAAACAATCCCGAAAGTGTTTTCCCTTTTTCCCGTCCAATATCAACGAGACCTCACACCTCCTAAGCACCATATTACCACATATTCTGTCAAGAAAAAAACCACATCTTACCCTTACCTATATCCAAAGCGCATTTACGCGCAATCACGTCTCAATCACACCCTGTCCAGATTTTCGCGAGCTGTGACCAGTTTCAAAGAATTACCTATATCTCGAGATCCACTAGTTAGTTTTATCTGAAATTTGGATATGTTGTAGATCTCTTCTGGGGCGTTCTATTGATATATTATACACTTGCTAATTCCTTACGGTCATTGAGATATTGATCTTCGAAGTAAGGGCAACGTTTCTGTTTTTCTGGGTGATTCTTGAAATTCTTGCTTCTGTTTTGAAGTGCTTGTGTGGAACCACTTGGTCTGAAATTTTTGGTGATATTTACAGTAATTATTTGGAGGTTATTTATCAAAAAAATCAAAAAAAAAATCTAGAACGTTGAAAAAAAAAAAAAAAGAGAAAGCAATAAAGAAGAAGAATAAGGTTGGGGAAAGAATTTGGCTGGTAGGAGAATTTTGGAGGGACAAGGAAGGGGAAAAGTATAAGGTTGGAAGGAGTTCTTGATAGATTCCTAATTGATTGTGGCACACGTGAACCCCTTTTATTCTATTTGTCTCTATCTTTTGATATGGTATTGCATATCTTTCTACCATACTTCATTCTTTGGTTTCCTTTTTCTTTCAAATCTTGTTTAGTTTCTTTGCTCGTATTGTCCTTTTTCTTTGCATCTTGCACTCAATTTTATTACCTATCTCGCGATACACCCTTACTCTCAAAGGCTTGTGAAGTTTTCCAAGGTACGTTTTCTTGAACTTTGAGGTTGAATCCATATCAACTTGAGTTCCGGACTAGAATTTTCCTTTTTGGAAAAAGGCTTGTGAGAGTATCTGCCACCTTGAGCGATACACGAGTGGAGTGTGTGTTTGTAAGAGTGTGTAGTGCACCCCAGAGCCATATAATCTACCTCTTACCTGCGAGCTGAGAATAGAGAGGGAGCGAGCCAACTTTTTGGTTTCACTAACATGAATACTCACATATCTTCTTGTTTTTAGATTTTGTTTCTCATCTACAGATGGTTGAAGAGGTTCCAAACACACGTAACAGATTAGAGCAGAAAATAGATGCTCTAGCCTTTGCCATGGAAGGTTTAAGCACTCGAATGACTAATCTAGAGCAACACCCTAAGCGAGTGCAACTGCCACTCTATACTAGGGGAAACATTCATGGAAAGGGATGCATTATCGTTATAAATTCGGATCGCTGTATGAATTTAGCTAGTGCAGCCATGGTGGACTACCTTAAGTTACCTATTATCAATCACCCCCAACCATATAATCTTATTGATTCTGGGGATGTGAGAGTGACTAAACAAGTTTTTATTCCTTTTTGTATTGGCAAGTATTATGATGAGGTTCTATGCGATATTGTGCCAATGCGTACTGCACATGTTTCACTTGGAAGGTCATGGCAACATGATAGACATTTTTATTATAATGCACTCAACAACACATGCAATGTCACCTATAATAGATTTATACATGTGCTTAAGCCTCTACTCCCAAAACAAGTAGAAGAAATTCAATTGAGATCGAAGCAAATTCTCAAACTAGCATTGAAGAAAGAAGAAATCAAAGAGAGCAAACTGGAACCTCCACGTTTAGAATTGGAGTCACCACTCCAGTCCTCTAACTTAGATTGTAGCCAAACAAAGGAACCGCTATCAGTGGTACAGTGGAAAGAACCAGCCAGAGCTATCAAAGTGCAGCCTCGCTTGCTAACAAAAAAGGATAATAAGCAAGAGAAAAGAAGGGGAGTAACTATTTACTCACTTTTATTTCAAAAGCATGCATTAAAATTCTCTAGATTTGTTTGCCATGTTTCTATTAATGACCTACTTGCCAGATGTATTAGAAATTTGTTTGCCTCCATACATCCAAGATTCCTTAATTTTGATTTTACTAAAACTTTATTTGATAGAGATAAGGAATCACTTGGAAGTTATAAGGCACATTTGAAAACTTCTTATGGCAAATACCACTTGCACAAGGGGTTTTGGTTCAAAGTCAATGAGATTGACACTTTTTGCTTTGCTTTGGGCAATGATTTAATTGTTGATTCACATAAGGGACATTTTGATTTTCTAAAGAGTAATGATGTTTTGCATGAATATTTTCATTGGCCAAAGAAGAAAAAAGATGTAGAATCTTATGTTCAGAATTGTGCTACTTACCACCATAATACATTTAAATCATTACTTGATATTTCCATGAATTTTCTGTTTGATTTTACCTTAAGCTCTAGGAGGAAAGATTTTGTGCTTATTGACAATTCAAACAAGATGCATAAATTTAATATGTCTCATTTTGTTGAATTATTACCATCCAAATTGTTTAAATTCCCTGATGTGTCATTAGACTTAATTGCCTTACTTGTTGATTGTAGGATGATGATTGGAGCGACTCATGTCAAGCATCCCAAGAAAAAGTTCCATGAGCGTGATAAAACAGAAGTGAGCTTGCTACTTTGTCTTTCACTGAAGATTTGGATTCGAGGACGAATCCTTTTCAAGAATGGGAAAATAATAGGAACCAGTACACATGGAATCCAGAAAGGGTAAATAGTGGGCTCATCACAAGGCCCATAACGACGAACTTAAAACATCATTGGTGGAAGAAACAACAAAGACCAATAATAAGTCCATTCGATAGAGGAAAATATTATAGTGGCCAATTTCAAGTGATATCATGGATCGAAGACAATGCTTACAAGATTCGAGGTCGAATCATTTTCAAGAAGAAGAGGATGATGCGGCCCAACATATGAAGATCCATTAAGAGTACTAATTGGGCCAATCACAAGGCCCAAGTCCAAACAATTAAGGCAACTCTTCATTGGTGATGTTCAAAGATGGTGGAAATCCAAGTCAAGCCCATTTGCAAAATATGAAGAATAACTCAAGGCTTTTTTATAATTGTTTAAGTGCTGATTTTGGTGATTAAATTAGGCCCAAATCAGCCCTATTATTTTTGGTCATCATTAATTTAAATTGTTTGGCATAAAAGAGAAAACACTAGTTGTATTTAGAAAGGATTCCTTAAATCCTTTTCTAAATAAAACTCTATTTACTTGTTTACTAGATTAGGTTTAGGACTCTTTTTCCCATTGTATTTAGATTACAATGCTGCCCTATACCTATAAATAGGGCACATCCATATCAGTTTTAGACAGGCTTCAATTCAATAAAACTCTTAAGTTTTTCTTTACACTTGTGTAAGAAACCTTATGGCTAATTGTGGACTCAATTAGTGGCTAGTCGTGGACTCGACTAGCAAATTGATTCGTGGACTCGAATCAATCTTACTTTCTTCAACCTTAGATTTAGGTTCGTGGACTCGAATCAATCTTACTTTCTTCAACCTTAGATTTAGGTTCGTGGACTCGTTCTTGAATCGAAGGAAACTAGATCCGACTCTAGTTGATTGAAGATTGCAACATCGAGGTACTTGAAGCAATATGGGATTCTTCCAAGTCTTTGAGGATTCGAGACAAAGGGTTTCTCGTGAGGTTTAAGGTATTTTGATCCATCTCTATCTTCACATTGAGAGCATTCTTGGGACAATATTCCATCTTATTTGAATCTTGGACTAGGTTCATATCACAAGTACCTCGATGTTGCAATCTTCATTCAACAAGAGTCGGATCTAGTTTCCTTCGATTCAAAAACAAGTCCACGAACCTAAATCTAAGGTTGACGAAAGTAAGATTGATTCAAGTCCACGAATCAATTTGTTAGTCGAGTCCACGACTAGCCACTAATTGAGTCCACAATTAGCCATAAGGTTTCTAACACAAGTGTAAAGAAAAACTTAAGAATTTTATTGAATTAAAACATGCTTAAAACTGATATGAATCTGCCCTTTTGATAGGTATAGGGCAGCATTGTAATCCTAAATACAAAGGGAAAAAAGAGTCCTAAACCTAATCTAGAAAGCTTGTAAATATAGTCCTCTTTAGAAAGGGATTTTAGGAATCCTTTCTAAATACAAACTAGTGTTTTCTCTTTAATGCCAAACAATTAAAAATAATGACGACTAAAAATAATAAGACTTATTTGGGCCTAATTTAATCTCCCAAATCAACACTTAAACAATTATAAAAATCCTTGAATTCTTCTTCATCTTTTGCAAATGGGCTTGACTTGGATTTCCTCCATGTTTGAATATCACTAATGAAGAGTTGTCTTAATTGTTTGGACTTGGGCCTTGTGATTGCCCCGATTGGTACTCTTGATGGATCTTCATTATGTTGGGCCGCATCATCCTCCTCTTCTTGAAAACGATTCGACCTCGAATCTTGTAAACATTCTCTTCGATCCATGATATCACTTGAAATGGGCCACTATAATACTTTCCTCTATCGAATGGAATTATTATTGGAATTCCTTGATTTTTCCACCAATGATGCTTTAAGAATGAAGTTTTTCGCTTTGTGATGAGCCAACTATAGACCGTTATTGGATTACATTTGTTCTGGTTCTTATTATTCTCCAAGGTTCATATGAATTTGGAATATTGTCCCAAGAATGCTCTCAAAAGTAAAGATAGAGATGGATCAAAATACCTTAGAACTCACGAGAAACCCTTTGTCTCGAATCCTCAAAGACTTAGAAGAATCCCAAGTAGCTTCAAGTACCTCGATGTTGCTATCTTCAATCAACTAGAGTCGGATCTAGTTTCATTCGATTCAAGAAAGAGTACACAAACCTAAATCTAATGTTGAAGAAAGTAAGATTGATTCGAGTCCACGAATCAATTTGCTAGTCGAGTCCACGACTAGCCACTAATTGAGTCCACAATTAGCCATAAGGTTTCTAACACAAGTGTAAAGAAAAACTAAAGAATTTTATTGAATTAAAACATGCTTAAAACTGATATGGATCTGCCCTTTTGATAGGCATAGGGCAGCATTGTAATCCTAAATACAAAGGGAAAAAAGAGTCCTAAACCTAATCTAGAAAGCTTGTAAATATAGTCCTCTTTAGAAAGGGATTTTAGGAATCCTTTCTAAATACAAACTAGTGTTTTCTCTTTAATGAAAACAATTAAAAATAATGACGACTAAAAATAATAAGACTTATTTGGGCCTAATTTAATCTCCCAAATCAACACTTAAACAATTATAAAAATCCTTGAATTCTTCTTCATCTTTTGCAAATGGGCTTGACTTGGATTTCCTCCATGTTTGAATATCACTAATGAAGAGTTGTCTTAATTGTTTGGACTTGGGCCTTGTGATTTCCCCGATTGGTACTCTTGATGGATCTTCATTATGTTGGGCCGCATCATCCTCCTCTTCTTGAAAACGATTCGACCTCGAATCTTGTAAACATTCTCTTCGATCCATGATATCACTTGAAATGGGCCACTATAATACTTTCCTCTATCGAATGGAATTATTATTGGAATTCCTTGATTTTTCCACCAATGATGCTTTAAGAATGAAGTTTTTCGCTTTGTGATGAGCCAACTATAGACCGTTATTGGATTACATATGTTCTGGTTCTTATTATTCTCAAAGGTTCATATGAATTTGGAATATTGTCCCAAGAATGCTCTCAAAAGTAAAGATAGAGATGGATCAAAATACCTTAGAACTCACGAGAAACCCTTTGTCTCGAATCCTCAAACACTTAGAAGAATCCCAAGTAGCTTCAAGTACCTCGATGTTGCTATCTTCAATCAACTAGAGTCGGATCTAGTTTCATTCGATTCAAGAAAGAGTACACAAACCTAAATCTAATGTTGAAGAAAGTAAGATTGATTCGAGTCCACGAATCAATTTGCTAGTCGAGTCCACGACTAGCCACTAATTGAGTCCACAATTAGCCATAAGGTTTCTAACACAAGTGTAAAGAAAAACTAAAGAATTTTATTGAATTAAAACATGCTTAAAACTGATATGGATCTGCCCTTTTGATAGGCATAGGGCAGCATTGTAATCCTAAATACAAAGGGAAAAAAGAGTCCTAAACCTAATCTAGAAAGCTTGTAAATATAGTCCTCTTTAGAAAGGGATTTTAGGAATCCTTTCTAAATACAAACTAGTGTTTTCTCTTTAATGAAAACAATTAAAAATAATGACGACTAAAAATAATAAGACTTATTTGGGCCTAATTTAATCTCCCAAATCAACACTTAAACAATTATAAAAATCCTTGAATTCTTCTTCATCTTTTGCAAATGGGCTTGACTTGGATTTCCTCCATGTTTGAATATCACTAATGAAGAGTTGTCTTAATTGTTTGGACTTGGGCCTTGTGATTTCCCCGATTGGTACTCTTGATGGATCTTCATTATGTTGGGCCGCATCATCCTCCTCTTCTTGAAAACGATTCGACCTCGAATCTTGTAAACATTCTCTTCGATCCATGATATCACTTGAAATGGGCCACTATAATACTTTCCTCTATCGAATGGAATTATTATTGGAATTCCTTGATTTTTCCACCAATGATGCTTTAAGAATGAAGTTTTTCGCTTTGTGATGAGCCAACTATAGACCGTTATTGGATTACATTTGTTCTGGTTCTTATTATTCTCCAAGGTTCATATGAATTTGGAATATTGTCCCAAGAATGCTCTCAAAAGTAAAGATAGAGATGGATCAAAATACCTTAGAACTCACGAGAAACCCTTTGTCTCGAATCCTCAAAGACTTAGAAGAATCCCAAGTAGCTTCAAGTACCTCGATGTTGCTATCTTCAATCAACTAGAGTCGGATCTAGTTTCATTCGATTCAAGAAAGAGTACACAAACCTAAATCTAATGTTGAAGAAAGTAAGATTGATTCGAGTCCACGAATCAATTTGCTAGTCGAGTCCACGACTAGCCACTAATTGAGTCCACAATTAGCCATAAGGTTTCTAACACAAGTGTAAAGAAAAACTAAAGAATTTTATTGAATTAAAACATGCTTAAAACTGATATGGATCTGCCCTTTTGATAGGCATAGGGCAGCATTGTAATCCTAAATACAAAGGGAAAAAAGAGTCCTAAACCTAATCTAGAAAGCTTGTAAATATAGTCCTCTTTAGAAAGGGATTTTAGGAATCCTTTCTAAATACAAACTAGTGTTTTCTCTTTAATGAAAACAATTAAAAATAATGACGACTAAAAATAATAAGACTTATTTGGGCCTAATTTAATCTCCGAAATCAACACTTAAACAATTATAAAAATCCTTGAATTCTTCTTCATCTTTTGCAAATGGGCTTGACTTGGATTTCCTCCATGTTTGAATATCACTAATGAAGAGTTGTCTTAATTGTTTGGACTTGGGCCTTGTGATTTCCCCGATTGGTACTCTTGATGGATCTTCATTATGTTGGGCCGCATCATACTCCTCTTCTTGAAAATGATTCGACCTCGAATCTTGTAAACATTCTCTTCGATCCATGATATCACTTGAAATGGGCCACTATAATACTTTCCTCTATCGAATGGAATTATCATTGGAATTCCTTGATTTTTCCACCAATGATGCTTTAAGAATGAAGTTTTTCGCTTTGTGATGAGCCAACTATAGACCGTTATTGGATTACATATGTTCTGGTTCTTATTATTCTCCAAGGTTCATATGAATTTGGAATATTGTCCCAAGAATGCTCTCAAAAGTAAAGATAGAGATGGATCAAAATACCTTAGAACTCACGAGAAACCCTTTGTCTCGAATCCTCAAACACTTAGAAGAATCCCAAGTAGCTTCAAGTACCTCGATGTTGCTATCTTCAATCAACTAGAGTCGGATCTAGTTTCATTCGATTCAAGAAAGAGTACACAAACCTAAATCTAATGTTGAAGAAAGTAAGATTGATTCGAGTCCACGAATCAATTTGCTAGTCGAGTCCACGACTAGCCACTAATTGAGTCCACAATTAGCCATAAGGTTTCTAACACAAGTGTAAAGAAAAACTTAAGAATTTTATTGAATTAAAACATGCTTAAAACTGATATGGATCTGCCCTTTTGATAGGCATAGGGCAGCATTGTAATCCTAAATACAAAGGGAAAAAAGAGTCCTAAACCTAATCTAGAAAGCATGTAAATATAGTCCTCTTTAGAAAGGGATTTTAGGAATCCTTTCTAAATACAAACTAGTGTTTTCTCTTTAATGAAAACAATTAAAAATAATGACGACTAAAAATAATAAGACTTATTTGGGCCTAATTTAATCTCCCAAATCAACACTTAAACAATTATAAAAATCCTTGAATTCTTCTTCATCTTTTGCAAATGGGCTTGACTTGGATTTCCTCCATGTTTGAATATCACTAATGAAGAGTTGTCTTAATTGTTTGGACTTGGGCCTTGTGATTTCCCCGATTGGTACTCTTGATGGATCTTCATTATGTTGGGCCGCATCATCCTCCTCTTCATGAAAATGATTCGACCTCGAATCTTGTATACATTCTCTTCGATCCATGATATCACTTGAAATGGGCCACTATAATACTTTCCTCTATCGAATGGAATTATTATTGGAATTCCTTGATTTTTCCACCAATGATGCTTTAAGAATGAAGTTTTTCGCTTTGTGATGAGCCAACTATAGACCGTTGTTGGATTACATGTGTTCTGGTTCTTATTATTCTCCAAGGTTCATATGAATTTGGAATATTGTCCCAAGAATGCTCTCAAAAGTAAAGATAGAGATGGATCAAAATACCTTAGAACTCACGAGAAACCCTTTGTCTCGAATCCTCAAAGACTTAGAAGAATCCCAAGTAGCTTCAAGTACCTCGATGTTGCTATCTTCAATCAACTAGAGTCGGATCTAGTTTCATTCGATTCAAGAAAGAGTACACAAACCTAAATCTAATGTTGAAGGAAGTAAGATTGATTCGAGTCCACGAATCAATTTGCTAGTCGAGTCCACGACTAGCCACTAATTGAGTCCACAATTAGCCATAAGGTTTCTAACACAAGTGTAAAGAAAAACTTAAGAATTTTATTGAATTAAAACATGCTTAAAACTGATATGGATCTGCCCTTTTGATAGGCATAGGGCAGCATTGTAATCCTAAATACAAAGGGAAAAAAGAGTCCTAAACCTAATCTAGAAAGCTTGTAAATATAGTCCTCTTTAGAAAGGGATTTTAGGAATCCTTTCTAAATACAAACTAGTGTTTTCTCTTTAATGAAAACAATTAAAAATAATGACGACTAAAAATAATAAGACTTATTTGGGCCTAATTTAATCTCCCAAATCAACACTTAAACAATTATAAAAATTCTTGAATTCTTCTTCATCTTTTTCAAATGGGCTTGACTTGGATTTCCACCATGTTTGAATATCACTAATGAAGAGTTGTCTTAATTGTTTGGACTTGGGCCTTGTGATTGCCCCGATTGGTACTCTTGATGGATCTTCATTATGTTGGGCCGCATCATCCTCCTCTTCTTGAAAATGATTCGACCTCGAATCTTGTAAACATTCTCTTCGATCCATGATATCACTTGAAATGGGCCACTATAATACTTTCCTCTATCGAATGGAATTATTATTGGAATTCCTTGATTTTTCCACCAATGATGCTTTAAGAACGAAGTTTTTCGCTTTTGTGATGAGCCAACTATAGACCGTTATTGGATTACATGTGTTCTGGTTCTTATTATTCTCCAAGGTTCATATCAATTTGGAATATTGTCCCAAGAATGCTCTCAAAAGTAAAGATAGAGATGGATCAAAATACCTTAGAACTCACGAGAAACCCTTTGTCTCGAATCCTCAAAGACTTAGAAGAAACCCATGTAGCTTCAAGTACCTCGATGTTGCAATCTTCAATCAACTAGAGTCGGATCTTGTTTCATTCGATTCAAGAACGAGTATACGAACCTAAATCTAAGGTTGAAGAAAGTAAAATTGATTCGAGTCCACTAATCAATTTGCTAGTCGCGTCCACGACTAGCCACTAATTGAGTCCATAATTAGCCATAAGGTTTCTAACACAAGTATAAAGAAAAACTTAAGAATTTTATTGAATTAAAACATGCTTAAAACTAATATGGATGTGCCCTATTTATAGGTATTGGGCAGCATTGTAATCCTAAATACAAAGGGGAAAAAAGTCCTAAACCTAATCAAGAAAGCTTGTAAATATAGTCCTCTTTAGAAAGGGATTTTAGGAATCCTTTCTAAATACAAAGTAGTTTTTTCTCTTTAATGACAAACAATTAAAAATAATAAGACTTATTTGGGCCTATTTTTGTAACAGCCTGTGTTACGACCCCTAAAACCAATTAATCATTTAACCAATTATCCAAAGAAAGAATTAAATTACAATAATTGATTAGGGAAAAGGCCCACCATGGTCCGTGGACCCTCACTCCTAAAACCCAACCCCTAGCCCTAAAAGGAATAGAATTAGCAAGCCTATAATATTCGTTCCTAATTAGGACTCCTAAATATATAAATAGGGGACTTTTAAGAGGTACCTAGAACCCCGCACCACAATATTCCCTCACCACACAAGAAGTTCCAAGAATTCCCCTAGGAGAAATCAAGAAAGAAGAAAGCTTCAAGAAAGACCCTTCATATCCAAGGAAGTAATTAAGGTTAAAAGGTAACCCATGTCTCAACAAAACCTATTTTCATAGCTATGATTCCCCTCTTAGGATTTCCCCATATTGTTGTGTATTGATGATTTGTGATATTATTATTGATGATTGGTGGGATGATCCCATGGGTGATCTTGATGATGAGAAGTTCTTGATAATTATGGTGTTCTTGATGATTATATGACATTCTTGATGATTACATGGTGTTTTTGACGTTCTTAATGATTATATGAGGTTCTTGATATTTATATGATATTCTTCCGGAATCTTGATGAATTGTGTTCTTGTTGATTTAAAAACAATTAGAATCCCTAGGTTATATCGTGGAATTCGTATGATATTATTCTTGGTATATTGTGTGGGAATTCGCATGATCGTGTGTTGATTATGTTTAGAAGAGCATGATAGGTTATGTGCCGTATGTTTCTTGATTTTGATCCGTAAATTGTCTACGTGTGTTATCAATTGCGTTTGAAAGTGTCTAAGCATGGTTTCGGGTTCCACAAAGGTTCCCGGGGCATTTTTGGTGAAAAAGAGTCAGTGGGGGGGTAGGTGTGGGTAGGGGACCCGCCACCTACCCACGGCCAAAAGAGGCCTCGCCGGCAGCGGGCGGGCGGCTGCCCGGAACAGTGCCGCCGGCGGGCAGCCGGCGGGTGACCCCTCACCCACCGGCTACCCGCTGGTTTGTACCCCACCTTGGGATTTTGGCTTCCCCGTTTGATGTTCCCCCGACCCCCGTGGTGTCCCAATGGACTCCGTCTATCGTGCCTATGTCTAATTTATTATTTCGGGTACCGTTCGTAGGTTGTATGAGTCTTATATATTGCATGCTAGTTGAATTGGTATCCCGTTTACCTAGGTGAAAGCAGTATGAACCCCTTAGGATTATTCTTAGCAAGTGAAGGATCACGCATAGGTTTTGTTATACGTTTTCTCCCCCTTCCCAATGTGTTAATGTGGGTTGCATGTGCTTGCTATGTGTTATGTGTGCATGATACCCCAATTCGGTTGCGATCGGATTGGTTATTCCTGAGCTGCGGTACAGAAGCTGGCTGCAGTCAGATTTACACTCTTGGGCTGCGGTCCACCGTTTGTTTGCGATCAAACGTTTCTACATGAGCTGCGGTTCATATTTCCTGGCTGCGGTCAGATGACATACTCTTGGGCTGCGGTCCACTGTTTGGTTGCGATCAAACTATGATGAGCTGCGGTTCATCGGTCGGTTGCGATCGACCCCTCCGTGTTGCGATACGGGGCAGGGTGCTGCGGGGTCGTGTCAGAGCTATATGCGCTAACCCTCATGTATGGGCATGCGATTGGTCCTATGGCGCCAACATAGTGTGCTATGTGGTGAGACATGGATGAGTTTTTGTTATGAGTACCTTAGGGATGTGACTATGGGATTTATATTGGGAATCGTATATGTTGATTTATAATTGTGCTTATCTTACCTGTCTTGCCTGTTGTAAACTGTATATGTTTGGTATAACTGCTATCTGTGCTTAGCTCTATCTGTCGAGTCTACCCCTGTTTTAAAAGCTAGAGTTCGTAGGATATATCTTCATGCTTCATAATGGTTTTCGTATATCTATATATATCTCTATATGTATTGTATTTCAACGCGTTGGAGTGGGTTACCAGCATCTCTCGCTGAAGTTGGCTTTCAGGCACAGACGAGTAGATCACTGGAAGCTTGGGGCGTAACTTAGATAGTTTTCCCTTTCGACCTGCGTGCCATGATTTAGTATTGAAAATGATTGAGGTTTAAGAATTTAGCCTGTGCACCCGAGTTCTCTAGCTCGGGTGTGGCATAGCACCCCGTAGTCTTGTATCTTATTTTGGGATTTTATGAGATTCTATCTTTATTATATAAGTTTTAAAAGTTTTGAAAATCTGGGGTGTTACAGTTGGTATCAGAGACTAAGTTTGACCCTAGGATAAGACTATTAAGACAGACCTTAGGACATGGACTTCAACTTTAGGTACATAGGGACATAGGATTCGGGAATCCTAGGACGCGCAGTGAGATTGTGAGACCTACACATAACCTCCCCTCACTTTATCCCTCCCCCATCTAAAGAGAACTTTTTCCCCCCGCTTATCGCATCGAGAGAAGAGCACCAAGCTCTAACTTAACATTCCTATAAACATTGACCTAGAAAGACGACAGCATGGCGCCAAACAAAAGACAATCAAGGACTCCAGAACCCGCCACTCACGACCCCCTGACCCAAACGCTACAACAACTAACGCAAGTCGCCCAGGCACTAAGCGACATAGCTCTTCGCAATAACAGGCCCCCGCTTCCTCCATCAAACACGAACTCAGACGTCGCCCGACAAGTTTCAAATCATCGATCACCCACGTTCTCAGGAGAAGAGGACCCCGTGATCCTGGAGGAATCGATCCGGACCCTCGACAAAATTCTCGGGTTAGTGGAATGCCCAGAAGAACGTCGCGTGGAGAGAGCCTCATTCTACTTCGGACACGAGGCCGATCTTTGGTGGATCCACGAGGGTCCCGCTTACCAACAAGAACCGTGGTTCAATTGGGAAAACCTCAAAACACGACTACGAGAACGATTCTACCCAACACACGTAAAGGCATCCATGTACGAAGAGTTCCTCCATCTAAGGCAAGGGACAGCCACCGTCATGGAATACCACAAGCGATTCCTCGAACTAGCGCGCTTCGCACCAGAGCTAGTCCCCACCGAAGTAACCAAAATAGAAAGATTCGTCTCGGGCCTCAACTTCGAAGCCCGAAAAGCACTAGTGGTAAGCAGACCTTGGACACTCAACGAGGCTTACTCCAGTGCCGCCAATCTCTATCGAATCCAACTACTCCAGCGCGGGGTTCAGGAACAAATACGAAAAAGGAACACCGGAGGGGGAGCACCACCGGTAAAAAGAACAAGGAACGACACCAACACAAGACCAAGCAACCTGACCAACCAAAGATCGTCCCTAGGGAACAATGAAGCAAACCCAAGAAGCTTCCCTTGCCCAAAATGCAACAAAAGCCATAGAGGAAAAGATTGCATGGGCAATCCCTGGCGATGCTTCAACTGCGGAGAAGAAGGGCACAAGGCCTTCCAGTGCACTCAACCCCAAAGGCCACGCCCTACCACCACGGGTCAACACGGAGGCACCACCCACCAAGGGAACTACGGTGCTCCCGGGAAAATATTCGTCATGAGCCGCACTCAAGCCGACCTCGGGAACGAGGGCAACCTCGAGGAGGGGAATTAACCCCAGAAGACGAGGACCACGCAAACCCCGCGGGAAAAAAACCAAGAAGACGAATTCTGTCTAGGATAAACCAGCAATTCCTTGTAATCACCTTCATAGTGAAACTACTTATTTAGCGATTACTTCGGAATTATTATAAATAAAAGAAGATTCGATCGAAATTCGATCCTGCTTATAAAGATGAAACTAAAAATTATATAACAAGCCAAGCCTCCCATCACTAGAAGACGAAAGAGGGAAAAAGACAAGGACCACACCATCAAGAAAAGCCTAGTGTTACCAATGGGAATTGAACCCTTGACCTCCCACATACAAAACCAAGGTCTTGACCACAAGGCTAAGAGCATTTCTTGAAACCCCAAGGTTACACTCCTTTCTTAAACCCCCACAAATTCCTAAAACCCACAAAATCCCCAAATCAAAACCCTTCTCCTTCCTTTTCTTCCTCCACACTCCCTCTTCCTCACCCTACCTACCCATCTCACCGCCCCCACGCCGGAATCCAAATACCTCCGCCGACAACAACCGGGATGTCGCCAGCCGCCCAGACCGCGACCCGCCGGAGGACGCCCGCAACGCCAGCGCCGCCCGCCACCTGCCCGAGCTCCACCCGCTGCCACCACTGCCCGACGCCACCGAAAACCACCGCCTCACCTTGCCAAGCCAACACTGGAGCCCAGTCGCCGCCGCCTCCCTCGCAACAGAGTCGCACCGCTAAAGACCGCCTGAAAAACGCGTCGGAGCCCCGCCGGAAAGTCGCCAGAAAACGTCACCATCGAGCGAAGCATCACAATGCCAAAGAAACCCCTCGGGACCCGTACCCCGGAATGGAGCAACGCCGATTACACCGTAATCGGAGGTAAAGCCCTTGAACCTGACCAATTTTCTCCGGAATTCGTTGATATGCTTAAACACCAAGGGCTTTTGGATACGTACCTCACCATCAAGGAGGATACGTACCCCGAATTGGAGAAAAGAATTCTATCAACATCTTGTAGCCACCAAACGGGGTGATAAGCTAGAAATCACCACCAAGGTCCGCGGCAAGGAAATTATACTCTCCGAAGGCCGGTTGGCCAAGCTTTTGAAATTGACCACAACGGGTGTGTCAAACTATGACCGAAAGGGATGGATTGATACCCAAAACACAGGGTACAAAGACTACCTCGGGTACCTACTCGGGAAAGAGGAAGGATTCACCTCGGCCACACGACCGAATAGAAAGTGGCTATCGGCGGAACAAAAGATATTGGTTATGATTGTAACCGATAGCCTCTTGCCCACGAACAATAAAAGCAAGGACGTGGGGAGTTTAGAGTGCACCTTTGCCTACTTCTTGAAACACAAAATCAAGTTCAACCTGCCGGCCCTCATGCTAAAACACATGGAGTTTTGCAAAACAAGCGACCGACTTAGCCTACCCTACGGGATGATCCTAAGTTGGATCATGGAGAAAAAAGGGGGTGGACCTAAGCCACACCGAGGTAAAAACCGCAAATGGCATGGTCTTTAATGCCCAGAACCTACGCCGCAATGATATCTACTACACCGAGGGAGGACATTACCTCACCCTCGAAGAAATCTGCCTCAAACCCGAGGAAGAGCGAAGAGAGTTGGTCGACCAATTAGACATCTCCAACAAGAAGCTCAAACGGGCAATGCAAGATTGTGGAGTGCTGGAGGGAAATGAGTGTCCGGAAGAGGATGACGAACCCAACCCGTCGGTGCAACCACGATCAGGAGGGAACCCAAGGGAGCAAAACGAGGGCTCAATCAATGAACGCATACTCACACAGCTCAACCGGCAAAACCAAATCATGGAGGAAGGGTTCTCATCATTAATCCGTACGACACGCGCGGTAGATCAGAGGGTGGCAGCAATCGAGGCCACCTTGAGCACTCGCGGGGCGTCCAGTTCAGGAGCAGGAAACCGAGGTAGACCCAAACTTTCCTATCACAACACCACCAGAAGTCCAGTCTACCCCAGCTAAGACAATACGTGGGGCCACACTCCTAACCCAGGAGGCCAAGATGCGGGATGTCTAGGGGTGAAAGAATGGACTACCACACCGGGCTTCAGGGACGAAGCCCCTCGTAAGGGGGGAGAGTGTAACACCCCGTGTTACGACCCCTAACTAAAACCAATTAATCATTTAACCAATTATCCAAAGAAAGAATTAAATTACAATAATTGATTAGGGAAAAGGCCCACCATGGTCCGTGGGCCCTCGCTCCTAAAACCCAACCCCTAGCCCTAAAAGGAATAGAATTAGCAAGCCTATAATATTAGTTCCTAATTAGGACTCCTAAATATATAAATAGGGGACTTAAGAGGCACCTAAAACCCCCCACCACAATATTCCCTCACCACACAAGAAGTTCCAAGAATTCCCCTAGGAGAAATCAAGAAAGAAGAAAGCTTCAAGAAAGACCCTTCATAGCCAAGGAATTAATTAAGGCTAAAAGGTAACCCATGTCTCAACAAAACCTATTTTCATAGCTATGATTCCCCTCTTAGGATTTCCCCATATTATTGTGCATTGATGATTTGTGATATTATTATTGATGATTGGTGGGATGATCCCATGGGTGATCTTGATGATGAGAAGTTCTTGATGGTGACTTGGAAGAATCTCATTGTAGCTTCAAGTACCTCGATGATGCAATCTTCAATCAACTAGAGTCGGATCTAGTTTCCTTCGATTCAAGAACGAGTCCACGAACCTAAATCTAAGGTTGAAGAAAGTAAGATTGATTCGAGTCCACGAATCAATTTGCTAGTCGAGTCCACGACTAGTCACTAATTGAGTCCACAATTAGCTATAAGGTTTCTTACACAAGTGTAAAGAAAAACTTAAGAATTTTATTGAATTAAAGTCTGTCTCAAACTGATATGGATGTGCCCTATTTATAGGTATAGGGCAGCATTGTAATCTAAATACAATGGGAAAAAGAGTCCTAAACCTAATCTAGAAAATAAGTAAATAGAGTTTTATTTAGAAAAGGATTTAAGGAATCCTTTCTAAATACAACTAGTGTTTTCTCTTTTATGCCAAACAATTTAAATTAATGATGACCAAAAATAATAGGGCTGATTTGGGCCTAATTTAATCACCAAAATCAGCACTTAAACAATTATAAAAAGCCTTGAAATCTTCTTCATCTTTTGCAAATGGGCTTGACTTGGATTTCCACCATCTTTGAATATCACCAATGAAGAGTTGTCTTAATCGTTTGGACTTGGGCCTTGTGATTGGCCCAATTGGTACTCTTGATGGATCTTCATTATGTTGGGCCGCATCATCCTCCCCTTCTTGAAAATGATTCGACCTCGAATCTTGTAAGCATTGTCTTCGATCCATGATATCACTTGAACTTGGCCACTATAATATTTTCCTCTATCGAATGGACTTATTATTGATCTTTGTTGTTTGTTCCACCAATGATGTTTTAAGGTTGTAGTTATGGGCCTTGTGATGAGCCCACTATTTACTCTTACTGGATTCCATGTGTACTGGTTCCTATTATTCTCCCATTCTTGAAAAGGATTCATCCTCGAATCCAAATCTTCAGTGAAAGACAAAATAGCAAGCTCACTTTCTGTTTTATCACGCTCATGGAACTTTTTCTTGGGATGCTTGACACGAGTCGCTCCAATCATCATCCTACAATCAACAAGTAAGGCATTTAAGTCTAATGACACATCAGGGAATTTAAACATTTTGGATGGTAATAATTCAACAAAATGAGACATATTAAATTTATGCATCCTGTTTGAATTGTCAACAAGCATAAAATCTTTCCTCCTAGAGCTTAAGGTAAAATCAAATAGAAAATTCATGGAAATATCAATTAATGATTTAGATGTATTATGGTGGTAAGTAGCACAATTCTGAACATAAGATTCTACATCTTTTTTCTTCTTTGGCCAATGAAAATGTCCATGCAAAACATCATCAGTCTTTGGAAAATCAAAATGTCCCTTATGTAAATCAACAATTAAATCATTGTCCAAAACAAAGCAAAAAGTGCCAATCCCATTGATTTTGAACCAAAACCCCTTGTGCAAGTAGTATTTGCCATAAGAAGTTTTCAAAAGTGCCTTATAACTTCCAAGTGATTCCTTATCTCTATCAAATAATGTTTTAGTAAAATCAAAATTAAGGAATCTTGGATGTATGGAGGCAAACAAATTTCTAACACATCTAGCAAGTAGGTCATTAATAGAAACATGGCAAACAAATCTAGAGAATTTTAATGC
This sequence comes from Ipomoea nil, assembly GCF_001879475.1. Lineage (NCBI taxonomy): Eukaryota > Viridiplantae > Streptophyta > Magnoliopsida > Solanales > Convolvulaceae > Ipomoea > Ipomoea nil. The sequence continues at coordinate 1,904,791 of NW_017616619.1, read as the reverse complement.
ATGCTTTTTAAATAAAAGTGAGTAAATAGTTACTCCCCTTCTTTTCTCTTGCTTATTATCCTTTTTTGTTAGCAAGCGAGGCTGCACTTTGATAGCTCTGGCTGGTTCTTTCCACTGTACCACTGATAGCGGTTCCTTTGTTTGGCTACAATCTAAGTTAGAGGACTGGAGTGGTGACTCCAATTCTAAACATGGAGGTTCCACTTTTCTCTCTTTGATTTCTACCTTCATTGAGGCTAGTTTGAGAGCTTGCATCAATGTCAATTGAATTTCTTCTACTTGTTCAGGATACAAACGAGGCAAGACATATGTAACTCCATTCATGTGAAACACACAAGTGTTCCTCATTCCATAAGAACTTATTTTTCTGTCAAATTGCCATGGTCTACCTAACAAGATATGAGCAGCCTGCATTCGAATATTATCACACAAGATTTCATCAGAGTAACTGTTAATAGATAAAGGAATAAGAGCCTGATTGGTTATTCTAGCTTCTCCTGCATGAGTTAACCATTGAAAACGATAGGGAGTTGGGTGATCAAACAAAGGTAGCTGAACAAATTTAACCATAGCTGCTCTAGCCACATTTGTGCAACTTCCAGAATCTATTACCATACAAGCATTCCCTTTAATTGAACCTTTAGCAAAAAATATATTTTCTCTTTGAGACTCATCTTCTTTGAAATGGTGAACATTCAAAACCTCCTTAACAACAACAGTATGACTAGACTCACTATCAGCATACTTAGAATCATATTTTAAAGGTATAAATGGTTCCCCCTCAACATGTTCATTGAGGGTTTCAAAATGGTCACAAACCTCTTCCTCAGATTTATATTCAAGACAAGAAGTAAAATTTTCAGATTGTGTTGTTATCTTAACTACCCTCTTGATAGGGCAATCACGAGCTATGTGGCCTCCCCCATTACATCTATAACAAATCAATTCTCTATAATGTTGAGGCCTCACTGCCTCACTTACCTTTTCCTTACCTTTGTCCCGTGAATCATCTCTTGGAGGAGGATGTTCATCACGCCTTTGAGGGGTGGAACAAGTGTTGTTCCATCCTAATGCACCATTGTTGGACTTGTACCTTTTCATCTCTTTGATTTTTGCCTCAGATTCACGTGCAGCATACAAGGCATCATAAAGGGTGTCATATTTCTGAAAACTCATTCCACATCGAATTTCTAAGTTCAATCCATGTACGAAACGAGCAACAGTTTTTGTCTCTTCTTCATGTATGTCTCTCTGTTTAAGCAAAATATTTATAGTTTGGTGGTACTCATCAACTGACTTTGTTCCTTTCACCGTTCCCTGCAATTTTCTTTCAAGATCATACAAAAATGATTTAGCACGAAAGGTTAGGCGCATATCTTCCCTCACTTGAACCCAAGATTCATAGGGAATAAAATTAGCAACTCTGTATCTATTTCTTTTTCGCCACCAAGACAATGCATACCCCTTAAAAGATGTAGCAACTAGCCTAATTTTTGTAAGATTAGAATAGTGCTTTAAATAAAAAAGAGTTTCAACAGCATTCTCTCATTCTATATATTCGGTAGGTCCTTTCTCACCGGTGAAGTTAGGAATTTCAAGTTTAATGTTTCCTAACTCGGTATTACGCTGTTGGATTCTTTGACATCTAGGATCCACTCTTCCTACTGGTGGCAGGTGTCGCTCATCATTGTGTGGTGGTTGCACTTGCTGTGAGCGTTGCTCCAAATTATTCATTCGTTTGAGTAACCTGTCTATTTTTTGTTCTAATTTCTGCGGCAAGTTTGGAACTTGTTGAGCCATCTGTAAACGAAAAAAAATATCTAAAAACAAGAAGATGTGTGAGTAGTCACGTTAGTGAAACAAAAAATTTGGCTCGCTCCCTCACTATTCTCAGCTCGCAAGTAAGAGGTGGATTATATAGCTTTTGGGGGTGCACTACACACTCTTACAAACACACACTCCACTCGTGTATCGCTCAAGGTGGCAGATACTCTCACAAGCCTTTTTCCAAAAAGGAAAATTCTAGTCCGGTACTCCAGTTGATATGGATTCAACCTCAAAGTTCAAGAAAACGTACCTTGGAAAACTTCACAAGCCTTTGAGAGTAAGGTGTATCGCAAGGTAGGTAATAAAATTGAGAGCAAGAAGCAAAGAAAAAGGACAATACGAGCAAAGAAACTAAATAAGATTTGAAAGAAAAAGGAAACCAAAGAAGGAAGTATGGCAGAAAGATATGCAAGACCAATATCAAAAGATAGAGACAAATAGACTATAAAAGGGGTTCACGTGTA